>NC_134723.1:33125000-33750000 GCF_049634645.1 Pelodiscus sinensis | reverse complement strand
CTTTCACAAAAGAACTGCTTTCGGAAATCATTTTTTCCTAGAAAGAAAAGACACCTTTTGAAAGATTATGGAAATTTGTTTTATCTGAACAAACTTTTTCTGTTCACAATATAAAACAAGTTCTTCAATTTTAAACTGAAGTAATAGTTTCTCTAACTTTCTTCTGTAATTTAAATAATTAAGCCTCTATATATTGTCATGAACAGAAAAGCAAGAATTAAAATGCTCTTTAATTATTCCTGCATATTAAGGATGTTAAAGAATGGTTATTTGGCTAATCGTGCAATTGATACAATTTGCATCAACTACACGATTAGTCAATAAGGGTTGCTTTGCAGAACTGCAATGGGGGTAGCTCCTGGAGCATGCTGGCTGTGCATTTTAAAGTAGTAAGAGCTGCCAGGCTCGTATTACATTTAAAATGCAGAGCCAGCGTGAGCTGGGATTGCTCAATCCCAGCTTAAACTGGCTCTAGGACAGAGGTGTCCAAACTTTTTTCAAAGAGGGCCAGATTTGAAGAAGTGAACATGCGTGAGGGCCGTCCCCCGCACTCTCAGCCCCAAGGCGGAGGGCCCGCAGGGTCAGAGGTGGGCAGAGAGCACAGGGCATGCTGGCCTCACGGCGGCCCGGGGGCAAGGCGAACCCGCAGCCGAGCGGGAGAGCGGGGCTGCTGACGTGCCCTACAGGGCAGGCTCTAGGACCGCGGAGGTGGCGCGGCCGGAAGCAGCGCGCTGGGCGCGCCAGTTCAAAAGAGCGCCGGGGAGCCAGGAGAGGGGGAGGAAGCGGGGGCCGTATTAAATCGGAACATGGGCCGCAATTGGCCCGCGGGCCGGACTTTGGACATGCCTGCTCTAGGAGCTACCCTAGCTCTTACTACAGCACAGGGGGCTCCTGGAGCTGGTACTGAGCTGGTTCAGCAGTGCCTGTTCACGACAGCCCTGGCTGGCTGTGGGCAGGGGCTGCTCCGGCAGCAGCCGCCTTGAACAGAGGCTGCTCCCTGCTGGGACCCCTGCGGATAGGGGCTGTTGCAAGAGCAGTGTTTCCTATCTCCCCTCTTCCCTGCTGCCTCTGTTGCCAGGTGTCCAGTTTTCAGCCGAGCAGTCTGCTATTTGTGGCCCGTCTGGTTTAAAAAAAGACAGAAAATACTGGACATGTAAAGTGGCTGGTGGTTTGTTTTTTTCGGACTGAATGCTGCTGGGGGCATTCTTTCCCTGCCATGTCTTGTGGGGGGAGCATGGCGACTTAAAGGTGCAGCAACTTTTTTTTGGGAGGCTCAAGTTTAGTGCCCCCCCCCCCTTTTTTTTTTTTTGCTCAACCAATTTTCCCCCCTGCCATGTTCAGGATTTTTTGTGAAAGTATCTGGCAACCGTACAACTATCTGATAAGTTTATCAAGTAGTCAACTACTTGCTTACATCCCTATTACATATTCTTATGGTAACAAGTGACAGGATAAATATGTTTCTGCACATTAACTTTGTAAAAGTATTTTCCTCAAGGTCTTTATCCTCAGAAATCTGTTCAATCGCTTCTCTGTGTGCTGGATGGAACAACTTGGCACTCTTTCCTTAAGAGCTAAACTGTAGAATGGTCTCAGCTGTGATCCCTGGGAAACAATCAAACCTGGGTTATTTCCTAAGAGGGCTGAGACAGAGGATTTGAGAGTTTAGTACTTTATACAGAAGGCCAGCACACACGTTTGTAACATGACAATAGGTGAACAGATACTTTTCAATTAATCTATTACAGCCTTTGGCCTTTACAACTGAGAACAAAAGGTGCAAGTGTCAAGAGTAGGAGGAAGCATATAACCTACAGAATGGCAAAGTGCATAGAAAGATAACTTCCTCTTAGGCAAGGGTAGCATAAATCCCCAAAGTCAGGTGGGCCCACACAGCCAGGAAAGCACTACCTAGCATAAAAGTGCACCTCATTCCCCTCCCCAGATATGAACGGCAGGCACAATCACTTATTTAGTGTTCTGCATTATTTTGATTCTTCAGTTATTAACAATCCTGCCCTGGGAAAGGGCACAGGAACCAAGGATCCTTTGGGCTTTACGTGGCCTGTCCGAACGGGGCCATGTCCTGCTTTTCTCGTGACAGTAACGGCTCGCGCTGAGAGAGAGGTGACAATCATGGCTCGTGGAAGGAGGAAATGCCGGAGCAGCTGGTGCAAGGGCAGGTCCCTAGGAGGACGAGGCTGTTTACTCTGGCCCGCCCCTGCTAGGAGAGGGCGAGTGTGAAAAGAAATCAGAAGGGGAGGCGGGAGGGAAATAGGAGCCGATATAAAGACAAAGCCCAAAATACCTGGACTGTCCCCGTGACACCTGCTTACCCCAAGCCCGCTCTGAGGTGGGGCGACAGGAACGGAAGGGGGGGGGCATCGCCCTTGCTGTGGGACAGGAGAGCGGGGCGCACGGGAGCAGCCGCTGGGGGGGGGCGGTGCCCACTAACGGCGGGGCCACCAGCGCCCGCTGGCCGGGGGGGGGGTATTTTTCCCTGCCTCGACAGTGACACGTTCTCGGCGCGTGCGGGCTGGCAAGGCCCCGTCCCCATCACTCACCGGTGCCCCCGGCGGACTGGCCCAGGCAGGAGAAGGCGCGAGCCCCCCGCACGCAGACGAAAGCGGAACTGCTTCCTCTTCCGGCCAGCCGGGCGCAAGCGCCGCGCGCAGCCCTTCTAGCCGCCGGCCGCTCGCTGGTTCGCCAGGGGCGGGGCTGAGAGTGGAGACCGAGCGGCTAGATCAGGGGGCGGGGACACAGCCTCTCTCCCTCCCCCCCCCCCTCCCTCCTGCACAGCCCCTCCCCTTCTCTGCTCTTCCTTCATCCCTCCCTCCTCCCCACAGCCCCTCCCCCAGCACAGCCCCTCCTCCCCTCCCCCACGTCCTTCCCCGCCCCCCACAGCCCCTCCTCTCCTCCCCCACGTCCTTCCCTGCCCCCCACAGCCCCTCCTCCCCTCCCCCACATCCTTCCCCGCCCCCCACAGCCCCTCCTCCCCTCCCCCACGTCCTTCCCCGCCCCCCACAGTCCCTCCTCCCCTCCCCCACGTCCTTCCCCGCCCCCCACAGCCCCTCCTCCCCTCCCCCACGTCCTTCCCTGCCCCCCACAGCCCCTCCTCCCCTCCCCCACATCCTTCCCTCCTCCCCACAGGCCCTCCCCCAGCACAGCCCCTCTTCCCCCTCCTCCACGTCCTTCCCCCAGCACAGCTCCTCCTCTCCTCCCCCACGTCCTTCCCTCCCCCCCACAGCCCCTCCCCCAGCACAGCCCCTCCTCCTCTCCCCCATGTCCTTCCCTCCTCCCCACATCCCCTTCCTCAGCACAGGCCCTCCCCCTCCCCATCCTTACCCCCTTCCCATTGTTATCCCCTCCTTCCATCTTCCTCAACAGCACAACCCTCCTTCATGCCCACCCAACCCGCACATAGACCAACCCCCCTCCTGGCATATACATCTGCTTGCCATCCATCCCACACATAGCACAATGCCTTTCTGCACATCCACCCACCAGCCTTACTAGGGACGTAAAAAAGGTTTTAAAAATGTAACCGTTAAGAATCCTAGCAGTTACACGGTTACACACATGGTGGTCTCTGCAGTATCAAGCTTGTACTGCAGAGCCCATAGCGCAGCCAGCTCCCTGGGAGTGGGGCCAGCAGCCGAAGTGGGTGTGTACTGGGAGCCCCCTTATAAACCTGCTCTCAGAGTGCACCGGTTCTGGCTGCCAGCCCTGCTCCCAGGGAGCTGGCTGTACTGTGGGATCTGCAGCATAAGCTTCGTACTGCAGAGTCTGCAGAGTGGGGTGGCAGCCGGCTCCTCAGGAGTAGGATCGGGAGCTGGCAAATGGCAAAGTGTTTAACTGTAATGGAAACCAATAGTTATCAGTTAACTGTTTAAATGGTTGAATGCTTATATCCCTACTCTCTACTCAGTCTGTGAATCCACTGACTGCTGAAGTACCTCACTAACTCACTGCCTCAACCAGTTTCACTACATCAGAGTGCCCACCCAGTATTGCACACAGCATTGTCCCAAATTTACTCATTTGTCTTCCATCATGGACGTGTCACCCAGTATCACACCCTCCTCATCCATCCCACACAGAACTACCCTAATCCCTGCACCTCCATTTGCCATCTCTCCATCTCTCTCACACACAGTACAGTGCCGCCCATATTTTTGTTCCTTGTCTTTCTTTCACAAACACAGCACCAACAGTCCCTGTGTACCTACTCATCACGTTACAGCAGTGGTTCTCAAACTGTGATCTGTGGCCACCTTCCATGGTCCGTGGCTCAAGCTCAGCCCCCCCTTCCCTCTCCCTGCATCAGTTTGCCCGTGCTGGCACTCTAGCCTCACGTCCCCATCCCTCCCCCCTGTGAGGTTGGAGCACCAGAATGGCTTCCATCTTGGGGAGGGGAAGTCCTTCCATGGGTCCAGCTCATGAGGAAGAAGTGCCCATATCCCACCCTCTCATTTTGCTCCTGCACTGCCCCCTGCCATGACCCCACAACTCCATCCCACTCCTGCACCCTTCCCCCTGACTAGACACCCTACCCTCATCCTGCTCCTGCACACCCCCTCCTAGTCAGACAGCCTTCCCCATGGCCTGCTCCTGCACCCTCCCTTGCTCCTGCACCCTCCACACTAGCTGGACACCCTATCCCCAGCCCGCTTCTGCACCCTCCACTCTAATCAAAACACCTTATCCCCTGCCCTTCTTCTGCATCCTCCCTTGCTCCTGCACCCTCCTCCCTAGCCAGACACCTTTTCCCCAGCCTGCTCCTACACCCTCCCTCCTGACCAGAGGCCCTACTCCCAGCCTACCTCCCTCCCTCCCAGACCTCATGCTCTCGCTCCCCCTCCTACACCTCACCTCCTGCATCCCCCATCTCTATCCCTCTCACTGGCAGCCCTGTCCCACACACTGAACCCCTCATTTTTGTTCCTACCCCAGAACCTAGGGGGTGTCCACAAAATCCACTTACCCCAAATCCCAGAAGAGAAAATCTGGCCCATAAGAAGCCCTGAACCTCAATACTCCTGGCCCTGTTGGGCTGGAGCACCAGAGGAGTGAGATGTCTCAGTTGGGGGCTGCGGTTTTTTAGAGGGGTTTTTTTTTTTTTGCTTCTCACTTGTGTGGTCCCCAACTGTTTTTTCTGTGGGTCAGTGGCCCCAATCCAAAAACGGTTTCCCGCCCTTTCATAAATAAAGAAAACATCAAAACCTTTTTAAAATGAAGTTTGATAAACTAACATGAGAAAGTTCAAGTGCTTACTCTGTTTAATAATTTAATATTTCCTTTCTTGCTGGTTAAATTAAATAGTTTCTCCCTGCTGCAGCACTATCAAAATGGCTGGGGCGTAATTATGTAATTAATAGTGAGTTTCCATTAGCAACTGGTAGTCCACAGAAAGGTTTGCATTGAGCCAGGCCAGCCACGGGTCAAAAAGTTTGAGAACCACTGCCCTACAGTACAGGCAGTCCCCGAGTTACGCGGATCCGACTTATGTCAGATCCGCAGTTACGAACGGGGTTTGCTCCCCATCTCCCTGGTCTGCTGGAGACCAGCAGACCAGGGAGACGGGGAGCAAAGCCTCTGAGGACGCCGGCAGCGGGACAGCCGCGGCGCGTCTGGGCTGTCCGCAGACCAGGAAGACGGGGAGCAAAGCCGCGGAGCACGCGGGCAGCAGACAGCCCAGACGCGCCGCGGCTGTCCCGCTGACAGCGTCGTCAGAGGCTTTGCTACCCGTCTCCCTGGTCAGCTGGTCTCCAGCAGACCAGGAGACCAGGGAGACGCGGAGCAAAGCCGCGGAGGACCCGGGCGGCGGGACCGCGGTGCGTCTCGGTCCACCGCCGGCGTCTCCCTGGTCTGCTGGGGGGGGGGGGCGCAGCTAGTACGCCCCACCCCCCAGCAGACCAGGCTTTTCTCTGGACGCCTGTGGTAGAGCAGCTGGGGCGCTGCCGGTTGGTCCCGCAGCGCCGCTCTGGGCGCTACTGGACCAACCCGGCAGCACCCCAGCTGCTCTGCCCCAGGCGTCCCCAAGTCAGCCGCTGCTGGTCAGTTTCAGCAGCGGCTGAATCAAGACGCCTGGGGCAGAGCAGCTGGGGTGCTGCTGGGTTGGTCCAGTAGCGCCGAGGAGCGGCGCTACTGGAGCAACCCAGCAGCACCCCAGCTGCTCTGCCCCAGGCGTCCCCAAGTCAGCCGCTGCTGAAACTGACCAGCGCTGACTACAGGAAGCCCGAGGCAGAGTTGCTCTGCCCCGGGCTTCCTGGAATCAGCCGCTGATCAGTTTCAGCAGCAGCTGACTTGGGATACCTGGGGTTCTTAAGTTCAATCTGTATGTAAGTCGGAACTGGCATCCAGATTCAGCCTGTTGAAACTGATCAGAGGCTGATTCCAGGAAGCCCAGGGCAGAACAACTCTGCCTCGGGCTTCCTGTAGTCAGCTGCTGGTCAGTTTCAGCAGCGGCTGAATCTGGACGCCAGTTCCGACTTACATAAAGATTCAATTTAAGAACAAACCTACAGTCCCTATCTTGTACGTATCCCGGGGACTGCCAGTATACACAACACATCAATTATATAACACCCATATACAACATTTGCCTCACATATATGAGAACTGTTTCCATAACACGTAAAATACCACACATATATTACCTACACAAAGGTGCCTCAGGTTAAAGTTGAGCATGTGCTTAAGTGTCTTGCAGTAATGATTCCTCAGGGCACAAACCTCTACCACTGAAGGTAAGAGAGAATCTCATTTGGCTGATAACAAAATAGGGCTAATTATATCCCTCTGAGTAGTTCTGGTGCTATCTACTAGGTAGCAGATGTGCACATAGGCACTAGACAAAACATGCCACTGTTTAGGTATCCTGAGATGCTGTCAGGTTTTTCTGTGGCAGAAGGCAGAGTTGGGGCCTTTTTGTAAAATGAAGTCATTAGAGTAGGGGTTTTTCTGCAGCTCTGTGTAACATGAAGGAAAATGTAAAATAGAGAAGAGACTCCTACTTCGAGGAATTACGAAAAATAACAAGACAACATTGAAATGGAAGGATAAAACAAAGATTTAACATTTTTCTGTTTTGTTTCTTTTTGGACATAAAAATATTAGAATCTGTCTTTCATTGGTAGGGCCCTACCAAGTTCACAGTCATGAAAAACATGTCACCAATTGTGACTGCTGGTCTCTCCTAATCTGGTCTTTTGCGTGTTTTTACCATGTACTATATAGATTGCACAGGGGAGACCAGTGTTTCTCAAATTGGGGGTCCTGGCCCCAAAAGGGGCATGGTTGTGGTATTGTCACCTTTACTTCAGTACTGCCTCAGAGATGGGTGTTCAGAGAGCAGTTACTGTCATCTTGGCACCCAGCTCTGAAGGGAGCACCCCACCAGCAGTAGCACAGAAGTCAGGATAGCCATACCACCCTTACTTCTGCACTGCTTCCTTCAGGGCTGGGTGGCTAGAGAGTGGCAGTGGTTGACTGTGGGTCCAGCTCTTTAGGAAGCAGTACATAAGTTAGGGTGACAATACCATACCATGGCATTCTTACATCTATGCTGCTGCTGGCAGTGGCTCTGTCTTCAGAGCTGGATTCACAGCCAGCAGCTGTTGCTCTCCAGCTTCCTGGTTCTCAGGCAACACCACTGTCAGCAGCAGCACAGAAGTAAGGATAGCAGTACTGCAACACCCCCCTCCCCTAATAACCTTGTGACTCCCTGACAACACCTTTTAGGTTCAGGACCCCTACAGTTGCAACACAGTAACATTTCAGATTTAAAAATCTGAAATAATGAAATTATGATTTTAAAAACCCTATGACTGTGACATTGACTGAAATGGAGTGTGAATTTGATAGAGCCCCCCTCACTGGTTATTGTAGTATCAATAATAGTATCAGTGACAGAGGTCAATGCTATGCACATCACAGAGGAGAGTAATAGACATGAGATGCCAGACCTGTGCTTACAGAGAGCAATACTTTATAAAGGATACTTTATAAAGGAAAAAGCTATCTGTTCAACAGTCAACAGGTAATGGACAGATAAGAGAACAAGATCCACCCTACTTTTATTTTAGGAATTGTAACATGAGGTAATAGCACTGGCTATTTAAAACACAGCATAACAAACTTTACTACAACTATTCCTGGCACTAGTCAAGTATACAGCCGCATGAGATTCATGGATATAGTTTTTCACACCTGGCACAAGTAAACATGATTATAAAAGGATTAGATTGCCTCAGTGTCTTCATATATTTGCAGAAATAAAATGTATACTTTGCTTTGTAAAATGTGGTTGCTTTTTCATTTGTAGCAAACATGACCTCTTCTTTTCTCTGCAATTTGTAGCCACGCAGGAACTTACTCTTGAGGGAGTTATGATAACTAGTGGGGAAATGAAGAGGAAAAATAAGAAGAGAGAGTCTGCCATCTTGTGGTGAAGTGCAGTTATATTTTCTCTGCTAAACAGAGAGAGATCAGTTGTAGATTGGCTCCGGCATTATATCTTATTAGAAGATTTACCTGGAGTTGCTCAGGCCCTTAACTAATTAATGTTTGTTTTGGAAAATAAAATGAAAATGTACGTGCTTCATTTGAATCATTGCTGTGGGATGGGCCTGGAGATGAAGGGTTCAGTTTGCAGGTTGCCCCAGCAAGGGCGGACTATCCTAGCCTATCCTCTTATTACAGCAATTTGGGGCTAGGTGAGAAGCGCCTCTCCATGCTCTAGCAGGCACAGCATGAGGAAAGGTGCATGTCTCCCGGCTAGAGCACACCCAGGATCGTCTGTCCTCTGTGCTCGCCAGCCACAGTGAGAGAGGCAGCAAACTGTGCACTTTCCCCTCGCTCTATCGTGAAGGGGAACAGACAGCAATGTTCCCATACAAATTGGGAAGGGGGAGCTTGCAGCCCCCCCGCCTTCCTTAATGGGCACCTGGGAGGTGGCAGGCAGGGCCGGCCCGAGCCCTTTTGGCACCCTGGGCCCAGGCGCGTGGTGCCGCACCCGGGAGCACGGCGCATGCGCGGGCCCACCCATGGGGCACGGGTCCGCCCCCCCAGGGAGGGCAGGCTCGCCTCCAAGGTGCATGGTGCATGCGCGGGCCGGCCACGGCCGCTGGCGCGCAGCCCAGGGCCTGCCCCGAGGGCGCACAGCGCATGCACTGCCCAGCCCGGCCCAGCCAGCGCTTCTCACGCGCACGCTGGGCCATGCAGGGCCCCACGACCGTGGGGGGGAAAGGGCGCTGCTGGCCAGTGCTGCGGGAGCCGGGCGCGCGGCGCCTGATGGCAGCTGTAAGGGATGCTGCGAACCCGTTACAGCTGCCATTAAGTGCCCCCTATCGGTTGGCGCCCCGGACAGCTGCCCAGCTCGCCCATGCTTAAGTCCGGCTCTGGTGGGAGGGTCAGAACTGGGGCAGTCCTGGAATGGGGAGAGGGCACAGACTGGTAATTCCGTCTCTTTTCTGTGTGATTTCATGTGTCCATGTATGCATTGGGGGAGGGGGCAGCTTCAGCCTCTCCTTTACACGCTCCCCCTCCCCCCGGCACAACTAAAGTTATGAGAGGAAACTACATACCATATTTGGTGGTCCTAGCTATTACTCTTTAGGAGGAGTTCTTGTGCAAACAGATGGATAGACAGACAGACTCACTTGCTCGCTCATAGACAAACTTTCTCAAATACATAGTAAACTAGAAGTCCTTAACTCAATTAATTTTTGTTTTTTGGAAAAGAAAATGAAAATGTACATGCATCATTTAAATCATTGTCCTAGGGTGCGGTTGGGGATGAGAAGTTTAGTAAGCAGGCTGCCCCGGGGAGAGGACTTGCCCTAGTGAATAAATCCCATCAAACCTGCTCTCAGTAAGTAGTATCATATTATTTAGTTGAATCAGCACAATGAGGAAATTTGATCTGCCAGAGTATAATTCATTGGCCAGCCTTCTGCATCACAATATGATGCAACAGAACCCTTCCCCCACCCAAGTAGGGTTGCCAGGGGTCCAGTTTTGAACCGGACAGTCCAGTATTTGAGCTTTCTGTTCGGGAAACAAATTGAGAAAGTATCAATGTCCGGTATTTTCTAACCAAGGTGCAATGTCGACTGTGATGTAATGTCAAGTGTGTCTGGTATTTTTGTTGAAACCATCTGGCAACCCTACACCCAAGTCAATCTTTAAACATCAAACAAAACCTCATTATTAGTTAAAATACTTTGCGTACAGAGGAACTTTTATTTAGTGATACTTATTGTTCTTTCTTGTGACGTGAAAGTAGAACCCCCAGCAAATTTGTGAATGGTTATGAAGCACAGCACTCCAGCTGTCTCTCCCTCCACTGCTGTGCACTTCCTGCCCTTTGCTTGGAGCTTCCCCTTCCCCCAGGGGGCCTCCTGCTTGCTGTGCAGAGCAGGTAAGGGAGAGGAGGGGCGCTGATGTCAGGGTGCCTGCTCTCCTATCTTGTATCTAGCTCTACAGAATGGAGAAGGGGGCACAATAGGCTTGGCAGTTTGCTGGCTGTTTTTGGGACTGGTGCAGGGCCAGGGCAGGGGGCAGCTTGCCATAGCCCCACTGCAGCACCACCCAGGAGCCATGTGAGGTAACCAGTGTCCAGCTGGAGCCAGCTTTGAACCCCTGCCCCAAGTCATGAACCTCTCCTGCACCCCAAGCCTCTGCCCCAGCCCTGAGCCCTCTAGACCCAAACTTCCTTACAGAGCCTGTATCCTGCCCCCCCTCCTGCCTCCCAACTCTCTGCCCTAGGCTCAGCTCAGAGCCCCTCTCACACTCCAAATCCCTTGCCCAAAGACCAGAGCCTGTGCCCCAACCCTCTGCCGCTGCCTGATGAAAGGAAGGGAGAAAGGCGGAGGGAGGTGTGAGCAGGGACAGGGCCTCGGAGAAGGGGCGGGAAGGAGGTGGGGCAAGGGTGTTTGGATTTGAGGTAGATCCTGAATTGCACTTAAATTAAAAAAGTGATCTTGTGCTTAAAAAGGTTGAGGACCACTGCTTTAGGAAAACAAAGAACAGTATTCCCAAAAGCAGCATCCCTCGCCACTCAGAATTTCTTTTTAATATCTATACCCCTTCTCCAAAAAGAGCATTTTGTTTGACTTCAAAGTAAACAAACTTTGATGAGTAACTGAAGCAAATAATAAGAACAGAAATGTTGTTGCTCACCAGGCTTCAGTGATTTCAGAATTATAACTCTACTGCCATATAGGATCTAATTTGAGATATAATTTCATAAATATTCAACGCTAACAGACAAGTTAGGCAAAACTCTGTTCTCATTTTCATTGGTGTAAATCCACAGTAATTTCACTGAAGTGAATGGAGTTATTCTGGATTTACTTTGGCATAAATGAGAGAGGAATCTGACCCTGTATCCTTAGGTATGCCACTGATATAATTTGGTAGTGGTGTACTTGGGTTACTTCATGGCCTGCATTGCAGTTTTAAAGGATGTAGTTACAAGGCCCATATGTGATGTGTGTGGCTGTGTGTGCACGACGGGCGTGAATGCACCCTGCACGGTCCTCCATGGTCCACCTTGGGGCCGATTCTGGCCAACCCCGGGAAGGCAGGAGTGGCGCATTGCCCCAGCCTCCTTCCCCCATGCTCTGGCCAGCTGGGGGAAAGCAGGGAGAGGTGTTGTCTCAGCCTTTCTCCCCCATGCTTTTGCCAGCTGGGGAAGGCTGGGACTGATTCCCCCCTTCCTTACCCAGGAGCATGGCTGGGGCTGGGCTGGACTGTGGGGAGGCGAGGCTGGGCCATGGGGCAGCCACCAGCCTCTCCTACAGCTCACCTCCCCCACAGAAATTCCTGAGTACGGGCTTGAGTTATTCTGTTATATAAATGGCCATATTTTTTTATTGGTGCAAATCACTGTTGCTCCATTGACTTCAGTGCAGGTATGTTAATTTATACCAACCCAGGCTCTGGCCCATAGCCTTTAAAGCATGTTGAGATTCATATGGATGAAAGGTGCTATTTCAATGCGAAGTGCTGTCAATAGCAGTTACTATTACGCTTCTTTTGGGACACTCTTACAGAGAATCTATTGATGATTTTCACTCTGGCTGAGGTCCAGCCTTGATGATTTTCAGATTTGGGTAGAGCTTTGCATCATTAGGTGAGGCCCATCTCCTCAGTTTTTGATTTGCAGGGATGATTCACCTCTGGGAACTGTGAAAGAGATGAGTGAATTTCTTACATCCAGTCTAGTTGCTGGGGCAAACTTTCATTCACAGCTACAGCATGTACAGACTTTGCTAAGAAAGCCCTGTTCTCTTCTCTGACTCAAAAAGGCAGAGAATCTAGTCATACTGTTAAGTGAGTAGTATGCTCTGTAATATAATTTCTATGTTTCTTTTTACTATTTATTGACTATATTGGGATGGGAAATAATTTTTGATGGGGGGGCATGCCAAGAATTTGGTAAGTGGTTAAAGGCTGCACTTTTCTGTGATATTAACGGAGATGGTGCAGTGTCTGGGATGGAGGTTGGGTGCAGAAAGGAACTTGGGTAGGGAATTGGGGTGCAGGAAGGAGTTTAGGAGGAAGTTGGGGTGCAGGTGTGGGGTGCTGGAGGGAGTTTGGGTGAAGGAGGGGATTATGATGTGGGACAGGAGTGTAGGAGAGGGAGCAGGGTCTAGTAGTGAGTTGTGATCAGGGGCATGGGTGCAGCAGGAAGTGCAGAGGTGTGAACTGGGTCCGGAGGGGGTTGAGAGTGATCTGGGTTAGGGATGTAGGATCAGGGGGAGGTTTGGGTTGTGACCTAGGGCAGGAATGCAGGAGGATGTGCAGAGGTTTGGTTTGTGACCTGGGACATGAAGGGGTTGTGACCAATGTTCCCTTTAATCTTTTCCATCCATGTGCAGAATAAATTTTATGTGTACCAAGGCATGTGAGAATGTGCACCACCAGTAGAAATAAAAAAGCTAGCTGTGGGCACTCTGCTAATCATCTGGGTGGCATGTAACTCCTGAGCAGCTGCACAAACACACAGCTTACAGGGAACACTGCTTGTGACTTGGGGCAGAGGTGCAGAGGATTTGAGTTGTGAGCTGAGGCCGGGAGTTGGAGTGCAGGAGGGATGTGGATTCTGGAGGGGTTCTGACCTGGGGCAAGGGTGCAGGACGGGGATACAGGAAGGGGTTGTGAGCTGGAGCCAGCGACCAGAGTGCAGGAGGGGGTGCCAGGTGTAGCCTCCAGCTGGGAGCTACATACCCTAGGGGTTTGCAGACTAGCAGCCCAGTGGGATCCCACCCCACAAACCATTCAAAATGGCCTGCTGGTGTGGCCAGCCTGTGTCTCTGCGTGGTGTGTGCCAAAGGGGGAGGCAGGCTCCCTGAGATGCCTGCACTCTCAATCTGGGCCTAGGCAGCTCCCATTGTGCTGAGGGTGGAGCAGCATGTGGACATCAACCTCCCCTCAATGGGTGCACCCCATAGAGATGACGCACTGGCTCCAGCAGCTGGCTGCTTTGAGCAGTGTGTGGGGTCACAGCAAGAAGGGAGCCTGCCCAAGGGTTCTGCTTGACTTCTGGATGTTAGCATCCCAGAGGATTGTGGCAGGCCAAATCCAAATGTTTGGTGGGATGCATATGGCCCATGGACTGAATTTTGCTTGCCCTGATCGATATATTAGATACCAAACATACTAATAATATCAGCTGTGACAAAAAAAAGAAAACAGTAAACACGGGCTATCGCAGCATTCTGCTGTCAGCACAAGGACCTGGAGCACCATTGTTGGTGGTTCACTGAAAAATAAAGACAGAGTGAGCTAACTTTTGCTTTTAATTAGATTGGTGCAAATCCAGAATCCTCCACTGACATAAGTAAAGTAAGTCCAAATTACATATGTGTAACTGAGGGGAAAATGTGGGCCAGTAACTGCATTCTGGCAGTTCCAAAATTAAAGATACACCACTGATGCTGTCTTTCTCATGTAGTTGCCTTTGGCCTCTTTCTATCTACAGCCCTCCAGGTGGTTATCACATTCCAGTGACTAGAGGTCAGTACAAAGTTAATGTTATGTATCTTCTGTTTTCATAATCAAGCCCAGGTTTCAATTGCTTCAGCAGTTGCTTAATCATGTACTAGAAAGGGTTTCAATGAGCTGCAATTCGCTGCTTCAGCTGGTGCTTCAGCAAATTGTTTTCCTGCTAGAGTTTGGTGAGATTCTCTGTGGCCCTGACAGAATGACTAATGTAGTTACAGATTTCAAATGTCACTCTAATATATTTTCAGTGTTGCTTTTATCATGCAGCTGATCAGGGAGGACGAAGTTAAGCAGCATGTAAAACATAATATAAGCCTGAAATGACTTTTTGAGCTTCACAGTAGTGATGCTTTTGCTTGATAGTAGAAGAAATGAAGAACAATTGGGCTACGTCTACACTGGCACCCTTTTCCGGAAATGCTTAAAACAGAACAGTTTTCCGTTATAAGTATTTCCGGAAAAAGCGCTTTCTACATTGGCAGGATGCTTTTCCGGAAAAGCACTTTTTCCGGAAAAGCGTCTGTGGCCAATGTAGCCGCGTTTTTCCGGAAAAAAGCCCCGATCGTCATTTTCGCGATCGGGGCTTTTTTCCAGAAAAGACTACTGTGCTGTCTACACTGGCCCTTTTCAGGAACAGTTTTTCCGGAAAAGGACTTTTGCCCGAATGGGAGCAGCATAGCTTTTCCGGAAAAACACTGACAATTTTACAGTAGATCGTCATTGCTTTTCTGGAAAAGCAGGTGGCCAGTGTAGACAGCAGGCAAGTTAATCCGGAAAAGCAGCTGCTTTTCCGGAATAAGTGGCCCAATGTAGACACAGCCTTGAAGTATAGAGTAAGGTAGCCTGGTAATGGATGAGGTTCTATCTCACCATACAGTGTCAGAAGTTATAGCATAGGCCAGTTCAGCAACAATTAGGTATCTTAGCGCTATTATAATGTAGCTTATTTAAAAAACAAAACAAACGAAAACACAGTTTTTTGTCTATCAGTTCTTGCTACACTCCATCTCAAATTACTAATGAAAAATTAAGTTGATAAGATTATTACACTATGTTGCATCCAGTGTTCCCTCTGATTTTTTCTATCCATGTACAGAATAAATTTTGGTATGCGCACCAAGGCATGTGTGGAGGTGCACCACTAGTAGAAACACATGCTCCTGGCTGTGAGCACTCTGCTAATCAGCTGGGTGGCATTTAAATCTCTCTTGGGTGGCTGCCCAAGAGCTCATTTTACCGGGAACACTGGTTGCATCACCTTAATTCTTAAAACTCCAGTAAATTACTATTTCAAGTAGCTTACTGAAGCTAGGCTGCTGAAGGCTGGAATCCTGTCAAATCTCATGAGTTAGGCAGGGTCAGGTCTAGAACTGGAGAACAGCAAAGGAAATCAGAGATAGCAAAATGTGGGCTTATTGAGTCAATAGGTGAAATTCTTCATTCTGAATCAGTACTAACCTGACATTAAGAATGGCAACATACAGGCTACATCTAGACTACATGGCTCTGTTGACAGAGCCATGTAAAATAGTTTATTCAGCATAATCAAAGAAGCTTCATTAAAATAAAAATGGCCGCCGCGCTGTTCCGACAATCAGATGATCCGGCACAGCGCAGCAGTTTAAATGCTGCGCCTACTGGAGCAGTCGACAAAGGCTTCCTTTGTTGACCGTGCCGCGTCTAGACTGCCGCGTTGTGCCGGATCAGCTGATTGTCGGCACAGCGCAGTGGCCATTTTTATTTTAATGAAGCGGGGATTATTTAAATCCCCGCTTCTTTGACTATGCCGAATAAACTATTTCACGAGGGGTCAGAGAAGTCAAAGGAAAAGTGTTCTTCCTTCAACTGCCTCCTGTGTAGACAGTGCCAAAAGCTGAATTAAGCTATTTCAACTTCAGCTATGCAATTGACGTAGCTGAAATTACGTATCATAATTAGACTTTTGCCCTGAAGTGTAGCTGTGCCCCCAGATGGCTTTCCTGGTGAGTCACCTGAGAGTGGGCTTTTTCTTATCCCCCTTTTGTAGCTATTGGGGGGTGGGGCGGACCCAGTCCCACCCACTCCTCTGAGTCCCGGCACAAGTATCACTGCTGAGTATCACTGTGGTCTGTTGCTTTCTCATTCCCTGGGCCGCTTCCCCAGGAAGCTGCTCTGTCCAGCTCTGAGGGCTTTGTGGTCAAGTTCTCCCTGTACACTGACCAGGGTTCTGCAACTTGTTGTAGTCTGTTAACAGCTAGTCTTCAGCTGCTGAACCTGGATGCTGACCAGGTTTGAAGTCTAGCTCCCACTCAGAGCTGTCTGAAGTACTGCTGTCTTCCCTGTCAGTCCCTAGGTCTGCCTGGATCCAACACCAGTAAGGAACTGCAAGGCCCTGCCCAGCAGCTTCTTTTATATCAGCTTGCTGGGTCCTGATTGACTGAGGCAGAAGCTGCCACTCTAGTCTCCTGGAGGACCTCTTTTCTGCCCTTTTATCTGAGGTAGGATGCAGCAAGGCCTCCAGCAAGGGCTTTGGGCCTAGTCCACCCCATTACAGTTAGTAAAAATAACCTCTGAATACAGTTGTCAGTAGGAGAATTGTAGCACAATCTTCTGGTCCAGAGTGAACAGGGATTTCTGAGTTAGGCCTGGCTAGACTGGCCATTTTTTATATTGTGTACCAGTTGTTATAGCATAGTTTATGCAAGGCCAGGAGCATCAAACTCATTCAGTGAAGAGGACTGACTCCTCTTTGAACTAAGGCTTGTGGGTTGCGGTATACATGTAGGGTCGGGCACTTTCCTTGCTCTACAGAGAGACTCCCACTGCCATCAATAGGAGATTTGAGTGCAGGGTTAGAATATAACCACTGTGTAGTAGCTAAATCCACATCACTTGTTAAGTTGAGCTCATGGGCTCCAGCCTGCTGGCAAGATATTGGACTTCACTGGCTGGTCCAGCCTATATGGATAAAGCCAGATCATATTAAAGAATTATGTTCTGGTCCTGACTTTTACTACGACTAGTGCACTGTTTCATAACATGGGCCTAACCCAGCTAGGGTACACCTACCAATTCCTTTGCTTCTGTGGCTAGAGCAGAAGGCAGGGATAATGGCCAGTAGTAGGCCCATGACTGTGGCCAGGAGCAGAGCTGGGGGCCCAATGGAATTGGGTGGCACTCCCTCTCTGCCCTTTCATAGAATCATAAGATTAGGGTTGGAAGAGACCTCATACTTTTTTAACTTACTGGCAAAAGCCTTGTGAAAGTCAAGGTATATCACATCCACCACTTAACCTATATCCACAGAGCCACTTACCTCACCATAGAAGGCAATCAGGTTGGTCAGGCATGACTTGTCCTTGGTGAATTCATGCCCTAATGTAGCCCTCCCATGTTTCCCACCCTCCTAGGTGGCATGACTCACAGTTTGGGGACCATTGGGCTAGAGCCTTTCAGCCTTCTGTTCTTGAAAATCTTGGCCTCTTGATGTCCAAATGTACATTTGTAACAGTCAAGCTTTCTAATCTCTATCAAAGATGGAGCTGTTCTGTCACTTGAATTGAAGAGGGGTGTAATCAAATTTTGAATTTATGCATCAACTGGCAAATACAACAGGAGGCTGACAGAGATTGAAAGACACATTGGGCCTAGTTCTGCAAGAAGCTGAACACTCTTGACCCCCGCGTGTGGGATCAGGACCATTCTGAGCAAAAAATGTACAATAGCTGCAAGTGATACAGCTGCAGTTTAATCTGGGATAACAACAGCTATTTTAAAGCTATCTATAGTCCTGACTATCTCAGTCAGTTGAGGGTCTTTTTAGTCAGAGGATATAGGGTTCAAACTCCTTGTCATGTTGTAACATTTTCTCTTGTTCAACCATTAGGTGCAGAAATTGCTGGATTACATTTTATGGCATGTTTAATACGAACTAACTGATCATAACAGTTTCTTCTGGCCTTAGAATCTACAAAATTGATTATATATGGTAACCATGTGGATGGTTAAGGGTATGTCTACACTACCCTCCTAATTCGAACTAGGAGGGTAATGTAGGCATACCGCACTTGCAAATGAAGCCTGGGATTTGAATTTCCCGGGCTTCATTTGCATAAGCCGGGCGCCGCCATTTTTAAATCCCTGCTAGTTCGAACCCCGTGCCGCGCGGCTACACGCAGCACGGAGTAGCTAGTTCGGATTAGGCTTCTAATCCAAACTAGCTGTACTCCTCGTGGAATGAGGAGTACAGCTAGTTCGGATTAGGAAGCCTAATCCGAACTAGCTACTCCGTGCCCGTGTAGCCGCGCGGCACGGGGTTCAAACTAGCAGGGATTTAAAAATGGCGGCGCCCGGCTTATGCAAATGAAGTCCGGGAAATTCAAATCCCGGGCTTCATTTGCACGTGCCGTATGCCTACATTATCCCACTAGTTCGAACTAGCGGGGTAGTGTAGACATACCCTAACTGGTTAACCATTATCCAGGAGCAGCCCATGTGGGCTGGGAGTTGGCAGCTTCGTGAGCGGGGTGGGGAAGGGGGGGGGCGGAGAGGGCTGCCAGCTCCCAGCACACAAGTCTGGGTGGCCTGGAAGCTGGTAGCTCTCCCTCCCCCACTGCCACTTCCACCCAGTGCAAGCCTGCCGACTCCCAGCCTGCGAGCCGGCATGGGCTGGAAGTCGGCATGGGCTGGAAGTTGGTGGCCTCATGCGGGTCAGGGAGGGAATAGAAGCAACAGCAGAGCTGGACCAGCCCCTGCCTGTGACATGGGAGCTGCTCCAGCCTGCCCCCATTTAATCACTTAACCGGTTAATCATAGCGTTTAAGCAGTTTACTAATTAAACAGGATTTTACTTGCCTAGTAATGATAATTTCATTTCACTTTTTCTCTTCTTTCCACAATGAGAAAAATAAAATGAGGAATTTGGCATTGAAAATAATCATTATTTAAATGATGTGCCCTGGCACACAGGAAAATATGTAAAGAAGATGATGATACCGTGTGACTCCAAAGGAGCCTGCAGGAAGGCTTTATACATCCTCCTATTTTTAACGTGAGTGGAGCGGAATGAGAAAATCATCATCGTCCTTGTCTATGCTGCCCTCGCTCAATCAATTGAATGCTGAAGTGAAGCTACATTCTGCACCGCTGCTACTATTGAGCTAACAGACACAGTGCCCAGAGTCAGGCTGACATCATAGTTGATGGTTGTTGTGCACAAATGCATGAAAAAAAAGAAAAGAGCGGGAGGAGGAAATAGCCATGCTAATTCTCTCTCTCTAACACAAGGGAAAGAGTCACTATTGATCAAATAGAGAAGGACAGAAAAAAGCTTTAGGTAAAGAAATCTTCAAGCTTCGGAAAGACCTTACATATAATAGAGAAGGAAATAGAATCCTCTCTTTTTTCTTTTTTTTAAAAAAACTCTTACTTGTCTTTTTAAAAAATATGAAACAAAAATCATTATTTTTGGCATGTTCTCAAGGAGTTTGTATTTGGCTACATAATTAGTAGGACCCAGTTTTTGAAAAATGCTTCCAGACAGGTATGCATTGGGAGCTAGAAACTCCTGAATTCCAATACTGGGTCTGATGGCATGTGCTTCTGTAGTTGTGAGCCAGTCTCTTACACCTTTCTGTTTCCATATCTACAAAATGGAAGGATAATATTTCTGGGCCTGAACCTTCCACCCTCAGAGGTTGTGGAGATTAGTTAGTTAATGTGTGAAGATGGAAAGCTCTAAGTACTGTCGCTATTTTATTGTTATGATGGTTTACCTGGGACAAAAGGCGTATGCCAAGGCAACCTCTTCTGAAAGGAGGGGGACTGAGTAAATACTGAAAGGAAAGAATGAATGAAAGCTTGAATTTTAATAGCTACTGTAAGATGCATTTGAGTTCCCAATAGTTAGGAAAGGTGAACATTCTCCCCCTACTAACCATATCTGTTTTCATAGAAGAAAACTTTAGTAAATGTCAGATTCTCAAAGAAGATGTTTATTTTTCTAGACTGAGAATGGAGCAGGAATGTCAGCACAGAGATGTCCCTGGCTGATAGCACCGAGACAAAACAAAAATGTCTATTAGCTATGGTTTTGGTGCAAAACTGGATTGTTAACAGTGTGTAGTGTATCAGCAGCAAATGCATTGCTGTGCGGGCAACCCACATGTGGGACCTACCTTGGGATTCCTAGTCATTGAGCTGGCAGAGATCATATGGATCATGACCGTGACATGCTTACTGTGTGGGTAGGAAGGAGGAGAACAGCATCACTCTTCAGCATCCCCTACTAGCCAAGGACTCACAGACAAAGTGGATTGTCCTGTCTGTCCCTGGGGAGGGAAGTGTTGACTGTGTGACCATGATCAGGAAGAGAATGAACAATAGCAGCTTTGCACTCTCTGATCCTCATTGGAACAGGCATCTGAGCAATGCTGACAGTGGGTAGAATAATGGCTGTGCTGCCAATGCTACAAGTAACATGCGGGCAAAGACGGAAACTGTGTAAGGCCTGAGCTCTGTGGGGTTCACTCTCACTTCTTTGTGGATATCAGGGCTATGTGTCGAATTTTAGAACCCTGCCTCCTCTAACCAGATGCTGGGAATGCAGCTTGATAGGGGCAACTGAAGGCAGCATTTTTATTTAACAAATATAATGGGCTGCACTAGATGCTCTTGGCTTGCACAGATCCCTGTCATTGAAGCCACTCATCTAGTGTCAACTAATGAATCAAAAGACTCCCGAGTCCTCTCTGCCACTGGGCCCGCCTAGAGGACCTCTTTTGATGTAGAAACCTATGGAAGTGTAACGCTTATCTGCACAGCTGCATGACATTTCAGGAGATGCCTTCTGCTTTCCCTTGAAATCCTTTGGAACTTCCAGGCAAGCTGGCCAGGCCATAGGGGCATGGCCCAACTTCATTCATAGGCTGGAGTTCCACGAGAAAGATCCTCATGGAGCTCACACCCTACAAAGTTCTCCCTTAATTCTATACAACTCTAGGTCACTCTCCCTCCCTTGGATGGCTGGCAGAGTTGTCAAGCTATCATTAGTTCCATCCTGGAAAGTACAACGTGATGGTTACTGCAGCTCAGAGCAGCAGCACAGCTAAGCTGTGAGTTTGGTTTTTGCTGTCAGTTATGCATTTTTCTGGTGACAATATGCCAGGGCTCTTTACCACTGCTCCCTCCTGCCAGCTCATGCTGTCCCATTTACATGGGAAGTAGGTTCCATGATGTGGATGTAGGGGGAAGTATGTATTGTGTAGTAGTCACTTCCCCTCCTTGCTCTCCATTCTGTAGAACTTCCAGGTGTTGATTCTCTGCATGATGTGCATTAAAGAAGAGCACATGGCTCTTAGAATAAATCTACCATTTCAGATGGGCAATCATAAAAGACCATCCTATTTCCAAGTCATAGCTGTACATTTAAATTCTTATGAGAGAAATGTAATAGTTACTTGTCAAAGCTTTCTTTTAGCTTTAGTGTCAATTTTATTATTTAATTACCTTGAGGAAATTGTAGTGGAACATATTCAAATTAAGCATGTTACAATAAATTATTTCACAACAATAGGAGAGCAGTTTTCAGAGAAAATTTGCGAGACGCTAATGTAAAAAGGAGAGTGCTGGCTAGATAAATCTGTTTTGCAATGTGAATTGTCAGTGATGTACAGTACTGAATCATAGCCTAAAAGACTGAATTTTAAGTGATAAAATTATGTGCTCTTTTTGCTGCTGTAGAGGTGTATGGCCATTATGCATATGCTCCTTAATAAAAAAGCTTAGAATCAGAGGAGCCTGGGAATACCAAAAATGTATTGAGTTTCTGTTCAAGACATACTTTCTCCTAACCAAGAAATCCAAACCCATCAAACTACACAACAGTCTTTGTATTCAATACTTAATTCCCTCCCCTTCCAGTTTTAGAGCAAAATTAGGATTTAACAGTGTTTCTCAGAAACAGAGCTCTTGCATCTTGCGGTCAGGCATGATGATTGAGGATGAGAACAAAGACAGAAGATGCTTTAGTTTGGAATTGGCTTTAGTTTGCACCTTTAAGTAGTTTTAAAATAAACGATAAATAATACCCCTGGAGTCTGTGTAAAGAGCTTTTATCAAATTAATTGCCAGAAGCATTTTCATCAGCTTCTTGTTCATTGTCTGGCTTCTCCTTATGAACTAAAGAAGACTTTTGAAAATGCTAGCTGGAATGTGAGTGTGGAAATGCACGGAGAGAAGAGAGTGCACTACAGTACTTGGAAGATTTCTGATGGTTATGGTTCACTTAATTGAAACAGTGAAACAAGTCTGCTGGACTGTGTCACAGTGGGCTCCCAGCCAAAGGGTTGGTCACTAATTTAGATGAAATGTTCAGCTGTGATAATGAAACAGCAGGAAGAAAACAGCTGAAGAACTGAACAATTGATGATCCATCATTTTGCAAATGGCAATACATCATTTTATTAAAATAAAAGGGCCAAGATATCAGGGGACACGTGCTTTTTAGACTTGTGTGCTGAAAGGTGTGTCAACTTATTGCAAAAACTGCCTCTGGCCTCTAACCCAGCAATGGGCATCTTAGGTTAGTGAGTGGCTCGCCTTCATCTTAGCGGGCCACAAGATTATCATAACCAAGATACTTATGAATAGTTAATTTTTTAGGTGGCAGGGCAGCTGCTAATTTTCTAAGGCACACCTAGGCCTAATACAGGTATTATGAAGGCTCTGGCAGGAGATCCCAGACCACAAAGAAGGTCTCCTCTGGAAAAGCTGATTAAGGAGCTCTCTAGGGAAGGTGCTCCTGTAGGGAAGAGATTACAGCAGGAGAAAGCTACTGAGAGATCCCAGTGAATGGATCTTATGAGAGAGTGTTAGGCAGTCCAGATTGAAGAGGAATATATGTCACACAAGAGAAGAGTCGCACTGGTTTGACCACTTCAAGAGAGTACTTCCCAGGTCATGGCAGGAGGCCTGACTACAGAGAGGGCCTCAGGTCAAGATGGCCTTACTGGTGAGGAGCCTGGGTGGAGGACACAGATGGCTGGAGGAGGGTGGTGGGTAGGCAGACAGACTAAGTTGAACTTGAGCCCCCAGCTAGGAGGCGAAGGCTTACTTGTATACCATGTTTTGTCTTATGGTTAAATAAATGGGCCCCCTGAAGGGGCACTGTTTACAGCATCAAAACCTCATTTGAACTCACCGAATGTCTATTTGGGGAAACTGAGGCAGGGATGCAACTGTGGTTCTGCTCTGGGCCGCCAGGAGGCCCCCGTAACAAGCCCTTAATTTGTTTCTTAAATTTGATTTGGTCTTTGGAGTCTCAGGTCGAGTTAAAATGCTATTAAAAGAACCCATCCTTCTGTGACCAGCTCTTTATGTTAAACACAAAACAATTTGGTCCATAGTACACTGTGCTTGAAGACTGCCAAGAATTGCTCGAGTTTCTATTTCTTTCAATACCATTCTGCATTCTCACTTCTGTAAGCATTCTCTTTCAGGACTCATCCCTATTCTCTGAGTCAAGCGAACTTCCTTCCCAATGAAAACTCTTTGGCAATGATTTTGTATTTGTGCTTGATACGGAAGTTTTCAAAAGATCTTCACAGACACTAATCAGGGTAAAAATGCAAACTGCCTCTGAAATGTGCCTTTTCTAATGTTTCCTTAGGAAACCATTTTATAACTTATAAGCACGCTTTGGCAGATGACGTTGTCCTTACTGTAATAAATCACAGGAATATAAGACACTTCATTGCAGCTGCAATATGGCTAGTTAGGATCCTATTCAAGAAAAAAGGCTGAGGCAATGTATTTTCTTTCCTCTAAGCCACCTGTGCCATTCTCCCCACCCCTTATAGATCAAGTAAGAAGACTCTCAGAATACTTTTGTAATTGTCTCTTTAGATTTATAATCTGCAAATGTATTTTTTTTAAAGATAAAAATACCCAAACCTTAAGAGAGCACTTTTAAATGTTTTTAACTCCCCAACTTCCTGCATGGTTTTCTGTATCTTTTTAATGAGGGTGAAAAGAAGCTTACTAAGGTGTTTTTGATTGAAGGTTTGACCTGGAATGACTTTGACTTCATATTATGAAGCTGATATATATACTGTAACATAGTAGCCGTAATAGAGGAATCTTGTGATTCACTGTAACAGGTAGTGTTGTAAAGAGGGATGGGATTTTGGTTTAAAAAACCACGACCAGTGAAGAGATTGTCATAATTAATTCTACAGCTCATTCTGTAAAAACGCCATCCTGCAACATGCTTAACCCCTTCTGGAAAGTGCAATGTGGCCATCAGTGTCAAAACAACTCCCCAACGATTGAGCATGTTTAGTAGCTTACAGGATGTGTGTATCTTCGTACCATATTGGGCTAGAAGATAGGTCCGCTCACAAGAAGCCCCATGCACTGACAATTTCTATAGACTTCAATAAGAGTTGTGGATGCTCAGTGTTTTTAAGGTATCATAGTTTTTTAATTTAAAATACTCACTAGCACCTATTCCCCCATCTGTTCATGAGCTGGTCTGTTGTTTGTATTACAGGCATCAGGAGTTCCCATATAATGTCTAGTTTGTTAATGGGATGGGGAGGAGGGAATGGACCCCTTCCCAAGCCATGTGGCAGAAATTTTCTGGAGCTGCCAATGGTGATTTTGCAGGGTTAGAGTGGTGTCATATTAATGTAAATTGAATAAATGGGCCCAAAGAGTCAAAGTTACTATCCTGTAACTGTCCAACATTAAACAGAAAGGAAAAAAAATATATTTAAATCAAGGTTTGGGGTTTGGAATACAGAGACCATCCTGCTTAGTACCATGGCAAACACACTGACATAAACGTCTTTTAACCCTTTTATTAAGATACAGAAAGGTAGAAAACAGTTAGGCTGCGTCTACACTGGCAAGGTTTTTTCGGAAAATCATCTGATTTTCCGGAAAAACTTGCCAGCTGTCTACACTGGCCGCTTGAATTTCCGGAAAAGCACTGAGGATCTAATGTAAAATCATCAGTGCTTTTCTGGAAAAACTATGCTGCTCCCGTTCGGGCAAAAGTCTTTTTCCAAAAGACTTTTGCCGAAAGGGCCAGTGTAGACAGCATAGTTCTGTTTTCCACAAAAAAGCCCCGATTGCTAAAATGGCGATCGGGGCTTTTTTGCGGAAAAGCGCGTCTAGATTGGCCACGGACGCTTTTCCGGAAAAAGTGCTTTTCCGGAAAAGTGTCCTGCCAATATAGACGCGCTTTTCCGAAAATTCTTTTAACGGAAAACTTTTCCATTAAAAGCATTTCCGGAAAATCATGCCAGTGTAGACGTAGCCTTAAAGTATTCGAAATATGAAGTATTAAGGCTTTTATTGTAGCCATGTTTTCTTTTCCTTTAGCTGGAAGGAGTTTTTAGAAGGGAAGACCCCTTATTTGATAGTTTCTTAGTAATAACTCCCCTTTTTGGGGAAAAGAGATGAAACTAGGTGGGATGGGTTGGAGCTGTTGTTGTTCAAAGTCTGATTCTACTTCCTAAAAGACAAAACAAGACAAATATAAAGGGGAAAGAACAGAACCTCAAAGATAGAAAATGCAGAAGGCAACATCTGTATTCTGTGCATTCATCATTCTGCTAGATTTGGTGGTCAGCAGAAAACAAATGTTTCTGAAGTCACCCTCATCTACTTGCCACCATCTCAGAAAACACAACTGTCCCACTGCCCAGAACAAAATGTAGTAAATATACACAATTCACTTTAGCACAATATGTCACTGACTTCTCAGCTTGATCAGGAAATAGTCTATTGTCCCTCTGCTTACAACTAGCATCTGCATTTGGCACTGTTTTCCCGGACTGGTGAACAATTCCAGAAATGGCAGTCTTTGGGGAAAGTCCATTTTATTGAGGCAGCTCTGGAAATGAGGATTGCAGTGTCAATGACCTTCACTTAGAACAGTGGTTTTCAAACTCTGGGTCATGACGGCTGGCACTGAGTCATAAAATGTTGGGCAGTGGGTCTTGTTGCTGCAGGAGGATCAGGTGACCGGTGGAGGTGCTAAGGTTGCCACCTGCTTGCCCTGGCACCGTAGATTGCACTGCACCCCAGAAGTGGTCGGTAGCAAGCCCAGGTCCTAAATGTGTGGGAGGAGAGCAAACAGGGCTCTATACACTGCTCTGAACACTAACTCTGCTCTTCCATTGGCTGGAAAGCTTCTACTAGGAGCAGCAGGGTCTGCAGAGCCAGGAGAGGCAGGAAGCTGCCTTAGCACCCCTACTGCACTGCTGATTGGGAGCCGGTCAAGGTAAGCCCCTCCTGCCCCAGCCCTGTCCCTCCCCAAAGCCAGAGCTTCCTCCTGCACCCCAAAACTCCCATCCTCAGCCCCACCCAGGAGCTCACACCCTAGTCAAATTATGTTGGGTCACAGGCATCAACCATTTTCTTCAACTGGATCACGAGAAAAAAAAGTTTGAAAACCGCTGGCTGAAGAAAGATCTTAGTCTTGCCATTACCAGGAATCTGTATGAAGGGTAATGCTATATGAAGCTAAGCTGGCTATACCCAAGGGCATAACTGGAACTGTGGCAATTAGGGTTGCCAGATAGTTTCAACAGAAATGCCGGAGACACTTGACATTACATCACAATCTACATTACATCTTATTTAGAAAATACCGGAAATTTTATTTTCTCATTTATATTTTCTCAATTTGTTTCCCGAACAGAAAGCTCAAATACTGGACTGTCCGGTTCCAAACTGGACACCTGGCAACCCTAGTGGCAATACAATTACAAAACAACCAGGGCAAATAACTCTTGATTTTCACCAATTCCTCATTCTCCTCTCTCCTGGTTTTCATACGCATCAGAAGTTCACATGGCAGCTGTTGAGCAGATGGCATGTGCTTGGAGTAAGCATTAAATCTATCTCCTCTCTGGAATGTGGCTATTCAGCAGAAGCATCTGGCCGGGCTGTTGGCTCCCTCCCCCCTTGGCAGCTGTGGAGCTGCCTTCAGGCCAATGTCAGCCAGGTTACTCACATGCTGGGTGACTTGGCCTACTGGAAGTCTGCCTCACAGGCTGGCTCTCTTGTCGGCAGCTGTGGGTCATCCAGATCTGAATAATCTACCTTGTCCTGAGTGCCTCGCTTAAATAATTTGGATTACAAAGAATTTGGTGGCTTTTACGATTTTCCAATTAGAATCCATCAGGGCAGTTTGTGAAACCGGGACTGCTGTGCTCAAGTGCTCAAAACGCACATGAAGCAGATGACAATGATATTTCCGAGGGCTGTGTGGCACTTGGAGGCTGGAGCAGAGCCTTCTGTGCAGGGGTTCCTAGGTTCTGGTCTCAGCTCTGTCCCTCACCTGCTGCAGGAGCTTGGTCAACTGACATAACCTCTCTGCTTTCCCATCTGTAAAATGAGATTAAATAATATTTCTCTGCTGCAAATGTGTGTTGGGAGACTTTGTTAACTGGCATGCATTGCTAACTCATTCGTCAAATTTGTAACTGTACAATGCTGGGGAGGCTAGGGCCTGGTTGTTAATCCTTTGTTAGAGATGCATACATGTCACTAAATATACCAAAGTGAAGGAAAGGTCTTTTAAAGTCCAAGAAGGGTCTTTTCTGAGGAGAGGGGGGACCACAGTACTCTGACAATCTAAAGATTATATTATTGGTAAATATATTTCTTAATATGTTCCACTAAACACTTCTTTTTTTAAAGTAGCATTAAATCCAAATAACTGATTTAGACACCAGCTACTTATGTTCCCATATATAATCCCATATATAGCACATCACACAACTAGATTGTGGTGTAGACCAACAGGTATCAGGGCATATGGCTATGTAACTGTGATGACCCTGTTTCCTTTAAATGTCTTAATTGTTTGCCTGCCTGTTTACTGTGAGATAAATTTAATTTCAAACTCATAGACTCTAAGGCTAGAAGGGACCTACCTGATCATCTAGTCTGACCACCTGCACATCGCAGGCCACAGAACCTCACCTACCTACTCCCGTAATAGACCCCTAATCTCTGGCTGGGTTTATTGAAGTCCTCAATTATGATTTAAAGACTTTGTTACAGAGAGTCCAACATTTACTCTGGTTTAAACCTGCAAGTGACCCGTGTCTCTGTAGACGAAGTTGGAAAAAATCTCAGGGTCTCAGCCAATCTGATCTTTGAGCAAATACTAAAGCATTATCAATGGTAGGTGCAAAAGTCACTGACAGGTGGACAATATGCTTTAGAAACTGTTCCAATGCTTTAAAAATGTTCCACATCTTACTACTTCTATATTCGAATGAAACCACTGCATATAAATCTCCTGAGCAAAGGCAGCATCGTTGTAGGATTTGCAAGACATCAGTGGACCCCTGTATCCATTAAGTCCTGTATCCAACAGTGGCCAAAGCTGATACTTCAGGAGAAGGTGGAGGGAAAATGTGCACCCAACTGATTTTGCTAGAGTAGATGGAAAAAAATCCTTCATGACTCCTTGGCAATCAGCTTATGAGCTTGGACTGAAAGATCTGATTACCCCTGTGTGGCAAAGTTTCGGGGTCTCCGGTTGTCCCCTTTTCCTTGCCTTGCTACCGCTACCTTCAGGTTCCTGACTCCGCCTAGTGTCTCTTTTTCATGGGTGCCCTGCCCCCAACATCACCATGAGTTCGTTCCTGGTTGCCAACAACCATCTGCTTTAGCCCACGTCTTCTGGGCGTTGCCCTCCAGTGCCTTGGTCTGGGAGGCTCGGTGTCAGCCTTTCCAGCTCCTCCAGTACAGTGGTGTCCGCCAGCCCTTCTGCGGGAAAGAGCACAACCAGTCCCTGCTCTCCCCCCTGTTCTCCTCCTCCCCTGCTCTTTTGAACTCCCCACTCTGTGTGGCCAGACGTCCCTACGCAGTGGATGTGCGGCAGCCCCAGGGTCCTAATGCTGCTGCATTCAGGGAGGGTAGCTTCCACGCAGGCGCGGCAGGCTCGGCGTTCACCTGTGCCAACAAGCCACGCTCGGGCGGCTTACAGTGTGGGGGTGTGGAACCCCGTCACACTCTGTCTCATCGTAGCTACATAACTACATTGAATCATAATTGCCTAGCCCTTTAAACACCCAGTTTCAGTATTTAAATGTTGGACTATGGGAGGTAGGACAAAAATCTCATTTCTACAGAGTGTGAATGTGGCCCGAAGAGCACTCTAGAGGGTGTGCTAGGGAGGCACTGCTTCAGGCCACCTTGGGACCCAGTCAGGCCAATCAGGAAGTGCTGTAGAGTTGCTGCCCATTGTCTCTGGGAGGAGGAACATCATTATCCATTTTAGGTCTGACCCTGCACTCACTGAAGATAATAGCAAAATTCCCACTCATGTCAGTGGTTCGGGATCAGGTCCTTAGGGCCTGCTTTTTGAAGGCACTGATTTCTCTCTACCTCTGACTCAAGTAGGGTTTGAGTGAGGCTTTAGAGGGGGAGTTCTCCAGGTAGAGGAGAAGCAGATACAGGAGTCTTGAGGGAAGTGGGTGTTGTGTTTGGGGCTTTCTTGCTGTGTGCTGAGCTTGTGTTTGTGAGTGAGGGTTGGTGTGTGTTCTTTTTTGTTTTTTGTTTATTTATTTATTTATTTATTTATTTATTTCCCCCTGTGTTTGAGAGTGAGGCTTTTTTTCCCCACCTCCCCTCTGCCCTCCCCCTCCCCTTGATGGAGTTTGTGCTGTGATTGGCAGGTGGAAACTGTTGGCTTCTAATTAACGTTTGAATTCTAGAACCCTCTGCTGATTGGCTGAGCCTTGGTAGGGGGAGGGGCTTTATAAAGCAGTGGGCAAGCGACTAAGGAGCTTGCGAACAGGTGAGTGCTAACAGGGAGTTTTGAGAGGGAGTTGGGAAGGGCGGGAGGTTCTCTTGCCTTTCTTTTTAAATCCCTTTTCCAGGACAGCAGCGATGGTTGATGATGGGTCTGCTGTTGTTACCTGCACAGCGTGTGCCATGTTTGTCTTCCTCCCGGAAGAAAGAACGGATTTCATCTGCACCAAGTGCAAGCTGGTCGACATTTTGGAAGAAAAAATTAGAGGACTGGAGGCCCAAGTGTAGACCCTACGCTTGATCAGAGAGGATGAAGATTTCCTCGATAGAAGGAAGCATTTAATCCTTCAAGCACGGCAGGCAGAAAAGCCAGAGAGGGCAGTACGTGACCAAGAAGAGAACTGGCAGCATGTAACTTCTAGAAGGGGAAAAAGGCCAGCACGGGAATCCCCCGATGCTATAGAGGTAAGCAATCGCTTTCAAGCTCTCTCCACAGGCTCTGCAGTGCTGAAAGCTCTGGAAGGGACCTCACAAGGAAGAAACCAGAAGGGAACACCATCTGCTGGAAGGCATGGGATGCGTAGTCCTACGGATGGGGGTTCCACGGCCACCCCCCCAAAAGGAAATGACGGGTGGTGGTGGTTGGGGACTCCCTCCTAAGAGAGACTGAGCCATCCCTCTGCTGTCCGGACCTGGAATCTCGAGAGGTGTGCTGCTTACCGGGAGCTCGCATTCAGGATGTGACTGAGAGGCTTACCAAGTTGATCAAACCTTCGGATCGCTACCCCTTCCTGCTTCTCCACGTGGGAACTAATGATACGGCCAAGAATGATCTTGTGCGTGTTACTGCGGATTATGTAGCGCTAGGAAGAAGGATCCAAGAATTTGGAGCGCAAGTGGTATTCTCCTCCATCCTCCCTGTTGAAGGGAAAGGACTGGGCAGGGATCGTCGAATTGAGGATGTAAATGCGTGGTTGCACAGATGGTGTCGCAGAGAGGGCTTTGGTTTCTTCGACCATGGGATTCTGTTCCGGGCGCAAGGATTGTTAGGAAGAGATGGGATCCACCTAACGAAGAGAGCAAGGAGCATCTTCGCGAGCAGGCTTGCAGACCTAGTGAGGAGGGCTTTAAACTAGGTTCATCGGGGGACGGTGACCAAAACCCTGAGGGGAGTGGGAAAGTCAGATACCGGGAAGAAATGCAGAGAGGAAGGGGCAAGAAAGGAGGACCCATGTTTCGAATGGAGAAGATAGGACAATCAACTGGTTACCTGAAGTGTTTGTACACGAATGCGAGAAGCCTGGGCAACAAACAGGAAGAACTGGAGGCCCTGGCCCAGACCAAGAAATATGATTTAATTGGGATAACAGAGACTTGGTGGGATGACTCTCATGACTGGAGTGCTGTCATGGAAGGGTATAGACTGTTCAGGAACAACAGGCAGGGGAGAAAAGGAGGAGGAGTTGCACTATATTTAAGAGAGCACTACGATTGCTCTGAACTCCAGTATAAAGAGGGAGAAAAACCTGTTGAGAGTCTATGGGTTAAGTTTAAAGGAGCAAACAACAGCATTGATGTTGTGGTTGGTGTTTGCTACAGGCCACCGAATCAGGTGGATGAGGTAGATGAGGCTTTCTTCGGACAACTGAGCGAAGCTTCCAGATTGCAGGCCCTGGTTCTCGTGGAGGACTTTAATCACCCTGACATCTGCTGGGAAACCTATATGGCAGTACACAGGCAATCCAGGAAGTTTTTGGAGAATGTTGGGGATAACTTCTTGACACAGGTGCTGAAGGATCCGACCAGGGGCTGAGCATAGCTTGACCTTCTGCTCACAAACAGGGAGGAACTAATAGGGGAAGTGGAGGTGAGTGACAACCTGGGAAGCAGTGATCATGAGATGGTATATTTCAGGATCCTGACCAAAGGAAGAAAAGAGAGTAGTAAAATACACACCTTGGACTTCAAAAAAGCAGATTTTGACTCCCTCCGAGATCTGATGGGCAGAATCCCCTGGGATGTTAACATGAAGGGGAAAGGAGTCCAGGACAGCTGGCAGTATTTTAAAGAAGCCTTATTGAAGGCACAGAAAGAAACTATCCCGACGCGTAGCAAGAGAGGCAAACATGGTAGGAGACCAGACTGGCTTACAGGGGAAATCTTTGGTGAACTTAAGCACAAAAAGGAAGCTTACAAAGAGTGGAAACTTGGACAAATGACCAGGGAGGAGTTTAAAGGTATAGCTCGAGAATGCCGGGGGGTTATCAGGAAGGCGAAAGTGCAAATGGAATTGCGACTGGCTAAGGATGTGAAGGATAACAAGAAAGGTTTCTACAGGCATGTTAACAAGAAGAAGGTGATCAGAGAGGGTGTGCGGCCCCTAGTGGATGAAGGAGGTAACCTAGTGACAGATGATGTGGGGAAAGCTGAAGTACTCAATGCTTTCTTTGCCTCTGTATTCATGGACAAGGTCGGCTCCTGGACTTCTGCACCAAGTGACGCAAGATGGGATGAAGATGGACAGCCCGTGGTGGGTAAAGAACAGGTTAGGAACTATTTAGAAAAGCTAAACGTACATAAATCCATGGGTCTGGACTTAGTGCATCCGAGGGTACTGAGGGAGTTGGCAAATGTCATTGTGGAGCCTTTGGCTATTATCTTTCAAAAGTCATGGAGATCGGGAGAAATCCCGGATGACTGGAAAAAGGCAAATGTAGTGCCCATCTTCAAAAAAGGGAAGAAGGATGATCCAGGGAACTATAGGCCGGTCAGCCTTACCTCGGTTCCTAGAAAAATCATGGAAGGGATCCTTAAGGAATCCATATTGAGGCACTTGGATGAGAGGAAAGTGATTAGGAATAGTCAGCATGGATTCACAAAGGGCAAGTCGTGCCTGACCAATCTGATTAGCTTCTATGATGAGGTAACTGGCTCGGTGGACATGGGGAAGTCAGTGGATGTTATATACCTTGACTTTAGCAAGGCTTTTGATACGGTCTCCCACAATATTCTTGCCAGCAAGTTAAGGGATTGTGGATTGGATAAATGGACAGTAAGATGGATAGAAAGATGGCTAGAAGGCCGGGCCCAGTGGGTAGTGATCAATGGCTCGATGTCAGGATGGTGGTCGGTTTCTAGCGGAGTGCCCCAAGGTTCGGTTCTAGGACCGGTTTTGTTCAATATCTTTATTAATGATCTGGATGAGGGGATGGATTGCACCCTCAGCAAGTTTGTGGATGACACTAAGCTGGGGGGAGAGGTAGATACGCTTAACGGCAGAGATAGGGTACAGAATGACTTAGACAAATTGGAGGATTGGGCCACAAGAAATCTGATGAGGTTCAACAAGGACAAGTGTAGAGTCCTGCACTTGGGACGGAAGAATCCCAAGCATAGTTACAAGCTGGGGACCAACCGGTTAAGTAGTAGTTCTGCAGAAAAGGACCTGGGGGTTACAGTGGATGAGAAGCTAGATATGAGTCAACAGTGTGCCCTTGTAGCTAAGAAGGCTAATGGCATATTAGGTTGCATTAAGAGGAGCATTGCCAGCAGATCCAGAGATGTCTTCATTCCCCTTTATTCGGCTTTGGTGAGGCCGCATCTGGAGTATTGTGTTCAGTTCTGGGCCCCCCACTACAAAAAGGATGTGGACGCATTGGAGAGGATCCAGCGGAGGGCAACCAAAATGATTAGGGGGCTGGAGCATATGACTTATGAGGAGAGGCTGAGGGAGTTGGGTCTGTTTAGTCTGCAGAAGCGAAGAGTGAGGGGGGATTTGATAGCAGCCTTCAACTTCCTGAAGGGAGGTTCCAAAGAGGATGGAGAGAGGCTGTTCTCAGTAGTGACAGATGGCAGAACAAGGAGCAATGATCTCAAGTTGTGGTGGGAGAGGTCCAGGTTGGATATTAGGAAAAACTACTTCACTAGGAGGGTGGTGAAGCACTGGGATGGGTTTCCTAGGGAAGTAGTGGAGTCTCCATCCCTAGAGGTGTTTAAGTCTCGGTTTGACAAAGCCCTGGCTGGGTTGATTTAGTTGGAATTGGTCCTGCCTAGAGATGGGGGCTGGACTTGAAGACCTTCTGAGGTCTCTTCCAGTTCTATGATTCTATGATTCTATGGTTTGAGGATTCTTATCGCTTAGCAGCTACTCAGCTCCTTGTAGGCTAGTCGCTTTATTATGCGAGCCTCTCACTCTGACAGTGGAGAAAAGATGGTAAAGCATACTCAGCGAGATGAAGAGGTCCAGAGTGACAGAGCAGGTGCAAACCGTCCATGCCATCTCTTTTCCCTGCAAAGCCCGCTCCTGCCCTTGTGTGTAACTGATCAGAGAGTGGCACTGAGCCAGCAATCCACTATCTTGGAGGCTTTATTTGCACTTGACCGTAATAGAAAAATAATAATAAAAATAACCTATATTCCTGGAAGGCCCAACATCTGCCTCCCATTCCCTAATTTATTACCATACTATTGCTTCATCTATTTTACTAGATCTGAAGGTGCCTTCATTGCTTCTGATATTTAGATGCAGTAGAAACTATTGCTTAAATGAATAGCTCTTGAAATTGTTTCCTTGCTGGGAAATTATTAATTCACCATATGGATTCAGCTTATGTATTTGAGCTAACAGTGCACCCAGAACTACACAAACTGCTCCTTATGGTTGCTTAACTTACATGATGGTAGGATTATTTATTTACTTATTTATTTTATTTAAGTCAAAGGTCTCAAAACCTGCATTGGCTACACTCATTCAAGACTTCATATTAGATAAAATACACTGTCTTCAGACTGAGATGCATAACTAACAATGCCTGGTCATAGATCTCAACATGCTTTATGAACATAGATAAGAATCTATTCTCATTTTGCCAATGGGAAAACTGAGGCACAAAGAGTTGCGTTGACTTCCTCAAAATGAAATGGGGCATGTCTTCACTTCTAACTTGAGGTGTAAGTTTTAGCTTGGGTAGACTTACCTACCCTGGCTCTGATAGAGTTAGCATAGTAGCTGGTGGTGAGAGAGGTTAGCCACCCTCAGCTCCTATGAAAATACCTGTCAAAGGGTCTAGATATGTATGTGAGGTGGCTAGTCCCACCCACTGCTTCTGTTGGCATGGCTATAATTTATTTTTAGTGCATTAACCCAATCAGAGCTAGCACAGATATTTCTCCTGGAGCTGAAAGTGTAGGCAGACCCAGCAAGAATTAGGCCAGGTCTGCACTATGGGATAAATTTGAATTAAGATACATAATTCTAGCTACATTAATTGCATAGTAGGAGTTGATGTATCTTGATTTACTTTGGCACTGTACCCATAGCAAGAGGTCAATGGGAGAAATACTTCCATTGACTTTCCTTCCTCCTGGCAAGGAGTAGGAGTACCAGCGTGGACAGGGGTACTCTTAGCGTTTCGATTTAGTAAGTTCTTAGTAGACCCACTAAATTGAATGCCAGAAGATTAACCTCTGGAGCATTGATTTGCTGGTAAATATAGACATGGCCTTAGTGGCAGCACTGGGACTAGAATCCCAGTTTCCTAACTTGAATGTTGGACTAGGCCTTTCAGTTCTCTGGGTCTGTGCCTAGAAGCCCTTAACTTATCAGTAGTACAGTAAAGTCAGTGGGTGGTGTGTGAGTATTACTCATAGGAATAAGGACTTGCAAAGTAAAAAAGAAAAAAAATTTGGGAACCTCCCTATTAGTATTCAAATGGAAAAAAACCCACAGTGAATCTGGAGAGAAATAAGCTATCCTGACTTTTTCATAAAACAAAATCTAGGGAAAGTTTAATTCTAAAACTAAAAGGTGCCTATTAAAATAGATGTCTCTTAGCTAGAGGGAGAATTGGCTTTAAAATGTCTAGTCTCTCTCCATGGCTGTGTCCAGACTCAGGTTTTTTTTTTAAAAAAGTAGCCTTTTTTCGAAAAAACTTCACCTGCGTCTAGACTGCAGCTGCGTTCTTTCGAAATTAAATCAAAAGAACGCGGCTTTTCTTTCGACGGCGGTAAACCTCATTTCACGAGGAAGAACGCCTTTTTTCGAAAGTGCTCTTTTGAAAAAAGGCGTTCTTGAATGCCAACAGGACTTTTTAGAAAGAGAGCATCCAGACTCACTCTCTGCTTTCTTTCGAAAAAGCGGCTTACTTTTTCGAAAGTACTGCTTGCAGTCTAGACGCTCTTTTTCGAAAGAGGCTTTTTCGAAAGATACTTTCGAAAAAGCCTCTTTCGAAAGAGGCTTGTAGTCTAGACATAGCCCATGTGGCACTTAAGCCTCAAGCATAGATGTTTCCAAGTGCTACATTACAGCTGAATCAGAACCCTTGGAAGCCTTATAGCTCAGCTAAGCACGAGAGTGGAATCCTGACAGATGAGAATGGACAGAACAAACTGAGTGAATCAAATGATTTTTTAAAAATATACAAACTATACATAGCTCTATACTTGTTTAGCTGTTACCCTTCTATCTCCCTGACTCAGGAAAGTTTTAGAAAAAATGGCAAAACTGATGGCTTGTAATAGTGGCAAAATATTCCCATTTTAACCACATGTGGGTGGTACAGAGCTTGAACAAGGAAAGCAAAGCTGTATTTAAACCTGATGTATCTCCCCCACTGTCTATGCTAGTCTAGCTAGATACATATCTGCACCAAGGTGTAGGCATTTTATGATACATACCAGAGAGGCCTCAGGTTTAGGATAATTTTTTTTAATAGAAGAATCAGAGACACAAGCCAAAGAAAAACCAGGTACAATATGGATGCGTGGTCTAGTAGTGGTTAGGCTGCTAACATAGCATTTGGGAGACTAGGGTTTATTCCCTCCTTTGACTCAGACAGAGGTAAGCAGCTCCTGTAATCTTTTTGTGTTTCAGTGCCCCATGTATTACACAAGAAGCGTTATCTCACAAGGGAGAGGTAAAGACAAATATATTATAGCTCGTAAGATGCGTAGCTATTGTAGTAATGACGGTCACATGAGTATCCAAGGTTACCAAACAATACAGTCCAAATTATAATGTGCCAGCAACAGACGCAAACAACTTATAAAACAAAATACAGACCAACACTTCCTCCTGGTGGGTTTATTAGTGTTACCTAAATACAGTCAGAGGATGGGTTGTCTCTTTAAGGACAGGCCTCCGTCCCAAATTCTGGCCCTTCAGGAACAGAAACTGGGAATTGTAGTCCCCCCAGGTGTCAAGTGATTGATAACATTAAGTGAAAGCAAGGCTAAAAAAGCTACTTGCTACCATAGCTGGGTGGCTGTTCCTAGTGAAGTGGAGCAGCTGTGGTGAGTAGGTCTCTTAGGGTATGTCTACACTACCCCGCTAGTTCGAACTAGCGGGGTAATGTATGCATACCGAACGTGCAAATGAAGCCCGGGATTTGAATTTCCCGGGCTTCATTTGCATAAGCCGGCCGGCACCATTTTTAAATGCCGGCTTGTTCGAACCCCGTGCCGCGCGGCTACACGCAGCACGGGCTAGATAGTTCGAACTAGCAAGCCATTCCGAACTATCTGTACGCCTCGTGGAACGTCCATGAGGCATACAGATAGTTCGGAATGGCTTGCTAGTTCGAACTATCTAGCCCATGCCGCGTGTAGCCGCGCGGCACGGGGTTCGAACAAGCCGGCATTTAAAAATGGCGCCGGCCGGCTTATGCAAATGAAGCCCGGGAAATTCAAATCCCGGGCTTCATTTGCACGTTCGGTATGCATACATTACCCCGCTAGTTCGAGCTAGCGGGGTAGTGTAGACATACCCTTAGGAAGAAGACCCAGAGGACCAGTCTGGGGAACGTCTAGTTTCAGGGCCACCTCTTCTTTGGGGCAAAGCCAAAGATTATTAGGGACATCTGGAACTAACCATGGGTCTCCAGCAGAAGGCAGTGAAAAACCCCCTCAGAGGAGAACTAATTGTGAGTGTCGTAATCATGAGTCAATGAGGCCTTTGTTGAGGGCTGAAGATTAAAGTCCATGGAAAGCAGAGGAAAATTTTTTTGGCCTGGGATTCTTAGGGGGCCTGAGACCTGGTCTGTGCAGCTACTCTTTGTCTGACTGTATCTATGGGTATATCTACACAACAGGACAAAGTCAAATTAAGATACGCAACTTCAGTTATGTTAGTTCTGTAGCTGAAGTCTAAGTAGTTTAACTCAGCTTTTGATGCTGTCTACACTGCAGGAAGTCGAAGGAAGAGCACTCTTCCTTTGACTTCCCTTACTCCTTGTGAAAGCAGGGTTACCAGCATCGACTGGAGTGCCCCTCTCACTTCGAATTACCTGTCTTAACTAGATCGCTAATTCAAACCCTGGAAAATCAACAGCAGCAGCTTTGATCTTCCTCTGTAGCGTAGACGTACCCTTTGGTTGGGACTTGTGGAGAGTGGGAGAGGAAACCAGCTTCCTAATTCCCTGAAACCAAATTGAAGGACTTTGATGAGGGAGAACCTTAAATTGATACTCGCCACTACACTGAGGGGTGAAGTTTGGAGCCTGTGGCGAGCCAAGAATATTTTACTTGGATTCTTGCATTTGGCCTGGAAAAGATGGAGTCACCAAAACAATCTGAAGAAGTTTGTCTGTGCAAATGAAAGTCAGGAAGTGGCTACATCCTGACGCTAGATAGCAGATACTGCTGTTAATCTGCCATCTCTCTTGGCTAATTCCAGTGTTAATCTTAGAATGAATGGAGAAGGCAGACTCCTGTATTGGCATGTTCAGGGAGCCATGTTCAGGGAGCTCCAGGAGGTAGGGAGGAGGCGGAACAGGGACTTGGTGTAATGGAGGCATGAAGAGGTGGGACAGAGGCTTGAGGGAAGGGGTGGACTGGGGGCAGTGTGGAGGTGGAGCTAGGGTGAAAGGAGGGGGCAAGTGCTTCCCCCCAGCTGGAGGGCAAGTTGGAGTCTACACTTGGTAGCATCTGTTTTATAATTTGTAGCCTAGCAATTTGTGAAGCTGCTTGGGATATGGGAGATCCCACCTCAGTTTCCCATGTAGAGGGAGAGAAAGGATGTACATTTAAATATCTACACAGAGTAGAACAAAATGACTATAATCCGATGGTTAGGGCATCCATTTAAGAGGAGGAAGACCTAGGACCCATTTCCCCTACCCCAACCCTGCTTTTATTATTAATCCATTGTGCCATGGTGTCCAATATGCTAGCCGAATGTGGCTATTTGGCCCATTGAGCATGGTTAGTTCACTATAGCCATTATAATGGCTACTGCTTCAGAACTGCTTCAGCCAGGGGGATTATTAAGACCCCGCTTCAGGATAGTCCAAAAACTAATGGAGAGCACACTTTTCTGAGAGGTGAGAGACTTCTGGTGCCAATCCATTCTCCACCCTCCCACCCAGGTAGAGTGAAGGGAGTGGAACCCCAGATCCCTACCTCCCAAGCAAGTACTCTAAACACAGGGCTGAATTCTCATTTCTCTTCTATTTTCTAACTTAGATCCACAAAAAATATGTCTGGCTCCTAAGTTGCCTGCCTCTGGTAGTAGGTTCCTTTGGTGGATCGAGATAGGAATTGCCCTGTAGCCTGGACTTAAGTGCCTATCTCTGAGAAAGGGGCAGGGCTTAGTACACATTCCTCTCCTTAGCATCTCCAACTGGATATCTTAGGCAGCTCCCCACCTGGCATGCCGGCTTATGTGAATCACATTATTGGGTCTCCGTCTCTCCCTATTCATTGTATAGGAAGCCAAGGCACCTAATTCAGCTTTGTAGATAAGTGTTGTTCTTGGCTATGTCTACACTACAAAGTTTTTGTGCAAAACCAGCCGTTTTTTGCACAAAAAAATCGACAGAACAGAGGACTTTTGCTGGTAGAGTTATTCATCTCCCCACGAGGAATGACTCCTTTTTGCACTACAACTCTTGTGCAAAAAGGCAGGTGTGGACGCTCCGGAGGAGTTTTTGCACATGAAACCCCAATCAGAAAAAGCTTTCTTGTGCAAGAGTGTCCATGCAGTGTGGACGCTCTGTTGTGCAAAAGCACATCACTTTTGTGATGTGCTTTGAGGTGTGGACACGTTTTTGTGTGCGAAGTTTTTGTGCAAAAACTCTTGCACAAAAGGCTTCTTGAGCAAAAACCCTGAAGTATAGACTAAGCCCTTGTGATTTATTTTTCTAGGTGCTGTGATGCTCAGTGTCACAACATCTAACACCTGTCATGGATCCCACCCTTAGTGCTACTGCTTACCTACCACTTTCTATTTGAGTTTTTCAAAGTACTTCACAAGTATATAGCAATTTAAATGTGCAGCACAGCTTTGAGTAGCTATTACTATTCTCCATTTACAGACAAGTGAAACGGAGGCCCAGTGAAGTGAAGATGCTCATTTTCAGAGGAGTTGTCTTTCTGCGATTACAGCTGAAGTTAGTGGAAGCTGTAGGTGTTCTTTATTTTTAAGAACGAGGTCCTAAATGACTTACCAAACCAGAATTCTAATGTCCTGACCCCTTAATTTGTGTCATACTTTCCTTTTAAACCATATTCACAAGTCAAGCACACACAGAAATAGAAACCACACAGTGAAAATCACCTTGTAGCTGATGTTTCATGCTTGAGCACATTAGAATAAGACATTGGCGTGAAGACATAAATAACCAGTTGCTGCATGAGATGTGAGGCTGCTGGGTAAAAGGCTATTGGAATTTTCAGTCAATTCTCCATGCCTTTGCTGTACATCCTCACTAGCTGTCCTGGATTACAACTATTTAAAAGACAAAACAAAACTGGTTTGATCATTTTATTAAGCCGGAGTTTTCACTAGTATGAAGTACAAATCCAAAGAGCCCACTTGGAAGGGGGACTATCCAGCTGTTCCTGGCATATGCTGTTGAACGTGAGAACAAATAGACTAGTTACTGCACCAATAAGAGTTCTAGCCAAGTGACAAGAAATTTCTCCAAAGAAAGACCCTGAGATGGATTTGTCAAAACTTTTATTTGTAATCCAAATTAGAGCAGTGTAGAGTTGGTCTCCAGAGTAGCTAATATGGGGGCAATCCCAAAGATCAATACAGAAAAAGAGCCATATATTTAGCAAGAGACAGAAAATCAAAACAGAATCCAAATAAATGAGAAATTAAGGCTGTGCAGCAGCTTGAGCTACGTTTGCCTTATGGGGAAAGCTTATTAATGTAACTAAGGCAATTTTGCCAGAACTCTACATCAGTAATGTGGCCCGTTCTCCATTTCTATTTCTCTTGTGATTTTTAGCTAAATAATGGGGAGGGGAGCAGATCAACAAATGATAGAAGACCGAACAGACTAATTAGAACCTTGCAGCATGTTAAAAGATGATATTGGAAAGTGGTGATAGCAGTGTTGGAGCAGTTTATCACAGAACAGAGGCAATATAATTCCTAGTCTAGAGCAGTAACCTTTATTAGATCTGGGTAATATGGCATATTGGATCCATAACTTGTGAGAGTCCTCTGAGTGCTTTACATTCTTTTAATCCAGTCCAAATCTTAACCTTTTAATATCCAAAGAGAGAGGGTCTGAGCACACTTGCCACGCGAAATCAAGGATTTAGCAAACCTGTAGCTACGCCGAGAGTAAGTGGAGCATGGGAGTGTGTGCTCTAGTCCTGGTTAGGTCACTGGCTTGCTGCGTGAGCGTGGGGCACATTGCTTCACTTCCCTGAGCCTGGGTTTCACCAGCTGTAAAACCAAGGCTAGTGAGTAGAGTACTACAAATGCCAGCTGTTGTCACCAGTACAGAAAGAACCTGCTGACCAGCAGAACTCTGGCCTCCAAGCTCCCCACAACAGGCTTACCTCTTAAGGTAAACCAGTGCTCTTTAGCTGTAGTAGTTCTAGGGCTTATAGCCCCTTTTGGGGTGTATCTACACTGCAGCTAGAGGGGTGACTGCAGCACATGTAGCTATATCCCAGCTGGCATTAATATAACTACCTTAGCTGCCAGCAGTAGTGAAATTACAGCAGCATGGACTAGCCACCAGATTAAATCGCAAGGGTCCTGGGCAGGCTTGCACAACCAATACTACTATGGCTTTACTGCTGCTCCTGTTTAAGGGTATGTCTACATTGCATTCCTCCTTCGAGAGAGGAATGCAAATGCAGACAAATGAAATTGCAAATGAAGCACAGATTTGAATTTAACCATGCTTCATTTGCATAATGGCATCCAGCTGCTTTTCCGAAATACCGTATTTCGAGAAAAAAAAGGGGTTATTTTGAAAAGAAACCCTTCCTTCGAAATAACCCTTAAACCTCATTTTTGAAGGAGTAAGGGTTATTTCTAAGGAAGGGTTTCTTTTTGAAATAACCCCGTTTTTTTCTCAAAATACGGTATTTTGGAAAAGCGGCCGGATGCCATTATGCAAATGAAGCGCGGGAAAGTCAAATCCGCGCTTCATTTGCAATTTCATTTGTCTGCATTTGCATTCCTCTCTCAAAGGAGGAATGCAATGTAGATATACCCTAGCCGGGGCCCTCACTTCACTGCACCATGTCCGCTTCTGACAGCAAAAACTACTTTATGACTCCAGAAGGGGAGACCAAAGTCTGAGCCCACCCACGCGCCACTGCCCTGGGCGAGGGAGACCTAAGCTGAAATTCAAGGGCTTCAGCCCCAGGCAGGGGGCCTGCAACCTGAGCCCTGCCAACCAGGGACGAAGCCTTCAGGCGTGGGCTTTGGCCCTGGTGACCCCTTTCAAAGGGGCTTGAGAACCACTAAGCTAGCCTGATTAAAGCTAGCTCAGGTCTGCTTACATCATGTGTCTGTGATGTAGATTTACGCTTGGCTCCAGCTGCTGGAAACTTTCCTGAAGGCACAACCTTGAGCCACTTTGAGGCTTCAACCTGTAGAAGTAAATGGTTTATACGCAGCTCAGTACATTGCAGGCTGTTCAGCATGGCAGTGAAGTACAGAGATAAAGGTGAGATGATGGGATCGAGTCTATATGCCTTCCAAGCCTGTGTAAATGAAAATAATGGAGAGGCGTGTTATATGTTGACTTGTGGTGATGAGGAAAAGACAAACGTATCCTACGAAAACAAGGGAAGCTGATGCAGACTTTGACAGAGTAAATGAAAGACAAGGTGAGTGAAGTAGATTGAACCAATTGCTGCTGGTGAGACGGACACGCTTTCCAGCTTGTCAGGTCTAGGAAATGTACAGAAGTTGGTCCAATAAAAGAGATTACTTCACCCATCCTGTCTCTCTAATATCCTGGGACCAACATGGCTAGAGAAATACTGCCTATAACAAATCAAGTCATTCATGTGTCTAAGCTTACGGTAAAGCAATAGGCAGCCTTCTGCTTGCCAGTCTGAACTGGAGATGTCATATTTTGGATTAATTTCAAACTGGAGACAAATCTCAGAACCAGGAATTCTCAAATGTTTCTTTAGAGGGGACTCAAATCTTAATAACAAGTGCTTTATGGATGTCTGTGTTCCCAATGCTGCAGATCAACTTTCTTCTCACTCACAACCCTCATTACATCCCTTGGCACCAACACCAAGTGTGTAAGCACAAAATGTTGGGAACATGTGTATGTTTTACCTTCATGTATTGAGATTTAACAATGGAAATGAGGTTGACAGGGACGTTGGAATAGCAAGCCTGTTATATTTCAAAATAATGGGCTTGCTGTGGAGACGCGGAATAGCTATTTCGGGATACTCCGGTATCCTGAAATAGCGTTGCAGTGTAGACGTAACCCCAGAGTGCAGACTGCCAGTGGTCCAGGGCTATAGTTAGAGAGTTTCTGTTATGGAGGCCTACAGTACAGACTAGGCCAGGACAATACTGCTCCAAACTGTAAAGATAACAGTACACACTGCCCTTTTTTCCTGAGTAACTGCCCTGTATTTCACATTCCATCTAGATTTTATTCTTCTTGCACTAATAAAATATAAAATAAGCCTCTCTAATTCATGATTTCCCACCCATTCATGCAGACGCAAGCTGTTGTTTCCTTAAGGTGTATTAATGGTTCTGTTATCTCCTGACAATGACAATATTAATGAACGTAATCTGTATCTGCCTCATTCCACTGTAATTAAGACAGTGTCTGACAAACAACAAGAACATGTTTTCTTTGTGATTAACAATGTTCTAAGAAGATTTTGCAGCTTCAAGGTAGGAGCTTGCTTGTCTGGAAGAAACTTAGGAAAAGATCTCTTTCAGAAGCGAGGCCCTGAAACAGCGACTCTTTGTATTTCCATACCACTTTCCCCTGCTGGACAGGAAGTGCGTTGTAAATGCTGATGAAATTAGCTTCACAGCACCCCTGTGAGGTATGTGTATATTATCCTAAGGGGTAGATGGAGAGGCACAGCATGGCTAAGTAATTTGTCCAGATTTACAGAGTTGGGACTCAGCAGTCTTAGCTCAGTTGCATGTTTTCAAAACTCAGGGGTCAAACTGGGCCAGGCAGCAGTAGCTTGGTGAGCTGGTATCTCTTTTGGGGGCTGTTATCCTGTGCTCCAAGCTCTCACTGAAAATACATTGCCTGTTGGTCTTGCAGTTGTGAAGATAACATTCAAAACGTGAACTGAATGTAACCAATTCCTCAGTCTACAGCCAGCCTGAAATAATAAATCTGAGAAGGGTTTGAACTGCTACTATTCATCTCATGGGGCGTTAACTCTGGAGCCTAATTATGATGACTCAGATGTCAACACTGAGAACGTGCCTCTAACGATTAACTAGTGCAGAGGTTCTCAAACTTCATTGCACCATGACCCCCTTATGACAACAAAAATTACTACATGATCCCAGGAGAGGAGACTGAGGCTTGAGCCCCACTGCTCCAGGTGGTGGGGCCAAACTGGAGGTCAAGGGTTTCAGCCTCAGGCAAGGAACCTATAATCTGAGCCCTATGGTTTCGGCTTTGATCCTGGGCACTGGAGCTCAGGTTTCAGCCCTGGGTCCCCGGAAGTCTAAGTCAGCCCTGGTGACACATTAAAATGGGGAAGCGGCTCACTTTGGGGTCCTGACGCATAGGATGAGAACTGCTGGACTAGTTAACTTCTGATCAAAGAACAGAGGAAAGGAGAAGGTTGTGTAGATTTTCTTAATACGACCAATCTAATTTCCACATCATGTGTAGGGGAAGCCTGGGATACTACCATTAATCTCTTAGCCTGATTTCCTGATCTGATCTGAGCCTGATTTCCTCTAAGGGAAGGACCATCCATAATACTTGGGCACTGTAATTCCACTGCTCAAATTCAGATAGTGGTGGACCTGACTGGCACTTCTGATTCCACATCATCGACTTAACTGATTCAATGTAACAGAGGTTTCACACTGACCCTCAGTACCAGTTTTGAATGGACTATCACATTCCATTATGTTCTTTATGAATATTGCAGTTCCTAAATTAGCATTTACTAAAGTTCTCTAGTAACTGGTATAGTTACTCACCTTGACACACAGGACTTGGTCTGTGTTACTTCTATAGCTAATAAGGATCAAACCGTTATTTCTCAAGTTCTGTGTTCTATAAACAGTTAACAATGGGCTATAATAACTTCAAAGACGTTCTTGTCGAGTGTCATTGCTTTGTAGGAGATTTTGAACTTTGCAGAGGGAGCCTTTGCCATTCCATTTAGCAAAGGTTTTAATACTGTGGGCCTAAGAGACTGTTGTCCACGTTGTCATAGATTCCTATATGCAAACATATTCTTGAAATATTGCTAACAAATGCTGCAGAGTTTTGCAGATCCCTTAGTGCACATCCCTTAGAGTAGATGCATGGTAATGGGCATCTGAGCAGAGTTCTGCAGAACTTTTGAGCTCTCAGGGCAGGGAAACAGGCTAAATCCATCACTGATGTAAATGAGGCTACTCTGTTGAAATCAATGGATTTGCATCTGCCGACACCGATGGTGTATTTCAGGGCTATCATCCCTGATGCTGGCTGAATGTGCAGCCATGCAGAGTGGCTTAAATTAGATGGCGTGAACAGGCAGGTCAATAGGCTGTCTAATTTAATAGCCTGTCAGTAATGCTGAATCACATGACCCTCCCAGGGGCTCTAATTCTCTGACTGTATAAATGGAGGGGAAAGATTAGTGGGTGTTTAACCCCATGTTTGCTGGGGTCCGGACAGTGTCATTGTACCAGTCATAGGTGGTATTAAGCAGGAATGTAATGATCTTCTTTTGGAGATCTGAGAGAACTGTTAAAGGGTAGATGCAGAGGTGAAAGGAACTTACATTTCTTACAGCTGCTGTCCTGTTGCAACCTGGGTCCCTGACAGCTCTTTAAATCACTCCCTGCTGGCTTTTGCTGCAGGTCAGCCAGTTTTTGCAGGAACTGCGCACCCGCTGACTTTCACCTCTAGGTAGATGGGTTGTAATCAGGAGAGAGCCTTTCCCCAGCCTAACCCCAAAGGGAGAAATTAACCCGTGGTAAAAAAAACTAGCAACCCACTAGGGAACAACAAATTATGCCAGGACTGGGCAGTTTGCCAGGTAAACAAGGTAGCAGAGGCAGAACAGGCTGGCACACCTGCATATAATGTACTGTCCCTGTCCTCAAAGTTGAGTACGATGCCAGTGAGTTATAGCTCATCTTTCTGTAGAATTAGCAGGAGGGATTGAACCTGTAACCTTAGGGCCTAAAGCCATGTGCCATTACTGCATGAGCTAAAAGCCAACTTCCCTCCACTTAATGCTATAGAGCAAACTTAATACTTCCTTCTCAGTGGTCTCAGTTGCCTCTGGATTATATTTCTATTAGGGCTGTCAATTGATGTGCGTTAACACTTGCGATTTTTTTAATGCATTAATCGTAGGTGTTAATGCTCCTTTTTGCCCAAGCTAGAGGGAAAAGTGAGCAGCTCTCACCAGAGTTAATGGCATCAGGCTCCCTGGATCACTCAGGCAGAGCTGTGTATAAATGGTTCTGTCTTCTGTCTCTCTCTCTTCTCTTGGGATAGAGCAGATAATGTGCATAATGAACAAAACCTCCCTAAGACCACAGGCCAGCCTGCCAGATCCATCCTTCCTGGAACTCAGGCTTCCAGCTGGCAGCACAGAATTGTACTGCTGTTCCACTTCACTGGTAATCCAGTAGGGTTTTGCATGAAAACATGCCGAGGACAGTCTTGTAATTATGATTAATGTGAACCATCTATATGGCAAATATGCATAGATGGAGGAGGGGTTGCCTAACGCAGTATCTTTGGGTTCATATAGCCTTTGGGGTTTATAATCCTCTAAGACATTTACTTTTTGTGACATGTACAGTGACTGCTGTGCTGCAGACGCTTACAACAGCTGCTCCATTATAGATGGAGGGAAGGTGGGAGTTAATTTTTAAATGGAAAGATAGGGAACCCTAAAACTAAAATGAGATTAGGAAGAGGGAGTTGGGGAGCTTTCAGAATGCCTGCATCTCCCCGGCTCATGCCTCCCCATTTTGTTGACTTTTAAAATTTTGAGGACAGCCTCTGAAATCCCCGCTAATGACATGTGCACGCGCTCATTGCTGGCCAGCAGCACCTGACCAAAATTAGGTCATGTCTATCTTTTCCCCATTGTAATGTAATTCCTTGCTACACTGTAGTGTAAGTGGAAATTGCTTTTGTGTCGCAGAAGGGAGGCAGAGAGCCCTTTGGTGTCTTAACAGCTCTGACAGAATCAGTTAAAATGGAAAATTACTGCAGTGTGAAGATCAGCCCAAAGACACTGACAGAGTGCAGCAGGTTCAAATCAGCCTTGATTAATCCGTCAACTTTGATTTAAAATTGGTGACTTAAAATTGTCAAGGTCACTAGAGATGGGACAATGTTGTTGCTACCTCCCTGGGACGTGAGGGGTTGGACTTTCTCATTTATGCTAAATGGACAGTCATTAAGAAACTGTGGCCCGTAGTGGATAGCAAGTTTATTTCCTCCATTTAAAATGTATTCCCTCATCCTACAAATTGGAGTGTTGCAGTTTCATGTTAAATTATATCAAAGGGTGAAGGGCTACAATGAATAGTTGAGTTCTCTGATAAGATCTTAGGCTATAGCTTCAGTGAGATGTGAACATCCTACTTTTGTAACTATCTGACAGGGAGACTTATTGTACATACCTCTCATAAAATGATCCTTATAGAGAATCGTGCTATTACATACAACAAAACGATTCTTTCTGAATATTTTGAGTGCTTACTGCTTTAGTAGAACTATCATGGCCACAAATATTTAATAAGAGAAAGTAATAAGAGAAAGTATCTGGTTTCAAGATTAAACTAGATGGGTTTATGACGGGGATGGTTTGATGAGATAACATGATCTTGGTAGCTAATTGACCATTCATTATCAGTGAGAAATAGGTCAATGGAGGGATGATAGGAGTTACTACAGAGAACTTTCTGGGTGTCTGGCTGATGAGTCTTGCCCACATGCTCAGGGTTTAGCTGATCGCCATATTTGGGGTCGGGAAGGAATTTTCCTCCAGGGTAGATTGGCAGAGGCCCTGGAGGTTTTTCGCCTTCCTCTGTAGCATGGGGTACAGATCACAGCTAGAGGATTCTCTATATCTGAGATATAGGTGAGAGGATTATTCTAGGAGGGGTGGGTGAGATTTTGTGGCCTGCACTGTGCAGGGGGTCAGACTAGATGATCAAAATGGTCCCTTCTGACCTTAAAGTCTATGAGTCTATGAGTAATGAACAGAATAAACCTCAGCTAAATATGCGAATGCTAACTGGCCTTTATCATGGAACTTCTCAAACTGCTTTCTATATTTAATATTTCTGTCTATTTTAGATGCACAGAGATCCCTGTATTTCAAAAATGAGTATCATGTTAATAGGCTGAAGGCTTCCTTATAGCAAAGCTTCAAAACAGCAGATTCTCAGTGGACTAATAATTGCTGTGTGCAGGCAGGGTCAACAACTTTTAGTTCTCTGTAGTTAACTGGCTGCAAAACTGTGCTAAACTACCAAAGCTATATATTTACCCCCCACCCCAGCATAAAATAATTAAGAGGAAGACCTCTATGGTTAAATGAGGAGATTCCTAAATGATGCACATCAATAACTTAATAATTTATGATTTACTTATGCAGATTTGACAATCATAGCACTGTGGCTAAAATGAAAGTGTGTGCATTTTCTCTTTTCTGGTCTCATAGACATAGGAAGAGGTTTGTGGGTTATTATTGTTTTTGTTCTCCTGCAGATTCAGTGCCTCAATAAGCTGTTATTTATCACAGCTGAGAAAACCAGTGAATTCAAAGAATGACAAGTTGAGAATTCGTCTGCCTATAAAAAGCCTGGATGGACAATCTGTAGGAGATTTGGGACACAAAAGGGGGAAAAAGTTTTACATGGAGAAGTAATTACTCACACTGTCCTTCAAAATGTTTCTTGCAAGTTTTATTATACTTTAATAAACAAACAAACAAACACATATAACATAAGGCTTTTTCCCTAACCCTATGAAAGAACAGTACAGTTTGCATGATGTTTTGGAAAAGGTTGCTATGCTCAGAAGCTTGTCATAAAATCACGATGGCACAATGAAATATAGCTGATGTCACTCAGGAATGTTTCTGTGCTCTTTCTGAAAGTGCTTTCATTGAAATTTACATGTACACAGCAGGGTCTCAGCAGAGGAGAAATTTAATTTAGTTTCTGTCAGGAGATAGATGGTTCGGTAAAGGTGTCTGAACACGGATGAGATGCTGTGTTAGGTAGCGAAGTGATTTTAGAAAGATAAGGCTGCAGGGGTCCCCTAACAAAACTGAACCCTTTGTCCAGTCCTGTGACAGCCAGCGTCTGTCATCTGGTGGTGTGCCTTCCTTTTCCCTTAATTAGTCAGAGGGGACAATTCATTGTAGGTAAACCAAAAATATGGAAAATGTATTTAGGGAAAATTTACAAAAATAAGCAATTCAGTGGGTAACCAGAAGTAGATCAAAAACAAAAGAACAATTTAACCTGTACAGTAGTCAGTTCCCAGGGCCACTGAACAAAACAAGCCTTTAGTTGAGTCTAAATAATAAGTATTACAACCAGTTTATAGAAACCTCTTGAAAGTTCCCAAGACGGTTGCTCAGGACCTCTTATCTCATGGCTTCTGGAGAGTCTTGAGAGAGGAGCACTGAGGAGAACCCTTGTCGTCTCCTCCGCCTCAGGTGGAAAGTAAGTGGCAAGGTTGCTGGCTATTTGGTGGTATTTGTGGAGTCTTCAGTATGGCTGCGGCTGTGTGGTCTGGAAGTCTAGGTGACCTGAAAGGAAAAGCCCGCGCAACCTGCCACTAGGATGGGCAGTCCTGAGCTCTTTGGCTACCAGCCTTTTATGCAGTCTGTGGTGGGAAACCTCTGTGAGGGAGACCCTGTAGAGTCTGCCTGTACAGGGAAACCCCATAGGATCTTCTAAGGTAATTCTGGTTCTACCTGGAACTTATTTACCTCTCTGCTATAAAAAGGCGGGAAAACCTTTGCCTGTCAGACCCAGTGTCACGGGACTGGTCTTTGTTTTCAAAATGGATGCCCTATACATACCTTTAAACATTACAAACCTAGGAGTTTTCCCATGTTACATTTTTTATTCCTTATTCTGGTAATGCGATATATAAGAATTTACAATAACACAGGCCCCAATCCTATAAACAATTAAGCACAACTTCAGTTTTGTGACCCTGACTAGCCCCATTGGCTTCAATGGGATTCTTCACATAACTTAAAGTACATGTGTGGTTGCAGGACTGAGTCTATAGTTGGTCACTGTTAAATGCTGTCATGCTGCTTGTAGATCAGTTGGATTTCTTTTTTCTTTCCAAATCTATCCCCAGTTCCCCACATAAAGTTATTTTAAAGCAGAATGGGAATAGGGAGTGAAACATAAAGGCCACATGTTGCCATGCAAAGACCTTAGGGATGGTTCCAAGTGTACACCAAGAGCTGGTTAATGCTTTACATATTATTGGTTTGAAGGCCTGCGTTTGCTGATAGGCTGTCAGCTAGCACTCGGTTTATGCTGGTTAGTGGAAGGTTGGCACTCCATTGAGTACAGGCAATGCTCCACACACCCAGTCTGAGTGGGGCCTCTGAGTGGCATGAGACAGGCAGTAAATTAGCACAAGCATCAACATTACCTGCCGTCATCTGCTTTCACGTTGCCCGGCTGTCTCATCCCTCCATTTTGCTCCATCATCTTCCTTGTCTGTTTCTTGCACTAGCCTCTCCTCACCATTGCTTATACTAGCACATTGAACATATTGAGCCAATCTCCAAGACTGCTACCTAGAGCTATTTGAAAAACAAAATGTCCATCCTTCACGAGATGCTGAGACTTCAATTTTTCGTTTTGCCCTGAACTGGGATGAAAAGTTGAAATCTAGGAATTTTTTTGTCACACAAAATCTTCCAAAGTGTAGAATACTGTTGTCACAGTTCAGTCCCTCAACCCGGACACTCCAAGTGCAGTGATGGGGGGCCGGCTAGCAGAATAAACTCTGTAAAACCTGTCTCTGGCACTCCCAGAGACACGCTTGTCCTGTCTTAGTCTCCCTGAGATCCAAGAAAAAAAGATAAATAAAAATTTGCTGCCACCACCCAAGTGTACTTAAAGAGATATAAAATAAACCCTTTTCCAGGGAAGAGATCACTTGGGAATCCCCTCCCTAAGGCAAAGTTTCCCCCCTGTCCCAAACTCTGTTTTGCTTGGAATTGAGAAAACAAACAGAGGGAATCTGCAGAGAACAATGGACTCTGCTTGGGTAACTAGGCACATAAGCCTAAGGACACAACAATCAACCAATATCGGTTAATCAAAAGAAAACTACTGTTGCAAGCATAGTAAAATGACTAGGTAATAAATAGCTGTGAAGCAATGTAGACTCAGGAAAAGTCCCTGGACTGTAATCAGGGACTTTTTACTTTTACAAAAGAGTAAAACAATTAGCCAGCTCAGACATGATTTCCAAACCCCCCAAATGAGGAAAACAATAAACCCTGATGGACTATCTAAACTTTTCCCTACTTACACATTTCAAGAAGTCCGTTCTTGGAGAGAGAAAGCATCTCCCATCTCCTTCAATACCTGGGAGAAACTGCTCTGATCTCAAACAAAGAAGAGAGAAAGAAAAACCCCTCTTTCCTGGTTTGAAATTCCTTTCTGCATTTTTATTGGCTGACTGCCCCAACTCCCTCTGCAGGTGCATCCTCCAGTTACTTAACCCTTTCCTCACTCTTCACATAAGTCAGACTTTCCTTAGCAGCTCCTATTTATGAGAACTGTATACAAACCTTCGGACTTTATGTTGTAAATTATAGCAAAAATTAGAATAGGTTTAGATAACTCCCCGCAAAAAATGTAGATGAAGTTGATAGATTCCCATGAAAATTTTTACTCTTCAAATCCATGTTTTCTGATAACTGGTCTGTCAGAAAACATTTACTCAGCCCTGCTGCTACCCCAACCACATGCAGATCCTTTCCTCTTACTAACAAATTACCGGAATAAAAATGAGCAGTCCTTTGGCACTTTAGGCTACGTCTACACTGCAGCTATTCTGTGTCTTTTGAGCAAGCCTGTTATTTTGAAATATAATGGGGCTCACTATTCTGATGTCCCTGTAAACCTCATTCAATGAGAAGTAAGGGATGTTTTGGAATAGTGATTTATTTCAAAATAAGTGCTGTGTAGACAGTGCCAAATTTTGAAATAAGCTATTTGGAGTTGACGCAAAATAAGCTACAGAATTTGCATAGCTCAAATTGTGTACCTTATTTTGAGCTATGGGTGCAGGGTAGACGCACCTTTAGAAACTAAAACATATATTGTGTCATGAACTTTTGAGGGTAAAAACTACTGGAATGACCATGGTGAAGTTTTCTTGTATTTAGGGATGGTCTGTATTTGTAATGCAGTAATGAAAATGGTTGTTGTATTATCCGGATGTGGCTACTTGGCCACACAATGAAAATGTTGCATTCTTTTCCTCACCATTTTGTCGATTTTAGGCTTTTTAGTATGTAAACAATTTGGGGTCATGAGTGTCTCTACTTTCTTTTGTATTTGTACAGTGCCTTGCACATTGCCAGAGCTATTAGACATGAATAGAGATTGCAATTTTGTGTTATGAAGGAATACTTTCTTATGGTTAGAAAAGAGAACTGGAAGTCAGGATTTTAGTTTCTATTGGTATGACTACACAACAGGCACAGCTACACTTGCCATTTAAATCACAAAAAGTTTCTATTTTGCACAATAATTGTAGGCACGTCTACACTTGCCAGTGATCTTTTTTGTGGCGATGTGCAACTGAAGACACATTCTTCCTCTTTACACAGATTTTAGCCTCCAGAGAATGTTCCACAGTGCCTAGGTGACCATTCTGCCCAGCAGCTGTTCTTCACTGATGCTGGGTAAACAGAGGCCCTCCCTTTCCCTTGTAAAGCCCTGAGAATTTGGAAACTCCCTTTCCTGTTTTTTTGGCAAGTGCTCGCTTATCTTGTCAGGTGACAATGGCTGCTCCAGGGAGCAAATGATCCCCTGTTTGGAGCCATGCTGAGCTCCTGAAGCTAATCAGACCTCAGGGAGAAGAGTCTGTGCAGAGACCCAGGGTACCCTGTGATCACCCCCTACCCCCTCCACAAGACCTATCCTCAAAATGGAGAGGGACTGTGAGATAACTGCCTTGAATGCACTGCTCTCATCTGAGATGGAAGGGCTGCAAATGTGAACACAATCTGATGTCCGTGGAAGTGAGAGCACAAACCTGCACTTTCTTTTACCCTATCCCCAGTCAACGGACAGTGCAAAAACTTTGCAAGTTTAACCTAGCCTATTAGTGACATAGCCTTGCAGACGTAGCTATACAAAAGGCATTTAGATGCAGCAGCTCTGGACTCTGGAAAGTATAATGGAGAACTCATTTACAAGTGGGGAGAGCTTTGAATACTCAGGCTGGGGAGCATTCAAAGAACATAAAACTTGAGTCCCAGACCTTGGAATCCAGAGCTGGATGATGTGAATTACACCATCTCAGTATCTTGACAGCACAATTGTTTGCCAGCAAGCTATTGCTCTATAGTGCCCCAGCCAACTACAGAAAAGAATACTTCTAATTAACAGAGTAACACTTTGGCTGTGTCTACATTGGCATCCCTTTCCGGAAAAGGGATGCTAATGGGACACTTCGGAATTGCAAATCTGCGGGGGATTTAAATATCCCCCACGGCATTTGCATTTACATGGCTGCCGCTTTTTTCCGGCTCGGGGTTTTTGCTGGAGAAAAGCGCCAGTCTAGTAGGAATAAGGGATCTTCCGGAAAAGGGCTTATTTTCCGGAAAATCGCGTCTAGACTGGCGCTTTTCTCCGGCAAAAACCCACAGCCTTCAAGTGCAGGGACATTTTTCCTTCTTTCACTTCTTTACTGAGACACTTCTAGCGCCATAATGGCCACATTGACCAAATGAGGCATTATAAATATGTTTATGAAATGTTACATTACTATGATATTTGCCTGATGAAAAATGGCACTTGCAAAACAGATCACCTTTAATGGTGAGACTGCTATTCTACTGACTGCTGTTATGTGGAGTATCTTTTGGGGTTACTCTTCTTCAGGTATTGCCTCCCCTGTCTCAGATGTTTGACACTCTAATTATTTTTCCCAGATGAGTGGCCTTGTAAGTGAAGGTCCCTTTGTTTCCTGTCCATATTTCCATCCACCTGACCCCTCTTTGTTCAGTGTGGTTATTCCTGTTTATAGTTCCCAATTTAATATCTACAAATTTAAGTAACACATTGCTGTTACATTTTCATATGGCAGCCGGAAGAGAAAACACAAAACTAGGCCTAATGCTGATCTCTGTAGGTAGCTTTATTTATAATCTCCTCCCTTATTCAAAATACTGGAGTCCACCATTACTCTTTACTCAGGACCTTCAATTAATTTTCAAGCCACATGACAATGTTCCTGTCCAAACCAATTTCACTCAAATGTTCCAATTATTTTTGTGAGGCATTGTATTAAATGCTTTACTAAAGTCTAAATATATTGCATGTCGTCTTGCATTCTCTTCAGCAATGATTTTTCTAAGTTGCTCTGCAAGATCTGTCAATTTTGCCTGGCACAGTTTGTTGTTTGGTCACAGTTCCGTTATACTCCATGTTTGTGGCTTATGGATTTTTTTTTTTATTTGATTAAGGATTGAAGTTGAACTTGCTTGATAGCAGTTGTGTCAGGAATACTCGTCTTTCCTTTTGGAAACATTAATACCACATTTGTTCTCTCATTGCCATGTGTATACACTGTGAATGAAAATAGAAAAAGCATGTATAACATAAATAGAAATGTATTAGCCTGTCTTATGCTAGTAGACTAGTACAGTAGACACCAACCAGTAGATCGGGATCTACTGGTAGATTCTGGAGTCTCAGACAGGGGATCCGACTGGTTTGGCCAAGAGCTATCATGTATCAGCACTTCAGCTGCTGCACACCTCCTGCCCTTTGACTTGGAGCTGCCTCCCCCACCCCTAGAAGCCTCCTGCTTGCTGGGCTGCACAGGGGAGGGGGAAAAGAGGGGTGCTGATTCAAGGTGCCCCCTCTCCCACCCTGTATCCTATCTCCACAGAGCAGAGAGGGGGCACAACAGGACTAGGGAAGGAGTTTGCTGGCTGCTTTAGAGAGTGGTGCAGGGCCAGGGCAGGGGTGAGCCTGCCTTAGCCCCACTGCACCACCACCCAGGAGCCACCTGAGGTAAGCAGTGCCCAGTTGGAGCCCACATCCTGAAACACTACCCCAGTCATGAGCCCCCTCCTGCACCCCAAGGTCCTACCTTAGCCCCGAGTACCCCTGCATCCAAACACTGTCCCAGAGCCTGCACCTAGAACCCCCCAACTGCCTGCTCCAAGCTCAGCTCAGAGCTCCTCTTGCACTTCAAATCACTTAATCCAAAACCAGAACCTGTGCCCCAACCTACTGTCCCTGCCTGGTGAAACTGAGGCTCTGTCTACATTGCATCATTTTTGTGGAAGTACACAAAATGACGAATAAGGGTTTTTGTGCAAAAGGTTTTTTTTGTGCAAAATGGCCCCATCTACAGTGCATTTTTTTCTGCAAAAACCTCTTCTACAAGTAGGATCAGAAGATAATATGCAAATGAGAGCACGAGAAATGCTAATGAGCGCTTCATTTGCGTTTCCTCTTCCGCAAAAATGATGCAGTGTAGACTGAGCCTGAGGGAGGATGGCGAAGGGGGAGAGAGAATGGAATGTGTAGATGGGCCCAGTGTTGGAAAAGCCTCTTTTGGAAGAAAAGTGGACAAAGATACACAAATTGTGGTTTGCAATTTGCGTATCTTTTCCCACTTTTCTTTGTAGTGTAGATATAGTCTCAGTCTTCTCTTTTCTAAACTAAACGAGCCCAGTTCTTTCAGTCTTCCCTCCTAGCTCATGTTTTCTAGGCCTTTAATCATTTTTGTTGAAATGTGGTACCCAGATCAGGACACAATACTCCAAATGAGGCCTAATCCATGCAGAGGAGAGTGGAAAAATGAATTCTCATGTCTTGCTCACAACACTCCTGTTAATGCATCCCAGCATCATGTTTGCTTTTTTTGCAACAGTGTCACACTGTTGACTCATATTTAGCTTATGGTCCTTTATGACCCTTAGATCCCTTTCTGCAGTACTCCTTCCTAGACAATCACTTCCCATTTTGTATGTGTAAAACTGATTGTTCCTTCCTAAGTGGAGTACTTCGCATTTATCTGTATTAAACTTCATCCTGTTTACCTCAGGCCATTTCTCTAGTTTCCCAGTAAAGCAAATTTCCCAGTAGAGCAGTGAATCAACAAGGCATAGGTATGCCCTGTGACCAGTTCATGACTTGTACAGTGTCTTGGATGTTCTAGGGAGTCCTGTAGTGCTCACTAGTGCTTGAGGAGGAGAGGGTGGCTGGCCCTGGGGCTGCCAGAGATGCTTGGGTGGCCCTGGAGTCAGCCTTACTTCCCGGCTGCAGAAGTCACAGAGGTCCCGAAAAGTCCCAGAATCTCCGTGACAGACTTGCAGTCTTATCTACTATATATAAAAACGAGGAAATGCCCCAATATGGCATCTGCTTGTTTCTGAGGCTTGCAAAGTATAGAACCAGAGAGCTAGAAGAGACCTCAGAAGGTCATCAAGTCCAGCCCCCTGCCCAAGGCAGGACCAATCCCAATTAAATCAACCCAGCCAGGGCTTTATCAAGCCGAGACTTAAACACCTCTAGGGATGGAGACTCCACTACTTCCCTAGTGTGACGGGGTGTCCTCGCCCCGTCCCTTCTCCGCTGCCGGCGAAGCGCTGGGCAGCCGCTGCGGCGGGGAGGCTCACCCATGCGCCGCTTGCTCCCACATCACTTGGCTGTCGTGCCGGGCTGACGTCAGGAGGGGCGACGTCAGGGATGCCCCGGGGCGGGCGGAGGGAGCGAGTAATGGCCCCGCCTACAAGGAAGGAGGCGGGGTGCCCGCCGTCCCGGATCAGGGACATCATGCAGGGACGCTGGCATTGGGCGGGGCTGAGGCAAGCTGCCAGCACGGCCCCCGCCCGTGAAAGGATGGTCAGGGCGGCAGCGGCCATTTCAAAAGGCACACCAGCCCAGACCGAAAGGTTCCGAGCCCGGGCGAAAGGTCCAAGGCTGGGAGAAAGCGGTCAGCCGCAGCCAGGAACTGTCCCTCCTCCTCCAGCAATCCTGTACTCGAAGGGGAAGGTGAGCGCCGTGGTGGAGGGGCTTTCGAGGAGAAGGGAAGTAGCCCAGGGCAGAACCCGGTGTGATTGGCGGGTCAGTGCGTTTTGGCGACTCGCCCCACTGACCAGACCGGATCCTTCGTGGATCCAAGTCCTTAGGGCCATGGGCTGCGGCTTGTGAGTGAGGGTGGGTCCGGGCCCCCCCTTCTCCCTCCACGGTGTCTCTTGTCGCTGTAATGAGGGTGTCACGGCGGTGCTACGAGCGGGGAATCAGAGGTCGGGGCTGACTCGAGGGAGGAGTGGTGGTGTTGCCGGTGATGAGCACCCGAGACAGATTGTAGGCGGCCCAGCGATGGGCTGAGTGAAGACGGTCGGTTGGGAAGCTGAGGCACGGTGGGGGAGGTGGTCACAGGGGCGCCTCCTGACACCTAGGTAACCCATACCCTGGGTCGTCCTTTTTTCTTTTCTTAAAGTCTCTGTTATTCCAAAGTAGATATTAAAAGCCAAAGATTTAAAACAACAATTTTATTAAAAACAGATAGCTGCAGCGGCACAGGAGCTAGCAAACAGAGCTGTAAAGAGGGGAGTTTGAGTGGGAGTTTGTAAGGGGAGTTTGGATTGTGGGGCTCGTTTGGGGTTTGTTTTTGTCATGGGGTGTGTGTGTTTTGGTTTGTTTTTGTGTTCGCTGGACTAACAGGATTTAGGTGAGAAAGCTGATAAAACACAGAGGCTGTGTCTAGATTGGCCAGTTTTTCCGGAAAATCAGCCGCTTTTCTGGAAAAACTTTCCAGCTGTCTACACTGGCCGCTTGAATTTCCGCAAAAGCACTGACTTCCTACTGTAAGAAATCAGTGCTTCTTTTGGAAATACTATGCTGCTCCCGTTCGGGCAAAAGTCCCTTTTGCGCAAAACTTTTGTGCAAAAGGGCCAGTGTAGACAGCTGAGATTTGTTTTGCGCAAAAAAGCCCTGATCGCGAAAATCGCCATCAGGGCCTTTTTGCGGAAAAGCGCATCTAGATTGGCCACGGACGCTTTTCTGCAAAAAGTGCTTTTGTGGAAAAGCGTCTGTGCCAATCTAGATGCTCTTTTCTGAAAATGCTTTTAACGGAAAACTTTTTCATTAAAAGCATTTCCGGAAAATCATGCCAGTCTAGACGTAGCAAGCAGTAGAGGACATAAGGAGGATGATTGGATGTGGCAGCTGCGGGATGTACATGATTCTGGAGGGGGTACCTGAAAGGAGTTTTGTTTGCATGTAGTACCTCCTGATAGAGCTGATGGAAGAAAAGATCCAAGGACTGGAGATGCAGGTGGAAACTCTGGTTGAGTTTAGAAGGAGGTTCGAGCAGATGATGGAGCAAAGGCATGAGGTGGCTGAAGGGGAAAGCTTAGATATGCAGATGGAAGCAGGATCAAGGGCCTCAGAGGGGGACTACTGGGTGAAGAAAATGGACAGTGGAAGCATGTGACTAAGAGAACCAGGCAGAGGAAAAGATGGGTCAGTGAAGGAGAAATAGAGCTCAAGAATAGGTATGTGGAGTTGGAGAATGAAGAAGGGGTACAGCAGGTGGACAATGAAGTTAGAAAGGTAAGGAAGAAGAGAAGAGTGGTTAGTCCCTTAGATAAATGGGAAGAGTCGATGGAGACAACACCAATAGTGAGCACAAGGAGGATACAGGATGGGTTTAAGAGGATTACAAGGGAAAACAGGAATGGAAAGGACTTGCAGCCAGAGGAAGCAAGAGATAGACCAGAGAATCGCACTGTCACCAGGAAAAGGCAGGTCTATGTGATTGGGGACTCCTTATTGAGAAGAATAGACAGGCCTGTAACCAGAGCTGATCCAGAGAACAGAAGGGTGTGCTGTCTGCCAGGTGCTAAGATATGGGATGTGGAACTGGGGTTGAAGAGGATCCTAAAGGGAGCAGGAAAGAATCCATTGAGCATCCTTCATGTAGGAACAAATGATATGACTAGATTCTCACTGAAATGAATCAAGGGAGACTATGCCAGGTTGGGGAAGACGCTTAAGGAAATCAAGTCTCAGGTGATATTTAGTGGGATTTTGCCTGTTCCTAGAAAAGGGCAACTAAGGTGTGACAGGATTATGATGCTCAATAGATGGCTCAGACAGTGGTGCTATAAGGAGGGCTTTGGGATGTATGGCCTCTGGGAGGCATTCACGGATAGAGGACTGTTCTCTCGGGATGGACTTCACCTAAGTAGGGAGGGAAATAGACTTCTAGGATGGAGGCTGGCACAGCTGATTAAAAAAGCTTTAAACTAGGAATTTGGGGGAGATGGTTGGGAGATGTCTAGGTAATCTCTACGCCAGATTTTAGTATTGAGAGGGAGGAAAACGAAGTAAGAAAGGATATAGCTGGGGGTAGGAGAATGGACATAAGGAGGAAGGGTAGAGTGGATACTAGTCTAATAGGTCATATTGGAGGTACAATGTCCGTGCCAAACTGGGTAAAGAATGTGAGTGAGGCCAAACAGCAAAAATTAAGATGTTTGTACACCAATGCGAGGAGCCTAGGTAACAAAATGGAGGAACTAGAGCTATTGGTCCAGGAAGTGAAACCAGATATTATAGGAATAACAGAAACATGGTGGAATACTAGGCATGACTGGAGTACAGGTATTGAAGGGTATGTGCTGTTTAGGAAAGACAGAAATAAAGGTAAAGGTGGTGGAGTAGCATTGTATATCAATGATGAGGTAGATTGTAAAGAAATAAAAAGTGATGGAATGGAGAAGACAGAGTCTGTCTGGGCAAAAATCACATTGGGGAAGAAAACTATCAGATCCTCCCCTGGGATAGTGCTTGGGGTGTTATTAAAGGGCTAACTTTAATAATAATAGGGCTCAGATTTACTTAAATGTGATAGCTGATGAATTCCTTCATCAAGTAGTTGCTGAATCAACAAAGGGGGATGCCATTTTAGATTTGGTTTTGGTGAGTAGTGAGGACATCATACTTTAGGCTTTAGGCCTATTCAGCCGATTCCCCGGAATGGGGCCACGCACCTAAGGGGGCCCTGCTCCTGGGTGCGCGACGCATGTGCTGTGCCCCGGGTGCGCGATGTGCTGGGCCCCGGGTGCGTGACGCATGTGCTGGGCCCCGGGTGCGTGACGCATACAGCGTGCCATCCCGGGTGCCCGGCGCATGCGCAGTGCCCCGGGTGCACAACACATGCGCGGTGCCCTGGGTGCGGTGCACGTATAGTGCTGCCTGGGGCGTGCGGCGCATGCGCAGGGCCCCAAGCGCGCAGCACATGTGCAGTGCCCCAGGTGTGCGGCACATGCGCAGTGTCACCCAGGGCGCGCGGTGCATGTGCAGTGCCGCACCCGGGGCCCTGCGCATGCGCCGCACGCCCCAGGTGGCACTACGCATGCACGGTGCATCTCCCAGTCTTCTTAGGTGTGGTTAGGCCTCAGTTGGAGTACTGTGTCCAGTTCTGGGCACTGCATTTCAAGAAAGATGTGGAGAAATTGGAGAAGGTCCAGAGAAGAGCAACAAGAATGATTAAAGGTCTAAAGAACATGACCTATGAAGGAAGGCTGATAGAATTGGGTTTGTTTAGTTTAGAAAAGAGAAGACTGAGGGGGGACATGATAGCAGTTTTCAGGTATCTAAAAGGGTGTCATAAGGAGGAGGGAGAAAACTTGTTAATCTTGGCCTCTGAGGATAGAACAAGAAGCAATGGGCTTAAACTGCAGCAAGGGAGGTTTAGGTTGGACATTAGGAAAAAGTTCCTAACTGTCAAGGTAGTTAAACACTGGAATAAATTGCCCAGGGAGGTTGTGGAATCCCCATCTGTGGAGATATTTAAGAGTAGGTTAGATAAATGTCTATCAGGGATGGTCTAGACAGTATTTGGTCCTGCCATGGGGGCAGGGACTGGACTCGATGACCTCTTGAGGTCTCTTCCAGTCCTAGTATTCTATGATTCTATTATCCCTATTTTTTAAAGATGAGGCATCACAGAGGATATGTCTACACAGCAAAGTTATTTCGAAATAACAGCTGTTACAGTAAACTTCCGATAATCCGGCACCTTTAGGACCCAGGGGGTGCCAGATCATCAGATATGCTGGAAGGGGGGCTCTGAAGGGTCGGAGGGGGGGTGTTGGCGGGGAACTGCGCCGTGTGGGAGAGGGCGGTGCTGCGGGACCAACCCGGCAGCACCCCAGCTGCTCTTCCCCCGGCTTCCCCAAGTCCGCTGCTGCTGAAACTGACCAGCGGCTGACATGGGGAAGCTGGGGGCAGAGCAGCTGGGGTGCTGCCGGGTTGATCCCGCAGCGCCGCCCCTCACCTGAGCTGCCCTGCGGGACCATCCCGGCAGCACTCCAGCTGCTCTTCCCCCGGCTTCCCCATGTCAGCCACTGGTCAGTTTCAGCAGCAGCGTACTTGGAGAAGCCGGGGGCAGAGTAGCTGGGGTGCTCTGCCCCAGGGCTTCCCCAAGTCTACCGCTGCTGAAACTGACCAGCAGCGGACTTGGGGAAGCCGGGAGCAGAGCAGCTCCAATTGTATGGCTGGCCGGAGCACTTCTGGGTTCCAGTTAGTGCTGGACTATCAGGAGTGCCGGACCACTGGATGCCGGACAATTGGAGTTTTACTGTATTTTGAAATAACTTTCCTAGCATCTACACAGCCAAACCGCTATTTTGAAATAAATTCGAAATAGCGGATCACTTATTTTGAATTTGGTAAACCTCATTCTACGAGGAATAACGCCAGATTAGAAATAGCTATTTTGAAATAAGTGCTGTGTAGATACTTATTTCGAAATAGGGGGCCTCCAGCCTTCCCAGGGTGACACTGGCAGCCAGCCCTCCACCACTCCCCAGGAGCAGTCTGCCAGCTCCCAGGAGCCTTCCTGGTCCAGGGCAGAGATCATGGACCTTATTCAGATTTGGGGGGGATGCCCCCAACATCCATGATCTCTACACTAGACGGAGGACCATGGACATCTATGGCAGGATAGCTGCCAACCTGGCCACCAAAAACCACATGCGAACCCAGGAGCAGGTTTGCATGGCAATCAAGTTGGTCCAGCGAGACCCCCAACCCTGAGCCCTCTCCCACTCTCTCTTCTCCCCTTTCCCGCCTCCTTTTCCCAGTCTCACCAGAGTTTCATTCCGTCCTCCCAGTTGTGTTAAATAAAGAGAGTTTGTGTTCATGAAAATACATGTATGTTATTTTACATCAGGAAGGGGGGTTAAGGAGGGGTAAGTAGAAGGTTGTGAGGAAGGAATGAGGCACAAGCCCTTAGTGGGGCAGACTAGGGAGGCTCTTAGTGCTCCTCAGGGTGGAAGCTCTCCCGCAGGGCCTCCTGGATACTGACAGCCCCCCAATGGGCCTCCCGGATGGCAGCCTGCAGAAAGTGCACCCAGGCTTGCAGCAGCTCTGGCTCCATGTTGCCGAGTGCTGTGGTGTCCTGAGTGAGGGCAACCAGAGCAAGCAGAGACAAAATGCTTTGCTGTCCCTTATCGAGGTAGACAAGCAAGCAGGGAAACCTGAGAACTGGCTGCCCCGAGAGGGGGGAGGCGGGGAGGTCCCTTTAAGCACAGACCTCTGATAGCCTCAGACAGCAGCCCCACATAGTAAGTCCTGACCTGGTGCCCTGCTGGAACTGGTTCCAGCTGGCCTTAAATCTAATTCAGAGTCCACTCAGTGTGGACGTGCTATTTCGAAATAGCAAAATGCTATTTTGAAATGCATTTTGTGTGTAGATGCGTTATTTCAAAATTAGCTATTTCTCTCTATACCCAGAGAGACTAAGTGACTGTTTAAGGCTGAAGACAGAGCCTTTGGCACAGGACAGGAGGGACTTGCCCAGCTCTTAGGCTAGAGCTCTATCTGCTGGAACGTCCTTCGTGCTTGTGATGGGATGTGAGTGGGCTGCTGAACTGGGCCTGTAATGATTTGTCTACCCTTGAATGTTTTTCCATTCTCCAGCCTGGGGTAGCTGGCTTTTCTCTACATATTTTAAATCTTTCAACAGATCTCAAGTTGCATTTGTGTGATGTAGTGAATTTTTTCAGTCAGCTCACTTAGGCGAAAGAATCGAATGTTTATGTCTCTAGGAAGAGTGATAAATAGAGCAGACAGAATGTTCAGAAAACAACCTAGAGAGGACTCAAAAGACAGACTAAGTGTCTGAAAGGAAACAAGAACCTACACAAGGCTGAAAGCATGATAAATGTGGAGTGGTATAGATTTGATGAGTAGCATGAAAAGAATGTTTATCAGCTTCCCCCACTTTTTTTTCAAGCGTAGAGAATCCAGTAAATAGCTGAATGTCATGGCTGGCAACAGACTTTGCTGGGCCTGGGGAATAAGTGGGGGCTTGTCTCCAAGCCCTGTGGAAGGGGTGGGGTTAGGAACTAGTCTCCCTTAGCCAGCCCTCAGTGCCCCATGATACTCTGGCAGCGATCTAAAGGATTTAGGGCTCCAGCATCAGCAGCCTAGGCCCTTTTCAATTGCTGGACCCCCAGGTACCTGCCCCCTTTTCACTCCTCCCCAGTGGTGGTCCCACTGAATGTTATTTGGTAAATGCAAATATTGCAGCTCAGGAAGTGTGAAGCATTTGCTTAATGGTGCAGTGTGTATAGATATATATATAAACATATATGTATTAAAAATGGCTAAACTGTGCAGTACGGAACTTGAGATGGAAAGTAAGCTGCTTCCAAATTTCCCAGTAGAGCAGTGACTCGACAAGAAATAAGTATGCCCTACAGCAGGGGTGGCCAATTATTTTTGATGCGGGAAGGGCCACTTCAAGATTTTGGTAAGTGGTCAAGGGCTGCAGTTTTTTCTGTGCAGGGGCTTGGGTCTGGGATGTAGGATGGGTGCAGACGGGAGCTCAGAGTAGAAGACTGAGGTGCAGGAGAGGGTGTGGGGTCTGAGAAGGAGTTTGGGTCAAGGAGGGGGTTGTGATCTGGGGCAGGGACTTGGGATGCAGGGTCCAGGAGAGGGTATGGGTGCAGGAGAGGATTCTGGCTTGGGGGAGGGGTGTAGCAGGACGTGTAGGGCTTGGGAAGGAGTTGTGACCTGGAGTGGGGGTGCAGTGGGTTTGGGTGATGACCTGGGGCAGGGCGTTGGGTGCCAGAGGCAGGCTCTGTCTGGGAAGCACTTAGCTAGGTGACTCCTGGCCAGCAGCCCAGCAGGACCGTTAGGCAGGCTCCTTGCCTGCCACAGCCCTGGGCTGCTCAAAGAGGCTGGCTGCTTCATGTGCCCCTCTGCGCCATATGTTTGGTGGGGGGGAATGGAGGCTTCATGTGTTGCCCCTGCCTCCAGCATAGACTCCTCTTGCCCCTCCCCACACACCCGGTGCATGGCGCAGAGAGGCACATGGAGCAGGCAGCCACTTTGAGCGGCTTGGGGCTGCTCTCTGCCTGATGGCCTGGGTGGAGCGTGCCACAGTCTGGATTCAAAGGCTTGGTGGGCTGGATTCATGTAGGGTCACATGCGCGAGCTTCACTGGTGCTAAAAATGCCCCTTGGCACTCCTGGGGTGAGAAGCAGGCACAGCTGTGAGGGGGGAAGGGCATGACCAGTAAGGGAAAACCCCTTTATGTGATTTCATGCTTCACATCAGTTATGTTAGCTTTCTTGCTCTTCAGTTATCGAGGGATAAGATAAAATGCAAGTAAAGCCAAGACTATAACTCCAGCGTTAAGCTGGCCTTGAAATTACTGCCACAGAAGGAAATTCAACCGCGGCAGAAAGCAACATACTCATTGCAGACCTTGCTTAGTAAACATGCCTGGACTGAAAGAAACTGGTTTCTCTCTCCTTTTTTCTAGAAAACAGAGAAATAAAAATTAATTGATGCTAATGCTGGAGTTAAAAAACCACACGCCATAAATTGCTATTCTTACAATCTTAATAAGCTATTTTTAAAACTGAGGCTTCATAAACAACCCATAATAGAGGCATTGAAACAGACGGCAGAGATCATAAAAATGTAGAGCTGGAAGGGACCTTGAGAGGTCATCAAGTCCAGCCCCTTATGGAGGGACAAAGTATACCTAGATAATCCCTGACAGGTATTTATCCAATCTATTCCTAAAAACTCCAGTGATGGGGATTCCACAACCTCCTTTGCAATCCTATTCTAGAATTTAACTACTTTTAGAGTTACAATTTCCCCCTAATATTTAACCTAAATCTCCCTTACTTCAGATTATGCTCATTACCTACTTGCCCTGGCTTTGGTGCACGTGGGGAACAAATCTGATCGTCCTCGTTGTAACAGCCCTTTACGCAGTGGGACCTGATAACAGTCTTCATCTTCATCTTATTTTCTTGCAACTAAACATGCCTGGCATTTTTTATCTAAAGATATTGATTACGTCACTTTTTTCATCTCTCCTGTCTCTATTTTTCTTTACTTCCGATCACACATTGCGAGCTTTAAAAATGGATTGTGCAGTGTTCTTTAATGTCTGTTATAAAGGCAAAATGTTGCATGCAATTTCATCGAAAGCCTCTTGCAGAGCCATATAATCAGGGTAGTTGTAACTTTTGCTCATCATTCATCTTGTGGATTTGCTGTGCAGACCAATTAAATCCTTTAAGAATTTAATGTAACTGACTGGAGTGCATGCACAGAGCAAATTACAGATGTACAGTATATGTTGGCTCTTAAATGTATGCAGCTTTATATGATAAAGTCTTCTCTCTCTCTCTCTTTCAAAAACTCCTCTTCATATGAGCTGCTCATTTACTAGTGTGCTGGCCAATGGCATAGTGATAAGTTTGGAAGTGCAGAGGCTCTAGACCCTGCTTTTAGGATAGTGTAAATACACGGAAGGGGGTGTAGTGTCTGCTCAAGTAGAGATAAGAGGCCACTGGTAGCTGGGCTGAAGGGTCTCTGTAACTGCTGGCATTTTGAAAGGGACTTTCTTTCTAGATATAGCAGGAGCTTGAGCTTGAGGGGTTGTGATGAGGGAAATTGACTCTTGTACCATGGAATTTATTTGCATTTTGGGATATTCACCATATTTTGAAAGCCATGAATTCCTGAAGTCCTTTCAAAATGTTTACAGAAAACTAGCCCAAGGTGCAAAAATGCATGGAAAGGCCAGTGCTGGGTGAAGCTTAGCTTTTAGGTGCGCAGCTGAACTAACCAGTTGTGTGCAGGATTGTGATCCTGTGCCAGTTCCTATTGCCTACAACAGGTCCTGGATTGTCACGTGATTTTTGTCCAGTTGCCCCTTTCCGGTGTTTCCCAGGGGGAAGGTGGTAAGCTGTTCTCTTGCTACTCACAGTAGATTGAAAATGGGGTTCCCCAGTGTCTTTTTTGGGGACTTGGACATCAGAGCTCCCCTCTACTCTGCTGCCTGCAGGAGGTGTCTGTTTCTCTTCCAATATCCCAAGTCTCCATCCCACTTCAGTCTCTCAGAATACACTACTCTCTCTACTCTGTGTCCCATCCTAACTGCCTGTGCTGTCTTCTTGCTGCCCTTTTCCTTTAGTTCCTTATACAACACATGAGTTTGGACTCAAACCAGGTGCAAGGTTACTTTGCACTCAGGCAGAACTCTAGAGGAGATATTGCTTGCGGTATCTCCTTAGCAGAAATCTGCCTGTCCTTCAGGAATAATTCCTTTGCCCATTTTGTAAAAAGAGGGTGGAGAGTTTATTACTTGTTTTATGCATGCACATTACTGTCTTCACCTTGCATGGAACACTAACTTTGATCTATGAATAAAAATTCACTGTGTGTCCCTTGAAGACATGTTTTATTCTCATAGTTATTCCAGTTTTGAAACTAGAAGTAGTCATTGGGCATTGGGTCTTCAGGGATTTGTGGCCCCTTCAGATTTTGTTCTCAAATTCTGTTCTCCTGCAAGACTGCTCATATAGTAGCTTCTCAATGCCTATGTGGCTATGTCTCAAAAGCAGTGTTATTTTGGAATAACTGACATTATTCCGAAATAATGAAGAGCCATTACACTACAAGCCATTATTTTTAAATAACGTCAAACTGGAGGACTTCTTACTCTGACTCCTGTAACCCTCATTTTATGAGAAGTAAGGGAAATTGAAGGAAGAACACTCTTCCTTTGACTTCCTGCTGTGTAGATAGCACCAAAAGATGAAATAAGCTATTTTGACTTAAGCTACGCAATTGATGTAGCTTAATTCGACTTTTGCCCTGCTGTGTAGATATGCCCTGTGTGTCAATACAGTTCATAAGATAGTATACCAGCTTCAACAGAGAATAGGTGCTAGGTAATAATGGGTTAGATGGACAGTTTGCTTCCTAGATCCAGAAGGGTTTGGAGTCTAGGCCTCAAGCAACTTTCTGCAAACTGCATTTACTGACACAATCTTAGGCAATCAGAAAAATGGGAGGGGAATCAAATTCACTAGCATGATGTTAGGGCGGGAAATTCATAGTAATTACATAATTTCTGTTTGAGGCCTGCTCTTTTGAAAGATAATTCATGGACAACTATCATCTGTATGTCCTCTGATGCTAAGACAGAGGTGGGCAAATACCAGATCTGGTCCATCATGGTTAGACCCTGGTGGGCTGTCATCACTATATTTACCTGTGCCTCTGCAAGTACGGGTGACTGTAGCTCCCATTGGCTGCAGATTGCTGTTTCCGGCCAATGGGAGTTGTAGGAAGTGATGTCCTGGTCCGTGCTGCTTCCTGCAGCACCTATTGGCCAATGGGAGCTGCAGTTGCCAGTACCTGCAGAGGCACAGGGAAATATAGCAGCAGAAGCTTGCCATGGGCTAACTCTGGTGAACTGTGACCATTTCATTGCCCACTTCTGTGCTACGACAACTGACGTTTTGTGAGAATAATAAAGGGACTGGGGGCTGCTTTGCACATTAAAATATTGACTTATGTTGTAACCTGTTTGATGAAAAACACAAAATAATAAAATGCCTTCCTTGGTTTGGCTGCAGAAGCAGGGCTTGAGCTTTGCAATGTGGCAGCCAGGTAACCTGGACATCTTTTGTGCTTTATTAAATTATTGCTCTACCTGTGCTAAGGGGTGGAATCTATATGGGATTTGACAGCTCACTTGCTTGACAAGATTCACATCAGGAGACAGTTGAAAGAAATGTGTCATCTGTGATATAAATGTTTTGTTGTTTTTATGAGCTCTGTAGCTGTATTGTGTATTCATCAGTGGCTTTTTGACTCATGTTCTTTTTCCTCAGAGCATAGTAACTTAATGCATTATGATGTGATCAGTTTTAATTTGAAGATTGTTAGATGGGGAAGTATGGACAACAGACGAATCATAACATGAGTTTATATATGATCTAGGGATTACAGTTATGCTTCAGTGTCCTAAAAAAAGATGCAACGTTTTTAGTGGATTTTTGTACTGTCAAGGCTTTATTGCTAGTTGGCAGAAAATATTAGGTTCTCTTTATTAAGGGCTGTAGCCACATCACCCAAGGTGATTCACCGTGTTGTGCTCTAGTATGTCTGGAAAGCTAAGAAGTCAGAATTGGTCAGTACATGAATGGGATTCCTCAAAGACAGGTGGTGGTATAGCAGGAGGTATCAATTTCCTTGTAGTCATTAGTTCACTACCAGCATGGTGTTATGTAGCACTATACTGGTGTAGGTGGCATCCTTCAGATGGGACTTAAAACAGATGTCTTAGGCCATGTCTACACTAGGAAATAATTTCAAAATAACTCCTAAAATAATAATTTCAAAATAGCTACAGGGAAGCCTTGAAATTAGTGTGAGGCAGGCTCCCTTAATGTGGATGTGCTACCTCGACTTAGAGTCCCAAGAAGACTGGGGAGTAATTACTTTGAATGACTCTGGGGAGTAGTTATTTTGAAATGGCAGCAGTGGAGCATCCACACTCCTGCTATTTCCAAATAACTATTTTGAAATAAGTTTATTCCTTGCAGAAAGCAGGAGTTATTTCAAAATAATGGGCTTGGCAGTGTGGATGTTCTGCTTGTTTCTTTGAAATAACTCCTTCATGTAGACCAGGGATTAGTGACTAAATCATGTAAAAATAGGGCTTTGAAGCCTGGTATTCTTGATCAAATTCTAGATCAGGCAAAGTCAAGAATGTAAGTACTTCAACTGTTGTGTCATGTTGCTGTGTGCTCTTGTACAACACTATTCTTTAGGGCTACGTCTAGACTGGCATGATTTTCCGCAAATGCTTTTAACGGAAAAGTTTTCCGTTAAAAGCATTTGCAGAAAAGAGTGTCTAGATTGGCATGAATGCTTTTCCACAAAAGCACTTTTTGCGGAAAAGAGTCTGTGCCAATCTAGACGCGCTTTTGCGCAAAAAAGCCCCGATCGCCATTTCTGCGATCGGGGCTTTTTTGCGCAAAACAAATCTGAGCTGTCTACACTGGCCCTTTTGCACAAAAGCTTTGCGCAAAAGGGACTTTTGCCCAAACGGGAGCAGCATAGTATTTCCGCAAGAAGCATTGATTTCAGACAGTAGGAAGTCAGTGTTCTTGCGGAAATTCAAGCAGCCAGTGTAGACAGATAACTTGCCAGTCTAGACACAGCCTAGGTGTTGAACAAACTTTTATGACTGATTAGGGGACTGAGCATGGGGAAAGCATGAGTTGTATGCTAAATACAAGATTTCCATAGAGTGCCTGGAAGAGTAAGGAGGGAGAAAAGCAGTAAAGAATATAGATACCAGGAAATGAGGAGGGCCTGGAAAACATCAAATGCAGTAGAGAATCTGGTGAGATTAGTCATGGCTGGTCGGTAATGTAGGCAAGGGAAGTCACAGCCTTCCCAAAACAGCCGACATGCCCAACTGCCTAAGTCTGGGGCTGCAGCGTGGCAGCTCGGCTTGGCAGCCTGGCCGCTGGGGAGGGCCAGGCTAGGGATGGGGCTGCAGCATGGCAACCTGGCTCTTCACATGGCCAGGAAGCATCTGGCTGGGGGTGGGCAGAGGTTGGCTCCAGGGTGGGGCCTCAGGCACAAGAGGTGGGGCTGGAGCCAGGGGTTGCCTTCCCTAGCTGGGCTTTCACCTGCTGCCCATGGTTAGAGTAAATTGGGGAAAGGCAGAACAAAAGTGAGGACTGATGACAAATGGGGATCCCATAGTTTCTGATGGGTAAACGTGGCAGGTGCAGTATGTGGTTATCACGGAATTCTTAAATTATCTGCATTTAGGCTAAACAATCGATACCGAGTACTTATTAATGAGCAACATGAATAAAGAATGGCTATAACAGGCTTCCTCTGTCATGCTCTTTTTACAGAAAGACCCTTAGTTTGCAGGCCCTGGATGTGAATGCACTGAAGCAAGATTTTATAGATTTAATTTGTCTCCAAAATGTGCATGTAACACTAGGTAATCTTCATTGATCCCAGTGCTGGAGATGGAGATCACATAGTCAGCACATTTTATTATTTCATTACATTATCACAATTGTGCTCATTAGGCACGCTTCATTAGAACTTTGACATTCTGTTGGGCTGGTCCATCTACAAGCTACTCCTTTCTGGATTTAAAGGAAACTTTCTTCTTTAGAATTCCCTTAATATATTCCTTTGTCTAGTCTCTTCTGCTGGGATTTCAGAATAACAGAAAAAAAATTGTTTATAAATAGATAAAAGAAGGTACCCAACAGCGTGCAGGCCAAATTGGATTTTCTCTCATGTCCGTAGCACTCCATACTTAATAAATGTTATTAGGATAACAGTGGGAGCTGAAATAGCCTATCAAGTTTTAATAAAGGGATTATCTCTCCACTGGCAAACTGTAGCAGTGTGTTTACATAGTTGCTGTTTTAGTTTTAGTTAGTTCTGTCACTGGCCTGGCTGAGTTCCCCCTCATGGATGTTTGCCAGGCAGCTACGTTGGGACCTGTATGCTGCAGCCATGTGCTAGTAAGCTACCCTGGGTTTGGGCTGGGTTCAGCTGCTTTCTCAGGCATGTTTCCTAGGTACAGATGCTCTGGTTCCTCTTTTAATGAAGGGGACCCTGAGATCCAGCTGCCCTAGGTTCTAAGTCCAGTGCTGAACTCTAACAAGTTTCCCCAATAGCATAAGCACACACCGACCCTCCTAGGTACTATGGTTTATGGTCAATCCCTTCATAAGCATATAAGTTGAAGCAAATAGCAGTCTCTTTGTAGAGGAATTTCTAAGTCAATCTTTCTCTTACTCCTCGACAGATCACAAGAGATGCTATGCACAGTTTCCTTCCCTGCCTCTGCTGTCTCTTCTTCTGGCTCCTGCCTCAAGTCCCCTAACCTGTTCTGATCCAGCAGACCCAAGGTACCCCTCGCTCTTCAACTTCCCTCAACCCATTCATGTTCTTTAAAAAGCAATTTCTAAAGCCAAGTTTCCACTACCAAGTGTTGTCAGTGTAGCTATATGGGTCAGGGATATGAAAAAACCTACTCCTGAGCTCCGTTTGCTGGCAAAGCCCCAGTGTAGATGCAGCTACATCAGTGGTGGGCAACTGGTGGCCCATCGGGGTTTTAGATGTGGCCAGAGAGACATTTTGTTTTCCCATGTGCAGGATTGCCAGTTTCTGCTGGTTTCCAGCCACAGAACTTTTCTTCCTACCAGTGTTACTAAAGTGACACACACGTAAAGCAAGGACATATGAAATGAGGTGCATGCTGATTGCACACAACATTGACTGTGAGAGCCGTGCGCTCCCTCTGCATCTAATTGCTGCTATGGCTCCATTGGTACACCCTGCAAATTCCAGGTACGCAATACAAAACTACCCTATCCCTGGCAATCATCTTGGTTACAGCAATCTTGCAGCCTACTGAGATGAAGTGCATGGGCAGCGGGTATAAGAGGTGGGGGAAGGCAATACCTTCCCAAACTGCCAGGGATGGCCGTGCCCATACAACTCCTCCTCCCCAAATGCCCCCTGCTTCACATGGGCTCCTGGGCTTCAGCCACATTGAGGCTGGAGTTGCTAGGGGGTGCTGTGTTCTCCCTGTGCTCCAAGGCCAGGGAGACTGGGACCGCAGATTGCCCACCCTCCCTATGCTGTAGGGCCAGAGAGGATCCTGTGGAGGGCTGGAGGCTTGCGCCTGCGGTGGGGAGGGCTTGGCTCCTGTGGGGAATGGGGCCTTGGGCAGAAGGGGTGGGGCTGGAGACTTGTCTCCCCCCCCAACTCTATGTTCACCCATAATGGAGGGCCAATCGTGTGTCCTACTCACTAGTCTAGTTTGTCCATTGCGGAGCTATGTGAACAGAGTGCTTCTGTCAACATGGCTAATGATATTAGCGGAGATATTGAGATGTTACTATATTGACAGGAAATACTCCACCTGTCAGCATAAGCTGCATCTACAGGTATGTCTCTGCTAGAGCGGCACTGCTGTAACTACGCTGTTGGAGCGATGCAGAGTAGACGCTACTATAGTGGGAGGGATGTTTGTTGCTGTAGTAAATCTCCCTTTAAAGTCTTCCATTGACCTACTTGCATCCACAGGGGGAATTAGGTTGACCTAACTACATTGCACAGGCATACATTATTTCACAGCCTGAGTAATGTAAATAGGTGGACCTAAACTATAGGTGTAAACCAGGCCTATCCTCTTGGCTGCCCTGCCATTGTATGGTAGAATGCTGTCAACCCTCCTCGTTTTCCTGGGAATCTCCCAGAACCTGGTAACAGTTGTCTCATGGAGATCAAGTCCATCTGATTGATTTTCAGCTGCTAAAAGGCTGGCACTACTGTGGGGCTAAGGCAGGCTTCCTGCCAGCCTTGGCTCCGCACCACTCCTGGGAGCAGCCAGCACATCCTTGCAGCCTGCTCCAACTCCACATCCTCTTTGGCTAGGAATGGGGATCTGTGGCCAAAGGGAGTTGTGGGGGTGGTGCCTGGAGGGAGTGGCAATGCCTGTAGTCATGTGGGCCCCCCCAGGGGCTGCAGGGTCATGCTGGCAACGTCCAGGAAAGGCATGGGGCCACCCTGCTGTGCTGCTAATTGGAAGCTACCTGAGGTAAGTGCCTGTACCCTGACCCCCTATCCCAACCCTGAACCTCCCCCCCCAGAAACTGCAACAGAAACTGCACCTCCTTCCATTTCCAGCCCTCTGCCCTAGCCCGGAGCCCCCTCATGAATCCCAAATCCCTTCCAGACCCTGCACCCCATGCCGCCTCTCAGAGCCTATATGCCCTTCTGCACCATAACCTCTACCCCAGGCTCAGCCCAGAGACCCCTTCCCACACTGAGCCTCTTGGCCCCAGCCCAAAGCCCACATCCCTTCCTGCATCCCAGCTCCCTTACCCAGCTGTAGTCAGACATGAACCCCATCTTGTTTCCCCTTGCCCCCCAGAGAGCAAGGGAAAGGCAGTCAGCCTTTGATGCCCTGGGAACGCAGGTGTGCTGCCTGTCCCTGAGTCTACCGTAAACAGAAACCAGACAGTAAATGGGCTAGCTGATGACTGGGAGGCCTCCCACCGCCCTGATGGCTAGTACCAGTAATTGACATGCCTGCACTGTCCCAGGAGAAGAATCTTCACCCATCACATACCAGAGGTGCCCATTGTCTGCATTTTCCCAGGTGTGAATTATGTTTTGCACCCTTCATGGGAAACTTGGCGTTCAAAGCCATTTTTCCTAATTGGCCACTTGAGACCAGGAAGAAGCCTACGTGACCCAAGGGATATAAGGAGGGGTTTACTAGCCCACCCCATTTGAGCTCCAATCGTCTACGCCTGCTGGCAGGTATTGATTGACTCCCGAGGTCTGTGGGATGCCCAACCCCGCCCTACTTCTTCCCGAGGGATTGAGAGAAAGACTCTGGCCACGCCAAGTCTGGAACACAGGGGAGAGAATATATACCTGCTAGGTGTCTATTTTGCATGCATTTAATAAGAGCTCAGAGAACCAAAAGGGTTTCATGGTACCTGTAAGTGACTTATTAGTGTAATTTCTGTCCTGTCCTTTGTAGTGGCTGTGTTATCTGTAACACAATAGTAGCATTTAACAGCTAAGTTTACCCTGTAACAATAAAATAGTAACTGTTTAAGCTGTGACCTGACCCCTTTAGTTGCTGTAACAGAACCAAGCACAATTTTAAAAAGAACTCCAGCCAGTCATAAGGGACAGCTATATGGAGAGCTTGGGCGTTTTGGATCGTGTCACTCCCAGGTGACAGATCCGTTGGGGCATCTCTCAGTCTTCCCGAGACTGCCCGCTGCGAAGATATCTGTATCCTAGCAGCTGAAATCTGAGGTGTAATAAGCTCTCCCTGTAAACTTCTTGGGGCGCCCGTCAGTCTCACCTAGACTGCCCACTGCGACGGGGCCTTGTGTCTCAGCAGTTGAAGACTCGGGGGTAACACACACACATGCACTGCCCTGACCATCGGCTGACACCAGCCCAGTGAAAATGATTGAGGGTGGGGAAAAACAGGGGATGGAGTAAGTGGAGCGGGACACTGGGGAACAGGCAGGCAGGGAACAAGGCAACAGTGTTTAGGTTTGTGTGATTAGACAATTGGCAACCCTAGTATATGAGCAACCCATTTGTAGTGTAGACAAGGCCTAATATCTGTGGTCTCGGGATCTTTCTGCTGGGGTTTTCCAATTGCTCCAACTGCACCCTTTGCAGTCAGTTTGGGGAGAATGGTATTTTTTTCCCTTTAGTTTGTAGGTGCTCATATTAGAATGGAAATCTATTCAGCTCACTGCCTTTCTGTTCCTGGACAGGGAAATATGTGACACCAGCCTTCTTATTGAATGGCTGTTTGAGTATACACGGAGGCATTCAAGGATGCAGCAATTTCATAAAATCAGCCAGAATTCATATAGAGGAAAGCAGTTTAATGATGCACAGCAGTTAGGAAAGGAGAGGAAGCCAAAACTGTTGTATTTCATCAGTTTTTAAACTTTTGCCTCCTGCAGACCACTTCCCAACACAAATTGCTTCATGTACCCACTTACTCTCCCAAAATCTCACAATATGGTTACTAAAATATATCATTTTAGAGGCCACTGGCCATGGATTATAGTTTGAGAACCACTGTACTATGTATCTTCTAGTTTATGTATTCTAGTGATTGCCATGATCCAAGGACCTAACCAGACAATTGAGAAACGGAATCTCTCTAAAATAAAAGCAACATAGGAAGACAAGATACAGTTCTCATATGGAATCTGGTAAGGCATTTGGGTTCAAAGCATCAAAAATGTTTTCCCCATCACTTACATTCACTTGCAAATGAAGCTTTGTAGCCCGTACACATTTCAGAACCCAGGTTGAATAAAAATAGGAGTATTTAGATAAATTGTAGTGCTACTACAAGTTGCAAGATTAAAGCTGCTAGGAGGAAAAAAATCAAATGGCTGAAATAAAAAAAACGCATCAAGACAGGGTTAGCTAACCTGATTATAGCTGATTTTGAAGCTACTTTATCTAGTACGAAAAGTCCAAATTACTGGACGATTTCTAGTTGTTCTATATCTAATCAATGCTCACAAGGCTCTGATCAAGCACCATTACAGAGCAGCTAGGATTATATGTGAGAAGAGAAGCTGGCAAAGGTATTTTTTGACTGCATTAGCCAGAAAACCCAATCCATCAATTGAGAGAATTGAGATAATACCCACTTCCTCAAACTACTAGCAAGCAAGAAAAAAGTGATAAAACTGGTGTTTGAGAGCTACATTTCTAGTACTGCAGGCTTTCTCTAATGAAGTGAGCATTCACAAAATTTTGGAACCTCTTGACTTCAGTGGAAACTGACAACTCTATGTACACCATAGCATTAGATCTCCTATGACTATAGCTGTCTTCATCCCCTGTTTCTCTATTTTTCTCCTCTAAGAGGCCTTCATGCTTGTGTCTTAGCTGTTTTGACATTGCTTCAAGGTTCTGCAGAGTGGAATGATGGTTTTGCTGTCTATGATATGAAAGGCATCCATTTACACCTGTGGCCATTTTAATTCCCTTCCGAAACTATAACCATCACTGACAGAATCACTGTCTCTCTGTACTATGACCAGAACTTCATCTGATTTTTTTTCTTGCTATACATGCTAGGAATCTCCTCTGGGGAACATTGAAGAAACTGCAGCAATGTGAGTTCTTGGTCTCTTTAGGGAAGCAAAACTCTCAAGATTTTAAATTTTCTTGATCATACTGCGCCTTTAAGGCTGCTTGTGGGAAGGAGAGAGAATTCGCCAAATAAGTCAAACTTGAAGTGGGTGAATGAAGTGTGTGTACACACAAGTGAGTAGGTCATTGCTGAGATGTAAGACTTGGTGGAGCTCTGGTGCCCTTCCACAAATTGTAGATTAACAAGGATGAATTTCTATGGTGCACGGATCATTGTAAGTAGTGCACTGAAATGGAAAAACAAAGAGCGGTGAAACAACAAAGGACCTGGTACAGACGTGGAGACGTGGCTGTGTAGAGCAATAAAACTGATAGACAAAGGTCTCTGGAGGCCTAGAGAGGGATGGAATGGGTAGACCTGGGTGTGGAATTGAAAGTTCCAGCAAAAAGACGTGGGAGAACTCAGTTAATTTTGGAGCTGTAGATAAGCAGGGATAACTCAACTACTAAGACACTGTATAATGAGAGCCAGAGAACGAGTTGAGTCATCCCAGCTATCTGATGGGAGCAACATGATCTGCAAGCTGTCATCTTTGAGTAGCTTTATCAGGAAGTAAACTTCAGCTGTCAGAATGGAAGTTCCATTGATGTTTAAAGATCAGTCCATACATTTATACAGAACTCCAAATGAGGCGTTTGTGACTTATTTCCTAACTGGAAGATTTACCTGGCATTTTTTGGGTCCTTAACCCAATTAATTTTTTTTGTCATTTAAATCCTTGTTCTGAGGTGGGGCTGAGAATGAGGGGTTCAATATGCAGATTGCCCTGGGGAGAGAGGACAATCCCAGTCCTTTCTCATCGCAGCAGCTTGGGGCCAGGTGAGAAGCATCTCTCCATGGATGCTGCAGCTCCAGTGGGCACATCTGGGGGAGGGGGTTCATGTCCCTCAGCTGAGGCAGGTCTAAGTTCTCCTTTTGTTGTGCTCCCCATCCAGAGTGAGGAATGCAGCAAACTGGGCATTTTCCCCTTGCTCCCTGACAAAAGGGAACAGCCAGCAATTTTCCTGTATGAATCTGTGTATAGGGGAGCTTCAACCCCCTTCCCTTAAAGGGTACCTGGGGGGTGGGAGGCTCAGGGCTGGAGGGATACAGGCCTCTTCACCTGCCTGATGATTCTATTTATTTTCTGTATGATTTTATGAGAAGCAATGCCATTCCAGGCACATCCCATTTTCCTGGCACTACCAAACCCTCACCTTGCTTTAATTTATAATAAGAGGAAATAGCGTACCAAATTTGGTGGTCCTAGCTCGTATCATTTAGGAGGAGTTCTTTGAATTATATAGTAGATGCTAAAATCACCAATGCACAGTGAGCAGAAATATTTCTGTTCTTGTTTTCTTCAATTACTTCGGAGATACATGGACTTCAGATAAATCAAAATGTAACTTAGGTAGCAAATACTATTATCCTGAATTATGGATCTCCTCCTGTAGTTAATACTGAATAATAGTTCTAACAAATATGATAATGGCTTACTCCAAATATCACATCAAAACTTCCATGATGATTAAAAAATGTGAATTGGATTGTCTACTCCTGAGTGTAGGTAACGTACTTGCCATTCTAACGAGGGCTGGATGCAGTGGACTGCATTTCAGCAAGAGATTCTTTTTCCCAAGACGAGACTGTAGATGTCAGTGTTTAACTAGCACAGTTTTATTGACTGGGCTCCTGCATTAATTTAAGTCACCCTTTGATTCTTACTTTCTACTGCAATGGGAGTTATGTTTCTGATACAGGGATTCAGCATCTTTAGAAGAACACTCCCTTTCAAGAAAACAGAATATTTGATTAAAAATCCTCCTTGTTTTTATTAAAGCTGTCTTTTTTCTCTGAGTTTTCATCCTGCTACAATAGGTTGGTTGTGTATACTTGTAAATATACACATCAGATTTGAAGCTCTAATTATTGTTTTCCCTCTGAAAAGGATAGCTTTTTTTCAAAACTGCTTCTATTTTGTGCAATGTAAAGTAGCAGAACTTCTATATGTCTTAATGTTTTGGAGTTCATGCCAGAGACTTTTATTTATTTTTCAGACAGGATTTCCTTCTAAACGTACAGTTGAAATTCCTTTTTTATGTGAAGGCCTCAGACAAAAGTGGATTAAAGCAGCATATTGTTTTTCATATTAGATGTGTCTGCATGCATTTACAATCCAGAACGTGATTTAATTTGTGCTTGTGTTTATGTCTTTTTAAGGAAGTATCTTCTATCATAACAGGTCTGACCTAGACAATTGGATCTTATCTAGTTAAACCCTTCAATTACTACACTACAATGCAAATAGCATTTAAAGTATTTATAGCGCTCAGCACGCTCTGACTACTTATTGCTAAAAGTGAATTTTACAATATGTGTGTATGCTGCTCATTTTTAGAGGATTATTCTGTTACTTTTGTAAACAGGTGAATAAAATCTCTTCGCGTTGCAAGAGTGAAAGATGAGTGCTAGTTGAAAAATAAAAACCTGTGATGCAGGGAAGAGATAAATGGAATATTTTCTTTCTTTGTGATAATTCCCTGAATCATTATAAGCTGGGCTGGTAGTGCCTCCTACTAAGACTGCTTAATATTTTCCTCTATAAGACTCTTATCAGTTGCTTATGATTTTGCCACCTTCTGACTTTTCAGGCTGAATATTTTCATGCCAGGTTTCCCATTAGGACTAATTATTTTGGAAAATTTCTGCCAACATGGTTCAGCCGCTCCTGAAAGCAAGGGAAGGGAAAAATACATTGTTTAGTGCTCATGTGAAAGTCTGGCCATCTTCTGCCTGAAAAACTCTACTGCCCCTATAGTTTGTGGTAGAGGCTTAAAATACAAAAGAATGTAACAGGGACATGTTTTGTCATCACCATCAAATTCCCCCCAAATTTTGCTAACTTATGAGCCCTGGCAAATTCACAGTTTGTACATACTACTTAGAGGCTATTTAGATTTTTAGCAGCTAAATTCCCCTTGGGCTGAGCAAGGCTTTTCCCTGCCATGCTAGGTCTAGGCACTTGAGCAGAGATCAGGAAGCTGAAGTCAGTCTTCCTATAGGCACAGGCAGTCTGCAGGGATGATTTAAATGTGGAGGGACAAAGGCTGGACTGGGGGTCAGATGGGGGCAGTTTAGGATAAGGAAACTTGGAAGGTGGGTGGGGAGGCTTAAACTGCTGGGGAGGCGGGAGGGAAGGGAAGGAAGGAGCTTGGAGAAACTACTTGTGAAGTCTTTGATCCTCCTCTAGTGCTGCTGGTCCACATGGAGCAGAAAACCTCATACAACAGTACTAGTTACTTCATTAGCTCGAGTGGCAGAGGTGTCTGTGTCGGGTCTAAAGATTTAGACCCTGCTGGATCACCCACAGGAGAGTCAATGTGATTGCACATAATGGAATTTTTGTTTTTTTTAAATGCAAGAAATTACGTGTAGAACCTTACACATAGAAACTGTTAAAAGCACATGATTTAAGAGTGCGCAGTCAAGCATTCAGAAGTTAGGAAATGCCTGAATTCAAGTTGTCTGTGCCACATTAATTTAGTCTCTTTGAGTGTGTGCATTATGATACTATCTTGAATTGCATGCAAATACTTTTTTTCCACATGTGGACAGATCTCTTTGCAGAAATCCCTCCTCCCCCACCAAATCCGTGGTCAGGAAGGTTATGAAACACAGTTGAGCTCTAGTCTCTACCACAGACACTGATCGACCTGATGCTGTATTAATATTCACAGAGCTAAACCCTTCTGGCTGATCTTGGTCTTATTGAAGCCAACAGAACTTTGCATGGATGTCTGGGGTCTCTCCATGCAGGCCCAGTTGCAGGACCTTATGACTGTAAGCGGATTGGGGCAACCTAGTTATGCCATAACTATCTGATGTGACTGTCTTTGGAGTATAGACCATTTCAAGACTTCAAGGGAATAGAAAAGGCCCACTACTCTGCTATATAATTCAAAGCTGCACCAACCTCTTAGTGCCACTGGCATCTAAAAGCTAAAATCAGTCAATTGTCTTTATTCTGCAACAACAGTTCAATTAATATTACCTTAGTCATGCACATGACTAATATTCTAAACTGATCCAATATTGGACAATGGGTTGTGGGAAACATTTGCCTTTTATTTACTGTTAACTGAGTATTATTAGTTTGCTGCCATTCTCCCAATTTTCTTAGCTAAATTAATGTATTTGGGAAATTCTAAGTGTCTCCTGTAACAGTCTCAGTTCTGATCGGCTTAAAATTTGTAAGTAATGTACTAATAGTTACATTAGACTTGTCATCAATTGGACATTGTCATTGAACGTTTCCCATAACAATCTGTAGGTCCTGACCCTGCAGTGTAAACGCAAGGCAGCAATTCTTGGTGACTAGCAGGATTAGGTCTTGAAGAGAAGGTCCATGTTCCTACAGGACAACATGGACCAGCAGAGGACCTTGAGTAATACTATGCAGGGAATGTTCTTCATGTCACTAATCAATGATTCAACTGCAGCAGTTTTGCCCTATGAGGCTGCTATCTGCACACAAGGTGTTGAGCTTTGACTATGACACGGTTCCGTCACAGGAAGATTGATTTTAAATTGAATGTTGACCGAGTGCTGTGACTGGAGCAGCTCTTTGGAGGAATCTTCCACGTCAAATAAAAAGACAAAGAAAAGATTTCCTTTTGGGGTTTTTTCCTAGCTCACATGCAAGCCTGGGACCATGCTATTATGTGTTCCTGACAGTAAAGTACACATCCTGTTCCTATGCTGCATTGCTGTCTTAGCCTTAATCAGGTTGTGTTGTGAGCTTTGGAAGCTTTTTTTTTCTTTCAAAATGATTGTTGAGAATAATGTTAAGAATACATATTGATGCTACAGTATTACAAATACTAGAGAAGTTATACAGTGTGGTGGCTGTAGTGGCTTACTACCTCTTGGGATCATCCTCTTGGCCTCATTTAGGCCTCTCTTTTCAGTCTTCCTGATGATCACCTAATCACATAGGTGTGGGAACTAGGGATACATCTACACTAGCTCCCTAGATCGATCTAGGGAGGCTAATGAGGGTGACCAGAATTGCAAATCAAGCCCGGGATTTAAATATCCCTCGCTTGATTTGCATGTTCCCGGACAGTCGCCATTTTAGAAATTGACTAGTCCGAAGAAACTGCCCACGTCTACACACGGCAGTGAAACGAGATTCCGATTTAAAGCCCCTAATTCGAATTAGCTGGTAAATCTCATTGCAGGAGGAATATCAGCTAATTCGAGTTAGGGCTTTAAATCGGAATCCCATTTCACTGCCACATGTAGATGCGGGCAGTTACTTCGGGCTAGTCAATTTCTAAAATGGCGACCGGCCGGGAACATACAAATCAAGCGCAGGATATTTAAATCCCGGGCTTGATTTGCAATTCCGGTCGCCCTCATTAGCCTCCCTAGATTGATCTAGGGGGCTAGTGTAGACGTACTCTAGAGGTGCAGGGGGTACTGTAGTACCCCCGGGCTCCTGACTATGCACCAGGGCTTTGCTCCTCACCTGAGCTGGCAGGGGGAGGAGGGGTGATGGTGGACAGCAGTAAGAGAGCTGTCTCTTTCAGTACTCTCACTCTTAAAAATGTTCCCACTCCACTGCCCAGCCAAGAAGGAATCTCAGCCTACTGGGGCTGCAGAGCGACACTATTTCCTTGAATGTTAGCTTGCATGGCACTGACCATCTGATGTGGTGCTCTGGCAGGAAGCAATGATGTACTGGGCCTCTGAGGAAAAATCTCCAGTTCAGTAACCATACAGATTCTAGAGATTGCTCCCCATTCTAGTTAGCATTGGGTTCCTCAATTAGTTAGAGGGTTAATATGGATTTAAATTTGAAATTGTCCACACACAAGTAGGATGTATGTAGTGCTTTCTATTGTATTGATGGTTAATACTGATGCAGATTTGCTTAATTCTACTTTTCCCCCCAGTGTGTCCACTCATCCACCCTGGCTTAGTCAGATATTTTGTTCTGACTAATTTCCTAGCTTGACAGAATGCTCCTTCTCCTTAACAACAGTTCTCAGAAACAGCTTCTATAATATTTGTATGAAACTTCACACTATACTCTTGCACTAAATAATACTCTCTCACTCTGGTAGTGGGTGCAGAGCAGAATTCTTGACTCATCATGTCTAAGTGGCAGCTGGAGATTTACCAGTTTTTATAAATGGTTTGGGCATGCATTGGGCAGAGCATCTTTCAGGGCTTGATTATAAAGATGTTAAAACCCTCGGCAAGCGTATCCTGGGGTGGGGTGCGAGGCTGGGGCCACCACTCCAGTGCCCCAGATGCAGGGCCTGGGGCTGCCCCCTGCTGCAGGCCCCACCCCTGTTCCATCACATCCTTTTCCCCATGGCCTGCCCCCACTGCCCTTCCCTTCCTGTCACCTGCTCCTTGCCCCCTGCCTCGTGTGGTGCAAGCCGGGGATTACTGGGGGGTGGGTGGCAGCAGAGGACATCCCACACTCAACCTGGAGGTAGGAGCCGGAGTGGCTTAGCAGCCTGCTCTGCCCTACCATGTCCTGCCATGCCACCCTCCCAGCGTGCTGTGCCTCACATGTCCCCAGTGGTGGGAAGCAGAGTGCCCTGGGGTCGGGGTGCTCTGCTTCTTGCTGCCACAGAGAAACCATGTGCAGCAGGCCAGGAGAGGGGGGGCAGGACAGGGAGGAGTGAAGTGGTACAGGCTGCTAGGCTGCTTCGGCTCCTGCCACCAGGATGAGGGTGGCGCAGGAACAACTTTGGCTGCCAACCTGCACCTGTCCTGTCTATAGGATAGTTGAGGTAAGCAGCACAGGGCCTGTCCTATGGACAGGACGGCTTTGCCCCCAGCATTTAGAATCTTAGTTAGCTCAGAATGTGGGAACCGAATGACTTTGGAATGCTGCTGAAATGTGGCAGATTTTCATATCAATACATTATTCAGTTTGAGTCGCTTCTTCAGTTTCCAGCTTGCCTAGCCTAGTAAGTGTAAACTAGGGGTGGTCAGATTTGTCCGAGAGCCAGGTACTTCAAGCGGCTGGTGTTTACCTGTGCTCTTACACCAGAGCACAACCCACACAGATTATAGCTGCTAGCAGGCAAACAATGCTCTTGATCAAAGCTGGTCTTTTAGCTGCTGGCTGCTCAGATCAAGATGCAGGCTGGGACCTTGCTTATTTGAGCTGCCCCTCTGTGTTGGAAATGAGCATGGCCATGTGTTCCACTGCAGAGCTGTGGGTTGCACCAGGGCGAGCTTTTTAGCGACCTTTTTAGATGGAACACAATTTGATTTTTGCGTTTTTGCTTTCCCTCTGTGTGCCTGTTTCTTCTCTGACCCTTTGTCTATTTTTACTCTTAAGACTGTAACTTCTCCTGGCAAGGACTATCTATCTGTCTTCACTGTGCCTACTATAACAGGGCCCACCAGCTAGGTTTCTAGGTGTCACTGTCATAGAAATCATAGCTCTTTCAGCAGAGCATAGTTATTCTGATCTTTCTCAAAATCTCGCTAGTGATTCTTATGACACCCTCAAACCACACCCCCAAGAGCCTCCAGCAAAGTAGTGATTGGACTTTGGTGAGTTTAGGAGAGCTTAACAAATTGAAAAATAGTAAATTCCTACACAAGTGAATTGGTGCCATTTGCTAACCAATGTACAGTACAGGGGGAGTGAGAAGGAAACTGTGTAAGGACTAAGTGAAGGGAATCTCCATTGGCTCTCTTTGTTTAACTGCAGCACAGAGATAGTGTAAGGAGGTGCAACTCCATAAACATGTGTGATGTAGTGGGGGGGAACTTGCTGGTTTCTATGGGTCTGTGGTAACCCCACTGGCTGCCTCCGGTATCACAGACCAGAAGGACAGGGATGTGTCATTATGCAAAGGGATCTCTCAACCGGTCCGACCGGCTAACCCCCATGGAGAGGAACAAAGGAAGGTGAATGCTGCCCTGGCTGGGGGGCAGGGCTGGAGGAGAGTGAGTTAGTTTCTGGCTGGGAGCATGGAGGAAGCAGCCTCAGCAAAGGCTGGGGGGTTTAGAAGCCGAGACCCCTGCCACATATCAACGGGGGCTGAGGCATCCGAGGCCTGCCCTGTAACCTGATGACATCTGTGCTGTGCTGTATACTGGAGAAGCAATAAACCACCTCTATTCTACTGGCTGGCGGAGTCTGTTCGTGCCATTTCGGGTATGCAGGAGACAGGGGACCCCCAACGCGCCGTCACAACATGCCTGTGAAAATGACTTTACACCTAGTCTAAATTCAGCCCTTTGTGTTATGGAGACCAATTGGTACTTGTCTACAGGGCAATGTTAGCTTGTAGGACATATCCTTTGTGGGGACTGGACTGCTACACAGTAGCAGCTTGCAGGTTGGCATGTTAAACTTGTCTGTACTTCATGAAGGAGGAGTTCCCTGTATACCTCCTGGGGAGGGGGTTGGGAGGTGGGGATTGAGGGGCAAAATGCTTGGCCAGGTGCTCTGAGATCCTTGTTTGAAAGGCATCCAATGTGGTACGAGTGCAATATACAGTCAGAACAAAATACAGGACTATGTAGCATTTTAAAGACTAACAAGATGGTTTATTAGATGATGAGCTTTCGTGGGCCAGACCCACTTCCTCAGATCAAATAATGGAAGAAAATAGTCACAGCCATATATACCAAAGGATACAATTAAAAAAAATGAACAAATATGAAAAGGACAAATCACATTTCAGAACAGAAGGGGGATGCAGGCGGGGAGGGGGGGAGGAAGGTGAATGCCAGTGAGTTAATGATATTAGAGATGGGGAAGGGGAGATGTCTGTGAGTTAATAGTATTAGAGGTGATAATTGGGGAAGCTATCTTTGTAATGATAAACCATCATCTAATAAACCATCTTGTTAGTCTTTAAAGTGCTACGTAGTCCTGTATTTTGTTTCAGCTACACCAGACTAACACGGCTACATTTCTATCACTATATACAGTCAGGATTGCTTCACTCTGGTGGTTCAGATTAAACCACACTGTTTAAAAGAGGGACAATAGCAGAGGGCCTGCAAGAAATTCTTTCTTCTATACACCTTGGCTATGTCTACACTGGTGGGCTATTGTGCAAGAATGGCCATTCTTCCAGAAAGCATCCACACTGCCCACCCGCTCTTGCGCAAGAAGATTTACAGTATGGTGGTAAAAGAGGGCTTCTTGCGCAAAAGCTATGTCCTTTTTTAACAGGTGTAAGCCCTCTTGCTCAAGAGGGCAGTGTGGACGCTCGGCAGGGATTACTTGTGCAAGAAAGCCCTAAGGCTAAAACGGCCATCAGAGCTTTCTTGCGCAAGAGAGCGTCCACACTGCCATGGATGCTCTTGCACAAAAGCACAGCGCGCACATGGCAGTGTGGATGTTATCTTGCGCAAGAGTTCTTGTACAAGAACCCTTGCGCAAGATGTTCTTGCGCAAGAAACTGCCAGTGTAGACATAGCCCTTGAGTTTTGTGATCAGCTATTGAAATTCAACCTCTCTGCTTCTACATTCCCCAGACCTGAAGGAGAGTGCTGGGTAAGCTTAAAAGCTTGTGGATCTAAGGGTAGGGCTCTATGGTGGGAGGGATAGTACAGTGGTTTGAGCATTGGCCTGCTAAATGCAGTGTTGTGAGTTCTATCCGTGAGGAGGCTGTTTAGGGATTTGGGGCAAATCTGTCAGGAATAGTGCTTGTTCCTGCCATAAGGGCAGGGGACTGAACTCAATGAGCTCTCAGGTCCCTTCCAGTTCTATGCAATAAATGTTTCTCTGTATAACATGCACTGCCTTTTTTTTTGCAGCAGAAGATATGCAAATCACACTCTTATTTGCATATCTTCTGCCTATCCTTTTTGTGGAAGAGGTTTTGGCACTAAAAAGCCCTGTTAGACGGGGCCATTTGTCGGAAACCCCCCCTTTTGTGCAAGATCCCTTATTCCTCAAAAATGAGGTGTATAGGATCTTGCGCAAAAGGGTTTTTTTTCCGACAAATGGCCCCATCTACATGGGGCTTTTTAGTGGCAAAACCTCTTCTGCAAAAAGGAATGGCAGAAGATATGCAAATGAGAGCATGATTTGCATATCTTCTGAGGCAAAAAAACGGAAGTGTAGACATAGCCTCAGTAACAGAAATTGGTCCAGTGAAAGGTATTCCCTCACCTACCTTGGTTCTAACCTATCCCACTGGCAGCCAGAAGTGCCTGTGAAATCCTCTTTTCTTTCACTACTTGGGTACTGTATGTGGTAACAGATACATTGAAATGTCCGAAGACATTGTGGTACCAGTGCTTAAGTGCTGACACCGAGAAAAGATTTCACATTGATGGTGTCAGACAGCTGCCTATTTAAACCAGTTTTCCAGGGGTTTAAATGGATTATATTTTGAGTCTACTCACCTACAGTGAAGTAACTAAGGGCCTGATACTGAAACTCTTGTTGATATAAGGCAGTGATGGGTGACCTCCAACCTGTGGGTCACAAGCAGCCCACCAAGGTTCTGTGGGTGGCTCACAAAACATTTTGTTTACAATTGCTCACATGCAGAGTTGCCAGATTCTGCTGGTGTCTGTCCAAGTATCTTTTTTTCTCCTACTGGTATTACTAAGGTGAATGGCATGTGAAATGAGATGCGTGCTGATTGTGAGAGCCATGCACTCCCTCTGCATCCAATCAAAGAGCTACTAGGGATCAATCAGAACCCCCTGCAAATTCTAGATATGTAAGGGCAGTTAGCAAACCTACCCTATCCCGTGAAACAGCCTTGATTATGTTAATCTTGCAGCCCACTGGGATGAAGGAGGGCCACTCATGCGGCCCACTCACAAGCATAGGTTGCCCATTGCTAATGTAAGAGACCTTGCTCATACCCATGGGACTGCTTGCATGAGTAAATGTTGCAGGTTTGGTCTCTGTTAGTACATGAATCCCTCCCCTGACACCAACAGATTAACTCAGAATCTGTGCAATGTCAAAACTCACTCCTCCTTTGGTGTTTGGCGTTACTGGTAGCTCAAAAGCAATACCACAGGATGTTACACATATGTCTGTGTTCTTGCCGTTACGTTATGTAGCCGTTTGATGTCTCTCTGTGCAGTGTAGAGTTCCAGGAAGGATGTAGTGTCTAATCAACAGTGGTGGTGTAGCTGGAATTCAAGCTGTATGAAGAAGCCAGTTTGTTTGTAGTTGAAGCTGTTTTCCTCCTGTTAAAGAATGACAGTGACTTCATAGGATAGATCGGGTGAGCAAATACTAGCCTGCGGGCCAGAACTGGTTCCCCAGGGTTAGCCCCTGCTGGGCCGGTGCTGCTATATTTACCAGTGCCTCTTCAGGTACAGGAGATTGCAGTTCCCATTGATTGCAGATCACTATTCCCAGCCAAAGGGAGCTGTGGGAAGTGGTGTCCCAGTCTGTGCTTCTTCCCACAGCTCCCATTGTCTGGGAACAGCGATCCACAACCAATGGGAGAGTCATGCAGCCACACCTTTGTAGGTGCAGGTAAATAGTGGCGGTGGCCAACCAGGGGCTAAAGCTGGTGAACTGCCAGTTTTGTTGTCCTCCCCTGAGGTAGATCATGACTAAGCCATAAGGGCTTGTCTGCATTATGGGCTGGACTGATGGACAGCAATTGATCCAGCGGGGATGGCAGGTTGATTTATCATGCCTAGGCTGGGATGCAGGCTCTGGGATGGAGCTTGGGGGCAGGATGGGGAGGGGTTGCAGGCTCTGGAGGGAGTGGGCTGCAAAGCAGGATGGGGAGGGATTGAATGGGGGGAGTGCCATGCTTACCTAGGGCACTCCCTCTGGCAGTGGGAGGCCAAGGGTCTCTGGGTGCTTCTGCCCATGTGCACTCCCTCACCCCCCTGCCACCCCATGCACTACCCTCCATGTGTCCTTTGGCCCTGCCTGCTACCCTGGGCAGTTTAAAACACCCTGTGGGGACTCCCTCTGCCAATACCGGCAGTGCTTTGGGGCTAGAAGAGCTTCCAGCCGCTTGCTCACCCGGCTGTCAGCATGAGCATCCCAGTGGCTGGTGGGAGTGGGGGTTTGGGATCTCTGTGTCATGTGTTGCCATGTCATGGAGACCTGCCTTCCCCTCCCCCATGCCACAGAGATGCACATGCTGGTAGCCACGGGGCTGAGGTGGGGGGGAGCAACAGGAAGTGGCTCTAACCCCACTGTGCTGCTGGTGGTGGTGGCAGGGGTCTCCTGGGGTATTTTAAATTGCCCAAGGGTGGCAGGTGGGGCTAGAATGTGCATTGGCTGGCAGGGAGCCAGGGTTATCCAGGGGGCAGGAAGCATAGACAGGCAGCAATTTTGGATGAAACCTGGCACCATGGGCCCATATAACTCACCACCTATGGAATCACCATCATCCTTTGATTTGCCATTTGGTTGGGACAGGCCTCAAAAATAGCCACAAGCTAACTTCTACTGCTAGGAAAAACTTAAAAAAACAACAAATAGTCTAGTAGTGCCTTCAAGACTTACAAAACCTATAGAAGGTATCATGAGCTTTCGTGGGCAAAACCCACTTCTTCAGATGGTATTCTTCTAATACTCCTGTCATCTGAAGAAGTGGGTTGTGCTACTAGACTATTTGTTGTTTAAGTTTTTCCTGATACAGACTAACTCAGCTACCCCTCTGAAACTTCTATTGCTAGGTCAACTTTCAGACTAAATACACCCAGATGAATTGGAGCAGTGCTGACTTGACTTGGCTTTTTATCTGAGCTTGCCTAGATAGACTTCTTCCACCTTGTGCGAAAAGATTACCTGGTGTTTAATGTACTTTTTAAGATAGCTGACACATATGCATTTCAAACATATGCAAAGTCAAAGGTGTTTTGTTAATCACACTGTGTTAATAAAGGATTACATTAAGATCCTGGATACAATTGTTTATGAGTTTATGAGGTGTTCCCAAGGAATCTCTAAATAATTAGGACAATAAGTGAGAGATTAAAACAATAGCAGATTTTACTGATAGCTTTAGTGCTAACATGTTTGTTCCCATAAGATAGCCATATGTTTTAGTTACTGAGGTAGCACAAATGTGCCTGTTGTTATTTAATAGATACAGTGAGTAAAAGTAGCCTTGGAAGGATTGTATTTGTTATCAGGAAATATAGGTAAACATTAATTTCACCATATATGCACAAGCCATCAGTAGGTTTCCATCAACAGTAATTGAAATTTATAGGTAGGCAAAATTAAAAAAATGCTGCTTGAGAATGTACTGGGGTCAGAATTACGCTTGTTGCAAATGAATAGTCAAAGCAGGTATATAATATGTTGATTTAAGGATATTTTCTCTGTATATTTTGATATGTCATGTTAACAATTTGGGCTTTAATGGCTTATAAAGCGTTAACCTTTTAAGTCGCAACATCTACCATCGCTAAATAATTCTGACATCCCCCCCTCACAATAACAATGATGCAGCGAGAAAGCTGAGATGGGTTATTCTTTTTCACACAGCATAACTTCAGATAGTCTTCAGAGGGATTAGCAAACATTAGTTGTGCTTTGAGTATGTCTTCTCATTTAAATGCATTAGCATACTTTTCCACCCATTTTAGAAGACAAAAGTTTTTGATGCTTTGATTTTCTGCACAGCTTGTGTTAATATTTGTCTTTGCACAAAGAGCTGCTTACATCTTTTGTGTATGCTCAGGGGCCAGAGGCTGAATTTGGGCTGCACCCAGCACTCACTAGATAACAGGATGGCCCCTGCTGTGGATGCTTTTAATTGGTTTGCTGGAGTAAACCAGCTGAAAAGCTGGTTGTGTTATCTGCCTGGAGTTTTCTCTGGCATAAGGTTATCCCTGAGTGCTATAAGGGCAGCAGAGCTGAATATATACCACTGCAGCTAGGGCCTACCCTCCCACTGGAGTCATTAGGGTAACTAGATGGCTTAAAAAAAATACCGGACACACTTGATCTCAGATTGGGGGGAGGGGGGAAGAACCGGCCGGGAGAGGAGTGGCCGGGAGGAGGTCGGGGGGAACGGGACTGGTCAGGGGAGATTGTGGGTGGGGGGAACCAGCTGGCAAGAAGCAAGGCTGGCAGGGAGGAGGAGGGGGAGGGGAAGGGAGAAGCAGGGCTGGCCGGGGGAAATGGGGGCAGGGGGAACCAGGTGGCGGGAAGCAAGGCTGGCACGGAGGAGGAGGAGGAGGGGGAGGGGAAGGGGGAAGCAGGGCTGGCCGGGGGAAATGGGGGCAGGGGGAACCAGCTGGCGGGAAGCAAGGCTGGCACGGAGGAGGAGGAGGAGGGGGAGGGGAAGGGGGAAGCAGGGCTGGCCGGGGGAAATGGGGGCAGGGGGAACCAGCTGGCGGGAAGCAAGGCTGGCATGGAGGAGAAGGGGGAGGGGAAGGGGGAAGCAGGGCTGGCCGGGGGAAATGGGGGCAGGGGGAACCAGCTGACGGGAAGCAGGGCTGGCTGGGAGGGGGGAGCCGGGGGGAACCGGTGGGAGAGCCGGGGGGAACCGGCTGGTGGAGAGCGGGGCTGGTCGGGAGAGGGTCAGGGGGTGCAGTGCTAGCCGGGAAGGGTAGCGGGGGGAGACACGTGGCTCACAGGGAGCGAGGCTAGTCGGGAGGAGGTCGGGGGAGAGAATCATTTGGCAGGGAGCGGGGCTGGCCCAGGCGCACGCAGATCCTGGGGTGCTGCCTGTCCCACGCATGGCCCTGGCCCCCTCCTCTCTACTGTGTAGTTGCATACTGCCTTGAGGGCAGCACGCAACTACGTACTGATACTCATAATAATAAAACTTACTTAATTAGAAAATACTGGGCATTTATATGTCTGGTATTTTTTCAATTTTTTCCCAGACAGAAAGCTCAACTACTGGACTGTCCGGTTCAAAACCAGACACCTGGGAACCCTAGGAGACATGTCAGGGGGATGAACAGGGAAAATGGGTGTGACTGGCATGCTGCTGTGCGCTGGGGACCTCCAGCTGCTGGAATGGTCCCTCGGCAGTCTGTGCAGCCACCTGCTACTGTGAACAGCCCTAAGGGTGCCCTGGCTTGCTACCCCTTTTCTAATAGGGTAATTTTTCTCTGTTGTTATTGAAAAAACTGCCCCCCCAGTAAAAAGTCTGGCCAGGCCGCTTTTGCTATAGTGGGCTGCAGTACTCCTCGGGAGAAACTGGCTGTACCCTTCCTGCATACCATTGCCTTTAGAAAAAGGGAAGGTGTGAAAAGGGGAAAATAGCCTCAGACTCTCCCACCCGTCACCTTGGCGTGAGAACTGCGGAGCTTACCTGGTCGCATGAAACCTGCACAGTTTCAGCCCAACCCCTGGGACACAGATCCCCGCTTGGTGACCATTGGGCCATATATTGTAATATGCAGGTGTGGGAAAGCGATATGCAGATTTGGGGATAAATACCCATCGCACAGTTCGCTTGAGGAGGTCTTCGCAACACACGTACCACCGTGCGCGTGCCTTCCCGTATACTTCAAAGTGCTGCCAACCTGATTAACCGACCAGCCACTTCCCCTGACTCTCGGGCATAACCAAGGCCTTTGCAAGCGAACCAATATTTTTGAAATGTTCCATGTGCTGTGTAAGTTGGTATGTATGATTTGATTTTCTTTGTTGTATAAGCTTAGTGTTGTAGTTGTTTTTGGTAGTACATAGAGTTTGTAGTTATTATTGTTATTAATTAGTGTAGCTGGATATTTTTAGAATAGAGACTATTCCCCTTGCCATTCCCATCCTTATATTTCTGACACGTTTAACTAGAAATTGTAGAATAAATATAATAAATACTGTAAATTCATTATTAACACGGTCTATTAAAAATCTTAGAATAAATACTATAAATTCATCACTGTTATAAATAAATATCTTTTATTTGCTAAAATGGTCCACCTGGTTCTGTCCTTCCCCCCTTGGGTATGCATCATCGGATCTGTGATTCTCGCGACATCTGTCATACCTTTTTATATAGATGGATTTGGCTTTTTTTCCCCTCTGAGAAATGGGTATGATCGCATTTATCTGCCTTTATAGAATCCAGATTGTTCCAAGTTAGAGCAAATACTTTTAGCCGTAATGAAGATGGACATTTTTAAGAAGCTAGCCCGTAATGTCTGAGGCTTCTCACAGCCAAGACTATCTTTCATCTGTCAGATTTCTTGGTCAGCTGGTGACAGGGCAGGTTTCTGGCACGGTGTGAGTGCTGGCCAGAGCAAAGTGGAGAGAAGTCCTGCCCTCATGAGTTTTGCATTGAAAAGCCAGATGATAATACTTAGCCACTTTCCTGAGCAGGGAGTAGTGGAACCGTTTGGGTGGGAATGGCCCAAAGGAAGGATGCTGCTGCTTGCTGCCTATGATGTTTCTGACTTGTTCTGTTAGGGTCTCCTGCCCACCTTTCTCCATCTTCGTTTGGGGGTAGAAGGAATCCAGTTGTGGCTGGCCTTTACATGGAGAGGGAGGTTCCTTTTTATTTTCGCCTCCCCAGGCACTGGCAGAAGAACTAACCAAATAATTGTGATTCTGAAATAAACAAAAGGATACATACATGCCATTCTCACTCCCACTGACTAGACCTTGCTCCTGGAGAACTTCCAGATGGCTCTGTTTTTCCTTGTACCTACATATCAGTTTCCTCGGTGTACAAGCAAGTGTGCCATTTCGGGAGGGTAGAGGGTGCAGCAGTCGTGAGCTCCGGGGCGCAGCTTGCTGTTCATCCTGTTCCCCGACCTATCAGGAAGTGAGGGGAAAGTGCTTGCATTCCGTGCATACTTCCCACACCTGGCTGGGGGAGTTCACCAGCCAGGTGAGGGAGGCTTGCACAGAATGCAAGCACTTTCCCCTCACTCCCTGATAGTCCAGGGTACAGGATGAAAAACAAGCTGCGCCCCGGAGCGCACGACTGCTGCCCCCTCTACCCTCCTGAAATGGTGTCCTTGCATATACGTGACACGAAAATTACCCACAAATCATTGCAAGTGCAAACAAGCGGCAAGCTGGAGACTGGGCCCTTAAATGTCAAATGAAGTAACCAACCTAAAATATCTCTAGTAACTTCCACTATTTTTATAGTTATCTCCTTTGTTTCTAGCCACTTTTCCCCTCTGTGCCATCTTGCTGCGTAACAGTGTTTAGCAAGATGCTAGGCCTGACGGTCTCCATGGAGATAAGGATAGATTTTTGTAACGTGCTTGCTATTCCAAGTGATTAACTGGAGCAGACAGTTCATCCAACCCTTCCTTTCTTGTTACAGTTCATATGTCATAAAGACTACGATGCTGGGAGAGCTATATGCAGTTCACTTTATATTGATGAGCTGTTAGAGCCCCCATGAAGGCAGACCATTTTGTCATAAGGGCGGGGGGAGGAGAAAGAGGGAGAAAGATGTTGAGCAGAGTTTGCAAGAGACAGTTATTAGCTAGTTTTGGAACGGTGCAAAGGGGGATTTGCACATGTGCCCAGACTGTGCAATATTTCTCTGGGGAACAGCATTGACTCACTGGAAGATGTGCCACGAACAGTAAGTGCCTGAGGAGATGAGGCTCTCGAACTGGGTGAGATCACCTGCATAGTCTTGCATATGATTATTCCAAAGTGACAGAGTGACGCTGGCTATTAAAGCACATCCTCAGCAAGGATTTCTCTTCTCAGGCTGTTTTCAAGAAGAGCGAGATGCTGGTGCCTAATACGTCATCAGTTTGGAAGTAGAAATTACTCTTGGGGTTTAGTGCTGGTCAGTGCAGGAGACCGCTTCTCTGGGGAAGCCAGGTATCTTGTATCATACAACTTTCCCACCCGGTTTAAAATAAAGCTCAAAATCAAAATGAAATAAAATGTTTCACCCCAATACTTTCTTTTTTTCCCACTTTTTGGTTTGCTGAAAATGTTGAAAAATTGTTTTTGGAGTGACCTGAAATTATTTTTTTTCTGGAACTGGCAGCAAACCATAAACCAGTTATTTGTACAGCCCTACCTAACACATTTTTGAACATCTTTATTTACACGACGTGCTTCAAAAAAACGTGCTCACATCTTAGCGAGCATCATTTTTAAAATGCTGCCCCTTTCCCTAGTTTAAGATCTGTTTAAGATCTGTCTCTATTTCCCCCTGTGTAACGTTGAGATTAAAATATTTGTGGAATGGGGTTCTTGTGAGTTAATATTTGAATAGCGTGAAAACAGTTAATTGTAGATGTTTGTAGTTCTAGTTATTCAAGTATGTGATGAGGGTGTATAAACTCCGCACGAGCATGAAAAAGATTAAGGAACAGCTCTGGACTGGAGCAGTCCCTACCTGCCACACCTGGAAATCATGCCAGGACTGAAGGTGGTCAAAAGAGGGACTGCCACTCAGATGGGGCAACCCAGGTAAGGGAACAGGCTGCTGAGCTTCTCCAGCCCTGGTGAGAGTGCTGACAGCTCCTGCCCTCGCTGCGGGAGAGTGCAGAACCCCTGAGTCGAAGGGGAAAAGAGCTGAGACTTCCACTTGAACCCCAGTGGACTTTGAAGTGGGTAGAGATTCTCCCAGGTGCTCCTCTGACGTAAGATAAGCCCGCATCCTGGAAGGAGCCTCTTACAGCCTTTTCTTTACCTTGCTTATGTTGAATCCCTTTTCCTGATTGTGGGCTTTTTGGTGGCATAACCAGGTACACAGAATGGGGCTGAAACATCCAAGAGGTCCTGACTGGAGTGCAAATGCTGGCCTGCTAGTAAGATGCCCTACAGCAGTGGTCCCCAACACATGTGGCGTATAGGCATCCCTGCTCCTGGGCATGAAGCACAGGAGCAGTGCCAGCCCCAGGTACGCGGCGCATGAGTGCTGCCAGCTTCTGGGTGCGCGGTGTATGGACGTCCCCGCCCCTGGGCACGCGGCACAGGAACGGTGGCAGCCCTGGGCATGCAGTGCATGGGCTGTTCTGGCCCCGGGCGCATGGCGTATGGGTGACCCTGCCCCAGGGCAGGCAGCACAGGAGCGGCACCAGCTCCGGGCGCGTGGCATATGGGCAGCCCCGCCCCTGGGCGCATGAGTTGCCCCCCCCGGGTGCCCGGTAGCCCCAAAAGGTTGGGGACCACTGCCCTACAGCATTCAGTGGAATGGGAGTGAACTGATCAGACTCACATGTGTGCACACTCCATGTTGCCTACAGAGGGCAACCTATCACAGACAGCTTTGTGGCACTATATCAATAACAATGTACTATTTACTGGAAATACGGTCCGTGGAATATTTCCATCTGTGTGCTTTGACCCCTGAATATCTTTGACCTTTGGTTTGTTCAGTTTGTCTGTTGCTGTGGTTGAAATGGCTGCTCTAACGTTAGCTAAGACTCCTGGAACTTCTCTTGTTAAGGAAACTGAAGGAAATCTTCCAGTGACATTAATCACTGCCTGCAGCAGCTTGAAAAGGGCAGAGAGGAGCTGGCATGTCACAGAAACATCATTGTTGCAGCTCAGTTTCTGGGCAGTGAACAAAAGGGGAAATATTTCTCCATTTTAATATAGGGTTGACTGGAGCAATCTTAATCAAACCCAGTAAGAAAGGGTATTGCTAAAGAAGTTTATTTCAGTGAAATTGCCCATTTTATTTTGTTTAATTCTTCAGTTGCTTTAACTTTCCCATGCAGTGTTTAGTTTTAAATTTGACGTGCTCATTCCAAATGGAAATAATGTGGCACTGGTGCATACTACTGTTTTTATATTGGTGCAGTGAAAGCTGTGGCTTTCCAGGTTGGTCTTTTGGATGAGACCTTAGAACCCCACACAGTCTTTCAGGTCCCTCTATAATCTGTAATATATGTATGTGTGGGCTTAGCCAGCGGTCATTTGGCCACAGTTTCTTCTCTGTTTCACAGTGTGCTGATTGTCTGCCACCCGTCATCCTAAAAGTAGCTGCATTATGCCCCACTAATCTGATGCTTGCATTGATCTCAGCAGAATTACTCATGTGTCTGAATGGTCAGGACCTAACAGTTACCTTGAAGGATCATCCCCAACACATGCAGCTCTTCAAATATGTTGTTTCTCTTTATTTTTAATCAATGTAGAAAGTTTTGGGCAAAAATGCCATTGTGTTCAGTTAAATCTAATCAGGTTGACATATATGCTACATTCTGGGATAATAGAAGGTTGAAATTTTTCTGCTGGTTTCCAGAACTCTCAACTCTGTTGGCTGCTCCTTACTGAGGCTATGTCTAGACTGTAAAGAAAAGCTAGAAAAAGATACGCAAATTACAAACTGCAATTTGCGTGTCTTTTTCTGCTTTTTTTCCGGAAGAGGCTTTTCTGAAATTTGGCCCATCTACACAGGGCCAAATTTCAGAAAAACCTCCCCTTTTGGAACATTCCTTCTTTCTCATACAATGAGGATTACAGGGATGGTGAAAGAACGCATCCGCTTTTTCAGAAATTCCTTGGATATGGCATAGCTTTTTCGGGATACCTCCAGTATTCTGGAAAAGCTCTGCAGTGTAGACCATAGCCTGAGTGATGCAAATTAACAACTATGTTTCAAGATCCCGAGTTGGCAAATCAGGAACTCAGTTACTAAGCTCCAGAAAATCCAGTATTATTCTTTGTCCCTTTTGTGTATTTTTAGTGTTGCATTTTTGGAAACTTTTGACCCATTTGTTTGATTATCAGAGGATTGGCTTTGCAGAAATATTAGCCAGAGCCTGTGCATGAAGTAGTATGCAGAATGGAATCTGTGCCTTTTGCTGTGCATACTCAGTAGCTATAGGGAACATGCGCAGCTCCCAAACTCCTCTTCAGCAATTAGCTTGATAGTTAATCTCTGCTGAGGCAGCAATATTGAGGGCCTGATTTTTCAAAACCTTGTAAACCTAGGTGTGCTGGCAAAAATGCCAGTCCAATTGATATCTAGCAGTCCTGCACCCTGAGCCCTGGGAGCCCAAGTCAGCTGGCATTGGCCAGTCACAGGTCTCTAATTGCAGTGTAGACGTACCCTTTGTAGAGTGTGATGGCTATTGAAAAGAGGTCTGATCGTCAGCTACACTATAGCTTGTACTGTTGCTTCCCTCCTGGAGCTGCACTAGCAATGAATTACAGACTTGGATTATAGCAGGAGACAAGGGTCTAGCAGTGAAGTAGTGATTTGATGAATTCCTGTATATGTTTTGAGTACATCCATCAGTAGAAGTGTGGGTGACATGTCTAAGAAGATAGATTCTCTTATAAAACCAGCCATAGGTGAAACATTAAACATATAAATGTCTTTTATTAAGCACAATCAATCCGCATATGCAACTAAAATGACAATGCATGAAAAGCACTAACAATTAAGACATAAAACATACTATGAGGACTACAGGCGGGAGAGTTGCACTACACTCGACATAAACCTCTCCATAGAGATTGCCTAAATACAGCACAGTGATAATAATACATAGCACTTACCTTGTGCTTTTCATGTTCGAAGTGCTGTGCAAACATTAACTAATTAATCCTTCTAACAGCCTTGCAAGGGAGATAAGAATTATTATCCATTATAGTAATAGTCCTGGCAAATAATGCAAGTTGATTAACATTGGCAGGGTATTATAATATTATAAGTCCAGAACCATCTACATAGACCCAAATGGCCATTTTATTCTTCCCAGAACATCATCAGGACTGTATTTAATATCTCCTGTTCAATCCCCAGTCACATGTGTGTTTTTATCATACAGGGGTTTGTATGTGGATGATTTCAGAACTGTAAACTAGAAAATGTCCCTCTTCTGCTAGTGCTATCTTGCAGGGTACAGGCAGATATAACCCACATCCCTCCCTCCCTCCCTCTCACAAAAAAGCAACAACCCTAAAGTGAAAATAAAAATAATTCTGCCATAAAGCTACAGCTGGTCCTCAGCAATGAAATTCAGATTTGAGATTTTTCTTTGGGCCCACCACTATATAAAATGTACATATGTGTGTGTCTTGATCTTCTGAACATTTTCTGTGATGTGTGTGAATGAGATCAGCAATACCACGGTCCATTGTACTTTGCCATATTGCATCAATTTTCAGCCATCTCAGTTTTTTTTAAAGAACCCTACCAACCCTACCTTTCTGTGAAATATGTGGCTATGAAAATATGTCATGGTGTTGGCTGGGTGTTTTCTATGTACCTGACCTTTTTATATTTCTGAGAGTTCTCCCTGTGAGCAGAGTTCAAGAGTCAATTCAATTTGTGCTGGTCTGTTTGTACTAGATGACTACCCTGCGCTCTTTTTATTTTCCTTAGGCCAGGTCTACACTGGTGGAGAAAATCGATGCAAGATATGCAGCTCCAGCTATGTGAATTATGTAGCTGGAATTGCGTAGCTGGAGTCGACGTATCTTGTACTGATTTTTCTGGGGCGGCCCCAAAGTGAGAGGCCAACAGAAGAAACTCGCCCATAGACTTACCTTGCTCCTCGTAACAGCAAAGAGTACCACAGTCAACAGAGGTGCACTAAGAGGTCACTTTAGCAGGTCTTTACTAGACTCACTAAATCAAACCCCAAAAGATTGATTGCCAGAGCATCTGATAAAAGGAGATATGGCCTTACTCTATGCAGGGGTTCCCAACTGTACTGCACATATTACTGACAGTATGCAAGCTCGATGGTCCATCAGTTCACTTCACATTATTTTTTAAAAAGAAGGTAGTACATGAACCAATATAGCTTGGAAATTGCTTGCTCAAAAGTAAGTCCTTGTATGCTGGGAGTATCCAGGGTTGCCAACTTCTGCAACGATATCATGAGTCTCATGCTGCTTGGTATTTTATTTAAACCCACTGTTCCTGAGACATTGGATTCAGTAAGAATTTCAGTGCAGAAGCCAGAAAGCAAATAGAAAGACCCACGGATGTGTTATTTTTTGTTTGAATCATGATTTTTAAGTTAGTTTCATGATGTTTCTGGGAGGCTGACTTGTGACATTGTGACTTAACATTTCTGAGTACATGTAATACTCTTAGCTGTAAGCATAATGTCACTACATTCCACATGTGAGAATGTGGTTCATTTCCATTGTAAGGAGCATCTTGTTGTGAGGGAACTTGATGTTGAACAATACCTGGCTCTCACATGGGAATGTTTGTCAATTGCTTTTGATGGGACACCAGGATGCCGGTAGCATACTTACAGACACAGTATTCAGGTCTAAGTTACAAGACATTTGTTTTGGGGGCTTATTTGGGGCTGGGAGAAGATCTTATTCATGTGTTCCTTGCACATGCAAAACTCCAAAAGACTTCCGTGGAATTTTCTGCTGTACAGCAGGGTAGGATCAGATTCTTGGTGTGTACTTGGATCTGTAAGGCTGTCTCTGAATGTATAGTTGGACCAGTCAGATGATAGAAAAGATTCACTGTATGGCTGTTTTAATGTGATGTGAGTTCCTCCTGATAACTGTTCTTTGGATTTACATACTTGGACATATTGGCCCATATTGTCTCACAGAAGAATGTGCAAAATGTCCCTTCATTGCAGTCAGCATGTGGTAGCTGACCACTATTTGTATTGATACATCCTCCTCTATAGAATTATGAGCTTTCCCACTTCACTTAGAATGTTAATGGCTTTTATCTTGCCTTTGTAGCAATATCTTTGCTAGCTGCTCTACAGCCTGGAAACTGAATTTTAAAGTGCCATATCAGGAATATTTTAAAAGACGGAAGCTGATCACAAGTGTAAGAAAGTTCATGCCATTAGTGCAGGTTTATTTCCATGTGCAGATTGGACAGTTCCTTGCTTAAAACTGTTTAGATCCTTTGCTACAATTGCAAATGCAAATAGTTATGTATGCAATAGGTTTTGCACATTTGCTTTCCATTTTTCAAGTTTTGAAAGTTGAGATTTTCAAAGCCACCATTGGGGCTGGATACTAATTTTCAATTGATTTTGATGGGAATTGGACCTCTAGGTTCCCTAGACAGCTTTGGACATTTCAGCCTAAAATAGAAAATGCCAGCCAACCTTGTCCAGTGCAAGGTCTGGGATATTGTTTGGAAGGATCCTTTTCTTTTGTTGAGTACAGTAAATGAGGAAGATTTCAACTGGACAAAAAATTTGGCTAGAGGCAGAAGGAAAAATTCTGCTTGAGTAAAGAAGAGTAAAAGTAACTAAAATATTTATTTTTACTAGCTTGGAAAACAGCCAGATGTTAGGCAGACTTTTGAATTTTTCCAAGCATAAACTTTCCTGTGTCATGCGCTGCTACACACAGTGACTGATAATCCCTACAGCAGATTATCAGTTGGAGCATTCAGTGTGTACAGGATAACGGATGAGGAGTGGTGTTTAAGTGGTAGCTGGCATTTATCAAAAGCAATGGAAAATATGCCATTATTTTTATTTTCTCCACAACTTGTGAGATCTCAGACAAATTCTAATGAGATTCTGAAACACCAGGCTTATAAATATTAATAAGCAAAGCTCTTTCTTGTGCACAAAGAGAGATTCCATTTTGCAATTACGAAGTTTCATTCATGTGAACTGTACTGCAATTTGTTCTTCTGTCTCCTTCACAGGAGAAACAAAATTCAAAGTTATGGTTGAATCTCTGTTCTCAGTCAGCTCTGTTCTGTCACCTGCATACTGTAACTGATAAGGTATTTAAAATCACTGAGTATTCAGAGGTTGCCAACCAGTGAGCGAGTTTACAAAGTCTTATAAACACACAGCATGAAAAGACTGTAGCCAGTATCTGTCAAAAGAGAGAAGAATGTTAGGGCTTGTCAAAAAATGTCTGTTGAAACTATCCTTTCTGACAAAACAGTTTCATCTATGCATGCGTGTATGAACAGTCTCTGCTTTCTACATAACATTTTGACTTTTCATTAAAAAATGATTTTTGGTTAAAAAAATATTTTTGTTTAATGAAAAGTCAATTTTCTATAGGAAAATGATGAACTGTCTTTCTGACCAGCTCTAGAGAGTCTTCGTTGAGGTGAGATGTTGTTTCCATTCATTTCTTGCTCCCATGCAACACACTCAAACTGAAGTCCTTAACCAGGCCGTAGTGGTAATTTTAATTTTCACATAAACTGCAATGACTTTGTGTATTAATTTGCTACCAAACTATGCAGCATCCATCTTCCTTAAGTCTGTCAGAATAAAAGCAGTTTGGAGTTTTCAGGTCCAACCTTTTTCAAATATAAAGGAACAGAAAACAGTAGAAAACTACCTAGGGAGTTACTTTTTCTTCTTTTTCTGGAATACTCTATTTTTATGAATACCTTGTTTAGTTTACCTCATAATAAAAAAAAATCTACCATGGCAATCTGCCGTTTGTGGATTTTTGGGCAGATTATCTTAATTTTGAAAAGTCTCAGAGGGGTAGCTGTATTAGTCTGTACCATTAAAAACAATGAGTAGTCCTGGGGCATCTTAAAGAGGAACAAAAATATATAGTATCATGAGCTTTTGTGGGTAAGACCCATTTCATCAGATACATTTGATTGTAAATAACAGAGTCCAAGAAAGAAACTGACAATGGAGATGAAGCTAGTTAGGTGGGCTGGATATGTTCCATCATAGCTCTTTTGATGTGGCAATGCAGATATCAAAGGCAGGGGAAATTGGCTTTGTAGTGTGTTAACCAGTTAATATCTTTATTCAAGTCCAGGATCACAGATCCCTGGTGGCAGGAGAGTGTGCCTGCTGGGAGTCCAGCAGCTGGGAGCCCCAGCCACATGGGGCAGCAGTGGGGGCTGGTGAGCCCCAGCCTTTGCCATTGGCAGCTGGCAAGCCCCGTCCCTGGGGAGCTCCATCTGGTTGGGGCAGCAGCAGGGCTGCCAGCGAACCCAGTTGCAGTGGGGCTGGGTTGGAGCCAGCTGCAGGGAGAGGCAGGGAGAGGCAGCATGTAAGGAGGCTGAGGGCAGGGGACCATCATTGGTCCAGAAAATTCCCTCATTCAAGACAAGTTTAGGTCCTAAGGATGCCAGACCAGGGGGGGGTCCAACCTGTAGATGAAGTCCAGTTCTGCAGTCTTAATTTTGAAGACTGTCATTACTGTCTTACAAGTGAAAGTGGTGTAACCCGCAAGGAGATTACTTGGATTCCCGGGGCCTTGTCTGCTGGCAGCTCAGGGAGAGGCTCTGAGTTTGCCTTGGCTCCCCCTCCCTACCAGGGCCAGAGTCTGCCCTGCAACCCATAGGGAGTGAGATGCCCCTCCCAGGGGGAAGGAGGGGCCATTGTTGAGGGAAGTCTGGAGCCAGCCACGGCAGGGGGAGGACTGGCTGTGTGGGAGCTAGTAAGCCCCAGGCCTGCATGCAGGGATCCCCCTGAGAACTAGCCTCTAGGGACCTGAAGGCAGGATCCCTCAGCTGGGTTTATGTCTCCACTGTTGATTCCCAGTTTGTGGAGTTTGCTGGGAGGCTTTCCCCAGGCAGGCTGAGCTGGCTCTCCAGCTCCCTGGGCGAGAGGAGTCACCGCATGGTCAGCTCTGCTCTAGGGGTGAGTTCAGGGCTGCTGCCTGCTGTGTGTGTCTGAATGCTGGGCTAGGAGGTTATAGTTTGAATGTTGGTGCAGTTGTGTGGCCTGCACCTTGAGCCCTGCACCCCTTCGCGGTGAGGGGAAATTCTGGGACCAAAGCAGCCTGATTCCTGCTTGAAGAGGATCCCTGTGAGAAGAGAGCAGCCCCTTTGCAGAGACTGAGTCATCTCTCAACCTGACGCTCATTCACAGAGTGTGAGTGCACCAATTTTTAGTTAGTAAGTCAGGGAATTTGTTTGGGGATTTTATTACCTGAAGCATATTAAACCTGTGGAGGGATTTACTGCCTTCTCCCATTTGTGAGTCCTTTGGGCTGTACTGGAGCTAGTCAGCTCCACTGCTAAACCCCTGCAGAGAAGGATTTTGTGGTCAACAGTCATTAAGGGCCCCAACAAAGTACGTGTACCAACGGGACACTGATCTTACAGTTGCTGGGCACCGGTGACCCTAAAAATAGTGTTTTACCCTGTTCTGTTATATTTGTCTCCTGTTTAATATAATTGTGTTTATTATAGTGTATGTGTTTGTGCTATTTTCTGGGAGTCTCCAACTATCTGGCAAATAACGTGGGGATTACCCTGGGCTAGAAATTTCCTCCCAAGCTGCCCTGGTGACCCTGCCAGGAAGGAGTGAAGGGGGTGGAGGCACCGCCAAATAAATCAATCAGAATAAAGTTGAGTGGGTGGCAGGATCCAGAAGAACCCAGACCTATCCATCAAAACCTGTAAGGAGACTGGCTTTAAAGAAGGTAACCAGATGGAGAGGGGGCACTACAGTAGCTACAGTCATTTCCTCTGGAGATAGGAGCTTTTCTCCATATACCTGAACAGTGAATTGTTTTGAGGGCAGTCTATAACTAGATTGGTTCCTCTGGAACCTTCTTTCCTGTCTCTTTGCAACTTTTGATGATAAGTTCTCCTTAATTGTATGTAAGAGAACGTTCACCATGGAAGACAGATTGATGGATAAAATAGCAACTCTTTCAGATTGCAACATGGCCAGGTGTTGTTTATTTACAAAATCTCTCAAGCCAAAGATAAGATGCATGATTTGGGAGTTTAAAATAATAGGCATTTAAACCAAAGGCTCTACCTTACTTTCCATCTGTCACAGAAGTTGCATGGAATTGAGAATTAAAGAAAAGGTAAAAGGCAGGTTAAATGCAGTTAGTCAGTGGTAGCGAGTGACCTAACGGAAGAGCACACAGACCTTGGATAACTATTGAACCTCCTTGCAACTCTGTTAAAGTCAGGGAAATTGTGCACATAGATATATTAAAACTAAATTGGTTCCTGATTTGAAAGTTTGCAGGTCCTTCAAAAATCTGTCACAAGGGACAGCTACATAGTTCAGCACAGAGAAAGGGAGACAGATCCTCTCTGTTCTCTGTTTTGACAGTGACTCAAGTGTTCAGTAGGAGCTGCTGCAGGTTGGCCGTGGCTGAGAGCCATTCCCATCGTTGGATAATGTTCTCAGTGAGCAGATATCCAGCTGACAAAAATTGCTATTACAAATGAGCACCCATTGGCATGCTGAAACAAAACAGGCCCGTAGAGTGAACAGTCCTCACCCCTTGACAGGTCCCTCTGGATGACATCTGAGGCACAGGACAATGGAAGTAGCCTTCCCTGATGCCACTGCCATGCTGTACCTGATGGAACTTAGCTGAACTTTGTTTTGTTGCGCCTTTCTCCACCTGAACATGCTGTTTGCTGGGCAGGGCCCTCGTAAGGGCTGTGCTTTTCCTTCTGTGATCGGGGGAGTAAATTCATTTGCAAGAAAAAACAAAATGGAGAATGGAGTGACTGCCAGTCTTTCCCATGGTCTGCCACAGGCATTGGACCTTATGGTTCACATTTTCAGGTCCTGCAGTAGTAATTTTCCATGATTGCATTCCTTTCCAGTCTGCGTCCTCTAAATAGATCAGAGAGAGAAGATTTTTAGCAAATGGATCAAAGGGATTTTTACAATGCTTTTTGTTGTTGTTCAGTCTCAGGTTCGGAGCAGCGTTGATACAGATTATTCAATATTAAGCTTTCATTATTAGCCAATGAGAAAATGTAAACACATAAGGCTTTGCAGCCAAATGACACCTCTTAAGACAGTGGTTTCCAGCCTTTTAAAGCACAAGATCACTTTTTGAATGTAAGTCAATCCGGGATCTGCCTCAAGCACAAATACCCCTGCCCTGCCCCTTCTCCAAGGCCCTGCCCCACTCCTTCGCTGTGGCCCTGCCCTCCTCACTCTGTGAAGATGGAGTGCAGGAGAGAGGGACAGAGTGACATCAGTGCCCCGCTGCCTCTGTCTCCCCCACCCTGCACAACAAGCAGGAGGCTCCTAGGAGGCAACTCCATGGCTCTGGGCAGGCAGGCGCAGCAGGGCAGTGAGGGGAGGGGCAGTTGAAGAGCCTCCCGGCCATACCAGTCAGAATCACTTGTCAGAGACTTCAAGATCTACCAGTAGATCCTGATGTATTGGTTGGTGACCACTGCCTTAAGATCTGGCCCACGGAAGTATGGAGGGACTGATATTCAGTGTATATTGCACCTCTATAGTGCAAAACTCCATTGGATCTACTCAAGCTAGCTATTGAAGGGGTATTTCGATTATCTGGCTCTGATTTCTTCTTGTTGTTTACTAGCATTTATGTGCTCAAACAAGAAATCAGATGCCTTCAGACACAAACCCTTTAAGTGCCTGCTGCCCTTGTAACACCTTTGGCTGCGGTGATCCTGCCAAATATCACAAGCTAGGCAAGGTCAGCCTGGGCTTTTGCTTGGATTAGAACCCTCCTAGGTGTAGCTTGTTTTTAGGTGACATCCTTCCCCTGATTTACTGTGTGTAATAACTAAAACACTCATCCCCAGAGACATGACATAAACCTCTTTCTTCTGCTGCCCCCCTCCAGGGCTGAAACGACAAGCATTACTCCCTGACCTGCTTTTCTGAGCAGCAGGGTGTGTGGGGGGGTGGGTATTTGAATTTGGCCACCAGGCTTGATGAAGAATGCCTGTAGACAATGAACCCCAGGCTACCTTGAACAGTCAACTATACTTGAGCAGCATAGAGTTAAATGCTACCAGCCTAGAATTGTCTCATTTTACATCCACTTTGCATAAGTATATGTGAAGAGTCAAGGTAGAAAATCTCCACACAGAGTGAAGAGCTTACCAGAGAGCTTCCCACATGGCCAAGTCAAAGCAAAATGAAGGGGGAAAAATTTTATGAAAATGAATCCGTGTATCCATATTCCATCTATCATGGATGTTACCCCAGGTGTGGCGTATTGGGGGTGAGCTGTACCCTATGGCACATAGTATACCCCAGCATGGTGCTAGAAGGCACTGATATAGGAGGTGCTCCTTTTTAAAAAGAGAACCTAAGTATATAACCAGACCACTTGAATACCTATCGGGAGACTGATCCAGGTTGTACTTGTTTTGTAAGGAAGTCATGTCCCTTTGGAATTTGTGATGATTATGATCTTTAGAGATCCTAATCACTTGTCTGTTTCAAGGTCAGTGGCAGTTTTCACAAGAGCAGGAGCTTTAACCCTGATGTGTTACTCAAATATCAATTTGGCTAATTGCATTTTACTTACTGTTCCTCTTCCACCTCCCTGCCCCAGCAGTTCTAACTAGAAGCTGGGTACTTTATTTCTTATCCTCAGCTGTGCTGTCACCCACCTGCTAGACTTCACCCCAGACCTGGCTGCATTTCAGGGGTGGAGGAAATGAGTATGTGTAAATTGGTGTTTCAACTTAATAGCCTCTTTGAATGGCCCTCCAAGTCAGTTCTTTGCACAGAGGGAATGGTGACACAGCAAAACAAGACTCTCCACTGGCCTCCTAGGGCTTGTACTGCAGGGTTGAAAACAGCAGGCTTGGCTGTCTGGTGTAGCTAACACCCTTGTAGCGTTTCAGATCCCAGGCCCTACCCCAAGCTCAAATATCTACACTACTTTTTTTAAAGCCTGTACTGTCAGTTGACTCACTGGTGCAGGGCGTGGTTTTGTTTTTTGCTGTGTAGACTTACCAAAAGTGACTGCAGGGTCAGATCTTGGCTTCTAAACAGCCTTTGGGTTCTTTGGCATGAAAGGTGCTACACAGGTCAATTATAGGACCAACATTAGTTTCTTCAAACTAAATGTGTGTAAAAATGTAACCTATGAGGAGGGGCAGACCTGAGTCCTCAAAGCTGAGTTCTGAACCCAAACTTTCTCAGCATTTGAATATGGAGTTTTGATTTGGGGACATTTAGGCTTTGTCTAAACTGCTGGCTTTTGCCGGCAGAGAGTATGCAAATGAAGTGCTGATTAGCATTTTGTTGCACTTCATTTGCATAATCTGTTTGAACCATTTTTACGCAAAAACAAGCAGTGTGGACGTTTCCTTTTTGCGTAAAAACCCCTTTTTGCGCAAGATACTTATCCCTCTCTGGGAGAGGAATAAGGGTCTTGTGCAAAAAGGAAATGTGCACACTGTTTTTGCACAAAAACAGCTTGAATAGATTATGCAAATGAAGCATGACAAAATGCTAATCAGCGCTTCATTTGCATACTCTCGGCAATGTAGACATAACCATAGATAAGTATGAGCTGGGAAGTTCAGCCCAGATGTACCATCCTCCAATGCTCAGCCCTGTTCTGTGCTGGGTCTTTGACACGGACATATTTCTGCTTTAGAAATCATTTTAGTGCAAACAGATATTAAAACAGCTTACTTAGGAGTGGGCCATAATAATACTGGCAGTGAACTTTTAATGTCCCAATATCATGTAATAAGCTGCATGAAAGAATTAAACACTTGAACATCTAAAGCTTTATTTTAATATTTGTTGAACTGTTTGTCTAAGGCAGACTATACAATAAAAATACATTATCTTACCAACCATGAAAGGATGCAAAAATAGATTTCTCATTAGAATATCACTTTGCAGTACACAGCAAGGACATTGGCAGGCATGTTCTCTAGGTATTTACCTGTACAGACTTTCACAAGCAGATGCATTGGCTGCCTTGAATTGGTTCAAGGACACGTCCCTCACAGAAATAGAAAACTTTGAGCAGCCCCAGGCAGTGCTTTTATTACAGTCCAAAATTAGAGCTAACTTATTTTTCATAATTCGTGATAAAAGCTGGAGTAGCTGCATGACTTTTTTTTTAATTATTGAGAATGTTTGAATATGCCTGGCAGAAATGTGTACTTGAACATGAATTGTTCTTTAGGACAGTGAATCTTTCCTCTTTATGTATATGACAGATTTTTTGTTAAGATTATTTCCTTCTTGCAATGCTGTATTTCAGGACAAGAAAAATTAACACTGCATGCCACTCAGTTTTCTCCCCATATTTTTGTAACCTATTACCACTTGCAAATTCAGAACTTTTGACAGAATTTAATTGAACCCAGGTGTATCCTACAGAACATCTGCTTATTTTTGGTACAATTATTAACACTGCAGCTGATGAAGAGGAACACAAAGGAATGGAAAATTAATGTAACAATGAATCAGATTGCAAATTGTGAACTAAAAATAGCCAGCAAAATAGTTAAGGGATGGTAGAGGGAAAAGAATAAAGAAAAGGAAAATATTAGCATATTGGTTAAAATTTCCCCTTGCATGCAACTTCCTCAGAAAGAAACCTCTCCCACCCTTACCCTAATGAAGTAATGCTGCCCATCTTGTAAGACCGAGATTGAGCTGCCATTATTAGGAATTAGTGATTTCTGCGTTTAAATTACAAGACACCTAGTTAGACAATATATCTCCAAAATATTGTCTCCTAAAATGAGAATCGGGTACCTAATCAGACACGTATTAGACCCAAAGTCAAATATTTCACTAAGAATACAGTTCTAAAAGCAAAACGAGTGGAGCTGAAGAATCACAGAGCTAAATTCAAAAGCAACTCTAATTTTCTTGCTGGTGTAAAATCACTCAGGGGTGCATATTAGTGGTGTATTGGGCATAGCATAGCTCTGCTTTAATACAGTTCTCCTCACATTGTGGCATGGCCCCTGCTTTCCCAAATCAATGTCAGTCTGGGCTGGCTTTGTCCCCTCCACAGTTTTATTGTCCACAGAGAGATACCCTGCACAAAGGTAATGCTCCCTTGGTCGTTTCTGGCCACTTCAAATACACTTTGTTCTTTTTGGGTGCCATACAGGGAATTTAGTAGATCGGAGAATCTGCCTTAGTGATGGTATTGCCAGTTCTGTTGCCACTTCTAGGGATTTTTTTTGGTCCAGTCTATGTTTAAAAGTCCCAAGTTAAGGTTCTTCCATTACTTCTTTCCAGATCTTCCATTACTTCTTCCCAGAAGCCGTTCCATGATCTAATATCTGTCACTGTGAGCAAACTTTTTCTGATATTCAGTCTAATTTTTCCCTTTCTTGATTTCATCTTCCCACAGCTAGTTATGGATTCACATACCATAAAGGTGTAGAATACTTTAAGGAGACTCCTTGTATAATAAGTCTCCATAGAATTGCATAGAGCAGTAGTTTTCAAACTGGGGTATGCAGACACTTGTCAGGGTGGTACCCAAGAAATATCCTATAAAGATGGACAACACTGCTTTAGTAAGTGTTGGCAATCTAATTATGGGCATGTTATGATCCTATCTCAGATGGAGGTAAGTAGTATACTACATTATTTGGAAAGAGGTATGTAGCCTAAAAAGTTTGCACGCAATAGCCCCAAATGCGCACTTTTATTATATTACACCCTTCTTGTTGTCTGACGTCTTTATGAAATGACAGCTTTGTAACAGAGAAATGCAGGTGAGAAAAGAGCATTGCCGTCATAATGGTTCTTGTGGAAAGCTATGCAGCATACTAGTCTGCATAAAATACTGTATGAAAATGCAGAGGACAAAGCAGGTGAAGCGGAAGAATATATGTAGGTCATGCAGGAATAATAAGGCTACAATCATTGGATCACAAAGCTAAATTTCACTACAGCTTTCTGACTGTTGATACTTATATGTTGGTCAAATTTTTTTTTTGTACTTTGCTGATTCGTTAGTATGCTCTCATCTGTCCATTATTACATGGGGTGTGTAAATAGGAAGAGAGAATCTTCCCTAAGTTTGTGTTTGGACCACACTTGCAAGGCTGGGCAGCTTTGTGAAAGGGAAGGACTTTTGTCAGAGATAGGGTTGTCAGATGGTTTAACCAAAAATACAGATCCCCCCCACCCCCCAAAAAAAAACACCGGGAAAAAAAAATTCTGTTGAGGAAAAAAAAAAGGGGGAAACCAAAGTTGCTGAGCCAAAAAAAAAAAGCATGGCCCCTTTAAGAAGAGACTTTTTGCTGGCGGCCATCTTGTTTTTCTGCTCCAGCCTGGGGCTGGGCCCAGTTGCTGAATATGCTGTAGGGTTGTCAGATGCCTGGTATTTTCACCTCCTGGCAGGGAAAAAAAAATCAGACAATACCAGGCATTTTAGGTATCCGGTATTTTCTGAATTTTTTTTACTGGACAGGAGGCGAAAATACTGAACTGTCCAGGTCAATACCGGAGACCTGGCAAGCCTAGCAGAGATCCTAGTATGATCACTCCGGGGATCAGGGGAGGATTTTCTTGGGAGCACGGTGCAAAAAAATCAAGAAGGCCCACCGACAGGGGGACCAAAGAGGGCATTTGCCCCAGGGCTAGGCAATTCAAAGGGGCAGTGGTGGCAGCTGCCACCCCTGGGGTCCTATGAGTCACTGCTGGAGCACAGTAATGCCATTCTGTGCAGCTCTGAGGGCTGGGCGGGGGTGAGGGGGGAACATGCCACACTCCGGGTGGAGTTGAGAGCTGGCTGCCCTGGTCCCTCCCCTTCTGCCCAAGGCCCCGCCCCTTCTGGGGTGCAGAGCAGGCCTTCCCCCACACCTTCCCCTGGGGCCCGTGGTGGCTGTCGACCCCGCTGGATATTGCTGTCTGGATTAGTCTCTGGAGGCCTGTAACTGGCCCAAGCTGCGGGAGACACCTTGTAGCAGCAGGTCAGTCTGCAACAAGAATGCTGTGGCACCAGTGCCTTTGCACTCAAAGCCCAGTGAACTTTGCAGCACTGCTGGATGAAGCTCCAGAGCCAGCATTCTTTAAGCTCCGCTGCCAGGTTAATTGAGTCTATTGTCATGAAATGTTTCTCATTCCCATAGGTCTGTCCCCTGCAGCCTGGCTATAGTTGAAAATAGCCATTGATGTAAAATCCCTCAATGAGCGTATCTGAAAGTGATGACTTTTGAAGGTGGGCTTTTTGACCATGTACTCCAAGTGGTTGGACGTCTGGGATGTTATCCAAATGGCCTGGTGCAGAGCCTTCTTCTGAGGGAGAGGGAGGGATAGGGCATAGCCCTCTTCATTAGATCACTTCCAAGGAGGGGCAGAGCATTGGAAGAAGTCCTGGGGAAAAGAGGTGTGTGTGGGGGGTGGGGAGTTGTTTGGGGCATACCAACTGGCTACTCATTTCAGTTTGCAGGGTCTAAGGGCTGAAACTCTCATAGAGAGGGTGTGAGGTCCCCTCAGCCCTGAGGAACCACCAAACAGGGTTGCTTTCATCCCCTAGAAAGGGGAGAAGACAAGCATGTCCTCAAGGGATGGGGTCCGTGACCCCAGGGAGTGATACCGGCTGCGGAGGTTCTTTTCTTCAAAGAGGAGGGAGAAATGCCTAGCATGAGAGACTGGGAGGAGGACTGCCCATTAGGGGCTTCCATTCATTTGGGACTTTCATTACCATGGAAGGTATGGAGCTGTGGTTTAGTCGAGGAGCAAAACCCATGTAGGGAGAGGGAATCTGAGCATATGGTTAAAGCCACTAGGAACCCAGGATGGAGTTTAAAGCTGTTGCTCCTTGACAGAACCTTTTTGCCTCAGCCCTACTTTTGGCTCAGTGCCAGTGCTGGCATCGCTGCTCCCTGAAGAAACAAGCCCTTCAACCAGTTCTCTCAGCTCGCCTACAAGTTTGGTGCTTGATTTTTGAGCCTGCTTCACTTGCTTTTCTTTAAGAAAGAAAAATATGTCAAAACAGAAGGTTTTGGAGGCTGTGCTTTGTCAGTCTGGCACAGCCAGCAGCTTAAAGTTACTTTTGCAGCTCTGAACTGAGGGGTGTAGCCTACTCGGCTAACCTGCTTGCTTGCTTACCTATACAGGCAGTCCCCGGGTTACATGTATCTGACTTACATCGGATCCCTACTTACAAACGGGGTGAGGCAACCCCGCACTAGCTGCTTCCCCCCAGCAGACCAGGGAGATGCGAAGCTAGCGCCCCCCCCCCCCCAGCAGACCAGGGAAACACAGAGCGGTTTTTCTCAGCAGACACCTCAGCTTGAGAATAAAGGACTGAGGGAAGTGAGGTGTGGGAGAATAAAACTGAGCTCTGGAGAAATGTTTGGCTAGAGTTTCCCCTACTATATGTAGCAGTTCCGACTTACATACAAATTCAACTTAAGAACAAACCTACAGTCCCTATCTTGTACGTAACCTGGGGACTGCCTGTAGATAGATATATTCTTATAGATTTATTATTTCCTTATGATTTGATTATAAGTTTATTATAATAGGTTACAATAGGTTTATATTAGAGTAGTTTGGCTGTAATGCAAAGGACTTAACAGAGCGCTTCCTGTATGTTGAGCTAAGGCAAAGCTAACATAACGGCTGTGTCTACACTGGCATGAATTTCCAGAACTGCTTAAAACGGAATACTATTCCGTTTTCAGTTTTTCCGGAAAAGGAGCATCTACATTGGCAGGCAGCTTTTCCGGAAAAGCCCTTTTTCCAGAAAAGCGTCTGTGGCCAATGTAGACGCGCTTTTCCGGAAAAGAGCCCCAATCGCCATTTTTGCGATCGGGGCTTTTTTCCGGAAAAGACTACTGGGCTGTCTACACTGGCCCTTTTCTGGAACAGTGTTCCGGAATAAGGATTTATGCCCGAGTGGGAGCAGAATAGTTTTTCCGGAATAGCAGCTGATTTTGTACAGTAGAGCGTCGTTGCTTTTCCGGAAATTCAAGGGCCAGTGTAGACAGCTCGCAGCTTATTCCGGAAAAGCGGCTGATTTTCCGGAATAAGTGGCCCAGTGTAGACACAGCCAACATGTCTGGGATCTTTCACCCAGATAGCCAAGTCAATGTGTGAATGTTTGGGACCCTTCACCTAGATAAAGCGACCTTCAATGGCATAGGGGCTTCCAAGAACACCCTCAAACTTCAGGTACATCACTACTTGGAAATACTCTAAATAACTGGTTAAGACCACCCCAAATAACTGGGTAGGACAGAAATAACAGATGTGACACATAATCATAAAAGGTCCAGGGTAACAAATTGATGTATATGATCACAAGTTGAGATCAATAATATACAAACCTATAGGAAAAAGACTCTTCAGCATTAGCAAGGTAAGAAAATACAAATAAGGAGACAAGGAAACTGAATATGTATCAAACGTAACAACCTCAGCATAGCTTATTATAAAAGTGGCATCCCCGCTTAGGGGCAGCAGGAGAAGATGTAGTTCTTGGGACATGCCAGAATGATGGCCACTGGTGATGTTGGGGATGGTGATGGCAATGCTTCAGGTTGTCCTAGAAGAAATGGTGTGAGGAAATGGAAATACAGATGTACATTCCCTATTTATCATGTGAAATTGGGATGTGTGTGACACTGCTAAATGTGTTAAACTACATGGCTGCGTCTAGACTGAAAAACTTGCCAGCTGTCTACACTGGCTGCTTGAATTTGCGCAAAAACACTGACAATCTGATGTAAGATTGTCAGTGTTCTTCTGCAAATACTATGATGCTTCCATTCGGGAAAAAGCCCTCTTGCACAAATGTATTTGCGCAAGAGGGCCAGTGTAGACAGCTCAGGACTGTTTTGCGCAAAAAAAGCCCAGATGGTAAAAATGGCGATTGGGACTTTCTTGCGCAAAACCGCATCTAGATTGGCATGGACGTTTTTCCGCAAAAAGTGCTTTTGTGCAAAAGCATCTGTGCCAATCTAGATGCTCTTTTCCGCAAATGCTTTTAACGGAAAAACTTTTCTGCTAAAAGTATTTGCGGAAAATCATGCCAGTCTAGACGAAGCCCAGATGTATACTAACAAAGGTTACCTAGGGAAATAGTGGAGTCTCCATTCCTAGAGGTATTTAAGTCCCGGCTTGACAAAGCCCTGGCTGGGTTGATTTAGTTGGGATTAGTCCTGCCTAGAGTAGGGGGCTGGACTTAATGACCTTCTGAGGTCTCTTCCAGCTCTATGGTTCTATGATTCTATGATTCCTGTAGTGTGAGGGTTGTAACTGTGCACACCAGGTCTCTCAACCATAGAATAACTTAAATACTGGACCTGATCCTGGGACGAAGGCCCAGTCAACCCTAAAGGTTGGTAACTTGAAATTCATAGGTAATCCATATAATTTATTCAATCTAAAGACCAGGTAATGGGGAAAAATACTTTAGACATTTTGTTCCTTTGTACAGTTATTCCTTGTTGTGTTCCGCTTCCTCATTAATGTTGTTGCTTTCCTTGTAATGCTATATTTTTTGTACTGGAAAAAAGGGTGGTTTTTATACTGCTAAAAGCACCTTTTGGCTGTCTGGGAGAGTCATGTCCCTTTTGTGTAGGAGTTGACAGTTCCTGCTGGCTTGCTGGCATCTGATCTAACCAGATGCAGAAAAGGTGAGGCTGGGTCAGTAATCATAGATAAGGACAAGGAGGGGGAGCTCTGCCAGGGAGAAATGATGATGATGTTGCAAGACGGAGAATTTCTTGCGGAAGTGGTTACAGGCTGTGAAATGGTGCAACTTGACAGGCACTGTGTAGTGTCTTCTTTAAAAGATATTTCCTACAGATCTCAGCACAGGTTTGACAGTCTGCACTTCTGTGTTTTTCACTGTACTCAAACTAGGGAAATTTAAGAATGGAAAACGGAATTCCCTCCCCGCCTCTGAATACGGTAATCTACCTAAAGTACTAGTTTGATTGGAAGGGGGAAAACCAAGAGATGATCACACTTTGGGTACATCTGTAGCTTTAATGCCATTTCTAATACTTGCCTAATTATGGTGACTGTGACGTAATATAATTTAGGGTTACCCTAACAAATATCATATCCTCCTTAATTACTGTGACTGAAGCATGGAAAGTTAGAGCCCCAATAGGCTCTGAAAGGTAAAATAAATGAGGATGCACTGGAAATTAACAGTTTCCTTTCACGGAACATAATTTTGACTCATAGGCAAATCAGTCTAGAGATGTTAGACAATGTGTAATTGAATAATTGTGTAACCGCATCAATTTTTAGCGATTATGTGACTATTTGATAGTTCCCTTGGGTGGGGCCAGCAGCCAGTGGTGCTCCTGGTCCCACTCCTGGGAGCACCTGCCACCTTGTGCTGCTGCTTCTGTATCAGAGGCAGCAGTGAGGGGTGGCAGAATCATAAGAACATAAGGTAATTATCATGTGATCCCTCTGCTGTCATTCATTTCCAGACAAACAGAGACTAAGGACACCATTCCTACCCATACTGGCTAATAGCCATGAATTTATCTAGCTCTTTTTTAAACCCTGTTTTAAACTCTGGCAAGGAGTTCCATAGGTTGACTGTGCGCTGCATGAAGAAAAACTTCCTTTTGTTTGTTTTGCATCTCCTGTCTGTGGGGGGCCTGAGCTCTCCATGGACAGAGGCTGTGCCACCATCTCATGGAGCAGCCTCTTCTGTGGGAGGCAGCAAGGAGGAGGGCAGGTGGCTCCACGGAGCCAACACACAGAGAGAACTGGCTTAAAAGCTGGCTCCCCATGCGTATTGGCTCCTGCCTGCCCTCCTTCACCCCACCGCTGCCTCTGAGAGGCAGCAATACAGGGGGACAGGTGGCTCCATGGGAGCACATGCATATGAGGAGCCGGCTTGAAAGCTGGCTCCCTGCGGGCACTGGCTCCTTCCTCCCCCCATTTGCTGCCTCTGATACAGAAGCAGCAAGGTGGCGGACGCATGTAGTTGACAGGATTCACCCATAAGCCCAGGCATATTGGTTAATCATCTAGGAATACGTCTACACTGCATCCCTAGTTAAGACTAGGGATGCAAATGGAGATGACCGAAGTAGTTAATGAAGCAGGGATTTAAATATCCCGCGCTTCATTAACATGATATCACCGGCACGCTAGTTTGAATCACAGCTGATTCGACCCAGGAAGTGCACGCCGGGACACATTAGTTTGGACTAAGGGCGTTAGTCCGAACTAATGTTACTCCTCATTTTTTGAGGAGTAACATTAGTTTGGACTAAGGGCTTTAGTCTGAACTAACGCATCCCGGCGTGCACTTCCTGGGTCGAATCAGCTGTGATTCGAACTAGCTCACCGGCGAGATCATGTTAATGAAGCACGGGATATTTAAATCCCCGCTTCATTAACTACTTCGGTCGTCTCCATTTGCATCCCTAGTCCGAACTAGGGATGCAGTGCAGACGTACACTAGTTGACTACACGTTGACATCCCTAAATCAGACCTCCCCATCCAGGGTAGCATCTAATTTTCTTAGATATTTTGAAGAACCTGAGATACTGAGTTTTGCTTTGGCTTACCCAGTGTGCTAGTACAGTGGGAAAATGGGCTATCCAAGTGCACTTTAATTAGGAAGCTGGTGTCCGAGGATCATATTAGGAGATATTAAGATCTAGAGGATAATTTGTAAAGTTGGGGGGAGTAAATGAGTGTTTTGGAAAGTGGGATAACAGGTCAAGCATAACTCAGAAATATGGGAACTAAGCAACGAAAATGTAAAAGCAGACTTCTAGGGCCAGTGTGGCTCAGGGCTTGGTAATGGGCTGTAAGCTTTTAGCCTCAACTTCCAGTTCAAATCCAGCACAGATTAACAGGGAGTGAGTATTACCACCCAATGGATGTCTTATTGCTGCTACTGGTATGTGGCTGCATGTGTTATGGAAAGGGCAATGCTGACCACCTGTTTATATTTTGTATGAATGATTGTCCTGCATTCCCTCAGAGGTAGTGGAGCAATTTGCATAGTGGGTGTGCTAAGAACCACTGAACCAAACTGTAAAGTCTGTGTATGATGGAAACCACTTCAAGCCAGGGGCTGCTGCAGCATCCCTAGTTCCAGCTCCTATGCATTTTCCTCACACATGGTTTATTACAGTAACTGATTATTCTACATGATGGGTGAGACTTACCCAAAGCTGGCCTTGCTCCACATCCATTAATCTCTGTAAAGGTCGGTCTCCACTGCAGTTAAACACCTATGGCTGGCCCATATCAGCCACATTAGGCTTAGGTAGCTTGGGCTGCAGGGCTGTAAAACTGCAGTGTAGATACTGAGGCTGGATCCTGAGTTTTGGGACCCACCCTGCTTGTGAGGTCCCTGAGTTTGATTTCGGGTTTTAGGTCTGTAGTGAGTACCATTCATTTAGGGAAAATGATGTAGCTATATTTTGCACTTCACCTACTCAGCATGTGGTCACAAACTATCTATGTTTGGTATTTCAGGTGCTCAAAGTCCCAAGTATGGAGCTAATTTGGGATTTGTAGTGAGAACCTGTCAGTATTTCTTTCTGACCTTCTCTAAGTGGGGTTCCATTTTAGGGCTCTGGCTGTAACAGATGATGGCTGTGCTGTTTGACTCCTCACATGAGACTCAGCTCCCCATTTGCTTTCTCTCTCTGGTGAATTGAGTCCGCTTCAGAGGATGCCAGTCGGCGAGTGCCTTCTGGCTGAGATCACGCTCCATCAAGTACTCCATTGTGTGCGCACGTCTGCAAAGAGTAGAGTGGAACAGGACAGAAAGCGAGGGCTGGTGAACACTGAGAAGAACCTTCAGCACCTCTTCTCACTGCATGATGTTAAACAAGAGCACTGAGCCATTGCACCCTGCATAGCACTGAGCCATTGCACCCAGTCCAGAGGCATATTAATTCTCTTTGCTGGGATCAAAAGTGCTTTCTGCTAAGGTGTGTGGTCTCAGGTGGTTGGTGCAAGTGCTGTGGGTAAAAAGCATTCTTGAAATTACAAGTGGCTTAGTGGAATGGGTAGAGGACTGCTTCGTTACAAGCTCCAGGGAGCAAAAATATTTGATGCCAGCAGCAATGCGGTTTTCACTTTTGCTTCCAAGAATTTGGCTCATCCTGCAGTTGACTGGGCATGTGATCCTGAGTGACAGAGCTACTGAATACTGACATTTCGGAGAGTACAATGTGGGAGGAAGGAATTATAGTTTCCTTCATCGATGAGAAAACAACTGGTTTTGTGGGAGGTCAGGTGTCTGTACAAAATGTTCAATTTGGTTCTCCATCAGATGTCAGAAGTTTGGGTAGCAACGTGTTGTGCCAAGAGCAGTGAGGTGTGTAACTGGAGGCTTGATGCGTACAGCTTGGGTATTGTACATTATATAAGTGGCTTTAGAAGGAGGAAATATTTTAAGATACAGATGAAACTAGTATAGTAAAGAATGGAAAGCTCGTATTTCTGTTTTCTAGCCTTTTGTATCCCAGTTAGCTGAGCAGGAGCAGAGTATATGAATCCTAAAGTAACTGCTCTGACTGAGCATCATAATTTCAGCTCATAAGATTCCAAAAATACATTGCAAAATAAAGCTGTTTGTCGAGTGTTTCCTAGCAAAAGGGAATGAAGTCTGCTGTGCTACAGAACTGGTAGTTGGGCAATGATTTAGTGAGTGTTCTAAGACTCCATTTATTCAAAGCAGAGTGGTATATTTTTTTTGTCCTGAGCAGTATTTTGTAATGCTGAATCCCAGGCATTGCTGACAGAGATACTTTACTTTTTATGGTTGGATCACTGGTTTATTGGCTGTTCACTTTAAAAGGATTTGACACTTTATTTTTCATAATTAAGGACCTACCGACAACAATCAAAAGCTCTAGCAATGATCTTACTATAAATTAATTCACTGAGTAATGTTACATCTGCATTCCCAGTTGCTTGAGCTTGGATTTTCTTTTTCAAATTCATTTTACTGTCATCTTTGAGAGCCTTCTGCCCCTGGTTTGGTTTCATGGCCTGGCTGCTGAATTCAGTACAGTCAAACTGCCAAAGAGATTGCTTCATATCCTCTGCTTCTTAGCAAATTGCCCTCCATGCTCTGGCACCCAGTCACAATTGGTTATGCTTCATTATGTCATTCAGTAGAAACTCAGGCTCCTGAAGGCTACCATTAGGCTTCCTCTTTGTCTGAAAGGCAGAGAACGTAAGTGCAGCCTCTGAGACCTTTCCAGTAGCTGGGAAAGGAAGAAAGATCCTATGTGCCAGCAAAGCAGTGACAGCGGAAGACACTTTGATAGGCTAGTTTTGTTTTATAACATTGTGTATCTCCCTTTGGTTTAATATATTTACCTGTGAAGATAGGATTCTTCACATGAAAGAGGCTGTCTAACCTGAGGGAAGAAGGATGGTCTAGAGTGGGGTGGTTGGGAACGTCAGGCCCAGAGGCTGGATGTGACCCCTGGCTTGCCTGGATCCAGCCCCTTAGGCTCAGGGCTCTGCCCCAGCATTGGGGAACCTCCTGCCCCACCATGGGGCTGAAGCACACAAAATCTACTAGCCTGGGCCCCCACAGGCTCTGGTATGCAAGGGAAATGTGGGGCATATCTTTCTCCTTCTGTTAGGGACCACGTCAGTGACAGGATTTGCTTCTCACTTGTGTGCAGCCTGGACTAGATCTTAGGGCATTAATCTTGAACTTGGGAAACCGCGTGTCAAGTCTCTGCTTCCCTACAGATTTACTGTATGACCTTATGAAAGCACCGAGTCTTTTGGTGCCTCAGAATGCCATCTGTAAAATGGGGATAATAGCACTACCTCACCTCACAGAGCTATCGTGAGGACAAATGCATTCAAGATTGAGGCCCTCTGATAAGTACCTTACAAAGACAGCTGCATTCCCCACCCCTATACCCCATACACACTCGTAAAATAATAAATATGGGGAGAGAAGACTCGAACTGGGAATAGAGTTCCAGGACCACTGAACAAAAGCTCTAGGGCTGTGTCTACACTGGGCCACTTATTCCGGAAAACCAGCCGCTTTTCCGGAATAAGCTGCGAGCTGTCTACACTGGCCCCTTGAATTTCCGGAAAAGCACTGACGATCTACTGTAAGAAATCAGCTGCTTTTCCGGAAAAACTATGCTGCTTCCGCTTGGGCAAAAGTCCTTTTTCCGGAAAACTGTTCTGGAAAAGGGCCAGTGTAGACAGCACAGTAGTCTTTTCCGCAAAAAAGCCCCGATCGCGAAAATGGCGATCGGGGCTTTTTTCCGGAAAAGCGCGTCTACATTAGCCACGGACGCTTTTCCGGAAAAAGTGCTTTTCCGGAAAAGCATCCTGCCAATGTAGACGCTCTTTTTCTGGAAATACTTATAACAGAAAACTGTTCAGTTTTAAGCATTTCCGGAAATTCATGCCAGTGTAGACGTAGCCTAGGTGTTTGGAGCTTGGTCTTTCAGCCTATTTCTTACTTGAGCACAATTGGCTACCACTTGCTTTGTCTGGTAGTCCCATGTCTCACTGGGAGTTCCGAGGTGAAGAATGAATTTTCCATCCACATATTTGGATGCTGTAATGCTCTGCTGCACTTTCCAATAAACCCATGAAAGCTGTTCTCTTGTGATTCTGATCCCAGTGCCCATGCCTGTTGCAGGCAGTAAAAACTATTTTAAGTTGTGAATGCATTTTTGTAAGAGAGTCATGAGTTTCGTAAGGTTCCTGCTCTGTTTTGAATCAGGGAAGTAGTATGTGTGTGTGTGTTTTTATATGTTGCATCTTAATTTCTGTCCTGGAAATCGATAGTGATAAAAAGTAATAAAATATCAGCTGAAATTCACAGGGGAGGAGGGTGTCCTTTCTGTTACTCTTTGTATAATGATAGGTTATGCGTGATATCTCTCTGAGCGAGGACTCTGTGCCAGGATTTTTTCTGTCCCTTTAATAGCATCACATAAAATAGCTAAGGCTTTAGAGCTATTTTTATCTATGGTTTGTAATTAACAGACTTACAGTCTCAATAGCATTTTGCATAGCACAAATCAGATGCTGGGGTGAAGAGCCTGATATAAATATCTAGCTTGAAATCAAAGGTGAAAGTGACATGTAATCCTGTTCAGCTGTTTTCTGCATTCTTTTATGGCCCCTTTCCATTGCCATGACCGGTGGATCGGGCAAGGTGGGTCTTTTTCCAGCGTGGGTCAGGGGAATTACTGAGAGGCTCAGAGATAGCGTCACACTAATTTCACAATCCATCGTTAGCATGCCCAGACTGTTCCTTGTGACTGGAATGCTCCTTTAGAGTCATGGCTTCTTGATATGCTATTTTTAACTTATCATGGCAGAGATGGTGGTGCAAACTGGTTATTTACCTGGCTCCTTTCACAAGCAATAATTACTATATGTTAATATATTGCCTACTTCAGCACTATGACTGTAGGAACCTGAAAACTGGGGTTTCTGGCAGTTCAAGAGATAGCATTGCTGGGCAGAGCTTTTGAATTGGATCCAAGATACAAAAGAAACCTGTCCCATCTGAATTGAGACCATGTCAGTAAAACTCCTTTCCTCATCTGAGCCTGTGCCAAAATTTGAGAGTTGAAAATTCAGCGCCAGTCATGGAAACAAGTGTTGTCTCTACCACACTAGCTAACACTTCAAGAGAAACAGCTGAATCTCTTCCAACTAGCATTTTGCCCCAAGTTAAATACAAGATGGGAGGAACTGTCAAGTGTTTTAAAATGAGCCAGGGAGGGGAGTTTAAATCACCTCAGATCTGCCACTCTAAAAGGAAGCCATTCCAGCTCCTGGTGAACTTTCTCCCCTCCTCAGTAAAATAATTGAGAATTGCAATCCTGTTGCCCATACTGCCTAATCTACCTGTAGAAAATAGATGGAAATGAGACCTATCAGAATGTTACTTGGCTACGTGGCTATAGAGACAGGGATTGCTTTTCAGCTCAGTAAGGATAAACTGTAGTCCCTGGCTACAGAAGTTGGTGAAGGAGATTATTCTTGCCTATATTTATGTAAGCCGGGGCTCAACTGCTGCCCTGGGGTGGGTGTGCCCACTACAGTTATTTAGCTGTGCAAGATAATTAACTGTTAACTGTTGATATGTAAATACAGCTCATTCCAGGATGGGGATGGAATACGAGGTGTGTCTATGTAAATCCAATTCAGCCAGGGCTGATGGAGGATCAGTGTTGGAATGGAATGTGGTGTATTGTAAATAATTTGGGGCTGTTGTGGGGGTCATAAATCATGCTACCCCTAAATGTGGGAACTGTAAAACATGCCACCATTGCTTGTAGGAGAGACACCACCATCATTGTAAGAAGTCTCCGAGGAACAAGCCTCACCCCTTCCAGAGTTGAGTGAACTGAGCTGGGGAGAATGTATAAAGGGCTTGAGTCAGCCTGCTTCACACTTGCTCGGTGTGAGCTGTAAGATTGTCCCAACATGCCCATTTCCCCCTTTGTTTTAAGGACAGACCTAAAGCAGACTCAAGGGCTATATCTACACTGCCATGATCTTGTGCAAAAACTCTTCCAGAAGAGAGTGTCTACATTGGTACCTGCATTTGTGCAAGAGATGTGCTTTTGCGCAAGAGCACCCATGCCAGTGTAGACGCTTTCTTGTGCAAGAAAGCTCTGATGGCCATTTTAACCATAGGGCTTTCTTGCGCAAGAAATTCATGTTGCCTGTCTACACTGGCCTCTTATGCAAGAGTTGCGCAAGAGGGCTTATTCCTGAGCGGGAGCATCCGAGTTCTTGCGCAAGAAGCACTGATTTCATACATTAGAACGTCAGTGTACTTGCACAAGAACTCGCGGCCAGTGTAGACAGGCAGCAAGTTTTGGTGCAAAAGCGGGTGCTTTTGCACAAGATCGCACCAATGTAGACACAGCCCATGAAGAGTCTTTTTGCTAGTCCAGTGGAAGCTAGAATCCTTTGCCAGTCCAGGTGGCTAAAGAGTTGAAATCACTAAGAGGTGAAATCACTGGTTTGGCTGGGAGCCAGACCAGTTGCAGCCAGCGAGGAGCGGCATGGAGCGGCAGCAGGCACAGAGCGGCGACCAGCGGTGACAAGCGGCATGGCACGGCTGGTAGGAGCGGCGGCAGGCGACCAGCGGTGCAGCGCGGTGCGGCTGGTAGGAGCGGCAACAGGTGACCAGTGGAGCGTCTGGTGGCATGGATCGAGACAGCTGGTGGAGTGTGGTGGGGTGACTCATAAGGTGCCTCTGATCTATCTCCCCACCCCCATTTCTACCCAGGTTGGAAGGTGAAACCCCGTGGGTGAACTTTTGGACTCTGGGTGGCACTGACCAGGGACAGAGACTTTTGGGTTGTCGGACTTTGAGACTTCGAGTGATTCTTGGCTGGGGACAGGGGGCTTAGCTCTTGTTTGGGTTATGAACTCTGTTTGTGGTATTTTCCCAAGTTAATGCTGTGTGACTTCTCTCTCTGCTTTATTAAATGTTTCTTTCCTACACTCAGACTCAGTGCTTGCGAGTGGGGAAGCATTGCCTCTCAGAGGCACCCAGGGATGTGTGAATTTCCCAGGTTACTTGGTGGGGGCTTGAGTCGGTTCTGTGTAAGATGGACCCCAAGATATTGAACCCGTCCCTGGTTGCTGCCAGGCCTACCCGGCAGAAGGGTTATATTTAAGCTCAGGTTAAATGGTTCACTTGCATGAAAAAACAATCACCGTTTTACTGTCAAATTTTTTTTTCTTGTCTGAAGAAGAGCTGAATGCTTAGCCAGGATCTTCTGTGCTTTAATTTCTCATGGCCAAGCCTCTTGTCAGGCCAGGATTGTATGGGAGAAGTCACACTGCACTAAGAATTTCTGGCCAATCTATGGTAATGTGTGTGTGCACCTGTAGCCTCTGGGGTTAGGCACACTCTCAGACACATTGAATGCTGTCCTTATGCAACATAGTGATAGAAATGTAGCCGTGTTAGTCTGGTGTAGCTGAAACAAAATACAGGACTACGTAGCACTTTAAAGACTAACCAGATGGTTTATTAGATGATGAGCTTTCGTGGGCCAGACCCACTTCCTCAGATCAAATAGTGGAAGAAAATAGTTACAACCATATATACCAAAGGATACAATTAAAAAATGAACACATATGAAAAGGACAAATCACATTTCAGAACAGAGGAGGGATGCGGGGGGGGGGGGGGGGGTGGAAGAAGGTAAATGCCTGTGAGTTAATATTAGAGGTGGGGAAGGGGAGATGTCTGTGAGTTAATGGTACTAGAGGTGATAATTGGGGAAGCTATCTTTGTAATGGGTAAGGTAGTTGGGGGTCTTTGTTCAGCTCCCTGCGGAGAGTGTCGAATTTTAGCATGAATGCCAGTTCAGAGGATTCCCTTTCAAGTGCAGATTTGAATGTCTTCTGAAGTAGGATGCATGTGATTAGGACATTGAGACAGTGTCCTTTCTAGTTGAAATGGCAAGAAACTGTTTTTTCTTTGTGATCCTGTCTAATGTCTGTTTTGTGGGCATTGATTCTTTGGCGAAGTGTCTGAGACGTTTGTCCAATGTACATAGCAGACGGACACTTTTGGCACATGATAGCATAGATTATATTTCTGGATGTGCAGGAATATGTATTCTTGATCTTATAACTCACTTGGTTAGGCCCAAGAATGGTGTCAGCAGAGTGAATACTATTCTCTCATCTCACTGCAGCAAGGTGAGGATAAGTGAACTAACATCCATGCAGTGTCCAGGTGCTGGGCTGATTGGCGTTACATAAGTACTTAATGTGGTTTATTTTCTTTCCAAGAACTTCCTAAACTTCATTGTCACTTCTCTGTTTTTAAATGTGAGGGTCACCTTTTAAATATGATAAACCCCCACAATGCTGCTAACTGACAGCCTCCAGCATCTCATTATTTTGGCATAGAAAAATCTTTTTTTCAGAGGTGAAAAAGCAATGTGGGGAAAAAACATGCTCACATTAAAAGTATCATGACACTAGCTTCTGTTTAAATGAAGATTGATATTAACTTACAGCTTTCAGTTGTAACAAGAATAAACCTTTCTCCTACATGAGTCTTAATGCTGGAAATTTTAGCAACACTAAATAATGCTAATTGGCCTCAGTGCCTCTAAAAGATAAAGCTGAAAAGGAATCGCTACTTCTGCCTACTTCCTGTCAATGAACACAGAAAAATGTCAACCTACAGGAATCTTTTCTACCTCTCACCCTCCCACTAAACCAGCACATGGGCCATATCCAGGCATTATAGTGTTCCTTGCTACCACGTTCTTCATTTTCTGTGGTGTAGTGTTGCACGGATTGTGAGAGAGCTGCCATTCTCTCCCCCGGAGGTGGTTGTCTCTCAGTGATGGGTTCAGTGATGCCTGTGTATCTATAACTTTCAACAGCGCGGCAGCCATGTAAATTTAAATGAAGCAGCGATTATTTAAATCGCCGCTTCATTTTACTATGTCCGATAGCCTAATCTACATGCCTCTGTCGCCAGAGGCATGTAGTCTAGACGTACCCTTAATCAGAGAATTTCAAAATAGTGGTTTGGCTGTGTAGACGCTAGGAAAGTTATTTCAAAATAACAGCTGTTATTTCGAGTGAACTTTGATGTGTAGACATACCCTCAGATAGGAAAGGGCTATTTTCTACATGGGATACTAAGGCATGGAGAAACTAAACAACTTGCCAAAGATTATGTAGGAATTTTGTGGTGGACCTGGGGATTGAACCAAGTCTCCCAAGTCTCTGTCTAATGCTTTAATCTTGGACAAGCCTTCCTCTCTGTAGGGATGGGAAAGAACTATTAGGTCAGCCGGTCCATCTCCCCAGCAGACTCAGGGTTATTTCCTATCTTACATTTAATGGTGTTTGCAAAGTCTAACTTTGGCATTGGAGTTTCCATCATTTTACTATGAGAGGTTCTTTTGAAGATTTCCATTTTGGAGGTGTTTCCTGACACTTAGTTTAATTTTTTTCTTGTAGCATTATCTCCCTGTTCCTAGCTGCAGCTTAGGATGTAGGACGGTGACGGCAGGGTGGTGTCTCTGTGCACTACAGGCTGAAAACCACTGCTTTAGAACCACTGAAGTCACTGGAACTATTAGCATGTATAAAGTGAAGTACACCTGACAGCATTGGCAGGCATGGAGTCCAGGGTTGGTTTAATTGCCCTCTTTTCTTTGTAATATATTTGTGTTACCCTAACCTCCCCATTTTCTTAGCACATGTGCTACCTTCCATAGCTTTATAAAGATAAATGTTAGTGAGTCAGCATCAGTTCATGTGAAGTGCTCATTAGCTTAGCTGGAATGTCAGTAAAAATTACATCAGTGCAGGTGAAAGATCAACTGAGAAATGCAAAAATTAAAATCACAAATACAAATGTCAGAAGGATTCAAAATCCCACCAATTTCAGGCTGGGAAATTGTAAAATTCCAGTGAGTTGTAAAGTGGAGTAGGGAATATTTCTGTTAACAGCAGAAAAGCTAGAGACCAGTAATGCTGACAGTATTTTTATTCCCTCCAGCAACTGTAAGCTATTTCCCTATTTGTCTTATAAAACACATTAGACTGAATCTCCCTCCTCAAGACTTCTTAAGTGTCATATAAACATCTCTTGAGTGCACTGCCTAATATCTTCTAAAAGGATTCTGAGCTATCTGATGAACCCACTTGCAGTCTAGAAATGTTTTACTTCTACCAGAAGCATTTTTCTCCCATGGAATGACTAAAAAAATAGTGGAGAATAAGGCTAACAATGTCTTGCACCTTGTCAGATCAGGTGTAAATGTCAATGACTACAGACGGGATGAGACCAGGTTGTGATCTGCTCCCCCAACTCTGCTCCAAATTAAAGGCCCCATCAGTGGTCTGCAGATGGAGGCTGGGGTCTGTCTGCACAGACTGGAAAAGGTAAAAATCTCCTTGTTTCCAAGGTTCAGATTTTTAACAGAGATGCTAACAATTGTGGACTCTTGCATAAGTCTTCTTCCGGACTTGGCTGTTCCTCCTGTAAGACTTCTCTTTCTCCAGTGTTTGGTCCTTTCCATCATATTAAGGGGGAAGTTAAGGAACAGCACTAGATGCATTGAGTCAGCATCTCTCAGAGCAGGGGAGACCAAAGGAAGAAAACTAAATCCTATTCTAGGAACCCTTTGTGGACAAGGTCCTTTTTAACAAGATGGTGTTACTATCCTTCTAGAATGTGCTTTCAACGTATGCCCAATGACAATTACTGTCTTACAGCCAGTACCTAGAACCAATTATTGTTTTATATCTGTGCCTATTACCAATTAGAGTTATACATGATCAGCCCTGTTCGTGCCAAGTTCTGTGAACAGGGGTCTGCTTGTGATACGTGGGCTTATGTTTCAGGCCCTCACCTTACTACAGCATACACTATGAAGTCTGTGTTGGCTAGGGTGTGAAAAATCCACATCTCTGACTGACATAGCTATACCAGGCTAGCAAAAGACTCTGTTGTTTGGGGAAGGGCTAGCTTTAGTGAAAATGCCGACCTAGGAGAACTTGTATTTTGGTGCCCCTTAAGTTTAAGTATGTAGTAGTGAAAATTTCAGAAATAAAGCAGCAATCTCAAATGTTTTCATAAATTTACACAAAAAATGGACACAATTTGATTCAATTTTATGAAAATAATAAACTATGTAATTCATAAAAATATTATATTTATGTCAAACTAAACATTAAACACTAAACTAATGAGTAAGAACAAATACAAAATGTTGTTCACCAATGGTATGTCTACATTAAAACCCTCTGTCTGCAGAGGGATGCAGATTAGGTAGGTTGACATTTTAAACAAAGTGGGGATTTAAATATCCTGTAAACCTCCTTGCAGGAGGCATAAGGGATCTGTGGAAAAAGGCTTTCTTTCTCGACAGATCCCCCTCTAGACTGCCGCTTTTTGCTGACAAAGTGCTGAGTCGGCAAAAATGGCGGCCATTGTAATGCAAATTCAGCACGGGATATTTATATCCCTGCTTCATTTGCAATGTTGACCTGCCTAACCTGCATCCCTCTGCTGACAGAGGGATGCAGTCTAGACATACCCCAAGTGAGCATCTACACTGCACCCTTACTTCGAAATAAGCTATGCAATTTGCGCTATGCAAATTGTGTAGCTTATTTCAAGGTAATTTTGAAATAGCTTATTTCAAAATAATTTCAAAATAACACTATTCCGAAACATCCCTTAACCCTCATGGAACAAGGGTTACCGGGATGCTGGAATAGCGCACCCATTATTTCAAAATCTATTTTGAAATAACGGGTTGCTTTAAAAACATGGAATAGCTATTTCGGGATACTTCCAATATCCCAAAATAGCTCTGCAGTGTAGACATAGCCACGATGCAAAGGTTCAGAAGGCAGCACTGCATGCCTTTGCTGCTGCAAACTGTGACATTTCCTGTGACAGGCAAGATTATAAGCCACAGCATTCTCCACAGATAGGAGGTGGAATTGGAGTCTCAGGAGATGGAGATAAGGCACAACCTTGGGGCACATGAAGGAAGCTGCTCAGTCTTTTGCTCCCCTGGGTGCGGGGCCTACTACAGGCAGTCCCCGGGTTACGTACAAGATAGGGACTGTAGGTTTGTTCTTAAGTTGAATCTCTATGTAAGTCGGAACTGGTGTCCAGATTCAGCCGCTGCTGAAACTGACCGCCAGTTCTGACTTACATACAGAGTCAACTTAAGAACCCCAGGCGTCCCCAAGTCAGCTGCTGCTGAAACTGATCAGCACTGATTCCAGGAAGCCTGGGGCAGAGCAACTCTGCCTCGGGCTTCCTGTAGTCAGCGCTGGTCAGTTTCAGCAGCGGCTGACTTGGGGACGCCTGGGGCAGAGCAGCTGGGGTGCTGCTGGGTTGCTCCAGTAGCACCGCTCCTGGGCGCTACTGGACCAACCCAGCAGCACCCCAGCTGCTCTGCCCCAGGCGTCCTGATTCAGCCACTGCTGAAACTGACCAGCAGCGGCTGAATCAGGACCTGGGGCAGAGCAGCTGGGGTGCTGCCGGGTTGGTCCAGTAGTGCCCAGAACGGGCGCTGCAGGACCAATCGGCAGCGCCCCAGCTGCTCTGCCCCAGGGTCCAAAAAAAAAGCCTGGTCTGATGGGGGGGGGGGGCACACTAGCCGCGCTCCGCCCCCCCCAGCAGACCAGGGACACCGGGAGCAGAGCCGCAGCGGCAGCGGGGTGCCGCGCCTCTGAGGCTTTGCTCTGGCAAAGCCTCAGAAGCGCGGGACCCCCCCGCGGCTGCGGCTTCAGTCCCGGTGCCTGTGGTCTGCTGGGGACGGTCCCCAGCAGACCACAGGCACCGGGACTCAAGCGGCAGCCGCGGGCGGGTTCCCGTGCTTCTGAGGCTTTGCCAGAGCAAAGCCTCAGAAGCGCGCGGAACCGCCGCTGCTGCCGCTTGAGTCCGGGTGCCTGTGGTCTGCTGGGGACCGTCCCCAGCAGACCACAGGCACCGAGACTCAAGCAGCAGCAACAGCGGGTTTCCGCGCTTCTGAGGCTTTGCTCTGGCAAAGCCTCAGAAGCGCGGGAACCCGCCCGGTGCCCCTGGTCTGCTGGAGACGGTCTCCAGCAGACCAGGGGCACCCGAGCAGCTTACGAACGGGGCTTTCTCCCCCGGAGCTCGCAGGTAGCAATCCGCTACCTCGACCTCCGGGGCGAGAAAGCCCCGTATGTAAGTGCGGATCCGACATAAGTCGGATCCGCGTAAGTCGGGGACTGCCTGTATTCTCTCTGTACCTCGCAAAGGGAATTGTCATTATCAGTGCTTCTTGGCCAAGCCCTTCCTTTAAGAGCAAGATGGGGGATGGATTCTTTTAGATTAAATATTTACCCTAAAATATGAGGCACAAAGGCAGGCTGCTATTTTTCAATAGCATCAGATTGTAAAATGATACACTGGGTGAAAAACCGTACTGGGTCAGGAGAAAGGGGTCTGGAGAGGTGGGAAAATTTGCAGATGCTACTAAACTGCTCAAGACAGTTAGGACCAAAGCAGACTATGAATAGCTTCAAAGGGATCTCACAAAACTAAGTGATTGGGCAACAAAATGGCAAATTAATTTTAATGTTGATAAATGTTAAGTAATGCACATGGGAAAAAATAATCTCAACTAAACATACGAAATGATGGGGACTAATTTAGCTATAACCACTCAAGAGAGATCGTGGAGTCATTGTGGATAGTTCTCTGTGTGCAGCAGCAGTCAAATAGAATGTTAGGAATAATTAGAAAAGAGATAGAGAATAAGACAGAGAATATCTTATTGCTTCTATATAAATCCATGGTTTGTCCACATCTTGAATATTGCATACAGATGTAGTCGCCTCATCTTAAAAAAGATTTCTTGGCATTGGAAAAAGTTCACAAAAGGGCAACAAAATTGATTAAGGGTTTGGAACAGCTGCCATATGAGGAGAGATTAATAAAAATGGGACTTTTCATCTTAGAAAAGAGGAGACTAAGGGTGGCTTATAGAGGTCTCTAAAATCATGACCTGTGTGGAGAAAGTAAATAAGGAAAAGTTATTTGCTTGTTCACGTAGCACAAGAGCTAGGGGTTGCCAAATGAAATTAATAAGTAGCAGGTATAAAACAAACAAAAGGATGTTTTTCTTCATGCGGTTCACAGTTAACCTGTGGAACTCCTTGCCAGCGGAAGTTGTGAAGACCAGGACTTTAGCAAGGTTTAAAAAAAGAACTAGATAAATTCACGGAGGTTAGGTCTAGTAATATTTAGCCGGAATAGGTAGGAATGGTGACCCTAACCTGTTTGTCAGAGGCTGGAAATAAATGACAGGAGAGGGATCACTTGATGATTCCCTGTTCTGTTCACTCTCTCTGGGGCATCTGGCAATGGCCACTGCTGGAAGATATTGGGCTAGATGGACCTTTGGTCTGACCTAGTATGTTCTCATGTACCCTTCAGTGGTGGTCTTCCTCCACAGTTTGAGCTGCTCTGCAGAAGACCTGGCTGCTTCTTTGCCACAGCTGCACTTGCCCCTTATACCTGGTGCTTGGCGTGCAGCTCCAGGCAAGCTCCATGCTGTCAGATGGGGGCTGCATCTTGTCTGAGCCATGGCCCTCCTGCAGCTCTCTGGCCACTCCTGACTCACCAGGGGTGTCATTTCAGATTGTGGTGGGGATTGGGAGAGGCAACTTTAACTGTGATTCCAGAGGATACATAGGCACTTGACATTTCTAGGAATTTTGTTGTTGTTGCAAATAACTTTGCAAATAACTTAGAAATTAGCTGTTGATTTCACAGCACACAAATCCTGAAATATTTCCATCAGTAATAATTAAATTATTTACAAATAGGGAAAGCATGAAAAATGGTGCTTGAGAACTTGCTAGAGTTAACATTCAGTGATATACATTTCTGAACGTGGCTTGTTGCAAATGGATAATGGAATGAATAGTTAAATTAACAAATCTTATCTGGTATTTGGATATTTATTTTGTATATCTTGGCATGTGATATTGACATTTAGTGGTTTTTGCTGTTTTCTTGTAGTCATGTTGGTGCCAGGATGAGAGCCACAATGTGAGTGAAGTAATATCTTTAATTGGACCAAATATGGTTGGTGAAAGAGACAATCTTTGGACCTCCAGAGAGCTCTTTTCCAGATCTGTGGTTCTCAAAAGGGCTAATTTCTCAACAACCAAAGCTGGTCCAAAATAAAATAAATTACCTCACCCACCTTGTTTCTCTGTTTGTATTTTTATAGCTGTAAAGCTCGAACTCTTCGAATTTCAACTTCTACGGTCATTAAAAAAATTATCTGGCCTCCCCCCCATAATTTCCCTCACCCATGAAAATTATAAAAAGACAGAAAGCTTAAGTATATATTACACAAAGTTATAAAAAATAAAAAGTGCATTCTACCAAGCCTATGTATAAGCCAGAGCAGAAGGGGTGAAGCATTGCAGAGGGAGTGGGGAGATGGGGCAGAGCCTATATTCCCATTGAGTTCCTTCTGAGTTTAAGGGCCTGATTGCAAGTGCAAGTCACAACAATCACACATTATCCTCAGAATAGTGATAGAGATGTAGCCGTGTTAGTCTGGTCTTGCTGAAACAAAAGACAGAACTATGCAGCACTTTAAAGACTAACAACGTGGTTTATTACGTGATGAGCTTTTGGTCTGGCCCACAAAAGCTCATCACCTAATAAACCATCTTGTTAGTCTTTAAAATGCTGCATAGTCCTGTCTTTTGTTACATTATGCTCAGATCCTCTCACTAGGAAACTTGCAGAGCATGAAGAAGATGGGAGCAAATAAAATTTCCTTATTCGTAATCTTGGTGCAATAACAACATTGTGCCCAACAACAGCTTTGACCTGAGAAATTTCAGCATCCTGATCAGTACAACTTTTAGTGAAAACAAAACCTGTGGCTAGGTGATCAAGAGTAGGATGAAAGGTCCGTGTTTCAGCCTGCCAGGCAGACACCACCTGCTGTAACCCCATTTCCCTCTCCAGTTGGGAAAGGGGACATGGGGTGACTGATAGCTCAGTAGGGAGGAGGGATATCTCAGTGGTTTGAGCATTAGCCTGCTAAATCCAAGGTTGTGAGTTCAGTCCTTGTGGAGGCCATTTGGGGCAAAAGTTTGTCAGGGATGGTACATGGTCCTGCTGTGAAGGCAGCAGACTGGACTTGATGACCTTTCAAGGTCCCTTCTAGTTCTAGGAGATAAGTGATCTCCATTAATTAATGTATTTATTTATCTCAGTAACTCTCACTTATCTCCTCTGCACCCACCCACCTGCCTCATGTTGGGGAAGCAGCAGCAGTTCCATCCCCCCCAAAAAGTGAGTGAAGTTTCTGAGCCAGGGAGTAGGGAGGACAGGTCCTTCAGCTTCTGATGGGGGACACAATTTAAAGGTCCCTTCAACAACTCTGCCCAGCCAGTAGGCTAGCCCTCCCCCTCAGTTCTCCTATGGGAAAGCAAATGTTCCTTCTTCCCTTATCTAACCTCTCCCTGAACAGCTGAAGCAGCAGCCTCCCCTCCTTCCTACTACTCCAGTCTCAGCTATTTGGTGCACATGCTACTTGTTTCTTTCTCCTTTCCTTGCCCCAGGCTGCCTCCAGGAAGCAGGAGAGGGAGGGGGAGAGAGCTGGGCAGGCAGACCCTAGCAGAAAACTGGATGGGGGTAATGTGAGCCAGTGCTACACATGTCACCTCTCTGTAGGGAAGGGATTGGATGGGAGCACAAATGTGTGCCCAGTGCACCAATCCTGCTGGCAGAGCCATGGGAAAACCCTTTCCTGGACAAGTAGGGGTGTTGGAGAGGGGATGGGGGAAAGTGGAGGGGGGCTAGACCTAGATCTGCTCCACGCTGATACACGCCTAGATAGCAGGGCTGCTCCAAACCCCAGCCAGACAGAACACAGAGAGAAGCTGCACATACATTCCTTCAACCCCTTCCACCCTCAGCCACCCACCCCGAGCCTCTCCCACTCCCCACGTGGCTTCTACAGGGGGCCCTATATCCCAGGGAGAATGGGGAGCCCCCTGGGCACCCATCACTGCTGCTGCTCCCACCATAACAGAAGAGTTACCTGAGACAAATGAGTGAGTTGCCTCTTTCCTCCCGGACCTTGGCTGAGCTGGCTGCTGTGTTTCCCCTCCTGCTTAACTGGCTAGCCCCAGGTAAGGTCATGTGAGACTGGTCATATGTACCCCCATTAGCACATTGCCCTAGGCAACCGCCCTCATGGCCCATGTCTAGGGCCGCTAGTGGTTTGTTGGGGGTGGGAGGTGGTTTAAATGTATTGGTAAAATAATTCCTTTTAATATAAGCTGCATCTCCACTAGAGGGCTCTGTTGGTATACTTAAATGCTTACTGCTGTACCGGCAAAGCTTTTGTAGTGTAGACTAGCCTCAGTATTCTTTGTTATGAAGGAATAAGGCCACTCTAGTCCTAAACTTAGGGATTTAGGATGCTTTAACTTGTGAACATTGCCTTCACACCTTTAGCTGATTTGCCTTAACTTTTCTGAGTGTCCTCCTGTAGATTTGTTCTTAGAAACAATATTAGGTTCTTTGAGCTCTAATTTTAAAGGTGTAATGAGAGTAAATCCTTCTGATTCCAAATATCAACATTTCAAAAAAAGAACCTCTTTTTTATAGCTGAAACTTGCGCCGGCCCAATTTTTAAAACAAAAGCCTCACAGGAGCTAGCCTTTTTATGGGGCTCATTAAAATAATGTCCTTTTAGTCTTCTGGCCTGACTCATTCAGTAGCTCTGTGAAGAGTGCTTAGTTATTGCTTACGATGCTGAATCACAAATGATGAGGTTGTTTGGCGCAAGGAGGGGGCTTACGCAGACTGCTCAAAATTGTTGGTGTTGAACAGAGCAGTCACATTAATTTCAGATTCATTCAAAACTCAGGGAAAATCAATTTTGGCCAAAGGGGAAGAACAAAGTCAATAGGAAAAGGCATTTGCTTTAGAAGCTACTGTGAGGGTATTAAAACATGATGCGTATAAAACAAACAAAAATAAAATTAAAAGCAATAAAAAGTGTCTTGACAGTGTCCTTCTAAATCTTGAAATTGCTGAACCACACAACTGGTTTATAATGTTTTTGCAATAATGGAGAAATGATTGATGACATGGATTTGCAGTGACTTTTGATATTCAGCATGTAGAAGCGGTAAATACATTGTCACGCTTGCTGACAACACATATTGTGAAAAAGATAAAGAGAAAAAATAGCTCTGGGGGATATTTTGTCTGAGTGAGAGAGAGAGAGAGAGAGACAGGCCTACGCTGGCAAAGAGAAGCCCATGAAAGGAAGAAATGCTAGAAGGAAGCAGGGAGAGCAAGGCCTGTGCAAAATGATAGACATCTATGAAAAAAGTCTATAAAAGGATGTCATGGTTAAAGAAGCCCATCCTGGGACCTGTTGCTCTGGGTGAGTAATTTAAGTATGCTGGCAGAAGGAGTTTTATTGTCGGCGTAGGAACACTGCATCTCCAAATGAGGTTAGCTATGTTGATTGAAGCCTTCTTCCATGGACATAACTGTCTACACCGTGAAGTTGGCAAAACTACGTTGGCCAGAGATATGGTTTTTTTCACCTCCTTAATTGATGTAGCGATGTCAAGAACTTTTCAGGGCTGCCAAAGTCTTAGTACTGCTGTTGTTAGCTATCCAATATCAACAAAGTTACCGTTAAATGGATTAAGAACTGGCTCACTGACAGATCTCCAAAAGGTAGCTGTGTAGGGGGAATCATGGTTGAATGGGTTCTTTCTAGCAAGGTTCTACTGTGGTCAGCGCTAGCCTGATGCTAGTCAATATTTTCATTGTGAATTAGAAGTAATCATTGCTGTTAAATTTGCAGATGACCTAAAGGTTGGAAGAGTGGTAAATAATGGTGAGGGCAGAGCAGTCCTACAGAGTGACTTGCATTGCTTGGTAACCAAGGCCCATTCAACCAAAGGGTGTACTTAGTGCAGCCTTCTGCAAAAATTACACATCTAGAGAAAAGGAGTGCAGCCCATGTGTTGTGGAAAGCATGAGCTCTTAGAGTGATGCTGTGGCTAATGTGACCCTTGCTTGTAGACACAGGGGAGTAGTGAGTACGAGTAGGGAGGTGACTCTTTCTTTAGTCTATGGCACGGGTGGGGAACCTTGTTTTGGTTGGGGCCACTGATCCACAGAAAAATCAGTCGGGGCTGCACACAAATGACGTGACCCCTGACTGATAAGCAGAAAGACACTCCTGACGTTCCCCTCACACACCAGAGCCTGGGGGCCCCAGGCTAGTAGACTGTGTATGCTCTAGCCCCATGGAGGGCAAGGAAGAGAGGGCTGGATCATCCGCATGGACTCCCCAGTGCTGGGCGGGGGGTGGGGAGCCCTGAGACTCGGGATCCGGATCCAGGCAAGCTAGGGGCCACATCCCACCTCTGGGCATTAGGTTCCCCACCCATGGTCTATGGTGTTGTTGGTATGAATACTGTGTACAGTTCTGGTTATTACATTTTAAAAAACATTGAAAATCAGACCGGATGCAGAAAATAGCCACCCAAATGATGTAAAATAGGGAAATGCCTTACAGTCAGAGGACAGAGCTGTATCTAGCTTATCAAAAAGAAGGCAAAGATGTGACTTGATTATGGTGTACATGGGGACAAAATACAATCTACGAAAGGGCTCTTTAATATATTGGGGAAAGGCAGAACAAGCATCAGTGGCTGGAAGCTGAAGCCTGACAAAATTCAACATGAAATAAAGCACATTTTTATCCACAAAGGTGATTAACCACTGGTGCAAACTACCAATGGAAGTGATGGATCTCCAGGTCTTTCTACTACTTCCCTTCAAGACTGGATGCCTTCCAGAAGACATGCTTTAGCCAAATGCAAATTGTACTTTAGTAAAATGCAAACCATTGGGCACAACATAGGGCAAGGGAGTGAAATGTAAGGGCATGTGATACACAAGAGGTCTGACTAGAAAGGACTAGTGGTCCTTTGGACTTAAAACTTTATGAATGGGGGGGGGGGCAGGGAAGGGGAGGACAGTGTCCTATGGACTGTAGAGATGCTGTGGACTTGTCTGCAGATTGGAGGTATAAATTAGATCCCCCCAACTCAAGTCCCACAAACTCAGCTGGCACAAGCTAGTGTATTGGAATGGACACAGGCCCTGGGTGAATTTGCAAAGCATTATTCATGTATACAGTGCTGCATAGATACGAATAGCTGTGTCAAGTATGAAGGAATGAGCTTATTCTCCCTTCTCAAAGTACTGGTGCAGATCTACAGGGGATGAGCAATTCATGCCTCAAATGTGGAGTTCATAAATAAGATCCTCACATGGTGTAAACTTACTAGAGTAGAACTTGTGTAACACTAGAGGAGAGATTTGCACCTGAGACCTCTTGGAGCCTCTACTGCTAGAGCTATAAAGCCAGCTGGCTCTCAGCTTACCCTGTACAGCTCCCTTGTTCTTATCTCTTGCTGTAAATGGTCTAAGTGCCATTACAGGAGACAGTGAACCACACCCACTAGGGGTGTGTCTATCCTGCACCATTATTTCGAGATAACTAGAGTTATTTCAAAATAATTTCATTGTGACCAGGGCCATTCTCACCAGGGCCATTCTAAGTTATTCCTCCCCAGTGCTTCCTGGAGCTCTAAATCGAGATAGCACGTCTACATTAGGGAAGCCTGCCTCGGACTAATTTTGAGTCTTCCCTGCATTGTAGTCATGATGTTTTGAAATAAGCTATTTCGGAATAACTATTCTGGAATAAGTATAGATGTACCCGTGGTGTGTGGGTTACAGTTTCTAACAACTAGTGATCCAGATTATTGTGTTTCCTACACTAACTGCACACATGGAAATACTAGCTGAAATGAAATCTTGCACCCCACTGTTATTCCACATACTGTGATTCACAAACTGGGGAACGAGGGAATAGTCAGTGACATTAGGGGAAAAGGTAAATCCAGAGGATCAGTGAGAAGCATGTGGCCAAAGCACCAGTAGAAAAAACCACATATCTTTGCAATTTTATGCTGTTCTGTCGCTGATAGTCAAGAGACCTTTAACACAACACAGGGATTAAAATAGCTTTTAATAATTTTAATCAACTTCATTCCTAAGGAATGTCCTAGTCATGAATAAGCCTGTGCAAAGGAAGAGAGCAGCTCAGTCAGTTTTGTCATCCTTTAATTAGTCTTGATAATGAGACCTCATTTTAGAGGAAAACTTAATTTAATGGCCTTGATATTGAATGACCTTGATGTGGTTAAGACATTTGTCTATATGTATGTGGGAAATGCAAATAATGGAGATAGTTTTGGCCTGCAGCCAACAAGGTTCAATAAGGAACTGAATGCTACTTTAAATTTGCTTGCTTTGCAGGTCAGATTGAAGGATGCCTGAGATGAGCAATAAATTTTTTCCTGCTGTTGGGAGGTTGAACCTTCTGATTAATGCACCTCTCTGTCTCTCTCATCTCCACACTCCTCAAATGCTTGAATGCATCCTTCCTTTGAATTTTCTTTGTGGAGCTAGAGGCTTCCTAGATTTTTTTTGTTTAGATAAATGCAAAAATATCACCATGATTCATCAGGGTTTGATAATTAAATGCCAACATGTAATTTATTGTAACTAGGAGTAGTATTGATGCCACCGCACAAAATTGCTGTAACACATTGCTGCTGCAAGCTAGATTTCCCTTAAAATAGTATGAACCTTTAAAAACAGAAATCTGATTTCTAAGTTCACTAAGAGATACACGTATTGGGCATAGTTTCATATTTGGTACACTTTTCCTTACATCTGGAGTCACTCACTGAATTTTGTGCTGCCCCCCCCTTAAGGACACAGCAGAGATCTAAGGGTTTTTTTCAACATTTGCTTAATAGTTTACATCATCTGCTTAGTTCTCAATCCCAGATGAGATCTTCAGCTTTGTATGTAATTTTTTTTTGTTTTAAATTCATGGAATCCTAGGTTGGAACACAGACAAATGACTACTGAAACACATTTTAATTAATCGTGGGGTGAAGCATTTATATTGTTCAGTCGTACCTCAGATTTGCATATAATTATAAACGTAGAACACAGACTGGCATTGTACAGTGTAATCTAGTGGATGGACACTGGGTTGGGACTAAAGAGATTTGGGTGCAATTCTCAGCTCTGTGATCATAGGTAAGTCAGTTGACCTCCCTCTGCCTCAGTTTCATCATTTGCAAAATGATGATGATAATGACTTCTTTTGAAAAGTGCTTTGAGATCTAGAGATAAAAAGTGCTGCGTTGTTATTATTATTTTTATTTTATTATACTACTGTTCAAGAAATGTTGATAATTGTGGAGATGTTATTTCTTTTAGGAAAATATGATTTATATCCTAAAAATTGCCCCAGAAAATGAGGGAAAAACAGAGTTAGAAATATCCAGGACTCCTCTTACATATATATTTTCCTCTATTCACAGGCCCAAATCTTCCACTGGTGTAAATTGTATAACTATACTGAAGTCCATGCGGTTAATGGCCCTATGCAAGTTTCCATCAACAGTAGGTCTGGCCCATTTGTCACCCCTGTAAATCAGCAAAAATTAAAACAATTCTGCTGTATTTTAACTGATGTTGAGGACCTTTTATTTTACAATGGATATGATGACTAAGGGTCAAGCAGTGGGCTGGGAGACAGGACTTCCAGAGCCCACTGAGATGTGGCCTCCAGAAAGTCATGTTATCTCTGTGCCTCACTTTACTCGTATATAAAATGGGTATAATGTCTGTTTGCAAAGGTGTTATGTGGCCTGATGATTATTGTGAAGCTCTTGGAAATCTGTCAGTAGAAGAGGCAATATGGGCCTGCTCCAAATCAAGAATTTTTCCACTGATTTCAGTTGGCTTTGGATCAGAGTCCCAAAAGATTAAAGTACTAAGGCCCTATCTGCACTAACACTTTTGTCAGCAAAACTTTTGTTGCTCAGGAGAGTGAAAAACATGCCCAGCCTAAGTTTTGCTGGCATAAGCAGTGATGTGCACTCTCTGTGTTGGTGGGAGATGCTCTCCCGCTGGCACAGCTACCGTCACTTATTCATCTGTTTTATGTCAGTGGGGGAGAGCTCTCTTCTGTTATAATGGGGCTACCTGAGTGCTCCTACATTGGCACAAACTTGGAAGGGTAGACAGGGCCTAAGCAGCCTATAGACATGCAATGCTATGGACTATTCCTCTACTACAGTGGTTCTTAAACCTTTTGGCCCATGGACCACCTGGCTCCCAATTACACCCAAGCTATTTTGCTAGTGCTGCAGCTAGGGAGAACAGTTTTATTTAAATTATTAAACAGATTAAGCGTTTTAACTTTCTCATGTTAGTTTATCAAACTTCATTTTAAATAAAGTAAAATATTAATTTATGTGCAACACAAAAAGTTTCAATGTTTTCTTTATTTATGGCAGGTGTGGGAAAACTTTTTTTGTGTTGAGGGTCACTGACCCACAGAAAAATCAGTCAGGGACCACATAAGTGAGAAGCAAAGAAACTCCTCCAAAACCCTTCTAACCTTCACTGATGTGGCCCCCAACTGAGACACCTTGCTCCTCTGTGGCTCTCCAGCCCCATGGAGTAAGGGAAAGGGACAGGGAGGACTGAGGTTCAGGGATTCTCATAGGCCAGATTTACTTTCCTGGAGTTCCAGAGTTAATAGATTTTGTAGACCCCCTTAAGGTCTGGAGTGGGGACAAAAATGAGGGGTTCAGTGTGTGGGACAGGACTGCCAGTGAGTGGGAGAAGGATGGGGGTGCAGGGCCTTGGCAGAGGAAAGGGGATGAGTGAGAGGGATTGGAGTGCAGGGGTCTGGGCATGGTGGGGGCACTTACCTGGCATCAGACTCCTGTTGCTCCTGGTTAATGGGAGCAGTGGGCAAAGCCTCTGGACAGCACATCACTGTGCTGCTGTTCCCCCAGTAGGGTGGGGAGGGGGTAGCTCGGTCCTCCATACTCCCCCATGCTGTGGGGCACCCTCGCTGTTGCTCCAGTCTCATGGTTGCCATGCAGTCGGGAGGCTGGAGCACCAGCTGTGGCTTCCCACTTGGAGGGTGTGCGGCAGGAGGAGAGGGGAAGGTGAAGAAAGCCCGAACATTCCCTGCCAGACTGGCTCGGGGGAAGGGAGGAGGCAGGGTGGGGTCACTGGCCCACAGGAGGGGACAAGCAGCTGTCAAATCTCTCTGCATGACGCCCCCCCCAACTTCCCTAAGGAGCTGACCCCTCCCCCAGCCGGCCAGAGACACAGAACTGTGGCAGCCTGGCCCAAGGGTCCCAACGGGGGTAGGAGTGACCCTCAAGGCACCACTCCGCCAATTACCATGGAAACATTGAGCACGCTGCCTCCCGCTTCTCGAGGCCCAGAGCGGCCGGACCAGGATGACACGGGGGAGAGGCAGGTGCGCACTCCGGGCTGCTGTCGCTCAAGGGAGATGCCCAGCCCAGAGCAATCAGGAAATGGCTCATTCCATCCCTCCCTCACCTCCTGCTCCAGTGTTTGCGATGCACATGCCTAGTGCTCATGACGCACTTCCTGAGTCCACTGTTCTTCTGGGCCTCACTTCCGCCTCCTCTGCTCCCCACCCATCCGGCTCTTGCGTGGTCTCACTGTTCTGGGTGAGGTTGGGATGCTGTGCTGCAGTGTGAGCTATATTCGGTAATGAGGGGCTGTTGGTGGGGGTGGGCTACCGTTGGGAGACATCACACATGCACTGGGCTGGCAGGGAGAGTGAGCAGCCAGGCCCTGGCCCACAGGGTAGTGGTAGAGCAACACCATTTTGGGGTGTCCTTCCCATGGACCACCTATAAAACAGTTGCGGTCCGCACTTTGAGAACCACTGCTCAGCAGCTGTAGGGTACATGGTTTGGCATCTTTTATGCCATGTAAAATAAGGGAGTGTCATTGTGCTGTGGCTATGGGGGCTGCCATTTTGGAAAGGAAGGGTGGAGATGCGGTTAAGATACTGGTGTGGATGGCTTGGAATATTAAGCATTCCATGGGAGCTTGGCAGGCCACTTTTCCTTTTAATTTCCCATCTGTAAAATAGGGATAATGATCACAGTTAGGATTTAGGCCCCACAGCAGCAGAGTTCTTAAGCATGTGCTTAAGTTTAAGCACTTGTAGTCCCATGGATTTCATGAGACCAATCCATCTGTTTAAAGTCAGACATTTGCTTAAGTATTGGGAGTAATTTATTGACATTTATAGATCTAGAAGGAGCTATGGAAATGTAATTTTTCATCCTACAGATATATTTAGTTACAGAAGTGAGTGGGCATCTTACATTTTACCTATTGATATAATTCTGTCCTGTTTTCTTAAACAGAAGGCTATGTCTACACTGGCAGCTTCTTGCGCAAGAACTCTTTGCGGAAGAGTTCTTGTGCAAAAAATCTTCCACAATAGCGCTTCCACACTGCCATGTGCTTTTGCGCAAGAGATGTGCTTTTGTGCAAGAGCATCCATGGCAGTGTGGACGCTCTCTTGTGCAAGAAAGCTCTGATGGCCATTTTAGCCATAGGGGCTTCTTGCGCAGGAAATTCATGTTGCCTGTCTACACTGGCCTCTTGTGGAAGAGCTCTTGTACAAGAGGGCTTATTCCTCGTAGGGAGAGGAATAACTCTTCCAGAAGAAGCCTTGTTTTACAATGCTATACTGTAAATGTACTTGCGCAAGAATGTGCATGCAGTGTAGACAGCAGGCAAGTTTTTGCACAAGAACGGCTGTTCTTGTGCAAGAAGCTGCCAGTGTAGACATAGCCAAAGTGTTCAGAACCGTGGTGCTGTCTCTTCCAGGCAAAACCTTTAATTAATAATGCTGGATCACCTCCCCATCCCTTCATGAATGCACACGGGGGGTTACATCTATTATATATTTTGAAGAGTTTGTTTATGGATTTGTTTGTACAAAATAAAGTACAGTATAGCGTTGTAAAACAGGGCTTCTTCCAGAAGAATTATTCCTCTCCCCACGAGGAATAAGCCCTCTTGCGCAAGAGCTCTTCCACAAGAGGGCAGTGTAGACAGGCAACATGAATTTCTTGCACAAGAAGTCCCTATTGTTAAAACGTCCATCAGAAGCAGCCAGTGAAAACATAGCCAAGGTGTTTTGCTGCCCCATTGAAGCATGGCTGACCTAGTCTTCCACGGCTGGTCTGCTGAAATGCTGCACTGATTAAACCCTCTGCTCTCATACATTTGAACATCTTCCACATATATAAAATCAGTGGCAAAATGCACAGTCTTCCAGTCAGGAAGCTCATATGTGCCATACACAAGTAATATTTCACCAGTGGAAAAGAGTCAGATCCTTGTACATGAATCATTTTATATAAGGTAATTTAAAAAAAAAATCACCCAGATTGAAAGAAATGAAATCCATGTAATGACCATCGAACTAGAGGGCATGTTAAACTGTGTTCGTCCAGTATATGTCTTTTCACTTCCACATCAGCCATGTGCACTGTTTGTGCTTATAATAATGTCTTTGAACTTGTTCAGCAGAGCAACACTAATGAAATACGTTTAGTTAATGCTTTTTTATGCATGCTGTATATTTGCCTGTGCTGCTCTCTGTGTTGCTCATATTCTAAACATTTTGTGGTTAAAATTAATCCTTTGTGTCCATGAATTATGGTACTTAAAGATTCGTACTTTGATCCCAGCGAATCCACAGTACTAGATTTATGAACTCATGAAACATAAACTGAATTTCCTTGTGATTTGAGTCTGACCCTGTTTTTTCAAACTATACGTAGCTAGAGTATGCTGTTCCCAGATGACATCAACTCTCTAGAATGCTATAAAATTTCTCTTTTGTGTAACTGCCTTTACACTGTGCTGTTAAAATTAGCCTTTTCTAAAGATGAATAGGAAACACGCAGATTACATAAGGCTTTTTAAGGCCCCCACTTTTCTAGCTACTGCTTTTGGGTTGCGGCAAGACAGGCTACAGAAGCAGTCTTAGAAATGCAAAAATATTGAGACTTTTCAGCCTTTTATTTTGCTCTCTTCGCTTCTTGGACTATTGTGGTGGCTCGCTTAGCTTTCTTTTGAGATTCCTACCTACCGTGCTGACACAGAGTAATGTGCTGCAGCACAAATATTTAAGACTGTGGTTTGAACAGTGATAACAATAGCATTGTATTCATAAAAGTTGCCCCTCGGGGGCAGAGCTTGGCTGCAGATGAGCAAAGAATTTCTTCTTTGTAATCCATTACTGCTAATTTGTTGGATCTTTCAACTGAGTGCGAAGGAGAGGAATTATTCTTTTTGACTGTATATTGCTCTGTGAACTTGGAAATGTCAAAGGGGATAATACAAATGGAAAGGAGCCAAAAAAACCACAACAACCCAAACCAAAAAACAAACCCCCCACAACCTCTAGCAGCCTTGCAATTCAGCTTGAACTGAAGCTTTTTGAACCCTCCAGTTTAGCATCGACATGGGATTCTCAAAGACAACTCAGCAATTGCCATTTCCTGCCTGTCTTGGCTAAGGAAAAATAGCTGGTTTTAACTTGAAAGTGCAACAAGATGTATGAAATTTGTCTAACCTCATTAAGCCCTAAGGTGAGGCAATACTGATGAAGCTGATCATAACGGAAGGTTTAGTCGATAGGTCAGATACCTCAGTCTGGACGTATATAGGACAAAGTACCTAGAGGAATATGCTAGGCAGCTGGTATTACAGAAGCCTGGTGACAGGCAACTGGAATGAGGAAGAAAACTTGAACTAGCAAAAGTTGAAGGAATAGCAAGAGATGAATGATAGCATGCTAGAAACCTGAGCAATTTGAAATTATGGGAAGGCCTTTATATAACAGTTCCTTTGAGAATCCCATGTCAACCTGTGTGTGTGTTTATATATATATAAATAAACCTTCCCATGATTTCAAATTGCTCATGTTTCTAGAATGCATTCATCACATGCATTCATCACACCTATATCTAGTAAAATATATAGATATGAATGTACCCTATACAAATAAAACAGTTGTTAGAATCACTCAAAGATATGCAATACAGACCCATGAATGATACTACCAACATCGCTGCACCTACAACACCCCTGACAGGTGTAGCCTTCAACATCTTTCTTGATGATGACATTCTCTCAATAGTGTTTTTCATTGCCTAATATTTCTTAAGGTTTTTTTTTATCCTAGTACTTAACTTACATTCTCTCTGCTGAAACTTATACCTATTCTTTCTTCTTGGTGATGAGTAATTGATCAACATCTGTTTTTCCTTTTTACTAGTTTTGATGGTACTGCATGCCTTACATCTGGCATTTAGTTCCTGTAACTGACAGGTTCTTCAAATGGGTAGTAATGTATCCGAGTTACATATTGTTACAGGTGTTGTGGAGGCTACAACTATAGTTAAAGTTGTATATTCATTTCTATTCTAATTCCCTGTTTTGAACCAGAGCCCTATGAAAATCCCACCTACTAGGCTACACATTTCTAGGCTTGGTCTCTGCCCAAGTGGTGAATTTGTTTCTTGAAAACTTGAGATGATGCATGTGGAAAGCTTTTGTTGAGTATGTAAAGACTTCCAGATAAAGGATGAGAGCTTTATGGAATCAAAATGCTGTGTAAAGGGCACGCAAGCTCTTTCCTGTTTAACTCTATCTATTTTGAAAGTAAAAGCAGTAAGGCTCCTCTTCCTGCTAGCCATAAGAGCTGACTTCTGCTGAACTTGTGAAAGGTGCAAGGATTGAAGAGTCTGGTGATGTCTGATATTGCAGTGACGGGCACATGGCAAATTTTCAGACAAATAATTCTACAGTATGAAAATAATTTCAAAACATTTGCTTACCACCCCTAACCTCTCCATGAGGATTTCATCAAAGATCGATATTAAGAAAACAGTAAGGCTGAATGGTTAAGCATTCCAAATAACAAAAGAAAAACAAACAAAACACCCATCCCCCTAGCACCCTGGGAAATCCCAGAATGAAGGTTACCTATTTAAGTGTAACTGCCCATTGGTGCATAACAAAATGATACAAATGTTAATTACAGGATCCAATACAGTTTTTTACATAATTCAATATTGTTTTATTTTCTATAGTGCTGTGTTCTGTATTATATGCTTACCCAGAGCCTAGTTAAGTCATTTATATCAACAGTTTGTAGGAGATGCTACAGATTAAATAAAACAAATATTATTAGTAAAAGTGCTCTAATATCTATTCAGGCAAAGTAGGTATCTTTTGTTCTCAGCTATCTTTGTCATTTAGCTGCCTCATCTTCTATACTGTGCTTTGTATACTGCTTGAGTGACTCAGCTGAAAGGTCTTTTCCTGGAAGTATAATGGTCATAATAAAAAGGCAAGATAAGTAAGCAGAAAAGCAGTAAAAATCTCCACAGTTGGGAGTTCAACTGGTTCTGTATATCTCTGTGACCAGCCTGACCGTCGTAAACATCCAATTTATATTCCTCCTCCTGAGTACCTGAGCAAAGGTGGAGGGAAACAGAACTGAGATGAATCTCCTTTTTAGTGAGGGCCAGGTAATGCCTTTGAACCTGGACATACATCCATGAGAGGAGGTGCTACTGGTTGAAAAAGAAGAGTATAGTGTGTAGTTGCAGATGGAATTATTAAAAATAAAACCTGTCTATAAAAATATACTACGGAGCTGGTGATTTTGTGACAGTAACAAACTGTGCAGGCTTCTTGGAAGATACAGTCATGTATGTAACATTAAATAAATGTGACAAGATGCTACAGTTGTATGTTCGGTTGTTGTAGGGAAAAAGCAATTCATGTATTGTGTTGTCTAAATAATGGTGTCCATTCGTGTAATTAAAGATTGTCTCCTAAGGCAGACTTGCAAGGGGGCCAAGTTAAAAGTTGCATTTGCCATTGGAGCCAGGACTTTCCCTGATTTTGGGCTTAAACAAGCACTCAGTGCTTACCTCAAAATATGTATAACAGAGATCATTACGCCAACCAAAGAAACCATTAGAGGTTTTTTCAGTATAAACTTCTGTGTTCCCCAACTCTCCCTGCAAGGAATCTGTTTATATCTCCCACCCTTATTTCTCAGCAGGTCTCCAGATGGGTCTATCAATGGGGCTGCCTGGAAGGACTACATATTCCAGCAACTCATGCTCCTAAATATCTGTGAGAGACCAACGGTGAAGAGCTAGGAGCCATCCTTGTCCTTTGTTCATGTATGAAAAAGGGAGCTGCATCCCACCCTGCACATGGAGTTCCTTTCTTTGCCCAGAGAACCAGAGCAAGCAGCATGGGCTTTAATCAGAGAATAATCTGTAACAGGGCCTTTTGCAGCTAGTACAGCCTGAAACACTGGCATTGGTGTGCTGGCTGGGAAGGGGGTATCCAGTGGGGTGCACGGATTCAGAGTCTCCCGCCATCAGCTCCTGGTAGCAAAGCTCAGAAGGTACTCTGCAGAGGATAGCGCTTCCTTCAGCTCACAGGGAAATGAAGCTTTAATTCTGCTGGCTGAAGCCCGCTCCCTCAGAGGGCCTACAAGGTGCCTCGCTGATGTGGAGAGAAGTAATTTGTTCCTTCATACATCAGTATTGCTGCACGAGGGGAAAAAAGTCCCTTTCTCTGAAAAAGCAGGCATGCACATCTGTTTGTTCTTCCCACGGGATTTCTCTCTCTATCTCCCAAATCCTTCAGTGCTTTGGTTTATGTTCTCTTGAAGGGCGAGGAGCTTGTTCAAAATCTTCCACGGATATCCTGCTGAGCTCCTAACCCTTGTTAGTATACTACAGGCAGGAAGGCTGTCATTGTAAGCTATATTCCTAGCAATCTCAGCAGCTTTAGCTGAGGGAGAGGGTCTGGCTGTTTGAAGCAGTGTTTTATCCCTCTCGTCTGATTCTGCCTGGGGGGCCATTCCTTGTAGCTCAGTGATGCTAACTTTGAATAAGGAATTGATTGCATCAGGTAGCATGCAGGACGTGGAGCTGAATTTAAACTGCTACGTGCATTTATGCTTTTTATTCTGCAGGGAAACTACAGCTGCAGTTGAACTTTTGTTTTCCTCTTTGTAAATCCAGCTCAGCCTATAGAAAGTAGGCAAGCATTACCATGAGAGCTTGGAGGCTTTGCTAAGGTTTTGTAGTCAGGCTATTTAATGCATCCATGATGGATTTTATTGTGGCATTGTTGCACTGATCTTGCACGTAACACTGAGATGCAATTGGATGCTGCTGCCAGTCCTATCTTGTCCTGGCTGTTCTAGATTCGGTTGGTTATATGGGGTACGTCTAGACTGCAAGCCTCTTTCGAAAAAGAGTATCTAGACTACAACCAGTACTTTTGAAAAAGCAAGCCGCTTTTTCGAAAGAGAGCACCCAGGCAGTCTGGATGCTCTCTTTTGAAAAAGCACAGTTTGCATTACATAGCACCTTTTTTTGAAAGAACACTTTCGAAAAAAGGCGTTATTCCTCGTAAAACGAGGTTTTCCACGGTCGAAAAAACTGCTGCGTTCTTTCGATTTACTTTCAAAAGAATGCAGCTGCAGTCTAGACACAGGTAAAAATTTTTCAAAAAAAGGCCACTGTTTTCGAAAAATCCCTGTAGTCTAGACACACCCCATTGGTGTACATCAAAGTGGGAACAAAAAGTGGGGTGGGAGTAGTGATGTAGTCATCTATGCAGTGCATGGATTTTGTCAATTGTGGGGAGTCTGTGTTAACTCTCCTGTGAGAAGAACAATGGTTACCATTTGTTGTGGAAGTAGATAGGATTTTGGCAGCAAATTTTGTGAGGGCGTGCTGCTGTTTCTATTGGAATCCTTGTACATTATTGTCCCACATGTGTGTGGACATTGTCTGAGTGATTGGAGCATGTTTTGCTGTAACTGATGGATTCTTAGGGATTTACCCCTCAAGTCCTGCAAAAGGGTCACTTGTAGGTGACTAGAATGAAAGTGTGAAAAATTGAGACAGAGGTGTGGTGTAATCGGCATCTTATTTTACAAAGCTCTGAATATTGGAACTGTCCATTTAAAATTGAGACATCTGGTCACCCTACAGCCATATCACATGTTCATCACTTTGTAATGGCACTTTTAAACTTTCTCGTTTCAATGCTGTTTATTAGTTTTACCTCCTTTGGTTAACTTTATTTGCTCCTTTCTTTCAGGATCTCTAATTCTCCTTTCCCCCCATGTTAGATCCTTTCTCCTTTTTAGTTTCAGTATGTATCCATTTTAGGTTCTGTGCATATTACTGTACTATTAGTTGTACAGTGCCCCAAGCACCTGGGTGAAGTTCAGAGAATGCTTTAAAAATAAAATTGCTTGTTATCTTATGTACTGTCCAGCAGCTTTACCTTCATGCTGTCATTTTTCATCTGGGTGATACTTGTAAGCAAAAATAATCTGAAAAAGCAACACTCCACCCTAGATCTGATAAACCATTATTTTTAAACTGTTTGCTGCTAATGTTAATGCAGAAGTCACTAATTTTAAAGCGGATTTAGTATTTGAACACGATGGGAAACTGAAAATTAATTGACCGAAACTGCATGGTTGCTGAGCTGCATACGGACACCTCATTTTCTGTCTTGGTGTGGCACTGACCTCTGCTGATTTTGCTCTGTGCTGGAATATAAAGGCTCTGGCAGTACAGACTGCATTTTCTCTGCCAGCCACAGACTAAAAGCACAAACATCAACTAAGTAAGAAGATGTTCAGGGAGGAAGTGGGTTTAAACTTTTCTGCTTTTCCCTTTCAGCTTTTAAAAGTAAACATGCAACCTTATTCTGTGTTATTTGTGCAATTGCAATCTGGCCATAAACTTGGCCATGCACTATGACAGAAACCCTGGTGGATGGCCAGTAATATCTATTCCAACAGGGTTGTCCCCAGTACAGGTTCACTTCCCCAGGACATGGTAGCTTGGAAGAATACCTTTGGTGACCCACTGCTGCCTGGACTTAAGTTGACTTAACTATGCCACTTAAGACGACGGATTTTTCATGTCTCTAATAGATGTAGTTCTACCAACCTAATATTCTATTGGAGATGAGACCTAATATAATGTGGGTAGCAAGGCTACCAGAAATAAAATGCAGTGGGTAGCTTCCTAAGTTCCAAATGCCATTTATCCTTCAGTATTGTTAATCATTATGAGTGAAATCTAATTTCTGACCCTGAATGGTCCTGCAGCACCTTAGAGATTAACAAAAAATGTAGTTATTGGGAGTTTTGCTGTTGACTTGAATGGAGACAGAATTTCACCCAATAAGAATGAGTTAACATCTGCAGCCCTTATTCAGGCATTGCTCCAAGCTGGGTGTTCGCTGAAGTACAGCGTGTGGGTGTGGGGTTGACAGACACTGCAGGCTCTGGGGCAGTAAGGTGTGTGGAGCCTGGCTCTGCATCCTCCAGAAAGGGTAAGGCCTCGGGTGGAAGGGAGAGGTGGGGGCAGCCAATGCTCAGTGCTGCCCGGACCATGGATTACACCCTCAGAGCCACCCGGAGCAGCCGAATGGTACTTTGGTGGCAATTCAAAAGTGGCTAGGGCTCCAGCTGTCACCACTGCTGCAGTAGCAATGGTGGTGGCTAGAGCCCTGGACCTCTTTGAATCACTGGGCCCCGGGGCAAGTGCCCCATTTCCCTCCTCTGTCTCTGCCCCCCATCGATGAGCCTGTGTGGGTGCAGCACAAACTTTATGCATAACATAAGTCACATCAAAGCCTCCAAAATACTGTAGTTTTCAGTGCTGCTTCAGACAGTCTGTACATAGAGGAATTCAATTAGCTGGATTTTGGCCAACCATAAGTCCCATTCATCTAATGCTATTCATTTAAAGTTTACATCACACTTTACCAGCATTATGCAGTGAAGCAAACATCATTTAATTACTTCAAAACATCACTGAGGTTGTTTTCACGATGTCCATTTTATGGACAGAAAAAATGAAGAACAAGGACAAGTGACTTTTCTACAACATACAGTGAGTTCATAGGAATATAGAACGTTAGAACTGGAAGGGCCCTTGAGAGGTCATCGAGTACAGTCCCCTACTCTCATGGCAGGACCCAGTACAGTCTAGACCACCCCTGATAGATGTCTATCTAACTTGCTCTTAAATATCACCAGAGATGGAGATTCCACAACCTCCCTAGGCAACTTATTCCAGTGTTTAACCACCCTGACAGTTAGGAGGTTTTTCCTAATGTCCAACTAAAACTTCCGTTACTGCAGTTTAAGCCCATTGCTTCTTGTCCTATCCTCAGAGGCCAAGGAGAACAATTTTTCTCCCTCCTCTTTGTGACACCCTTTTAGAGATTAGAAAACCGCTATCATGTCCCCTCTCACTCTTCTCCTTTTCAAACTAAAAAAGCCCAATTGTTTCAGTCTTCATTCATAGATCATGTTCTCTAGACCTTTAATCATTCTTGTTGCTCTTCTCTGGATCTTCTCCAATTTCTCCACATCTTTCTTAAAACGGGGTGCCTAGAACTGCACATAATACTCCAACTCGGGCCTAATCAGGGCAGAGTAGAGCAGAAGAATGACTTCTCGTGTCTTGCTCACAACACTTCTGTTAATGCATCCCAGAATCACGGTTGCTTTTTTTGCAACAGCATCACACTGTTGACTCATATTCAGCTTGTGACCCCTAGATCCCTTTCTGTAGTACTATTTCCTAGACAGTCACTTCCTATTTTGTATGTGTGAAACTGAGTGTACCTTCCTAAGTGGAGCACTTTGCATTTGTCCTTATTAAACTTCATCCTATTTACCTCAGACCGTTTTTCCAGATCATTTTGAATCATGACCCTGTCCTCCAGAGCAGTTGCAGCCCCTCCCAGCTTCATAGCAGAGAACCCAAGAGTCAATCATCCCAGCAACAACCTCTAGTCATTAGCTCATGCCTTTCGCCCCAAGACTGAATGGCTGACATGAAAACACTGTATGCAAATAAGTATATGTACAAAAATGGATGAGGGAGCGAAAGGACAGGTAAATCCAAATGGCGAAGGGGGAACTAAGTAAGATGTTTATATCAATGATGAGAACGTGCCCATTTATGCCAGATAGGATTAAAAACATTCTAGAAAATCAACCCCAGATTCAGAGCATGGTCAGGAATGAATTGCTTGGGTTTAGGATGAAATTCCTCCTCTGAGCTGGCCATGTCATCATTGTCAATGTGGTCTCTTCTGAAGCTTTTTGCTAGTGGCTGCTGGTAGAAATAAGATAATAGGTGGACTATGGCGTGATCTGGTATGGCTATTCATGTGTTCAGCCACACTCCATGGAGTTTATACAGAGCAGACAGTAGAGAGCCGAGGAAGACAAAAGGTCCAGAACAAATATGAGGGAAACATAAAATGGACCCAATGACAAAACAAAGAAGTGTGTGTGTGTGTGTGGCAGGGAGGGGAAGCCTCCCCATAGTAAAAGCATAAATCCACCACAGCGGATGGGGAAGAAGAGAACAAAACAAAAAAACCCAGCTAATTGCAAGTTTAAGAGAGAAAGCTCCAACAAATCTCCTCAGGACCAACTAGGATACTTTGCGCCCTAAAGTATCCTTCCCAGACTTTTTCAGGTAATACATGAGTAGAATGGCTTATGACATGGTGTTATTTTGGTGTTACCTGTCTGTTCCCCGGGAAAATCAGAGTAGCAGTCATGGCTTATCTTTAATATATACTGAGGCTCTGTCTACACTGGCAAGATTTTGCACAAGTACTTTTAGTGCAAGAGTTTTTGCATTAAAGTATTTGTGCACGAGAGAGTCCACTGGCATGTGCTTTTGCGCAAAAGCATCCATGCCAGTGTAGACGCTCTCTTGTGCAAGAAAGTTCCGATGGCCATGTTAACCATCGAGCTTTCTTGCGTAAGAAATTCATGTTGCCTGTCCACACTGGCATCTTGTGCAAGAACAGTTGTGCAAGAGGGCTTTTCCCTGAGTGGGAGCATCACAGTTCTTGTGCAAGAAGCCCTGATTTCACATATTAGAACGTCAGTGTTCTTGTGCAAGAACTCTCCGCCCAGTGTAGACAGGCAGTGTGTTTTTGCGCAAAAGCAATTGCTTTTGCGCAAAATCATGCCAATGTAGAGACAGCCTGAGCGTAACCATGGCTTTTGTTAATAACAATATCCAGCTGCAATTTTTCAGGCTGCATGAAGGAAGGTAAACAAAGCTGTACATAAATGGATCTGGAAAAAGCTCAGAAAACTTAATTTCATCTGTACTCATGTTCTTTGCCAGCATTCAAATCTCATTTCAGTGGTCCCAGTATTGCTAGTTAATGAACAAAAATGTTGGCATACTAACAGAGATATTTCATTTAAAATAGAAGAAGCTACAGTATGTGTATGATTTATAGTTTGAGTTTTAAGTACTGCACTGTATATGAGTGTCTTTCCACACTATTTCATCTTTTGTGTACAAGAATTTGACATTCCAGCAATATCTTAGTTGCTTCTATTAATTCACAGAAAACTTTACTTTCTTCTTTCACAATAATTTCAGAGTTATAATCAAAAATGCAGTATATCACATTTTCTATAAGACTTGAAAGATCTTTGAATTTTTCTTCCTCTCTGGATTGTTCCTTTATAGAGTAAATGTCTCCTGGCATTGGGTGAAAGATGTGAGTGCTTAAACTTTTTTCCTTTTTAAGGACTTAGTATGGGTTTTCATTTATTTTTGTGATACATGGTTGATATTTGACCAAGTTGTTGTTATTTCAAGAATTGCTCTTGTATCATTATGCTTGGCTGGTATATATTATATTTCTGCTCACTCGCATTCAGCCAAAGCAATACCATAGTTTTAGTATCAGTGCTTGTAAACAATTATAGGCATTTTTAGCCTATGGGTGTTCTCTCTCTGTTATTACAATGATGAAGATAGACACATGGTATGAGCTTTTGACTTTTCTGTTCATTTGGTTTATATGTAGCAATGAGGTGACTACATAAGAATTTACTTGTCTTTGACAGCTTGTTTTTTAGTTCGTGATAGTGCTTATCACCAGTGAAGTGATTTCACAATAGGCTTTGTTTTATTAAGTAGGAGATTTACCTGGCATTGCTCAGGTCCCTAACTCAGCTTTAAGATGCTAAACAAATCTGAGTCACACAGAAATAGTCATGCTCTCTTTGCAAATATTAATTCAATATTTACTGCCAATATTTACTCCTTTCAATATTTACTGAAAGGAGAGTAAAAGGCATTCACTCCAGCTTATACAGTTTATCTGGGGAATGTTTAGGATCCATGCTATACAAATACAAATGAAATAGACCTCTAAAAATAGAAATTTTCCAGGTTCAAAACTTTCACCATGAGTGTGCCACCAGCTCAAAGAGTAGAAGCCCCAGAGCAAATTAACACATGGCTTCAGGGGTTTGTAGACAGATCCATGTTTCAAAGAGCTTGCAAATAAGGTTTCATGCTACAAAACAGCTAGCATCATACTTAGTACTTCTGACTCATAAGAGCCAGAACTCTACCAGATAACAAAGATCTGTCCTTAATGCAATACAATTTAATATGTTTTAATTAGTAACACAATAGTTAAAATAATTAAGATCACAGTTTTAGATATATATCTACAGCACTCCACAAAATTTGGTTAAAATAATCTTTTTCCTTTCATACTTTAAGCCATTAACACCTATATAAACTTTGAAATGTAATCATGCAAATGTCCTGGCACACACCACACTCCCATGCAGTTTGCTCCCACCCAGGTCCTATCCAAGGGAACTTCAAGAAGCCCTCCCCTTAGCTCCCTAAGATAACAGCTACAGAACAAATTTACCAGTGGCTCCAGCTTGCACTGTTCCCAAGACAATATACACCTTCACAATCCTCCTCCTCTTTTATCCAAAGTCTTGTCCTACCATGTGTTTAATCTCGCACGTCTCCTCACAAGGTTCTTCCCTTCACCCCAAAATCCCTACCAAATGTCTTGATTCAACTAAAAAACCTGACCCCTGCTGACCCATTTGCAGCCTCTGCACATGTAGATCGTGGCTGTCCTGTATCCTGCAGCCAGGGAGGGAAGCTTTCCAAACATGGAACTCACCAGAGAGCTAAAAAAAAGGAGGGGAACCTAAAGTGATGAGAGAGATGGCTGAAACGGGGTGTGTGTGTGGGGGGGGGGGGGGGGGGGATTTCCCATTTTAAATGACAGCTGCAGGGAGAAGTTTGGTCTTGCTCTCACTGAAGGAGATACTGACCTGATCCCAAATGGGATAAATGTAGGAAAGCACAGGAGAAGTGGAAGGTGCTGTCTTGTTACCATGAAGTGTGGAGGAGGGATGTAAATTGAAGAGAACGGGGCAAAGTAGAAACATAGAATCATGGAATAGTAGAACTGGACGGGAACTTGAGAGGTCATCAAGACCAGTCTCCTGCCCTCACGGCAGGACCAAGCACTGTCTAGATGTCTGTCACCCTCATCGATGTTTATCTAACCTGCTCTTAAATATCTGCAAAGATGGAGATTCCACAACCTCCCTAGGCGATTTATTCCAGTGTTTAACCACCTTGACAATTAGGAAGTTTTTCCTAATGTCAAACCTAAACCTCTGTTGCTGCAGTTTAAGCTCATTGCTTCTTGTCCTATCATCAGAAGCCAAGGAGAACAATTTTTCTTCCTCCTCTTTGTGACACCCTTTTAGAGCCTGGAAAACCGCTATCATGTCCCCTCTCAGTAGTCTCCTTTACAAATGAAACAAGGCTAATTCTTTCAGTCTTTCAGTCTCATAGCTCATGTTTTCTAGACCTTTAATCATTCTTGTTGCTCTTCTCTGGATCTTCTCCAATTTCTCCACATCTTTCTTCAAATGTGGTGCCCAGAACTGGACACAGTACTCCAACTGAGATCTAATCAGTGCAGAGTAGAGCAGAAGAATTACTTCTCATATATTGCTCACAGTGCTCCTGTTAATGAATCCCAGAATCATGTTTACTTTTTTTTGGATAATCTGTGCTCTGCTGTGTTAGTTTCCCAACATCTGTTTGGATAGTTGAAGTCCCCCATCCCCACCAAATTCTGTGCTTTGAATGATTTTGTTAGTTGTTTAAAAAAAGCCTCTTTCACCTCTTCTGCCGGGATATGTGGTTTGTAGTAAACCCCTAGCATGATGTCACCCTTGGGTTTTTTTATCCCTTTTAGCCTAACCCAGAGACTCTCAACAAGTCTGTCTCTTATGTCCATCTCCATCTTAGTCCAAGTGTATACATTTTTAATATATAAGACAACATCTCCTCCATTTTTTCCCTTCTTATCCTTCCTGAGCAAACTGTACCCTTCTACACTTAGGCTGTGTCTACATTGGCATCCCTTTCCGGAAAAGGGATACTAATGAGACATTTTGGAATAGCAAAATCCGCGGGGGTTTAAATATCCCCCGCAGTATTTACATTAACATGGCTGCTGCTTTTTTCCGGCTTGGGGATAAGCCGGAGAAAAGCGGCAGTCTAGACGTGATTCTCCAGAAAATAAACCCTGTAGTCTAGATATAGTCTGAGATTCCAACTATGTCATAGTTGTGTTTATTTACTAGCACTTCAAGTTCTTTCTGATTATTACCCATACTCCTTGCATTTTTATATAGGTATCTAAGATACTGATTTGATTTTGCCTCCCAGTTCTGCCTTGTCCTTTCTCTTTCTCTGCTATTATAGTCCAACCTCCCTCCCATTTCCGACCCAACTCCCAGGTCTCCGTGCTCTTCACTTACCTGTGGGCTTTCATCACCTGTCCCTGCTGAACCTGGTTTAAAGCCTCCCTCACTAAGTTAGCCAGTCCACATCCAAATACAGTCTTCCCCTTCCTCGAAAGAAGAACCCCATCCCTACTTAACAGCCCTTCTTCTTGGAACAGCATGCCGTGGTCGTGGAAGCCAAAGCCCTTCTGGTGATGCCATCTTTACAGACAAGCATTCATCTCCAGGATGCACCTGTCTCTGCCTGGACCCCTATCTTTGACAGGAAGGACTGAAGAGAATACCACCTGTGCTGACAGAAAAGTAAACATGCAACTGAATGGGCAGCAGAGGAGTGTAACAAAGAGGAAAACAGGGGTCCCTGTCCATTCAGTTCCCCAACAGGAGGGCTAGGGCCTAGGGGAGAAGTAGGGTGGGGGTGGAGGGGAAAGGTGAGAGGCTGTCATCCTGTTAGCAGTTTACAGGGCAGGGGAGAATATGGGAGCGAAGAAGAGAAGTTGCCCTGACCTGGCAGTGCCTGTAACTTACCCAACTTTTTCAAAGTGGCTGGTGACAGGCAATGAAGCACCTACCCCTGCTCCCCTTCAGTCGTCAGCAACTCCAGTTCCAACACGATTTGGGTCACATGATCCTCCAAGTACTTCCTGCCTCCCTGATTGGAGAACTTGCTTACCCCCGGCGAGTACAGACCCTGCATCGTGCAGCTTACAGGAAACGTTGACATACACACAGATAAACAGACACAAATAGACAAACTCTCTGAAATGTATAGTAGATACCTAACCCTTTCTCCCTGTTGCTCCCTCCAGTAAGGTTAAAGCAGTCACAGTCCCCATTACTGGCCCTTTGCTGCCCCCTGTTGTCATTCTACAATGTAACTGTTCCTCCTACCAGACCCCTCCCTTTCCATTTTATGAGAAATCAAATTCTAGGCACATTCCATTGTCCTGGCACAACCAAACCCTGAGCTTGCTTTAAGTTAAGATAAGAGGAATCTGCCTACCAAATTTGGTGGCTCTAGATCTTACCATTTTAGGAGGAGTTCTTGGACAGACAAACTTTCCAAAATATATAATAACTGTATCTAAGACACTTTTATTTAGCTTTAATGACAAGAAGAAAACAAATTACAGCTGGATGTATTAATGTAACCAACACCACACCTCTCATTTCCATCTGGAGATGGCACTTGCAAAGTTGGGAAAGGGACTGGTATTGACATATATTATTATACTTGTTACTAGTATAATTCTGATTGATTTATTTTTATTGGTGTTTGTGTCAGGATTAATAAGGCATAATCTTGTGACGATACTTGAGGAAAATGCGGATGACATTTCACTAGCAAATTATTTCATGTTAACAGTGCTGATACAGATAATATTCCTGTAGTTTATACAGCTTCTTCGTGGTTACAGAGGGGTCTTTTGTTCTCTCTGACCACTGTTCTTGGGAATACTACTGGCTGTTTCTGTTAGTGCTGTGTTCTATGCTGTTAAGGTGCAGCATGTTAGCGCATAAACAACAATATAGCAATTGATAATGAGAGCCCTATTCTGAATGTTTTCATATGCATAAATAACCTCATATGGTTGATGGACTGTCTCTGTTGCCCAAGAAGTGAGTACTTAATGGTATTTTCTCTCATAACATCAGAAATATATAGGTGCCATGAATGGTGGTTGAGTCTTGACAATCTTGTACATGTCCTGTATAATCGAGGAGGTTTTCTTTATTTCATGCCCAGGTATGGTTTGATCAGAATGCTCAGCTTTCTAAGGTTTACTCTAGTCCTTGTGCCTGTAAGGAAAATATACTGGTATAACAATTGTCCTTCTATTTCATGCCCTCTGTTTCTTTTCTCTCTGGTAATTTGTAAAGGAATATGTTACATTTTGTGAAATTACAAATTATTTAATGCCACCTAGAATTAGCTTGTGGGTGTGTGTGTTAAAGGTGTGTGTATCTGATACCCTCATGAGAATTCAAGATACAGAGTGGGTGTGGAGCGAACCCCTTCCTAAGGTTAGTGTTGGAGCAGCTGATCAGAATTTGCCTGATATAAATGGTGGCCTTGGATTCTTTAAACCTTTCCCCATACTCCTGAAGAGAAATGGGAAGGATCTTTACTAATCTGGAGCCCTGCCTTGTGTCCCTTTCCAATGGTGAAAATGGCACTTGATTTAAACAAAGGATTTAACCTGACTCTGCAGGCACAATGTGTAGGTTCAGTAAGATTTGGCAGATAGAATGGGTGTTGGGTGTTCATGGCAGTTTATACTCACAGCAAGAATAGCATGAGGAGAGGAAGGGCTTCTCTCCTCCCCCATGTCTTCTCTCTCACTGCATCTTCATTTTTACTTGGCGAGAGTGTTAGTGCTGAGATTGGAGTTCCTTCTCTGTGGCCCATTGAAAGCCCCTGATAATGCTTTCTCAGATGCCTGTGCCACTGTTAGCCTTGGAGAGAGGTTGACTAGAACATGTGTTAACATGAAATTAGATGTTGGTGTAATTGTGATTATCTGATCTTAAAAACCAATAGACAAGATAACTATGTGCACTTACCTCTCTACTACCTATCACGTGGAACTGCCAGTCTGTGTAAACTTTGACAAACTGGTATCAAATTTTATTGCCCTTCATACAAGTTCAGGTCTTTTCTTACCACTTTTATTTATAGCACGATAAAAAATATTGTTGTTATCTAGGACCATCTCATCTGGCCATCTACCTAACTGGAGCAATTAGAAAGCTGATCCTGTAGGGTTTCTTTCCATTATGTTTTAGCTGCAACTGAAGGCTTGTGCCTGTGTCAGTATGCTGTATTCCAAACCAGATGTTTTCTCCTCTAAATTGGATTCAGTGATCCAGAGAAGCTGTTTTTTAAGCCTGCTTCTTATGTTATTGATAATAGAAAAATAAGTGCAGAGTAAATACAATTTCATACTAGTGAGCATCACTGAGAAAATCACTTTTAATGTATTTGGAACAACTTACTACTTCTGAAAGAAATTGCTATAAAATGACAAAAGTTTTATTTTCATCTGTCACAGCAGTCTCTATCAATCATAATGTTTTATTAAAAAAGTTGTTTAGATGGTTCAAAATGTCTAGTCTTTCCCAGTGACACACATGCTATCTGAGAAGTTAGAGACAGTAAAGACCCCCCCAGAGCATCTAATTCATCTCCCTGCTCATTTGAAATTGTTTGCTGCTGTGTGTTCCCATAGATTTTAATGCTAGAAGGACCATTATGGTAATTTAGTCTGTCCGCCTGCATGATGCAGACCAAACAGCTTCACCTAGTCTCTGCATTGCACTTGTGACTTCTGTGTGAGCATTAATTTACCTTTCTGAAGGCCTCTAGTTGTGACTTTCAATGAGTGCAAGTGATGGAAACATGCAGCACATGATTTTTTTCCGAGTTAGTAGATGCTCCAATCAACAGGATTTTCCCCACTTGCATAAAATGATTATTCCACAGCCTGAAAAGTCTCACAGTTAAAATTGTTTTATTTTAAATTCAGCCTAAAATGTCCTCTTTTTATTCTTTTACAACTGCGTAGATCTGTAGCCCTAGGTTAGCATCGGTTTGTCTGTTTATCAATTATATTTATCAAGTGCTTATCTCCTTCATATCTACTCATTTCTAAGCTCCTACCTGTCCTCAAACTGGCAGCAGTCCGAGCTGTAGTTCATGCCAGGTAAGAGAATTGTAGCGTGTGCTACCATGGTGCATTTTTATGGAGCAGTTGGGAGCAAGCTAGATTTGCCTCATAAGGAAAGCAGCAGCAGACTCAGCCCACTGAACAGAACAGGGCTGCTCATGTAATTCCTTTCCCCCCTGCTTTAAATCCGTAACAATCGCTCAGGCTGGATTATTTATAATTTTGCTTCCACATGCAGCACATCAGAATCACATACCTCTGATGATTTAATAGAGGTTTTAGGGAGGTTAGCACAGTACTTTCAGAAGAGGAAATGCATTCAGGCAAGCTGGGCCTCAGTACAAGTGGTGTGTAACAAATGAGCAAAATCATTTGGCTTGAAATCTGTTTGGCTGGAGAAATGACAGTTCAGCTCTCTGATGTTCCAGCACAATCTCCACTACCCTTTTCTTGGATGAGACATTGATTTAAGGCAGGACTGGAGTAATGTGGCTAGATTTAATAAAGGAGTTGGGTAACTTCGTAAACAGCAAATAGTAGCAAGCAGTACTATTAGTAGTTATTCAGTCTAAGATAAAGGTAGTTAGAGCTTATCCACTAATTTTGTAAGATGAGCTCTGTAGGGAAGGAAGGAATCCCAAAATACTTCTAGCTACAGCATTGCACTGTTGCCTAGGTACATGGTAGGGTTTTTTGTTTGCTTCTGAAGCTTCAGTTACTTGCCATTGCCAGTTGCAGAATACAGCAGGACTTGATGAATCTGGTGGTTTGGTTCCTTGGGGGTAAGAGGAGGAGAAGAGGTCAACTCATTTACATTGGCACAGTAATGAGCTGGAGGAACCATGCCTCAGCAGAAAAAGGAACTTGAATGAGCTAATTATGAAAATGATACAGAGATTATTTAGCTCTCATGCTTCTCACCTTCTCTAAAATGCTTCTAACCTGTATCGATATGGAATTTAGACAGAGGTATACACCACGTTATTCTCACTGCTTTTGGAAAACACTTTGGCGTTATTTTTGGTCTTGCTCTGTGTTCCTACTCTGCCTTCTCTTATTTCTGCTTGCTCTAATGTTTTTTAAAGAGTAATTTGCTTTTTGCAGAAATGTCGCTTGGTGGAGAGTTAGTTGCTTCAGGTGGATGAATGAGAATAGTAATGCTTTGCCTGCAACAGCACTTTCCACATGTAAATCTTAACGTGCCTTGCAGACATTGTAACCACCCCAAAAGATATTAATAACTATTTATGATAGTATTTTAGAGAGAGAGAGATAAAATAAGGCACATTGCAGTTAATTGACGTGTTCAGCGTCATATAGTAAAGTCAGTGACTAAGGTGTGAAAAGAACAGAGGAATCTTTGATTTCACCCTCTTGCTCCAGTTACTATAACAGGAGGCACCAGTTGTTTTTTAGATTTGTGAACTACTCCCCACTTATGGACTATCTGTCTTTCCCCTCAATATCACAGTGCTTGGTTCTCAAAATATTTAATTCTGTGGATGACAAAGAAAGGCTCCATGGGTGACTGTTTGAGAAACACCAAACTGGACTCTGCTCATTGGGCACTGTTATCCCTAGAGATTGTTCATCACCCTAATACTTCTCTTTCTTGCTTTTTCAGAATGAAATGCGGAGTCTCTCTCTCACCTGCTAACTGGTGTGGAGCACCTTGTCTGAGAGTTCCAGTTGATCTTGGAGATTGTGAGGATCAAGATAGATCTTCAGGTAAAGAACATGTATTTTGAGCTTGTCATGACTGACTCATATCCAGACACAATATATTTTATAACATGAATGCTTCTTGACAGGCTGTAGATCACCCTTTGGAATTTAGAGATCTCATTTAAACAAGAAGTGAAGGAGTTGCCTTTTGTATATATAAAAAAAGGGTATCTAGTGTTGTTTGTGCATCTCTTCATTCTTGTGTAGAGTAGAAAGAGCTTTACTCAGCTCTGAGCATTTTCTCTGTCATTGCTCAGCTTGTGGTGTTATCCTCAAAAGGAAGTAAATGCATATGAACTCAAAGCAGTCACTTGTGCCATGCAGAGTGAAAAGAGACCATATGCAAATAACAGATAACAATTTTGTCAAATGTGAATGGGATTCTGTATCTTTAAGGGTTTTATTCCCCTCGCCCCATGAGAATAACACCTTCTCTTAATGGACTTGTTGCTAAAAGGGGCCGCCTTTTGTCTTTGAGGAAAAAAAGTGTTGCTCTCTGTATTAGAATCCTGGAATTCACATTTTTGTTTGTATACATTGGCTTTATTTTACTTGACAAGTAGCTGGTATATAAGACACCATTTTGAAATCTAAAGTGCCACATATATAGAGAGGACTTTTTAAAAGTGGAACTGTTTTCAAGCTGTGAGTGTTGAGGTCTGGAAATCAATCTCTGGGCCGTCTAATCCTCCCTCTGAAATGGTGGAGTTTTGTTAAGTATCCTGTCCCATAACACAAGAACAAGGAAATAGTACATTAAATTGAAAGACTAAAAAGTTTAAATTGGAAAAAGGCAAATAAGGTTTCTAATGCAACTTACTATTTAGCTCTGGAGCTCACTGCTACAAGATGGTAAGTTCAAAATAAAAGTATTAGAATAGGGCCAAATGCAGTAGGTGATATAGAAGCAGTGGATGCCAGATCCTGAGTCATTCTTCAGGACAAAATCTGATCCCCGGTGGGGGTCAGGCCAGGTTTACGCTATGAGAGACAGGTGATCTAAAATATGCAACTGCTGCCACATGAATAGCATAGCTAGAATCGACATACCTTAGATTGAATTTCTGCGGCCTGCAGCAGACCTTGGCTCCTGGCATTCACAGGGGCATACTGGTGTCTTTTTGGTTCACTTCAGACCAATCTTCCTCAGCCCTTTTATAAGTGCCACGTGACCATAAAGCTCCACAGGAGCCAGCCTGGGGGATGAGTGTACCAGAGTCAGCAAGACACAAACAGGGAACAGGACCCAGAAAATGGGCTAAAACAGGCCCTGAGGAGCAAAGAAATCTTTGTTTGTTTGTGACTCTTAAGTCCAACATTTGCTAATCTGGAAGGGGGTAAGTGGTTGTTTTTTTTTTTTTAAATCACTTAGTTCTGAGGACTAAGCAACAACTCCAGTACAGACCAATATGTAGGGAACTGAGAAGACCCAACTTGTGGAGGGAAACGGAGGCAAGGAGTGCTGGCAATGCCAGGTTTGGCCATGAGGAGGTGCTGCAGGGCAGGCAGGACCCAAGACAAAAGGGAAAGTAAATTGGAAGAAAGCAATGGAAGGACAAATAATGGTGGCGACTGTGAAATTGAGTAAACTCTTGAAACATTCAGCCCCATTTTCCTCTACCACCAGTGACGTTAATGCCTGTACCTTTCCTTTACAGAATCCAGAATGCTAAACTGGCTACTGAAGGTAGAGGTCTGTCATTCTAGTTAGGATGAAAAATGACCAAAAGAAATCCAGGCTTTGTGATTACACGCAAAATGTAGTCACAAAACAAGCATTTTAGGATAAGATAGAAAAATAGCATTACTGCTATTGGATTATACAATTAAATAAATTGCAGAAAGTGGGTGTTTCTAATTGGCTAGTTAGCCCCAGAAGAAGTGATCAAGAATTGTATGGAATGCTGTTTCTCAATGAAATTGTTTTATTAGCTGATGCAAGTTCATTCTGCCTCTAAAAGCACCTAAAGTAGGGGAGCCGTGCTAATCTTCATGTATGTGTGTGTATGTGTGTGTGTGCGCTTTTGAAAAATATGGCTTTTTATTTTTAGTCCTTTCTGGAGATTGACTATCTTTGTGTAAAGGGTGAACTTTGGTAGGTGCTTACTTCTAAAATTGCCTGTGAAATCATCTTATATCCTGTTTGAAGAAAAGAAGACAATGCTGTGGAAATGAAAAATGAGTTTGTGCAAAAGTTATCTTCTCTAGAAGAGACTCCGGAAATAGCGTTTCATTGCAGGGTTTATTACTTTTTCCCTAAGATATATAGATGCATGTTATCAGTATAACGCAGCTATCATGCTCATAGAGCAATAACATTACTTCCAAAGTTCCAGAAAGTATTTAACAGACCTTCTCAGAAGACAGAGACTTACAGAACTTTAATGCTTAAGCATTAAAGCAACTTGGGGTTTGTATTTTTATCTCATGGCTTTGCAAGCACTTTTGTATAATTATTTTACTAACTCCAATCTTCTGTACACAAAAGTATAACTAATACAAGTAATACTTTTTAAATACAATTTTCTCTCCAGTGAAATATCTAAGTATTCTAAATGCAAATGCCAAAGCAAAGAAATAAGAAACATTTTATCAAGTGTGTTAAGCAGTTGCACTAGGCATGTATTGTGTAGGTACCTGTTTAAGCAAGGAATAGTGTTTCTTCTGCTGTGAAGCAAATAGTTTTTTTTCAGTGAAGGGATTGCCTGTGTTGAAAGATAAGTTTGAAAAGTCTCTAAAATATAATACTTTAGGGAATTAGGGGATTTAAAAGTTCAGTATGCTCTTGTACCACACCAAGATCACACAAATCATCTTTCCCCTTTCCTTCTGAATGACAAGGATAAAGAATCAACTCTTTTCCTTTCCACTTTCTCTGAGATTAATATTTCCTCATCACATCTAATGAATGTTGTCTTCTTGGTCTTATGGTATCCATAATAGAGATAGAGTAATCTTCAAAAAAGACCAAGAAGCTTAAGGAGACAATATAATTACAAGAATTACCACTGGAAAAATTTAGCAGCAAGGTGCATACAATCTTCTCCTTGCGTCCAGAGGGTAGACTTATTGGGAGTTACATATATACATTGTAGATTACTTGGCATTGCTCAGACCCTTAATTCAATCTTTTTTTAAATGTACATGATTTATTGAAATGATTATCTTATTGAAAAATACAGTGTTATTTTTATGAAATTAATTTTAGTAATTTTTTAAAAATGGGAATTCCATCAAGTATTTTTTCTTCGTCCTATTAAAATCTTATCATTCACTATGTTTTAACAAAAAAGGGCTATAATCAATTTGTTTTCCAATAATATTGTCTTCTAGTTTTCAAACCTTAAGCATTGAGCAGCTGTGCCAAAATAGAGCACTACTCCGAATTTCTCTGTTTTATTTCTTTTCTGTAAAGTTTACTGAGAAACAATCCAATTCTAGGTTCATCCTATTTTTCTGGCTCATCTTACTTCAGTTTCTTTCAACATTTGCTCGGGTATGTCAGTTTTGAGGACTGTACTAGATTTGGTGATTCTGTCTCTTTTCTGTCTGATTTTATAAGAAGCAATCCCATTTTCCTAGCAAACTAAACCCTTACATTGCTTTGTTATGATAAGAGGAAGCTGTATATTGAATGTGATGGTCCTAGCTCTTACTGTTTAGGAGGAGTTCTTGATCAAATAGAAAAAGTTTCTAAAATATATAGTAGATAACCCCTCATTGGAAATGGTTATGTGATTGGTTAGAGTAATAGGAATCTTTCCTGATTCTTCGCTTCCAGTAGCAATCCTTTGCACTTTAGCGCTTATAAAACTGCCTCTGTTAAAATCCGTATATCCATTCCATACATTTTGATTTGAATGCAGTGAATTGTTAATGTCGACTTCCAAAAACATCTGAGGTAAATTGAGCATCTCATTTGTAACTGTGTGGAAGAGCATTACTGTGTAAATATGCAAATTGATAAAAATGAAAACATTCTTTTTATATATACCTTGAAATTGCTAATCTGCTGCTGCTATGCTGATGCCTTTGAGAAGTATAAATTATTAGAGCACTAACATTTGTCTATATTTGGTAGCACAGTTCTTGTGGGTATTCAACCACTTGGCTGAGGGCAAATTGTGAATCCATGGAAAGAGGAATATACAGTACATAAAGCCAATCAAAACGCATCTGCTTTCTAACGGTAATGTAAAGACACTCCTGGATCAGTTCAAGGAGACTGCCTGAAGGTATATGTCGTAAAAATAAAATGCTCTTTAAGTATGCCTAACAGGGCCATGACAGTATGACTTACTTCTCAGCATTAGTAAGAGGTGGGACTGCTATTATAGCAAAATCACTTGGTAAGATGTGAAACAACAAATGCTCATTTCAAGTGTTGACCTTTGCAAAGCTCATCATTGCTGCAGGACAGGGGAGTTACCATTGACTTCTTGGTGCCTGATCTGTCAATTATGCTGCCTGTGGTAAGCGCTGCACTTAGGAGGTGTCTGTAAAATAACAAATAATTGTGATGGACATTGTTAAATAAAACTGCTGCGTAATTGGTAATGATTATTATAACATCTGCAAGCCTCATAATGGATAGATCAATTATATACTCCCCTTCTCTCAGGCTAAATAAAGAAAATTAAATTCAGACTAATTAACTCAGCACATCCCTTATGGAAAAATCCTATAGAATTGAATAAAGAAGGATAGCATTTCTGCAGCTTGTTAAAAAAATTAAAACCAAACTATAGAAATCTACAACAAGGATAGAATTATCAGTGCGATTCTATGGATGACTGAATTAACTCAAAATAATTTCTTTAGGTTCTTGGGGTATGTCTACACTGCACGGTTATTTCGGGATACCTCTGGTATCCTGAAATAGCTACCCCGTGTCTACACAAGTTGACCATTATTTCAAAATATTTTTTGAAATAATGGGCGTGCTGTTTTGCGCATCCTGGTAAACCTTTTGCATGAGGGTTAAGGGATGGCTTGAAACAGTGCAATATTTTGAAATTTGGCACTGTGCAGACACACTAAATTTCAAAATAAGCTATTTCAAAATAGATTAGAAATAAGACACGCAATTTGCACTATGCAAATTGCGCATCTTATTTTGAGTTTAGGATGCTATGTAGGTGCACCCTTAGTCATTTCATTATTTTTGAATTCTATAGGACTTTTCCATAAGGGATGGGCTAACTGTTTGATCACTGGGAGGCATTCATGGATAAAGGACTGTTTTTACAGAAAGCACACTACCTGAGTAGGAAGGGAAATAGACTTCTGGAATGAAGATTGGCACAACTCATCAAAAGAACTTTAAACTAGGAACTTGGGAGAGAGTATTGGGAGATACTCATGTAATTTCCACACATGATTTTAACATGTGGCTCCATGTGCTGCCGCTCACCCACCACACCAATCCACAGCTTCTACTGGCCACAGCTCTCCGTTATTCATCAATGGGAGCTACAGAAGTGGTGTCCACAGGTTTCTGCTATGCCTTTATCGGTGTATGGCTACACTAGCCACCCTAGTTCAAACTAGGGTGGCTAATGTAGTCATTCGAACTTGCAAATGAAGCCTGGGATTTAAATATCCCGGGCTTCATTTGCATGTTCCTGGGCATTGCCATTTTTAAATGCCCAGTAGCTTGAACTACCTGCCTGCGGCTACACGCGGCACGGGCTAAGTAGTTAGAATTCACTCTCTTAATTTGAACTACTGTTACTCCTTATTGCAGGAGGAGTAATGGTAGTTCGAATTAAGAGTGTTAATTCGAACTACCTAGCCCGTGCTGCGTGTAGCCGTGGGCAGGTAGCTCGAGCTACCGGGCATTTAAAAATGGCGGTGCCCGGGAACATGCAAATGAAGCCCAGGATATTTAAATCCCGGGCTTCATTTGCAAGTTTGAATGACTACATTAGCCACCCTAGTTTGAACTAGGGTGGCTAGTGTAGTCATACCCTCAGGGGCTGCAGGGACATGCCAGCCACTTCCAGGAGCACAATTGCCATAGGGATAATTACTCCAGCCATGACAAGTTAGGCATTTTAGAACTCACTACAACCCCACAACCTGTCTCCCTCTTGAGAAGGAGGAAAATCAAGTTAAAAGGGCACAGCAATGGGGAAAGGAACAGCAGTGAGTAGAAGAATGGACATTAAGGGAAAGGATGATCCTGATACCAGTCAGATGATACTGGCTGTAGAATGACTATAGCCAATCAGGCAAAGGGTGTAGGTAAAGCCAAGTAGCAATCCTGAGTTAAGATATTTATACACCACCGCAAGGAGCCTGGGAAACCAAACAGAGGAAGGAGAGCTACTGGTGCAGGAAGTGAAAGCACATATTATAGGGATAACAGAAACATGGTGGAATAGGAGACATGACTTAGAGTACAGATATTGAAGGGTATGTGCTGTTTAGGAAAGGCAGAAAGAAAGGCAACACTGATGGAGTAACATTGTATATTAATGATGAAGGAGACTATAAAGAAATTATAAATGATGGAGTAGGTAAGACAGAATATGTTTGGGCCCCTTTGGGGAAGAAAGCTACTAGAAATTCCCCTATTATAGTTCTTGGGGTATGTTATAGACAATGAGGATCTGATTTTAATATGGGTAGAGACATCTGTAATGTTTTTAATGAAATTAAATGTTGCAGGGGATTATGTGATTATGGGAGACTTTAATTTTTCATATATAGATTGGAGGAAAAGTGCTACTAATAATAACAGGACACAGATTTCCGACATGTGATAACTGGAAGATTTTTTTTTTAACCAAATAATTACTGAATCAACTAGAAGTGACTTCATTTTAGATTTGGCATTGGTGAGTAGTGAGGACCTCATAGAACAACTGGTTGTAGATGACACCATGGTTCAAGTGATAAAGAGTTTAAACTAAATGGAAGGATAAACAAAAATAGATCTGGAAAATACAGTCCCTTGATTTCAAAAGGGCAGATTTTAAAAACATAAGGAAATTAGTTAGGAAAATGGACTGGACTGAAGAACAAGGATGTGAATGTGGAGGAGTATGGGAATTACTTTAAGTCAAAATTGCAGAAGCTACCTGATGGCTTATCCCAAGCAAAGGAAAAAAAATTGTATGGAAGGATTACACACCAAGCTGGGCAAGAGAGCATCTCAAACACGTGATTTAAGAGAAAACAAAAAGCCTGCAAGGCTGGGAAGATGGGAAGGGTTAGCAAAGAAAGCTCTCTTGGAAGTCAGAAAGTGAAGGGATAAAGGGAAAACTTCCAAAAGCCAAGTAAATTGGACCTTGCAAAGGGAATTAAAACCAGCAGTGAAAGGTTCTATAGCTATATAAATAAAAAGAAATCAAAGAAAGAAGAAGTGGGACTGCTAAGCACTGTCGATGGGATGGCTATTAAGGATTATCTTGGCATGGGAAAATGTCTGAACAGCTACTTTATCTCCATTTTTAATGAGGCCAATGAAGATTTTAAGGGTTGTGACAGGCAAGCTAATGGCAACATGACATGGTGGTAGAAATTATCACATCGTAGGTGGATGTAAAACTCAAACACTTTATTTGGAGCCCCTGCTTTAGTCCCTTTAATCTCCATCCAAGAATACTAAAGAAACTGCCACATGAAATTCCAAACCCTATAGCAAGGATTTTTAATGAATCTGTAAACTCTGAGGTCATACCTTAGAACTAGAGAATTGCTAAGATAGTTCCTATATTTAAGAAAGGGGGCAAAAGTGATCCAGGAAACTACAGACCAGTTGGTTTGACCTCAATTGTGTGCAAGGTCTTGGAACAAATTTTGAAAGAAAAAGTAGTTAAGAACATAGAAGAGAATGGTAATTGGGATAAAATACAACATGGTTTTATAAAAGGTAGATCATGCCAGACCAACCTGATTCCCTTCTTTGAGAAGATGATGGATTTTTTTTAGACAAAGGAAATCCTGTAGTTCTAATCCTAGCTGAATTTCAGTAAGGCTTTTGATATATTTCCACATAGATTATTAATACAATTATTATTTTCCTTGTAACTCAAGTTGGTCATCCAAAATCAGAAGCCACTTCTGACAAATTTGGGTTCTATTGTAGAGGCAGAAGGATCCATTAGTATCCCTGAACCCATTTGCTTTCCTATGTCAGTTTTGTCATGTGGCTACAAATGGAACTGTATGTTTTCATTTATACTAGTTCCATCTTTAAACCTTTGCTTCTACAAGGAATAAAACTCCACATCTTGGCACATTGATAAACTGGGCAAGAAGTTCCCCAAAGGAGTTACAGTAGTTAGTATTCCTCCCAACACCTTTTATGCAAATCATAGGCAAAAAGATCATTGCCCTGTTCTGAGCAATTAGCACAAAACTGGCAGTCTTAAAAATATGTTTGGTGTCAATGGTAATATGCAGAATCATATATTAATGACTGCAGCCAATATAAATAATAATAGATTTATCTAGTATTGCTCGGGTCCTTAACTTCATTTTGATTTTTGAATAATAAATGAAAATGTACGTTTCATTTAAATCATTACTCTTGGATGGGCCTGGGAATAAGGGTTCAGTGTGCAGGATGCCCCCGGGAGACAGGAATATTCCAGCTTTCTCTCATTGCAGCAGCTTGGGGCCAGGTGAGCAGCATTTCTTCATGGCTACTGCAGCTCCAGTGGGCACAGCCGAGGGAGAGGTGCATGTCCCCCAGCTGTGGCATGTCCTGTACACCTGCCCCTGTGCTTCCCAGACAGAGTGAGAAATGCGGCAAACTGTGCACTTTCCTTTGCTCCCTGACAAAGGGGAACAGTCAGGAATATTCCAGTACAAATTGTGTGTGTGTGTGTGTAAGCTTCGGCCCCCCACTGCCCTCCCTAAAGTTCACTTGGGGTATGTCTACACTACAGCACTAATTCGAACTAACTTAATTCGAATTAGTTAATTCGAACTAAGCTAATTCGAATTAGTGCATCTAGACCTAAAAGCTAATTTGAATTAGCGTTTTGCTAATTCGAACTAGCATGTCCACATTGAGTGGACCCTGAACCGAAGTTAAGGCTGGCCGGAACCAGTGCCAGCAGGGCATCAGGTTAGGACTTAGAGTGTGGAGCTTCTGCCTCAAGCTAGCCGAGGGCTGTGCTTAAAGGGACCCGACCCCCACCCCGGACAGACAGTTCTCAGGGTTCCCCGCTTGCTTGTCTACCTCGATGAGGGACAGCAAAGCAGTCCTGTCTTAGAGTGCCCTGAGTGCCCACACTCAGCACATCACAGCACTCGGCCATCAGCCCAGCTGCACTTGCCGCAGGCTGCCATCCGGGAGATCGATCGGACGGCTGTCAGGATCCAGGAGGCCCTGCAGGAGAGCTTCCATCCTGAGGAGCCCGCAGAGCCACCCCAGTCCTCCCCATAGGGGGCCCCATTCCTCTGTCACCTTCTTCCACTTACCCCTCCCTAGCTCTCCTTCCTGATTTAAAAAATAAAGGATACATGTGTTCAAAAATAGAAACTCTCTTTATTTAACATAACTGGGGGGAGATTAACCTCTGGGGAGACTGGAAAAAGGAGGTGGGAGAGGGGAAGAGAGAGGGTGGAAGGGGGGGGGGAAACCTGGGAGGGAGCTGGAAGGGGGAAGCCAGGGGAAGAAGGAGGAGGGGAAGTATAAAACTATGGTATGCCATATCTTCAGTACTGTGTACAGATGTGGTCTCCTCACCTCAAAAAAGATATTTTGGCCTTGGAAAGGGTTCAGAAAAGGGCAACTACAATGATTAGGGGTTTGGAACAGGTCCCATATGAAAAGAGGCTGAAGAGACTTTTCAGCTTAGAAAAGAGGAGACTGAGGGGGGAATATGATAGAGGTCTATAAAATCATGAGTGGTGTGGAGAGAGTGTTTAAGAAGAGTTCTTGTTTAGGAAGAGTTCTTGAACAAACAGACATACTCACAGACAGACAAGCTCAAATATATAGTAGATATACACACAGACAATGGGATTAGTTTGTCCTTTTATCACTCAATAATATCAACTCTTCCCTAAATTCTAGGGCAGCTTCTTTACCCATTTTGGGAGAACTCACCTTTTGTCTTGTGTAGAGTGGGAGAATAATTAGCTACCTTGAAAAGGAATCATAGCTGACTGAATTTACTAACGTCTTGATTTCTAAAGAAGATGTGAAAACACTACTGGTTTCTTTGAAAGATGCAATGGCTGTCACAGTAAAGTGTGTTAATAGGCATCTTTGTGTTGACATTTTGCCAGTTCACTGTTTCACCCTGGATTCAAAATGCAACATTAATTTTCCTGTTACTTAAAGAACATGTTCTGTTCTCTTCCCTCCCTCACCTATCCCTGTCTCAGCTGTCTTTGCTGAAAGTTAGCCTCTAGCTTAAGTGTCAAATATGTTATCCTAATGTTTGGTGTACAAGCTCTTCTAGAAATTCCAGTGCTATCAAAGAAAATGTTTCCTAACTTATTTATATTTATCCATTCTTATTAAACAGGGAGGTAGAAACATGCCTAGGTTGCAAATAAAACTGTAGTTTTCATGGGAATTTAGTTATAGGCCAAAATTACTTTTTCAAGCAAGAGTGCTTATCATTAGCAATTGAATTGGTGCTATTTCTGAGATGTGCACACTTCCTGTTGGGTGCTGGATTGAGAGTACCAGCCTCATTTCATATTTTATAACCTTTGCGTAGTAACAACTTTTGTCATTATTGACTTTGGACCCTATTATAGCCTTAATGATACCAATGGTACCCAATTAATGCTGAGTCTACTAAGGTTCTTGTCCCAGAATCAGACAAGTTCAAATATCAGGTAGGGAACTCCAGGCTGTATAGTGCACTTACATGCAACTTTAACTACCATTGTTAGTACAATGAATAGAGATTGGAAAGCTCTAAAATACATAAGCAAACAGGAATCTACTATATATTTGAGAGAGTTTGTGTGTGTGTATGTGTGTGCGCGCGCGCCCATCTGTCTGTCTGTGAATTTGTTTAAGAACTCCTCCTAAATGGTAAGAGCTAGAACCACCAAATTTGCTATGCCATTTCCTCTTATTATAACTTAAAACAAGATCAAAATTTGGTTGTGCCAGGACAGTGGGATGTGCCTGGAATTTGGTTGTTTCTAATAAAATGGAAAGGAAGGGGTCTGGTAGGAGGGGCAGTCATACTGTAGAATGACCACAGGGGGCAGCAAGGGGTCAGAGATGGGTACTGGGACAGCTATAACCCCACTGGGAAGGAGGGGACGGGTGGAGAAGGGCACATCTATCTACTATATATTTCAGAGAGTTTGTCTATTTGTGGGTCGCTTCCCTAGCTGGGGGACATGCATCCTTCCCTGGCTGTGCCTGCTGCAGCGACCATGGACAGGCACTTCTCACCTGGCACCGAGTTGCTGCAGTGAGAGAGGGCTGGAGTTGTCCTCTCTCCTGGGGTAGCCAGTGTTCTGAACCCCTCATTCCTTCCCTACCCTAGAACAATGATCAGATCAGTGCTTGTAGATAATGATAAATTATAGCACTATTATATCGAAAGGTGGAGGACTAACTACTTTCTTCATGAAGGCTCTTGCATGTATAAGGTCTGGGAATCACCATGAATATACAGACACCCACCCTTCTCTGTCCATATCAAACTTCCTCACTCTTGTTATACTGGTGTGCCTTTCCCTGATATGCTAGCATATTAATTCCTATTGACTCATTACCATATTGCTAAAACAAATTTGTAGTTAGACATTTACTAATGATCCTATCTTAAAATATCCAAGAGTTCATGAGTCCTGTGGTTGCCTAGTCTCATTTCATGCCAACTTTTTCTCTTAAGCAAGCTTTTCCCAGTCCCCCCACCCCCAAATCTAGGGTAGCCATTGAGCAATGTTATCTTTGTAAAGGTTCCCTAGGCTTCACTTATGTTAACTTGTTTAAACCAGTGTCTTAGAGGATGCAGGCCTGTATGTTCCTTTCATTGCTGCTGAGTAAAATAAGGCTAGGCTGGCTCTAAGAGCTACACTATTAAAATAGGCAGTGTGAAGGTAAAAGGCTCCTGAGCGATCTTCTTCCTGTGAAAATTCTTAATTGGTTAGCCAGATTGGAAGACTGCTACAAAGTTCCTTAAGAAGAATTTCATATGTAGTATTGTCAGTAGTGTCCTTGGCCCTATTCCCTATACTTAGTTGAGAAGAGACAGGGGCTATAGGGGAAGCAGTCTGCAGTGGTTCCCTGGGAGAAGAGAGTTTTGTCTGGAGCTAGAGAGTTTGGCAAGGAATCAAAGAGAAGTAGTTTACAGTTATTCCCTGGGAGGACAAAATTGGAGCTGGTAAAACTGGAGGAGGGGGCAGACAACGGAGAAGGGGTGTAGGAAGGAGTCCAGGGAAATAGCTATAGGTTCTTGGAACAAGCAAACCATAGTTCAGGGATCTCAAACTCATGACCCATGAACCATCCCCAGCTGGAGCGATTGTATAATCTGGCCTGGAACTCTTGGTAGGCTGGGGGAACTGTCCCTTACTGGCCCCCATGAACCACCCCTTCCTAATCATGGAGGGAGAGAGGCCTGGCGTTATGCTGCTGCAGCAGCAGCAATCACACCTACCTGCACTTTATGTGGTAGCAGGCACTGTGGGGGGAAGCGGAGTACAATGGGCAAGCGCACCTGCTCCACGGTGTTCCACTTCCCCACTGCAGGAAGTGGGGATAGGGACAGAATGACTGCTGCTGTCATGCCAGGCCCCTCAGTGATCCACAAAGCCGCGTTCTTGTGAGGACGGGTGCCATGGGAAGGACAGGGCGGGGTGATGATCAATTCCTCTGGCCAGGAATGGCCCACGGGCTGGGACTTTGAGACTCCTGCCATAGTTGCGGAACATAGAGTTCCTGGGCTGGAACCCAGAGGTGTGGGTGTTTCCAGATTCTTCTCAGCCACTGGGAAAGAGGCACAGTCCTGGGGTTGGAAAACTCTCTGGAGTGGTATGCAGGCACCTTGTCCAGTGCCATTTGATATTCCAGACAGGGAGGAATATACAATATAGTGATTGAAGCTCCTCCTCCTGGCCAGAGGAGGAAGCACCCTGAGTCTCAAAAAATGGAGGGGCACAGTGTGAGAAAGGGGGCATTAGATCTGAATGGAACTAGCCAGACGGGAATACACAGAAGCACCCAACAGTGAGTAATCCCCATTTGGCTCAGAATACCTGTTTGGGTTTCACGTCCTATAGCTTCAGATAATTTGCTATTAAGGGTTGTATTGAATCTTACATGAAAAATCAATTATGGGAGAGGGCAGGAAGCTTAGAATTCAACCCAATCAATGCAGTACAGCATAAATGTAGGCAATAAGAAAGTACAAAGCATTTCAAAAAGTTAATTCCATGTGTGAATAATGGGAGAACAAAAGGCCACCCTTTTCAGAAGTATTCATTGATGTAGTAGGCCTCAGGTTTTGAGTGCTCAGTTACAGACAATATCTGTGCCTGACTTTGAGTAGCTCAGGGGCTGCAGCTCCTAATGGTGAAATGTCATTTCAAGTTGTCCCACAACTGAGCTGGCTGATTTCTTGTAGGTATCCTAATGTAAGTTGGTGTTTAGGTAAAGACTGTAGCCGTGCATATTAGTTCAGTAAGGGTGTAGTGTAGCGTGTAGAAAAGGCAGCACAGAAGAAAATGAGATGTTTGTGAGTTATATGCACAAATGGATAATCAAGACTGGCATTATTGATGGAGTAGAGAAGGATGGTGACTACTCTTTTGGGTTGAGGAAGGTGGTGGGGTCAGATCCAGCACATGACAGCTGCTACTAATGTGGCATAATGTGCTACTGAAAGACACTGATACCATGGCAACGTTTGCAATAGAAAAACCTGAGTAGAACAGAATAGCTGGTAAAATACCTTGAGGGGCTTTGGGGTTACAGATGCTCTTGCCATACAAGTACTTTTGGCCAAGTTTTCTTTCACTGTATACTAATCAGATGAGGCTTTAGACCAGTGGTCCCCAACATTTTTGGGTGGCGGACGCCACATGGGGCTGCCGGGCTGCCCTGGGCAGGGGCCGTGCATGTGCCGCGCTCCCGGGGGCGGTGCTAGGCGGGAGCACATAAATGTCCCAGCGGGTGCCATGGCGCCTGCGGGCACCACGTTGGGGACCACTGCTTTAGACACATAGCCAAATCAGTTAGGCTTCACATAAGTAATGCAGGGAAATATACAGCCTATCAGGTGGATGGAAGTTATATAAGTGTTTCAGGAATCCAGAGATACCTATAGTCTTGAATATTTGTGTTTTTGTTCCTGACTCAAGGTCTAATGAAGGAGCGAGGGGCTACGTGTGACTTAGGATCAGTTTCCCAGGAAAAGAATCATCAAAATAAATGTTTTCTGATAACTGCTCAGATTGTTTGGAGATGTTCAATCCTGCCACAGTCTTTCTTTTATATATGAAAGCTTATATGAGCAATAGGCTAATGTTCCTTGACAAATAATGAATGCTCAGTGCCTTTTTCTGTGGTATAAACTTAGTGGAGGAGAAAATCCCTCCAGCATGATGCATGTGTTAATTTTCCTGTTGGTGGGCAGTCTTCTCTCTGGCTATGTCTAGACTACAATGCTTTATTGGAAAAAGGTATGCAAATTGCGCTCCGTAATTTGTGTACCTTTTTCCGATAGTTTTGTCAGAAGAGACTTTTCTGAAATTTGGCCCGTCTACGCTGGGCCAAATTTTGGAAAATTCTCCTCTTTTTGAAGAGCCTTTCTTCCTCATGGGAACAGGAAGACAGAGCTTCCAAAAGAACGCGTCTGCTCTTCTGCAAAAAAAAGCAGAAGAGCAGACACGTTCCCTTGGACGCGGTGGAGTTTTTCTGAGATACCTCCAACATCCTGGAAAACTCCCGTAGTCTAGACGCAGCCCCTTTTACAGCAAATTTTATTTCCCCTTCTATGGATAGCACTTTGCATACCTCCTTACCTCGCATCACAAAAAGCATGAAACAGAACTCACTGGAATCAATGTAAAGATGCCTAATTTTGGTAAGGGATGTTGTCTTTATTAAAATGACAGCTGGAATAGTATTGGTTTTCTTTGCCTCTTAGAACCAACCATTCCATGAAAGGAAAGAGCAGAAAATCTTCAGTGAGAGAAAGAGCTCATTAGTACTTAAATTAGGTCCCAAAATATTGAAATGAAACTTACCTGTTTTAACTCTACTGAAATCTCTTTACTCAGGCCAGAGATGAATTTGCCCCTTACGTTTTTCTGCCTTTATTTCTACACACACGGAGCCATCCTTATTTTTCTTCTACCCGCCAATATCTCTCCTTTTATTTATCCTCTCTTGCTCTCCTCCTCTTCATGGTCACTAACTTTCAGTTGCCAAATTGTTCCATTCATCAATGTCACCTTCTCCTTCTGTTGCAAAGTCCTTTAACTTATCTGTTGCTTCAGATAAATGGTTTTAATTTAATATTTTAAATGTTTTCTTCGTCTTTGGTTTCTTCTCATATTTGTTATCCAGCTCCTTTACCCTCTTTTATGAAAACAAATATATAAATATTGATTATCTTAGTTTTTGTTAAACTTTTACTTTGGAAGTAGACTTATCTCCAAAACAGTGTATAATATTTGCACACAAGGTGAAGAGAGTTTAGTGAAGGGAGAGGTCAAACCATTGGTGGGAGAGAAAAACAGACTACTTGGAAAAAATTCCCTCTTATTTATTTAGAGTAGTAGAAAAAGATCTTTCACTGGAAAGAGGCAGAGGAAGTAGGGATGAAGTATGTCTATTTCCGCACACAAAGATCAAAAGTTAAACTTTCAGTCTAACATGAATATTAAAAAAAATAACAAAGCACAAAAGTAAAGCCTCTATGAGAGAGCAGCGCATGTGCGTGTACTTTGCAGAAGCAACTCTTAGAACAAAATAGTGGTCACCATCTTTACACATGACTAAGTTTATTGAAAATCTGAAGGTGATATTAGAAGGAAAAATGAAGTGGTGATGCCAAATTATATGTTCCAAGAATAGACTGAATTTATTTTTGTTTTCTTTAATTCATGGACGAGAGAAAATGTAAGATCCTGAGCTGACTTTGATGGAGATACTCTGATGTACAGTGTACCCAAATCTTCAACCCTGCACCTTCAGGATAAATACCCTATACAGAAAAGTACATTATTTAAGAGAAGGGATCTTGTAGTGCTTTAATAGATGTGGAAACACAGAATGCCTTGACTTTGGCTGAAATGAGAAAGATTCAACCATCGAAGAAGATGTGTAAGAAAGTATAAATGGGATAGATGATGATAGTTTAATTACTGTTCTCCACTGTACTAAATACAGGTGGCAGCTTTCCATAGCAAGCAGTGTGAAAATCTGGACAAGTAATTTCTATTTGTAAAGTCCCATCCTCACAGTGGTGGTTGAAGAGAAAGCAGCTGCCCTTATGCTATCCTCCTCTCATACCTACGTTCACAGGAAGTTACTTCTTCCCGCCGTCAACAGAGGCCAATGTTCTCAGATGCAGAAAAAATGTCCTGAAGAAAGGTGCTAGCGACCATTGGTTGGATTAAGCCTGAGGCAACAAATATCCCTGGGGATAGCTGAGTGAGCCTCTATTTATGCTCATGGCTATCATTAATATTTGGGCCCGGGTGACCTCCACACCATCACAGCCACATACTGTTGCTCCTTATTTTTGCCTTCAAGACTCTATGCTGCCCCTGCCTATTCGGTTGTCAAGCTTTACATTGTCTTCCCTCCCCCCCCCACCTCCTGCACTGATATACTCTGTATATCTGGTAAAAGCTCTTTGAGCTCATTACAGTAATTTCTTTTTAAAAAAACTACTTAGACGACATTGAATTGAGTTGACGTGTATCTAAGTTTGCTGTTTCTTTCTCCTTGCTTCTTTGTACTTGCCTGTCCTTAGGTAGAGAACTCTTCAGAACAGGTACTATCTCTCTTCAGTGTTTGGAAATTATCTATCATAGGTGCTATCACCAAAAATAATAATAGGCTTATTTATTTGCTACTTCCTTTGTTGTGTTTTGCACGCAACAGCCCAATGTCTCCTTTTTACTCCAAAAAGAGCAATTAAATTATTTTACATATAGACTGAGAATTTTGGTGAAGAGATTCAGGGGAGCTCTGGATGTTGCAACATCATAAAGAAGCCTGCAAGGCTGTTAGAAACATTGCTGAAAGATGTTCTGCAAAATGCTTTTAAAAATATATAGGCTATTGCTGGCAAAGAAAAACAATATTGAGTGTTTCAGCCAAAAGCTTATATTGAATAAATGGCTTTGATGCAATTTCCTGAGTGGGCGAGTAGGGGGATGAGAGACAACCCTTTTTGTTGTGCAATTGTTGAACATTTTCTTTTTTTCTTTTGCCTCTACAAAAAGTCATTTTTGGATACACTCTTTAATGGCTGTATTTACCTCAAAGGACCCAAAGGAGTATCTTTTATTTACTGCCTTCATAAGCATTGACATTATAGAGATTTTAGCCTTCTACTTTTGTTACTATGGCCTTATTAAATATAAATGTACTGTTGCCACATAAGGCAAAACAACTAAATCAGACCAAATTTGTTATTTTACATAATTATGCATTAAGAACAATGTATAATTAATTAAGTCATCTTAGATTCAGGCTATACTGTAAGATGTAGGAATGCTGGTATGTCAGTTGAAATTGGCTTTTCAGTAGAAAGTCTGTTAAGTCTCTCTGGAAAAAACGGTCTTGGCAGGAAATTCTTTAATTAAAATAAAAAAAAGATGAAGTGTTCCTCTTTATTCAGTCTATGTAGGAAACTCTTCTTAATTTAAGTGAATCTTTTTTTTTAAATAGCCTGTCTTCCTACAAAATACAGTAAAATAAACCCAACTTTTTTAAATTCATATTTTCTCAGAGGTGCTAGGTTTCATTTTAAAAGCCAAATCTATCTCTAAAATGATTAAAGGCTACCTAACATTTTATAGAAATGTTTTTCATTTGTTAGAGAAAAGTGCTTGTGGCCCTTTCCTCAGTATAATAATAAGGAAGGAAGACTACTTGTAAGGACTCAATAGAAAGACTGCCACATGTAAAAATCTGTGAGATTTAATGTACAGTACCGCTTTAAATTAACCCCGTGTTAAGTGTAATGCAAGGAGAAAAAGGACATGGGTAATTCTTAATTTTAAATAATTAGTAGGCTATATTTTTTGCTCCCTGCTTATTGATTGTAATATTTTTTGAAGATTGAAAATTGAGGGCTAAAATCTTGCCGAAGGCCACAAATGCACACAGTAATAAAGACGAGTGAGCAAATAATGAGGCACCTAAACTCTATCACACAGCACAAAATCACACGATCTATACAATGCAACTTGCTTATACTTCACAAGATTACAAGATATGATTAATACAACTTAACTACTGACTAAGCTAACAATTGATAGATTTAAGTAATACTTACAAATCCAGCAATGATAACAACATGAAGACACACAAAAACTCGGAGCATGTTCAGGACTCGCGCACCCCTATCTTTGACTCGAAGGGTGGGGAAGGCAGCCTCATGGTGATCAATCCTTCAGCTGGGCAAAAAAACCACGTGCCCTCAATACACGGAACCTCCGTCGAACAAAGGGGTTGAAGGTCTTTTATAACATAACCTGATATCCGGTACCTTATTAGGGTCAGTTCCCTGGCCGGGCCTAATAGGCTAGTAATGAGGTAATGTGAAATACTGCCCTATAGGATTTTTCATGATGCCCGCCTGATGGCCTCGTGGACAGTGCTGGGTGTGGGCATGGTCAGTGTGCATGGCAGTTGCGTCTTATCTCCCTATGCCTACCTCCCTGCCTTCAAGGACCGGTCAAGAGAGTCTTATTTATCTCTTGCAGCTGTGTTCTATTTTTTTTTCATGCTTACCTCCCTGTTCTATGATGCCTACAAGGCCAAATTCCGTTTTACAGAAAGCTGCATTGTGCTTCCCATGCTTCTCTGAGTATCTTACAGTCTGGGTTTTCTGTGAGGGGCCTTGTGTGGCAGGATGGGCTATACGCGAAGGCCATGGACAGAAAAAGCCTGCTTTACAACATGCCCCCGTGGCCATGGCCGAGCGGCCCAAACGCCACCGATTATACCTCCTCCTCATCCTCATTGCCACCTTTATTGGTGTTGAGTAAAGGTTTCTGTTCAATGAGAAGCACTTGTGCAACAATGCATCTTGTACAGGCTTTTAAAACAGCGCATCCTAGAACAAGACAAACAATACATGTTATGAATGTGATGAAAATGGAGGCAAAAAGTTCTTTTATCGTTCTAAACCAAACTATGAGTCTAGCCATTCCAGTCCGAAAAAGGTGCATGATTCCTTGACATTCATTAGAATTTGCTCAATATTCTCAATTACATCACTTACATTTTGTTTAATTGACTTAATTTCTATACAACATTTATCTTTAAACATAGAACCATATATTAGACTCATCTAACCAACTACAAAAACCATTTTCTTCTGCTAACAATTAATCAAGAGCTAATCTATTTTGCATAACATATACATGTATTTCTTCAGTTTTATCTGATAACTATTTTAGTCCTTTGCCGGTTTGGTTACCGAGGCATTTAATAGCCAGGACATTCAATTCAAGCAGTTCTCGCATTATCAGATTTCCAACAGGATTCTAGGTGGATATTGCTAAAGCTGCTTTTCCAAACCAGGTGCCTACCGACTGCCAGAGTGAGGACAAATCCCGGTTTTTCCATCCTACAAAACGAGGCAGTGAGGAGTCCTATACATAAATGCCTCCTCCTTGAATGGCTACATGGCCGTGTCCTTTCGCACTGTTGGGCAGCTGAGAGTAGGCTTGATTTCCACAAAGCTAAAAGTGTCCTGGATACAATAAGTGAAGGTGAGGATGGTTGCTACATCAGAGCCTAGATCCATCACTTGCCTTTACGAGGGTTAGGCCAGTTCCATCCGACCAGTAAAATGGGGTTATACGCAGGCTACCGTCATTATGGAGATTGGTTTCCATCTGACACACAAAATTCCTGTTTACAAACAAAAAAGGGATAGGGAATAGGAGTGGGGGTAACCTGTGGATTATTTTCTCGATATTTATCATAATACAAAATACTGGTTAGATTCCAGACTATTGTTGTTAAGTGACGTTAATAAAAGGGAACTTAGTCTGGCTGTTAAAGCAAAGCCAATCCGGTGGGGAGGGGTTGGTACCCCACTCCTAGTTTTTCTGTTCACATGGCGCACTTCTTGCTTCTTTCCAATTTCTTTTTGTTCACCTGTGGAGACATTGTTCACATTCTCCTAGCCTAAACAATTACTAAACTATTATCCTTTCACTAAATTTTAAAGTTGCTAATTGATTGCCAATTGATTGATTGGGCCCAATTATTAATTTTGTTTTTGTTTAAATTCATGCTTCTGCATTACTTAAAATATCCTTTCATAAAAACACTAATATCCTACACACAATGACATTTGCAATACGTATTACAATTAAGACACACAAGACAAACTTGGACAGAAGACAGAACACAAACTTACTATGTTATGACACAGAACCATGGTTTTGTTGTTGTTGTTGTTTGTTGTTTTTCTTCAGCTGGCACCAGCGCTTTCTGATGATGTGAAAGAGAAGAAAATATTTCTACCCCCGTTGCGGTGGCTTATTATAATTTAAAATACTGCTTAAGATCTGTTAGGGGAACCGGTTACAGCTAGTTCCTTACTACTTCCATGGGCGAGCGAGCTGCAACTTTCCGAGAACAAGGGCGCTTCATCAGTACTCGTGACCTTCCACTCCCTTGAATTACCTCAGAATTGCTAGCCCTCCTCAACAGTGTCATGCCTCAGTTTCCCTCTTGTACCACAGATCAGGCTTAATGTGTGAAGCTATAATGCTTTTTCTTAGCACAAGGTGTTGGTTGGCTAGTTACTGTTCCAGCAAGCAAAAAGCTTTTCTTTTCCTGAAAAGAATCATATTTAATGTTACAGGCTCACTCAAGGGGGTGCGACAGCAGGCACAAGTCTGTACCCACGCAGAACCTTGGATCTGAAAGAAAGCCAAAAGTGTTATCAACTCAGCTTTGAACAGAGACACAGTGAAGTTTCAGGGCTTGGATTCTTAAAACAATAACTTGGTTTTCTTAGAGAGCAAATTTAACCTTAAAAGTTGAATGCCCAACACAAGCACTAACCAATTTGTGCTTTCTCTGTTTGCAATTTTAAGCAAGAGGACATTATCTAAAACAAAATAAAACTAGTTCATTTGAAACTCACAAAATAAAGTTACAATATATAGAGCTCATTCTTTTATGCAGTTAACCAATTAAGGTTCAGTAGAATCCTTAATTTTTCTTTTGCAGATTTAACAAAAGTGTCCATAGACAAATGTTTACATTTGATTGTTTCTTTGCCTAGATGGTTTGCACAGTGCTTAAGAAAGAGGCTACAAAGAAACGAGGTGTCATTTTTAAAGCAGGTTTCCCTTCACACACCACAACAATCGCTTAATTCCTTCCACACTCCCACAGAGTTCACTTTTTACCTTCACGTTCTCTTAAATCACTTGCTTTGTCTTTTCAAAGGAAACGTTCCTCATTCCTAGTAACTTTTCAATGTTTGTATTACTTTCCTCATTCCTTCAACTATGCCCATAGGGCTCCAAACTTCTTGCCTTCCCCTTTCACATGCTTTTTCCTTCTTATGGTCCATTCTGAGTCCTGCTAAATGACTTTTCTCAATGACACAAGTTTATCCAGTATTAATTTGGTAAGGAGAGTGGGCTTTCCAATTAGCTCCCACACCTCCTAATTCTTTTCAGTATGTAAATCCGAATGTGTATTATTGCAGTTAGCTATTACTAATTTTAAACTTCTGAGTATAGGGTTTTTATAACATCCATGCAGCAGCAGTTGATCTATGCTGCTGATTCTAGGGTGGATCACTTGCTCATGCTCTGTAAAGAGATTTATGTTGCAGAATGTGTCTCCTTGTTAGGGCAGAATTAGCTTCTAGTGATTACATCTTCAAATTCAATTCCCACTAGTTGGCTTTTAGGGTGGCTTTTAGGTTACGTCCTCTCATGCCCTCAAGCCAATTATAACAGTGTGCGAGGGGAAAGGTTTTAACTATTTTTTTTTCTGGACAGCCCCCACTTGTGTGTTGTGAAACATCCTTGGGTTGCCTGCGATTCCAGCCAGAGAGGCTGTAGTTATCTGTTTGCTAACAAGGGCTTGAGAATCTCCTAAAGTAGCTTGGCAGCCCTTTCCTACTCCTGCGTTGTGTTCTGTGTATACGTTTCCAACCAAAATGCGTAGGGCCAATATGGCTTGATGGTCGGCAGGAATTCCTTCCTTGAGAATTTGGAGGAACACTTCTCACAAGCTGTTAAGTCTATTTCAAAATTGGTGTTTTACTTCCTCTTTATTTAATACCTTTGATCCGTTATTTAAAGCTACACATTCCAACCATACTGTGGGGAGCTCTCCTGCATTACGCTGCATGTCCTCTAAAAGGGCTTTTAATTCGGTCCAGGAACGGTTGCATAGAACTGTGACCTGGTTAGTAAGTCCGGTTGCTGCATCATATGTTGTTTTTGTAACGGCTACTGGGAATACTCCCACTTCAGGTTCTTTTGCTAAAGGTGGGGTGCTTGGTGTTTTTTAAACTTTCGAGAGCTTCTCATGGATAAGAGGGGGGGCTTAGCTGGCCTAGCTCTTTTCTCCGGAGGCACATCTATATTTCGGTTGGGATTGTTAGCCTCAATTTTTTGCTGAGCCCCACACGCAGCAAAACTTAGCGCTGCATGGCTTGAGTCCAATTTTCAGAGGGTCATTTTAAACATGATCCTCAAAACTTCTGCTACTTTCTTGAGTTTAAATTTATCAGGCTTTAATTTCTTTTGCTCTCGGGATTCTTCTAACTTTTGAACTAACTTTATTAAGAGAGTGTGCCCTGGACTACTGTGGATAACAGGGGTAGCTGGAAGGGTGGCTGACACGTGGCTATCAGATTTCTTTAAAAAAATTTCTGCCGCGGTCAAAAGTTTTGCCAGGTCTGTTTCGTTCCCTTTTAACCCTGTTGTTACACAGGCGGGGCCTTTTGTCTCCTCTTCCGGATAAACATGACAGAGAGGTGTGTCTTTAACAAACACCTCAGAGAAGACATTGTTAGGAGGCCTGCCCATGTTTTTAAGGCTTGGCCAGTTCCTTACTTTTATATTAAAAATCATTGAGGGGTTATTACTCTCATTATCTCCCAATTTGTGATACGTTAAGTGACTGAATACATCTTCCTGAGTTTCAGTCGGGGGTCTGCTTGCCCAGGGGCATTCACCACATCCTGTTCGTGACGCCATGTTACACCTTGGTTTGGTGATGTGGTGGAAGCCTCAAGGGCTAAAGCCGATTACCTAGTGAAAACTACTGGATGATGGTGTAAAACAAATGATCTTTATTAAGTGGAATGATTCTTTTATCAAAACCAACAATTAGAAAATGGTCTTTTTAACTAACAATTGCCTAATGCTTTTACAGGGTAGAAAACTTGAACACAACTATACCTAACTGATTACAATTCCTAGATTACAATTTACTTATATTAAATCACTATTCCTAATTCGCTTAACGCAGCGCAGCATAAAAAACGAAAAATACAAAAAACAAAGCTAAAATAATAACAATAAAAAAGGCCACTTACAGCTAATCCTTCTAATGTTACTTTAGGACAGCTGGTGGAGTTAGTTATTGATTTTTGTTGTTACAGGTTAACAACTCCTAAAACATAACACTATCAAACAGCACAAAATTACATGATCTATACTTCACAAGATTACAAGATATGATTAATACAACTTAACTACTGACTAAGCTAACAATTGATAGATTTAAGTAATACTTACAAATCCAGCAATGATAACAACATGAAGACACACAAAAACTCGGAGCATGCTCAGGACTCGCGCACCCCTATCTTTGACTCGAAAGGTGGGGAAGGCAGCCTCAGGGTGATCAATCCTTCAGCTGGGCAAAAAGAACACGTGCCCTCAATACACGGTACCTCCGTCGAACAAAGGGGTTGAGGGTCTTTTATAACATAACCTGATATCCGGTATCTTATTAGGGTCGGTTCCCTGGCCGGGCCTAATAGGCTAGTAATGAGGTAATGTGAAATACTGCCCTATAGGATTTTTCATGATGCCTGCCTGATGACCTCGTGGACAGTGCTGGGTGTGGGCATGGTCAGTGTGCATGGCAGTTGCGTCTTATCTCTCTATGCCTACCTCCCTGCCTTCAAGGACTGGTCAAGAGAGACTTATTTATCTCTTGCAGCTGTGTTCTATTTTTTTTTCATGCTCACCTCCCTGTTCTGTGATGCCTACAAGGCCAAATTCCGTTTTACAGAAAGCTGCATTGTGCTTCCCATGCTTCTCTGAGTATCTTACAATCTGGGTTTTCTGTGAGGGGCCTTGTGTGGCAGGATGGGCTATACGCGAAGGCCATGGACAGAAAAAGCCTGCTTTACAACAATAATGAGGCACCTAAACCAGCACTGCCTCCAAGTTCTGTCTAAACTCATTTTCCTCGGCCAAAGAAAGGCCTCACCTTAGATGCTGCAGAAGTGATTGCTTAGCACCAATAAGGTGTATGTTTTTGACTGGACATGTATTCTCCTCTCTCTCATGCTGTGTTTATTCCACCAATTTTGCAGAAATGTGTTTTCCCAATGAAAACCTAGAATCTATCTTTCCCTGACCATTTTTTTTGTCTGTTTACCTTGGGCAAATGTTATTTTTTCCCTTTTTGTCTGCCTCGTATGGATTAGGTACTAACATCGTTCTTTGGTTTATGTTTCTATTTGTGCACTAGCATCATCAGTGGTGTTAGTATAGTTCTGGGAATATTGCTTCTTTTCTAGCTGTTGCTGTAAATTCAATAAGGTAAAACTCACAAATAGGGTGGCTTTAAAAAAATGCAATAGTTAATAGTTTCCTGGAGAAGTTAATTTCATTTTTTTAAATTAAGAATCTGAAGGATCTTCATATCTGTAAGTGTAAAGATAAATGAATTCAGTTCTTTTGAAAACTGATGGAGTAATGGACACAGAGCATGTGTTGTCTGCACTAGCATGCATCTTTGTCATCCTCATATAGGAACCAGCCCCTGGAGGAAAAGAGTCTACTACTGCTGCTAATTAAGTTATATTTTATGAGCAGCAGCGAGGCTTATACTGAAGGCCCACAGAAAACTCCACTGTCAAAGAGCCCATTAAGGATGCTTATATTCTTGTTACTTGGAGTGGAGGGGGACATAATGGTTCTGCTCTGCTGTGTGTATTGAACTATTAACATATTTATCCCTAACATTTGTTGCTATTAGTGAAATTGATGAGCTGATTTTTTGTGTTTCTGAATCAATACCATGGATATATTTCTTCACAGCAATTGAATTCAGCAGGTGGACCCAAAGGCTTGTGATTATTGGATGTTCTGATTCCATTTGTACTAGCTGTATCTCCCTATTAGAATGACACTGAATTGCAGTGAATGACATAGTGGATGGAAGAAGTTCTGGAAAAACAGGAAAGGAGGTAGTAGGCAGGAGAAAAAGGAACAGGACAACATTATTATGGAGGTTGCTAGCGGGTTGCTCATCAGGGCCTTTCCAGTGGAAGGGCTAGTTGAGGTAGACTGAGTGTACGTCTACACTAGCCCCCTAATTTGAACTAGGGAGGCTAATGAGGGCCACCAAAATTGCTAATGAAGCACGGGATTTAAATATCCTGCGCTTGATTAGCATATTCCCAGCTGGTCGCCATTTTGGAAACTGACTAGCCTCATTCCATGAGGTTTAACTGTTAATTCGAACTAAGGGGTTTATCTCGGAATCGCGCTTCTCTGCCACATGTAGATGTGGGCAGTTACTTCAGGCTAGTCAGTTTCCAAAATGGCGACTGGCCGGGAATATGCTAATCAAGCGCGGGATATTTAAATCCCACGCTTCATTAGCAATTTCGGTTGCCCTCATTAGCCTCCCTAGTTCGAAGTAGGGAGCTAGTGTAGACATACCCTTACAGAGGGAATAGCTCATTGGGATATCTTTGACCAGGTTTTATGAGCTCTGTAACTGGAACTCAATTCTTCTCTCTGGGAGGAAATGGATTGGTTGCTTTCAAGGGGAAAAAAGATTTTTTTTCCAAGTAAAAACTGTTTCATAATATTTGGATTTTGGCAAAACACTCCAAAAATATGCATTCAGAGAGGGACTAGCAAAAAACCAAACAAATCAAAATTGCCAGTTTTGCTTTGGGTGCAGAGTAAAGAGGTCTAGTTGACACCTGTTTGATGCCACTCACTCTAGTATAGGAAAGCACAATTTCAAAACTAACAATGAATAAACAAACCCATTCAAACATTGCATCATGTCCTCTAAATCCCATGTGTCGTTATTCAGGTGAGAGAGGTTTTTCAGATGCATTATGGCACAAATAACCATGTACCCACCAGACTTTCTGAAAAATGAGACCATCAAGCATCTAATTTTCTATAACAGTAAAACGGATCAGCTGGATAGCTCAATAGAGTTCAAAAGAAATAAATCTGCCTACAAAAGCTGCAGTGATCTTTAATAGCTCCACAGACAGGGAAAAGTGAAATTGAAATATATCAATACACTATTGAACATCATCTCTTCCATTTTCATTGAGTCAGACACATTTCGACCACATCTCAAATAATTCCTGGCTGTCCCAAAGTTGAAAAGAACCAATAGCACCAAGTTAAAGCCAAACAAATTCAAATGAGAAATAAGCACAATTTTTTCACAGGAAGGGTGTTAATCATTGTCTCAAACTCCCAAGGGAAATGGTGGTTTCTCCCTTTCTTAACGTCTTCATATCTAGAGGCTTTCAGGATAATATTTGTTATTCCAACTTCAATTACTGGGCTCAGTGCAGGAGTATTTTGGAGAAATTATGTAGCTTATGTTACATAGAAGGTCAGATTGGATGATTAAATGGTCCCATCCAGCCTTAAAAATCTATGAATAAGCACATTTAAATACAAAAATATTCAATATGCTGGAGTAATATCAGTACTAAAGAGAGACTCTTCCCTTATCCCAGGATAAAAAAAGAATAATTTCTACCCCCCAAGAAAATGATCTAAACCAGAAAAGATTTAAAAGAGCAAAATCATCCCATGGAGTAGCACCCAGAAAATTAGGGTTACCAGTAGTCCGGTTTTGAACTGGACAGTCCAGTATTTGAGCTTTCTGTTCAGGAAACAAATTGAGAAAATATAAATGTCCGGTATTTTCTAAATAAGATGTTATGTAGATTGTGATGTAATCTCAAATGTGTCCTGTATTTTTGTTGAGACCATCTGGCAACCCTATAGAAAATATGGTGAGGCAGAGGCAACTTTGCAGAATGTATATAATAATTGGACTCAAAAATTTTCTGAGAAAACAGGGTTTAATTGAAGTATGCCTATTCGGCAACCATAAAATGGTTCAGAGCAATATGCTGGGTTTGGCAAATTTTGCACAAATCACAGGCAAATTGGTGGGAAATTTGCCTAGTTTCCTGGTCACATGGTGGGCTTTTGGGAAGCCTAAACTTCCAGGATCTATAGATTTTCAAGGTCTCAGTGCTACAAGGCTCCGTCCTCCATACCAACGACCCTGGAATCCCTGAAAACCCTGGCTTATGCAGAACAGGAATTCCAAGTTTTGACTAGCTCTAATACTAGTTCTCTATTAAATAAGCCACCATCCAACTTGAGCATCAACTGCAGCTTTTGACTAGTCTTTGGTGGTGTAATAACATGATTCATGTATAAAATAATTATACCTCTATGCTCATTTGCACTTATAAAGACTTGTACCCATTGTCTGAGCCTGTAAATGCCTCTATATCAAGTAAAAATCAAAGTAATATAAAAATATTAACATATCATTAATAACTAGGTGTATTAGACAATTCCCAAATTATCTCTATCTCACTGTTTTGTAGTTAGCTCTCTTCACCATGGAATCTGAGTGCTTTAATTCAAGCATTTAAAAACTGAACTCCAGATATTAAAGAATAGGGAATGAGAATTCAAAATTAATGTGCGTCTCAGGCCAAGTTCTGCTCCTTTCATCAAAACAGAAGAGTTTCAGATTTCATTTCCTCCGGGCCTTTCTCCCTGCTATAATGTGCCTTCATTTGGTTAATTTCCTTGAATTTTGTTTTTGCCTTAGTAGAATTAATATTTAAAACCCTCATGCAGTTCAGAATTGTTAGCTGGATGCATGATAGTCACTGAAACACTAGTCAGGCACCTAATTCTGCCTGCAGAAACATGCTTTAGGGTATGTCTACACTGCATCTCTAGTTCGAACTAGGGATGCAAATGGAGACAATCGAAGTAGTTAATGAAGCGGGGATTTAAATATCCCGCGCTCCATTAACATGATCTCGCCGGCGCGCTAGTTCGAATCACAGCTGATTCGAACCAGGAAGTGCGCGCCGGGACGCGTTAGTTCGGACTAAAGCCCTTAGTCCGAACTAATGTTACTCCTCATTTTTTGAGGAGTAATATTAGTTCGGACTAAGGGCTTTAGTCCGAACTAACGCGTCCCGGAGCGCACTTCCTGGTTCGAATCAGCTGTGATTCGAACTAGCGCGCCGGCGAGATCATGTTAATGGAGCGCGGGATATTTAAATCCCCGCTTCATTAACTACTTCGATTGTCTCCATTTGCATCCCTAGTTCGAACTAGGGATGCAGTGTAGACATACTCTTAGGGATTCCCATTGCTTTCTCAATGGGTGCAATGGTAGCTTTATGTAGTTCAGGGGTGGGGAGCCTTTTTTGGAGTGGGGGCCACTGACCTACAAAAAATCAGTCTGGGGCCGCACAAACGTGAGAAGCAAAAAAATGGGGTAAAAAATGAGGGGTTCAATGTGTGGGAGGGGGCTGCCAGGAAGTGGGTTTGGAGTGTGGGGTCTGGGCAGGACTCCCATCCCTTTTGGCTGGCTCCCAATTAACTTATATAATACAAAGAGAGTAAAATTGGCAGAGAGCTTCTAGCTGCTTTCCTCTATCTAACCTTGCCTGGAATGTGTCTAAAGCTTGTAAGCGTGGTAGTTTTATACAATGATAAAAGATTTATAAAGCCCTGGAAATAAGGCTTTGAAATTGAAAGTGCTCTTGTGTAGCTGCTAATGCTGCAAGAGTTATATTAGGCTACACAAACCAGCAGAGGATTTAGTATTTTCTACTGAATGCTTCAGGTCAATTAATCTATAACATTAGAACATCTCCCACAAATACCAATACAAGTTGATTTTTTTTATTCTTTTAAAATCAGTTGCATTGTATGTTTAATCATGCATATTTATTAAATCACAAATTGTGATTATTGGGAAGGTGGTGGTGGTGGGGGAGTTTTCTCCAAGTAAATGAGCTTTTTTTGTATTGATTTAGCTTTAATTATCAGTCCCACTTTAGGAAGTAAAAATGTCTGATTACAGCTGATCACAAGAGCCAGATTAAACCTGTGGGAAGTTCCAGTTGTGCTGTTGCTAAGACCCTAATCAAAGAATTCAATCAAAAACAAATTCAAATAGAAATGTTATGGGGGAGGGGCATTTCTTTCCTGGTATGAGTCCCTGCAGTGAGCTAGTTGTCCTTCCTCTGATTCAGGGTGGAAAACTTGACAGTGTCATACTCTGAGGATAACAATGAGACAAATCAAGAATCCTTACTACTTCCCCTCTGTCCTCATTGTCTCCTATTCAAAGGGCCAGATTATAAAGGGGGTGAGCACCTAAAATACCCACAGGCCCGTGATAATTTTTTAATCCATTGGCTCCCATGGTCTCTGAAGGGTAATTCACCTTCTGCACAAAGTTAATTGTAATAGCAGAGGAAGGAAGGGAAAAATAGCGGCCAAGGGCAGTGTTGCCAACTCCACATATTAGTCACCAGACAAACCCTAAAGAGTCGCTAGATGTAGCTATTTAAACACTGGAAAAGAATAAAAAAGTCACTATACAAAAGTTACAGAGAATGTATTAGGGCTGTCAAGCAATTAAAATTAATCATGATTGAGTGTGCTATTAAATAATAGAATATCATTTAATTACATATTTTTGGATGTCTTCTACATTTTCAAATGTGGTGATTTCAATTACAGCACACAATGCAAAATGTACAATGCTCACTTTGTGCTTATTTTTATTACAAATATTTGGACTGTAAAAACAAAAGAGATTCGCCTGATACAAATACACTAAGGCAGTCTCTTTATCATAAAAGCAGAACTTACAAATGTAGTATTATGTACAAAAACACCTGCATTCAAAACCAAAACAACAATGCTACTTTTTGTTCAGCCAATCACTCAAACAAGTTTGTTTACAATTTGCTGGAGATAATGCTGCCTGCTTCTTGTTTACAATGTCACCTGAAACAGAGAACAAGTGTTCACAGGGCACTATTATAGCTCATGCTGCAAAGTATTTTCCTACCAGATGCACTAAAGATTTATATGTCCCTTCATGCTTCAACCACCATTCCAGAGGCCATGTGTCCATGCTGAGGACAGGTTCTGCTCGATAAAGATCCAAAGCTGTGCAGACTGTTGCATGCTCATTTTATCATCTGAATCAGATGCCACCAGCAGAAGGTTGACTTCCTTTTTGGATGGCTCAGGTTCTGTAGTTTCCACATCACAGTTCTGAAAGCAGGCTCACCTTGTTCCTCTCTGATTTTGGAAGGCACTTCAGATTCTTAAAACCTTGGGTCAAGTGCTGTAGCTATCTTTAGAAATCTCACATGTACCAGGGAGGTCCAACCTGTATCAAGCACCCTAGGGACCTGATTGGTCCCAGGTAAGGAATTTTGCCAGACCACAGAAGATTGTTTCTGGTCCCCTGGCACTGGCCCACCCCAGGCCTGGCCCAGCCAATGGCCATCTAGCCAGTGGCCTGCCAACTGGCTTCCCTCCCCCCCCCATCGGCCCCACCAGGTTTCCCAGTCCTGCAGGGCAACCCCACTGCCAACAGCCCACTCACTGCCCTACTGACCTCAGGGCTCCCAGCCCTCTACCAGGACTCTTTGGTCCTGGAACATTTGTATTGCTAGAGCAGAGAGTCCCAGTTTGGAGAGATGCAACTTATACCTTCTTTGCGTTTTGTCAAATCTGTGGTGAAAGTGTTCTTAAAATGAACATGTGCTGGGTCATCATCCGAGAATGATATGTGGCAGAATGCAGGTAAAAGAGCAGAAAATGTACAATTCTCACCCAAGGAGCTCAGTTACAAATTTAATTAATGCATTTTTTTGTAACAAGCATTATCAGCAAGGAAACTGTCCTCTGGAAAGGTGGCAAAACCATGAAGGGGCGTATGTTTAGCATATCTGGCACATAAATACCTGGCAAAGCTGGCTCCTAAAGTGCCACGTGAACACCTGTTCTCACTTTCAGATGACATTGTAAATAAGGAGTGGGCAGCATTATCTCCTGTAAATGTAAACACACTTATTTGTCTTAGAGATTGGCTGAACAAGGAGTAGGACTGAGTGAACTTGCAGTGCACTACAGTTTTACAATTTTTGCATTGTTTTGTTTCTGATTGTAGTCATGTAACAAAAATAATCTGCATTTGTAAGTTGTGTTTTCACAATAATGAATGCACTACAATGTATGTGTGAGGTGAACTGAAAAATATTATTTGTCTATATTTTATCATAAATATTTGTATTGCAAAATGATAAAGTGAGGAGTGTACATTTTGTATTCTTGTAATTGAAATCCACATACTTGAAAAAGTAGGAAAACATAAAAAGTGTAATAAATTTCAATTGATATTCTATTGCTTAACAGTGCAATTATAACTGCAATTAGCAGTGATTAATTTATTGAGTTAATTGCATGATTTAACAGCAATTAATTGACAGCCCTAATACACAAACATAGGGACATGCACATGCATGCACACACACATGTGTGCTCAGGCAAGTATTGTCACAAAATCATTCACAAGCAGTCAATAGAGTTAATAAAATCCATTCTGTGCTCTTTTTCATTTTGTTACGTACCAGAAGTAACAACAACAGGACGCTGTCATCATCAGGCTGATGCCCTCTGCTCATTGGGAAAGAAACTGCAGTCCTCTCTGCATAGTGGTTGGGTGCTCTGTAGACTGGAGCCCAAGTTGGCTGGGGTGATTATTTTCAGCTGAATCTTCCTTTCTTGACAGCCTAGGTTTGAGCCAGCAGGTTAGTGAAAGGGCGAGCAAGGGGAAAAGGGCATTCACCTGACCTGAGCTTGGTTCTGTAAGGAGCCAAGAAAGTAGATTTTAAAAAACAAAAATTCACTAGCTAGACCCCAATCCCCTGGGGTTGATTTTTGAAAACATTTGGGTAGCTAACCCCAGGTTAAGTCACGGGAAGGAATAAATAGGGAGCTGGAATCAAGCTAGCTCCACCATTGCTCCTGTAGAAAGGGCTTCATCCCTAGAGGCATGGTGCCACCTCCCCTCTGGGGCACATTGCCCTGTCTCATCATACCCACCACACCTTCTTCCGCGCAGCTCTTGACTTCAGCTAACTTGCCTCTCCTGCCCTGCCAACTTCATTAGCCATCTTTCTCTGCATCGCAGGGTGAGCTACCTACTACAGAGCAGCAAGAAAAAACACATTTGGATAAAACCAAGCCCGCCCTGGTTAATGTGCTGCTCTCTCCAAAATGAGCCTGACAATAGTAAAGTGTTGAATTAGCCTCTACAAACTTATTTTCCTTGCCTGGAGACTATAGCTTTTCAACCAAAGAAGTCCTTCTAAAGACATGTTCCGTTTAGGTGTAATGACATGGACTTGGTGTGCAAAAGAACGTAGTAAAAAGAGCATGGAATGGGTTTTATTACCACTACCGAGCTGCTTGTGAATGATTTTGTAACTATCACTATTGGTGATTTCTTTCTCTGAATGTCATTGTGTTTGGCAGTGAATGTCATTACACTTGTCACTGGATACTTTGACACCGATTTTCTCACTAGGGAAACAAACACGTTGCTAAATCGAGGGACAAAGTAGCTAAGTTGGCCAAGTGGGAAAGAAACGTAGTGAACGTATTGCTTCTAGGTAATACAGCAATGCATGTGACAGTCTCTATGAAAGTTCAGTCTTTTTGGGGAAAAAGGGATTTTATCCTTTTATCCTCTCAAAGCCTTTCTGATAACAAAGTATTTGTTTAGAGGCCTTTGGAGCTAAAGAGCTTGTCAGCATATTCCTTAAAGCAATGTTTAGCTGTGTTTAAAAATGTTGCATTGATTCGTGTGGTGGCTCGAGTCTGTACACACAGAAGGCCAAGTGCTGAGTGAATGACAATGTCTGTGCCTGCACTGAAAAGGCTCCCCAGATATCACTGTTTAGCTGTTTTCTATGTATCTGGCCCTTTGGAGTTACATTTGTGAGGGCTTAATTAAAACATATTGTAACCCACACACCACCTGGGTGTGAGTCACTGTCTCAGCTAGTGGCACAGACAGAATAAGGAATCTGCTTTGCAGCTTTAGCTGAGAGCCAGCTGGCTTTTCGCTCATGTGGTAGAGGCACATGCACTAAGCTTCAAAGATCCTAGGTTCAATTCTGCTTGTTAGGGGTACAGTATCATTGCTACGAAATCAAAATTTTCCAGTGATATGGAATTTCTCATTCTGTGGACTAGTCCAAGCTTAGGGTCATGATATGTGGCCTTGCCCACTTGCATATGTTAGGAAGAACAAGGAACTTATGCATGTGCTCTAAAGAGTGATCGCTTTAGATCGGGAGTCTCGGAAGTATTACTCTGTAACCCCCTTTTGCACAAGATCTGTATACTGTACCTCCTTTTCTGAGGCAGAAGGATTTTGCGCAAAAGGGGTGTTTGCGCAAAAAGGACCCGTCCACACTGCTAATTTTTGTGCAAAAACCTCTTGTGCAAAAAGCATCAGAAGAGGTTATGCAAATGGAGTGTAAGAAGTTGCTAATGAACGCTTCATTTGCATTGCCTCTTCCGCAAAAAAGAGGTAGTGTAGACAAATCCTAAGGCAGAAGGTAAGCTGTCCCTGAAGGAGCAGTATATGTGTAACTGCCACCGGGTGGATTTGAACCTCAGATCTCTGGTGCTGAGTATAGGAGCCTCTACCCTCTAAGCTAAAAGCCAACTGACTCCTAGCCCATGCTGTAGAGGTCTCTTGGTCTTATCTGTTGCTGTGGTCTAAGAGCCACTGCATGGGTCAGAGAACCATACTAGGACTATGTCTACACTCACGACTTCTTGCGCAAGTATGGCTGTTGTTGCGCAAGAATCTGCAGAGTGTCCACACTGCCCGCCTGCTCTTGCACAAGGAAATTTACAGTACGATGTGGTAAGAGAGGGCTTCTTGCGCAAGAGCTACGTTCTTTTTTAACAGGTGTAAGCCCTCTTGCGCAGGAGCTCTTGCGCAAGAGGGCAGTGTGGACGCTCGGCAGGGATTTCTTGCACATGAAAGCTCTATGGCTAGCATGGCCACCAGAGTTTTCTTGCACAAGAGAGTGTCCATACTGCCATGGGCGCTCCTGTGCAAAAGCACAGCGTGCACATGGCATGTTTTCTTGCGCAAGAGTTCTTGCACAAGAACCGTTGCGTAAGATATTCTTGCGCAAGAAGCCGCGAGTGTAGACATAGCCTAGGTGTCTGGGTTACATATGCACACAACTTTACTGGGTACAACTCAGGATCAGCGCCTTTGTTTCACTATAAATATATCTTCGTTATAATCATAGGCTCATTATCAGAACTTGTGATAATGCTTTGATAGGGATAACAGGAGGAAGAAGAAATGGTTACGTATAAAACATAGGTGTAACACACTAGAATACTGACTCTAAAATATATTTTTAATTCATATGTATAATTCCTTAAATATCATCTATAGAAACACCTCACAAGGATTTTGAAGTTGAGTATGACATAAGCTTTTATATGCAGGCATGTGGCAGTCAGGTTGGTCCCAGGACAAAGTAGGTGAGGCTATATATATTTTTTAATTTAACCTTGTTTTCTTTTCTGGGTCTGTCTTGAAATAGCTGATGTCTGGAAATTGAACCTTTAATAACTCCATTCATCTGAAGAAGTGGGTTGTGCCCACAGAAGCTCTTGATACCATTTACATGTTTTGTTAGTCTCTAAGGTGCGGCAAGACTATTAGTTGTTTCTCCAGTTACAGACTAACTTGGCTACCCCTCTGAAGCTTTTCAATGTCTGTTGGTGAGAGAGAAGTTTTGAGCTTACAAAGACCTCGCCTTCAGGCCTAGGAAACCTACATAGAATGTCACCGCTAAATGCAATAGTTTAGCACAAGTAGGTAACCTACATTTCAATCTGCTCCACCTTGTATTTAGTGGTGACATGCTATGCAGGTTTCCCAGACCTGAAGAAGAGCTCTGTGCAAATTCTCTCTATCCAAGAGAAGTTAGTAAGGTAAAAAATGTAGCCTCATCCACCTTGTCGATCTAATAAGCTTTTATTAGACACCTCAGATTCGTGGTTTTGGATAAATACTATGAACACAGTGTGCTAGGTGCAGTGAGTTTCTCAGGCTTGATGAGAGTTGCTGTTTTAGAAAAAATGTTGCATTGATCCATGTGATGGCTCAAGAGTGTACAGACATACTTCATAAAAGGCCAAGTGCTGAGTGAGTGACAATGTGCCTGCTGTGAAGGGGCTCTCCAGATATCACTGTTCCTTTGTCTATGTATCTGGCCCTTCGGAGTTACATTTGTGAGGGCTTAATTAAAACATATTGCCAGCTGGTAGGAATGGCCTTTGTATCATACATGGCACATTTTAAAAAGCTTTGGAGGTTATCTTCAGCATGCTTTCCCCATTCAGTCACTAACCACAGACAAAATTGCCAAGTGCCCATGCGACATAGGGCAGGAATGCAAGTTTTAGTTACTTCAGTGGGACTTGTGCTTCTAAGTCATGTAGGCCCTTTAGAAACCTCCTACTCTTTGTTTCTGTATTTCAGTCGCCCGTTCTGTACAAGCAAATCTGATCAATCTATAGCTTGCAAGATGAAGCAACTGGATAGTGTTGAGTAGTAACTGATCAACTGAGATCTAACATGCTTTTGAAGATGCAGACAGTATGGACAAGAGTTAGGTATGTGTGTGACTCTTGATGAATTCATTATCGTTGACATCAAAAGCAACGTCTTAGTGATTGAAAAATGATTTGGCTTTATTAAGAAATTAAATAAGAACCACCCTAGAGTTGTCTGAAAACTAGTTTGACAAAGGGGAGGATCAAAAAGATTTCATATTAATGTAAGTGTGACATTTTGCTCCTGTTTATTTGTGCAACTATCCCTTATCTGTGTGGAGAGTCTGCTTTAGGCCATGCTTCATGGGGCATGGACATATGTCTTAATGTTTTTGTTAAAAATCTAAAGTATCATCCATACCCATCTGATTGAAAAGGTTAAATTAATGCTTTCTCTCCAACAGCTTTACCACGATGTATGCTTCTGAAAAATATTTCCAAAGAGTTCAAGCTCAAATTTATCCATTACAAAACACAAGTCCTAGTAAAATATCTTACAGGTTGTACTACTTGGTCATTTAATTTCTGGTCTGCTTACAAAGATGCTCTCTACTTTTTAGTTTACATACCAGAGTCTAGCAAATATCCCTTGTTTATGTTGCCAACTTCTTCACAAATTAGCAAAACTCTATAATGTATAGATTTGTATTAGGAACAAGCAAAGCAGTTTGGGTAAAATAAAAACCAAGTCTGCCCTTTGCGCAAAGCTTAAAATGAAACTTCCCCAGTGCTTACTTTCCTATGCAATAACACTGCCCGTTTTCCTGTTCTTTTCACCTGTGACTGGAAGCAGAAATTTTGAAATATAAAGTAGCCTGAACCCAAACCATGACTATGAATAAATCCACACTCTCAAATGAAGTAAATATTGTTAGCCAATCTAGAACCAAGATGCACTGGAAATCTCAAGACATTCTGTTCCTATCAGACTTTTTGTGCAACATGGGATACGTCTACACAGCAGGGCTAAACTCAAAATAAGCTATGCAATTTGAGCTATGCTAATTGCATAGCTTAAGTCGAAATAGCTTATTTCAACTTTTGGTGCTGTCTACATGGCAGTTATTTTGAGAGAACACTCTTCCCCTGACTTTCCTTACTCCTTGTACAAGGAAGATTACAGGAGTCCAAGTAAGCAGTCCTCTAGCTCAACATTATTTCAAAATAACTGCTTGTGTGTAGATGAGGACTATATTTCTGAATAACTGACGTTAATTTGAAATAACAATGCTGCTGTGTAGACATAGCCATGGGGAGCCTAGAGTTCTGAATAATTTCTGAAACAAACCTTATAACCCTTTGAACTTCACTCATCTATAGTTTGTCTATGATTTTATGTTGTTCTTGTTCTCTAATTCTCATGTAACTGTATTACTGCTGCCATATAGAGGTTGCCTCTTGTTATGGCATAATATTGGACTGGAAAAGTGTAGATTCTATTAGAATTTGTTGTGTAAGTGGTTTTGATTTGATTAAGTGTGTAATGGTTTATCTGGCAAACACATTTTGATTACTCTCACTGCTGGCAGTTACATTCCTATTTAATTTGCTAGGCTTGTGGGTTTTTTTACACAAGAGGATGAAATAATGGAAAAGTGTCCGTATGTTGAATGATTACTCTCCTGGCAGTATCCACTTAAATGCAAAAAGAAATAAAGTGTGATCGAAAGGTGGTGCAGTGTAAAGATGCTGCATTGGCGCTGGGTAGAGTATTTTAGGATTTGTTTTCATCTAATATGAATTAGGCTGAAGGCTGGATTCGTGAGATAAAGTTACACAGTTACGCAGCTCCTATGGGTCTTGCATGCAAATCAGGATAAAAAATTCTGTGCGAAGATCAAAGTTCTTGTATATACAAACTCTAGATAAGCAAAACGTAGTTCAGTGCAAAGATTTACACTCAAATGGGGCTGTGGGAAGCAACAAAAGTTGATTAAGGTTAATAGAAGAATACAAATGGGTGACATAACTTAATCAGGGGGGGTATGTCTACACTACAGTGCTAATTCGAACTAAGTTCGAATTAGTTAATTCGAACTAAGTTCGAATTAGTTAATTCGAACTAAGCTAATTCGAATTAGTTAATTCGAACTAAGCTAATTCGAACTAACGCGTCTAGAACTAAAAACTAGTTCGAATTAGCGTTTTGCTAATTCGAACTAGCATGTCCACATTAAGTGGACCCTGAACCGGGCTTAAGGATGGCCGGAAGCAGTGCCGGCAGGGCATCAGAGGAGGACTTAGAGCGTGGAGATGCTGTCTCAGGCTAGCCGAGGGCTGCGCTTAAAGGGACCCGACCCCCACCCCGGACAGACAGTTCTCAGGGGTGCCCTGCTTGCAAACCAGTCCTGGCTTGGAGTGCCCGGAGTGCCCACACTGGGCACATCACAGCACTCGGCCATCAGCCCGGCTGCACTTGCCGCAGGCTGCCATCTGGGGAGAGGGCTCAATTGGGGGGCTGCAGGAGAGCTTCCACCCCCAGAAGCCTGCAGAGCCAGCCCAGTCCTCCCCATCAGGGGCTCGTACCCCATTCCTCCCTCACCTCCTTCCACTTACCCTTCCCTAGCCCCTTTTCTTGATGTACAAAATAAAGGGACAATTGTGTTCAAAAATGGAATCTGTCTTTATTGAACAAAACTGGGGGAGACTGGGAAAAGGAGGTGGGAGAGGGGAAGAGAGAGGGTGGGAGAGGGGAGGGCAACTAAAATGATCAGGGGTTGGGAACAGGTCCCATATGAAGAGAGGCTAAAGAGACTGGGACTTTTCAGCTTAGAAAAGAGGAGACGAAGGGGGGACAGGATAGAGGTCTCTAAAAGCAGGAGTTGGGTAGAGAGGGTGCATACAGAAAAGTTCTTCATTAGTTCCCATAAAGAAGGACTAGAGGACACCAAAGGAAAGGAATGGGTAGCAGGCTTCAAACTAGTAACAGAAAGTTGTTCTTCACAAAGCAAAGAGTCAACCTGTGGAACTCCTTGCTTCAAGAGGCTGTGAAGGCTAGAACTGGAACAGAGTTTAAAGGGACGTGAGATCAAGTCATGGAGGTTGGGTCCATGGAGTGCTATTAGCTAGGGGGTAGGAGTGGTGTCCCTGCCCAAGGTTTGTGGAAGGCTGGAGAGGGATGGCACGAGACAAATGGCTTGGTCACTGTCTTCGGTCCATCCCCTCCAGGGTCCCTAGGGTTGGCCGCTGTCGGCAGACAGGCTACTGGGCTAGATGGACCTTTGGTCTGACCCAGGATGGCCATTGTAAGCTCAGGGTTCAGGGTCGGGGGTCTCAGTGGACCCCCTTGATTTTCATGCACACCTGCTCCTGGGTAGCCAGGCTGGCAACTCTCCTGCCCTAGACGGCCACTTTCCTGTGCCTAGTGCGGAGATCGTGGACGAAGTCCACGACGTCTGCACTAGCCCAGGCGGGTGCCCGCCTCTTGCGGTCCCGGGCAAGCTCCCGGGAGCTGCCAGCCTGGTCCCGGGAAGAGGGGGAGGACTAGGGGGCATCGGGTGGCTGGCTCAAGCCGTGCCAGGTGCAGGGTCTGCTGGCTGGGTGCTGGCAGGCTTGCACCTGGCACGGGCACCGTAGCCAGCCCGTGCCTCTTTAACGGGTCCGGGGCTGGGAGGGGGGCAGAGTGGCCACCAAGGAAACCTGGGGAGGGCTAGCCTCCCACTAGTTCGAATTAAGGGGCTACACACCCCTTAATTCGAACTAGCTAGTTCGAACTAGGCTTAATCCTCGTAAAATGAGGTTTTCCTAGTTCGAACTAAGCGCTCCGCTAGTTCGAATTAAGTTCGAACTAGCGGAGCGCTAGTGTAGCGCCTATGATAGTTAGTTCGAACTAACGTCCGTTAGTTCGAACTAACTCTAGTGTAGACATACCTGGGGTGAGAGAGAAACCCAAATATTAGCATTAAAGTCCTCCTAAGCCACTAACTTCAAAGGAGTATTGTTGAACTCTGGTAATACTTAACTATATTTCCTCTCCAATTGCCACAGACAGGAAAATGAAACCAACAAAACAACAGAGGAAGAAGAGACTCGAAGGATAATATTCTGGTTAAGGCATTGGACTGGGACTCCCAGATGTGCTATGGATGGATTGTCTGTGTTATCTTGGGCAAAATCAACAATCTGTGTCTCAGCAAAATAAAAATGTGATACTTTCTTCCACTCTTAGGCTACATCTACACTACGAACCTCTTCCGCAAGAGGAAATGCAAGTGGAGTGCTCTTTTGCATGTGTCACACTCTCATTTGCATTTCGTCCTCGGATCCCTTTTGCACAAGAACGGCTCAGGAAGAACGCCTCTTGCGCAAAAGGAGGTTTTTGGGCAAAAAGGAGCCATCTACACAACACTTTTTTGCGCAAAAATCTCTTGTGCAAAAGGGATCCAAGGAGGAAATGTAAATGAGCGCTCCATTTGCATTTCCTCTTGTGGAAGAGGCTCGTAGTGTAAAAGTAGCCAAATCTCTTTAGGCCCGGTGTACATGTACATTTTGTGCTAGTAAAACTCAGTTATAGGTGTGTGGGTTTTTTATCAGCATAGTTGTACCAGTACAAGATCTACAATAGAAGTAGTTATATTAATACCGAGGAAGCTTCTGCTGGTATAACTTATTCTCTTCCCAAATGTGTATAACCTACATTGGTATAAGACCATTTATACAGTAAAACTGATTCCACTCTAGAGGACTATTTGGCTTTAACTCTGTCAGGATCGTTAGTGGTACAAATTGCGTATGTCAACAGGCCCTTAGTGTTTAGCTTTAGGGACAAGAACTGTCTCTTATGTGTATAGTATCTAGTATAGTAAGGTCCGGATCTTGGCTGGAGCCTCTAAGAATCACTATAATACAAATAAATAGGTGTAACTGATTTCCAGAAAGAGGCTATAATGCAGTTAGAACCAGACCTAATTTTTTCTTTGTCCTGCATAAAGGAAAATATGTGGCACCCCATCTAGCTAGCTTAGGTGTTGGGGAGTTGAGCATAGGTTCATGGGATCCTGGCATGATGAAAAGTATATCTATAGGCATTGATGTGCCACTTCAGCCAGGTTGTTGTCAGGTATGTGGTATAACCTTTGTTAGTAGGAGAGACAAAATAAAAGCACTCGGAAGGGTGGTAGCTTCATCAGTAGGAGACAGTCTCCTGCTGGTGACGCACTGGCCACATCCTTAAACTTTTGTCAATCAGGGCATGGTCCTTGTTTCATAATCCCCAAGGCTATGTCTAGACTGCAGGCTTCTTTCGAAAGAGGCTCTTTCGAAAGCATCTTTCGAAAGAGCCTCTTTCAAAAGATCGCGTCTAGACTGCAGGCGGATCTTTCGAAAGAGAAATCCGCTTTTTCGAAAGAGAGCACCCAGCGAGTCTGGATGCTCTCTTTCGAAGACGGCCTCTTTACATTGAAGAACGCCTTCTTTCGAAAGAGGAACTTTCGAAAGAAGGCGTTCTTCCTCGTGAAATGAGGTTTACCGCCATCGAAAGAAAAGCCACGTTCTTTTGAAATAATTTTGAAAGAACGCGGCTTGAGTCTGGACGCAGGGGAAGTTTTTTCGGGAAAAGGCTACTTTTCCCGAAAAAAACCCTGAGTCTGGACACGGCCCAAGTGACCACAGAAGTGCAGTATAGACACTACTAGCCCTTGTATCTGTAGGAGGGATAATGGTCTGTCAGAGACAAGATTTTTCTTAGAATTCTGCAGAAACCATGTATGTTGCAGGGACATTCATTTGTGATCTTACACAAATAGAGAACACAATATTACCCGAAACTACAGTGCTAGACATAATACACATGACTAGGAAGAGAAGAGAAACTTCTCTTAAAGTTCCCATAAAGATGTAATAATGGGAAATAGCAAACCAGAAAAATGACATGATATACATTTTAATTTGACTGATTGGGGCACATTTTCTCTGTTAGGCTCGATAAGGAATGAACTATGAGCATGCTTTTCATATATTTATTTCAGATGGGAGCAATAATTCAGCATATTGCAGCAGAACTCTTCTAATATAAATATAAAGTGTTATGGCAATTAGGGCTGTTATTGCAGCTACTTCATGCGATTAATGCAAAATAAATTGACTAGATTAAAAATAGTCATGGTTAATTGCACAGTTAAAAATAATAATATGCCAAATTTAAATTTATTGTAAATATTTTTGGATGTTTTCTACATTTTAAAACCTATTCACTTCAATTCAAACACAGAATGCAAAATGTACAGTGTTCTTTTTATATTATTTTTGATTACACATATTTGTACTGTAAAAAAGATAAAAGGAATAGTATTTTCAATTCTCCTTTTACAAGTCCACTCAGTCCTATTTCTTGTTCAGCCAATTGCTAATACAAATGGGTTTGTTTATATTTACAAGAGGTCATACTGCCCACTTCTTATTAACAGTGTCACTTGAAAGAGAGCTGGCATTTGCATGGCAGTATTGTAGTTGGATCACCAGATATGCTAAATATTCGTATGCCCCTCCATGCTTCAATTTGTGGGCAATAAAATTTTAAAGTGTTTTGTTTGAATGCAGTTATTCTAAAAAAAATTCTAAATCCTCCTTTGTAAGTAGCATTTTCATGATAAAGAGATTGCATTTTCTGTCTGTTTACACTAAAGCATTAATTAGAGTTAACTTAATTCGAAATAATTAATTTGAATTAAGCTAATTCAAAATAACGTATCTATACACAAAACCTATTTTGAAATAGTGTTTTGCTATTTTGAAATAGCGCATCCACACTGCGTGGACCCTGAACCGAAGTTAAGGCTGGCCGGAACCAGTGCCGGCAGGGCATCAGGTTAGGACTTAGTGTGGGGGCTGCTGCCTGAGGCTAACTGAGCTCCATGCTTAAAGGGACCCTACCCTCATCCCGGACAGACAGTTCTCAGGGTTTCCCGCTTGCTTGTCTACCTCGATGAGGGACAGCAAAGCAGTCCCGTCTTGGAGTGCCCTGAGTGCCCGCCCTCAGGACACCACAGCACTCGGCCACATGGAGCCAGAGCTGCCCCATGGCATGCTGGTGCATCTTGTGGGGTCGTTGCTATCAGCCCGGCTGCACTTGCCACAGGCTGCCATCTGGGGGGTAAATCGGGGGGCTGTCAGGATCCAGGAGGTCCTGCGGTAGAGCATCCACCCCGAGGAGCCCTCAGAGCCACCCCGGTCCTCCCCACTGGGGGCTCGTGACCCATTCCTCCTTCATGTCCTTCCACTTACTTCTCCCTAGCCCCCCTTCCTGATGTGAAATAAAAGACACGTTTCTTTCATAAACACGAACTGTCTTTATTTAACAAAACTGGGGAGGGGGAATGAAACTCTGGGGAGACTGGGGAAAGGAGGCAGGAGATGGGAGGAGAGAGGGTGGGAGAGGGGAGGGGGAAAATTGGGAGGAGGGAGCTGGAAGGTGGAAGCAAAGGGAGGAAGGGAGAGGGGAAGCTCAGCGCTCAGGGGTGGGGGTCTCATTGGGTCATATGTCTCCCAACATGGTGGGTGCAGGGGCCTTGGCGTCCCCGGAGGGATGGGGAGGAGGGTGTGGAGGTTGAGGTAGGGGGTGTGGAGATTGAGGAAGAGGGTGAGGAGGGAGAGGCAGGCGGGGGGACAGGAATGGGGAGAGGAACAGTAGCCAGGGGTACAGCAGGCACTGGGGCAGCATGGGGGCAGCACGCTCTGCAGCAGGACCTTCAGGTATGAGCACATGGCACGGTCCTGGGCTAGCTGCTCCCAGCGGAGCTGCGGGTCCTCCTGGACCCAGCTCTGGATGGTGCAGTGCAGGGCTCATAGGGCCCCCAGGTGCTGCTCTCAGTACCCCTGCCGTGTTGCGGTGGTCCTGTGGAGCCCCCGGGTGCGGGAGCATGTCCCAGGTGGGGTGGTGCTCCCTGCACATACAGCTGGTGCGGCTGTGGAGAAAGAAGGGGAGTGGTCAGTTCTCCCTGGGAACGCAGTAGATAATGCCCAATGCCCCCTGCGAGGCGAGGACGATCGTGCCCTGCACCATCAGAGCCGATGTGCTTGCCCAGGGTATGTCTGCACTACAGCACTAATTCGAACTAACTTAGTTCGAATTAGTTAATTCAAACTAAGTTAATTTGAATTAGCGCATCTAGACTAAAAAACTAGTTCGAATTAGCGTTTTGCTAATTCGAACTAGCGCGTCCACACTGATTGGACGCTGGGGCGCACTTAAGGGTAGCTGAAACCGGTTCCGGCAGGGCATCAGGTCAGTAGTTGCTTCGTGTAGCTGTTGTCTGAGGCTCATGCTTAAAGGGACCCCTTAAAGCTGGTTCTCAGCTTTTCCGCTTGCTTGCCTACCTCGCCGAGGGTCAGCAAAGCGTTTTTCTCTGTGCCTCTCTGTGTCGGTGGTTCCCTTTGGGGACGTTGCCGCAGTTGGCAACATAGAGCCAGAGCTCGCCCTGGGCTTTCTGGTGCAGTTTTTGGACTTGCTGCTGCAAGCCTGCCAGCAATGGCTGGAAGCTGCCTGGCACCACCTGGTGCACGTCAGCCACTTGCCTCTCCGCCTGGCCTCCCTGGGGGCCGTGGAGGAGCCGCAGCAGCGCCCGGACGCCAGCGTGCCCTGCCGCATCTGGCATCTGGACACCAGCAGCGACTGGTGGGACCGCATCGTCCTGGAGCGCTGGGGAGACAGACAGTGGACTCAGAACTTCAGGATGAAGAGGGACACCTTCCTGGAGCTCTGCGAGTGGCTCACCCCTGCTCTGCGGCGACAGGACACTCGTATGAGGCCCGCCATCCCCCTCCAGAATCATGTGGCCATCGCCCTCTGGAAGCTCTCCACGCTGGACAGCTACCGATCCGTCAGGAACCAGTTCGGCGTGGGGAGATCCACCGTTGGAGCAGTGCTCATGCAGGTATGGCACTCACCGGCCACTTGGGCCGGGGCGGGAGGGTGGCTGCAAGGAGGGGATGGGCCGCCCCAGGGAAAATGAGGGGAGGGAGGGGAGGAGGCGAAAGTGCCCCGCACTGGAGGGGTCGGTCTGTCCCGGCCGTACTACACGCCAACCGGGGGGGGTTGCTTCGTGCGGGGCGGTGCCAGGGCACGAACACTCCCAGCCACCTGGGCGCCCCAGTGATTCGTGGTTTGCTGTGTCTCTCTGCAAGGCCATCAACCGGATGCTGCTCCGCAGGGTGGTCCGCCTTGCTGACCCGGACGCCGTCATCCGGGGGTTTGGCGCCCTCGGCTTCCCCAACTGTGGGGGGCTATCGACGGGACGCACATACCGATCCGTGTTCCGGAGCACCAGGCCTCCCAGTACGTGAACCGAAAGGGGTACTTCTCCGTGCTCCTGCAGGCTGTGTGTGACCACGGGGCCAGTTCACGGACATTAATGTGGGCTGGTCCGGCAGGCACACGATGCACGGGTGTACCGGAACTCCTCCGTGTGCCAGAGGCTGCAGGCCGGGAGCTTCTTCCCTGACCGCCACATCAGGGTCGGGGACGTGGACATGCCCGTGTGCCTGGTGGGGGATGCGGCCTACTCCCTACAGCCCTGGCTCATGAAGCCGTACACAGGGCACCTCAACCCCTCCCACCAGGCCTTCAATGCCAGGCTCATCAGGGCCCGCATTGTGGTGGAGGGAGCCTTCGGACAATCGAAAACACGATTTAGGTGCCTCCTCACCCGCCTCGACCTCGCCGAGCACAATATCCCTCCCGTGGTGGCAGCATGTTGTGTGCTGCACAATTTGTGCGAGAGGGAGGGGGAGGCTTTCCTGCCAGCCTGGATGGCTGAGGCTGAGCGCATGGCTGGCCACTACGCTTAGCCCCGTACCGCTGCTGTCCGGGAAGTCCAGCGGGGGGGCCGTCTGGATCCGGGAAGCCCTGAGGGAGAGCTTCCAGGTGGAGGAGGAGGACTGAACTCTCCCTGCATGCCCCACTGGGTCCTTCTTCCACCCTCCCCCCTTCCTCTCCCTAACCCCCTTCCTAATGTCAAATAAAGACACCTGTTTTGCCAACCAAAATCTCATTTTTATTTTACATAACTGGGTTGGGGGGAGGGAGGAGTGAGGGTGGGAGAAGGGAGGGTAAACCTGGGAGGAGGGAGCTAGAAGGGGGAGGAAGGGGAGGAAGGGAAGGGAAAGCTCGTAGAATGAGGTTTACCTTGTTCGAATTAAGCACTCCGCTAGTTCGAATTAAGTTCGAACTAGTGGCTTGTATGTGTAGTGCCTATTAAAGTTAATTCAAACTAACGGCTGTTAGTTCGAATTAACTTTGTATTGTAGACATACCCCCAGAGGCCATGGTCGGTATGTCTGGCTCTCCCCGGGAGTGGGAGCTATCCCAAGACTGCACCCATGCCCCTGTGTCGTGTAATGCGGCCGAGGCGGGGAGATGTCCCCTGCCTGTGTGTAGAGGGAGCATGTGAAGGGAGGGAATCCTGCTGGGTCCCGCCCCGGGGTCAGGAGTGTATCAGGTCTCTTCACACATGCATGTGGCTATCGGGCCATGGCCCCTGTGTGGCATGCAGCTGGAGCCACCTGCCCAAAGGTGGCACGGTACGTGCCCACACGTGCACAGAAGGCTGCATGATCCGTTGGAGACATGGCCCATAAGTGCGGTCCCTGGTCTCCCTTCCCGCCCCCTCCCCGGGTAGGGGATGGTGATGGCACTTACCTGGTGTGGCCTCCCCTGACGACGCTGCTGACTCCAGTGCCAGGACAGCTTGGGGGTCCTGCTGGCATAGCACCCTCCGTGCTGGCCCCTCTGCCACGCCTGGGTCAGGGCCCTCTGGTCCCGGCTCGTTGCCCCCTGGGGTGGCGTGGACGGTCCTGCACCTCAGGATGCGTCGAGGGCGGAGAAGTAGGGGCAGATGTCAGCCCCTGCTGTGGCACCACCCCTGGCCCTGGCGAACCCCTGCTGCAGCTCTTTAATTTTCAGGCACACCTGCTCCTGGGTGCACCTGTGGCCTTTCTGGACCATGGTGGCCACTATGCGGCCATAGACAGCCACGTTCCTCTGCCTGGTATGGAGATCATGGACATTGGGGGCTTTCCCCCAAACCTCTATGAGGTCCATAATCTCCGCACCAGTCCAGGCGGTTGCGTGCCGTCTATGGCCCCTGGCTGGCCTCTGGGTGCTGGGGGACTGGATGGGAGACGGCTGGCTGGCACTGGCTGCCTGGCTCATTATGGGGCCACTGGGTCAGAGGCAGAGACTGCTGGCAGGCCTGGTTCTGGCACATGCAGTCTGGTCAGAGTTTACCCCTTTAAGGGCTCTGGGACTGGGGGAGAGGAGAGGAGTTTCCTGGTTTGGCCCAGAGTGGCCACCGGGGAAATGGGAAGCGCTGGAGGCCAGCTAATTCGAATTAAGTGTCTACACAGGACTTATTTCGAATTAGCTATTTCGAATTTGGCGTTACTCCTCGTAGAATGAGGTTTACCAAATTTGAATTAAGTGCTCCGCTATTTCGAATTAAATTCGAAATAACGGTTTGCATGTATAGACGCTATTGAAGTTAATTCGAAATAATGGCTGTTATTTCGAATTAACTTTGCAGTGTAGACATACCCTCTAGAAATAGGAGGTGCCATTAAGGGGCAGAGTTGGGTACTGTCAGGAAGCAGGGCCTACTACAGAGCCAGTCTCTAGGTAACTGATGAGTGCAGGTGTCTTGTAGTAGGTTGCCTAACTGGCTACACTGCCATACTGAAGGAATCATCAGGTAGCACTTAAACCAAGCAGCATTGCAGTGGCTGCTCTAAGCATTTGCCTACCACTGCTCCTGTTCCTGCCTTATTCCAGCCCTGCTCCTCCTTTGGCTCTCTCTAGATAGCCTGGGTCTGCCCCCTGGCTCTGATTCTTGGTTACCTGTGCTTACTCTAATCACTGCCTATGTGACTGATACAGTGGAGCATTGATGCCCAAGCTTGCATGCATCTATGGAGCCATTAAAGGGAAACAACTATAAGGTCAAATAATCTGCCAGTAAAAATGGACACAATTCCAGGCACCAGCATACCACTGCCTCATCACAACCAACAGAATAGTTTCATGAAGGGGAAGAGCAGAAATTGGTTGTTACCTCTAGTGTCATAATGGCCTTTCTTAAAATTAAATGAGCTGCTAGCCTGCCCTCTCTATAATCTATATTATTGCAACTGGATCACATCAATAATTGAATTGGATCACATAAATTCCCTTGGGGTTGTTCATCAGTGTGCTGATCAAGTCACTGTTGCCCACCTTCCTGCCCTTTTGTGCTCCCCACCACCCTGTCTTACTGGGCCAGAAGCGCTGGTCTCCTATAGCCAAGGCACAGAATTGGGTAATCACCCTCTTTTCCCCCACATTGTAATACAGACATCCAACCAACTCAGCAATAAGTGCTCATCACCCAGGAACATGGCCCCCAAAGAGGACCAAAATCTTAAATAAATCTGTCTTACTCTGTATAAAAGTTTTAGACAGAGAAAGCTCATAAGATGTCTGCCTCCTTTGTCGATGAAAGAGAGAGATGCACAGTGGTTGCTCCTTTGCTCTCCCCCACCAACAATTATGTACACTGGGCTTGATAATAAACAAAAAGTGTTTTATTAAGTATAAAAAGTCGGATATTAGTGATTGCAACTGAAAACAGATCAAAGTAATTTAGTAAGTTAAAATAAACAAAAAATACCAGCTAATTCTAATATATTCAGAAACTTATTACATGCACATTCTGAACAGTTATTCGTGTCTCAGATAAAATGCTTCAAGTAAGAGTTTATCTGTTTAGCTGTGTCAACAGCTTTTTCCAGAGTTCTTCAGAGTTCTTTGTTTTCAAGTTTTTTCATGCTTTTCCTCTTAGGATGCATCTACACAGCACCCTAAACTTGAAATAAGATATGCAATATGCAAATTGAATATCTTATTTCGATTGAATTTCAAAATTGGCTATTTTGAAATTTGTTGCATCTACACAGTACCAAATTACAAAATAACATGATATTTTGAGATATCCCTTAATTGAGGGTTACTGGGATGCTGAAATAGCGTTATTTTGAAAAATATTATGAAATAATGGGCGGCTTGTTAAAACGCAGGGTAGCTATTTTAGGATACCTTTGGTATCCTGAAAAGCTGCCCAGTGTAGATGTACCCTTAGGATGGGTGAGGCAGTTTCAAAGGCCATCTGAAAACAAAGACCTGATTGCTTTCTGTTCCCTAAATAGACTTTCTCTCAGGGAGAGAACCCTTTGTTCAATCTCTCTATTCCCATTGAAAAGTAATAGATTCAAGATGGATTCTAGTACGAGGTGACATTGTCACATGCTTTTCTAGGACAAACCACAGTTTGGGCTTGCCATTCATGGACCGTCAGTTTGAGTACTGAGCCATTGTGTTCCCAAAGCATCACTAATGGTCTTTATTAGCACATTTAGAATTAAAATCAGATTCACACTTCATATTTCTAACTTCATATATAAGACACAAAAATGGGATATTTATCTTCATCAGATATATTGATGTTTCACGACTGGTTTTGCATAAATTATCTTTGAGTTATGCATATTCATAAGCCAATTTTCATAAAGCATGGGGAACATGTGACAATAACACTTTACTTAGATATTGCAAGTAAATGAACTCATTGAAATATTGCTGATGGATACACAGTATTTCAATGAATGCTAACAATATAGAAAAAGCTGGAAGAGATGGCTAAGATCAAAGGAGACAAAGACATGTCTGACCCTGATTAAATTTAATTCCAAACTAATAAATGGATTTAGATGTAAATGCATAGACAATTTATTCTACACTTAAGGAATGCTATAAGTTTGGAGCAGTCTCACTAATTTTCATACATATCAAATAGGTCAAATATCCGTTTTAAGGGAAAAAACAAAATTCATTCTTTACTATTGAGAAGCTCCTGGTTTCTCCCATAGCGAATGAACAGTAGCTGTTTATTCCTTATCCCAAAGATTTATCTCATTATCCATTTCAGAACTATAGTTCTGCTTTATTTCTCAACAGGCAGTGCTGAAAAAATAAACACATTTTGTATCATGGCAACTAATGTGAACTAAGCTTCGAAGTCCCATGAGGCTGGTTTCCAAATGAGAATGGACAGAAACAGTTGGGGAATGTTTTTTTTTAATTAGAAATAACTGCTTATCTTTTTGAGCCTATTTTGTGGCTGGAGATTAGATGAGAATTAAAAATATGCATAGAACAAGAGTCTCCAATGATCCTGGTTTGTGTATGTTTTCCCCCTTTTTTGACAACAATAAGCCAAATTTCACCACAATAAACTAGAAAAATGAGTGGTCCTGGGGCACCTTATAGACTAACCAAAATATATAGAATTATGAGCTTTTGTGGACAAAACCCACTTTGTTTTGCCCATAAAATCTCACGATTCTGTATATTTTTGTTAGTCTCTAAGGTTCCACAGGACCCACGCATTGTTTTTAAAGTTACCGTCTAACTCGGCTATTCTTGTGAGATTTAATAAATTAGAAGGTATTGTGGAGCTCTGGCTAAGCCACAATGCAGCCAGCCATTTCTGGTGTAGAGCAGGTTGATTTAAGCAAGTCACAACTCTGCTCCATTTACTTCATCAGTCACCACTTGTCAGGTAGCTGAAATTCCATATACTGGCCACCATACACAAACTTTAAATGTTCTAGGTATGGGCTAGCCATTATCATGGGCCTCACGATTTCTGACTGACACTATATAGCCTGCACGGAAGGGGGAGGAGAATATTCTCACCTCCTGTAGCTAATACAAGTAAACACAAATGGATCTATACATAAGAAGGGCCATAATGAGTCAGATCAATGGTCCGTCTAGTCCAGTATCCTGTCTTCCACCAGGGGCCAGTGCTTCACAGGGAATCAACAGAACATGCAATAATAGTGTGATCCATCCCCTGTTGTCCTCTCCAGCTTCTGGTAAGCAAAGGCTAGGGACACTCAGAGCCTGGGGTTGTATCTCTGATCATCCTGGCGAATAGCCATTAATGGACCTATCCTCCATGAACTCCCCTATTTCTTTTTAGAACCCTGTTTATAGTTTTGGCCTTCACAACACCCCCTGGCAATGAGTTCTGCAGACTATGTCGTGTGAAGAAGTGCTTCCTTTTGTTTGTTTTAAACCTGCTGTCTATTAATTTTGTTGGGTGACACCTAGTGCTTATGTTATGTGAAGGCGTAAATAATATTTCTTTATTCATTTTTTTGATCAAGATTTTATAGACCTCTATCATATTCCCCTTTACTCATCTCTATTCTAAAATGCAAACTCCCAGTCTTTCTAATCTCTCCTCATACGAATGCTGTTCCATACCCCTCATCATTTTTGTTGCCCTGCTCTATAATTTTCCTAATTCTAATTTATCTTTTCTTTTGAGATGGGCAACCAGAACTTTAGTCTTCAGAATGCAGGCATACCTTGGCTTTATAAAGTGGAATTATGATATTATCGGTGTTATTATCTATCCATTTCCTAATGGTCTCTCACATCCTCTTTTTTGACTGCTGCTGCACATTGAGCCAGATGTTTTCAGAGAACTTTCCACAATGACTCCAATATCTCTTGAGTTGTAACAGATAAAGGAGCTTTCTTTAGAAAAAGCTGGAAGACTCGTTACTTTGCTCAAGTTCTGATTCAGACAAGTATTGAAATAACGCTTGTTTCATTTTCATCAGTTCGGAACCCTTCTTAATTGGGGATGCTTTCCTAAACCAGGGCTAATCTGTTGTTTTAGTTGAGGCCGCAGGGCAACACACTATCGGGTTCCTGTTAGACCTGGAGTGAAATCAATTGGATTAGCCATGACAGTAAAGTTAGGAACAGGTGTGTTTGTAGGACCTAGGGTCCATTGAGAGTATTGATGTCTCAAGACTTATAAGCAGCACTTTTAACCACAACTGTTCAAAAAGTCTGGGCCGAGCCCTGGAAAATAAAAATATTCTGAAAAATCATGCAATTAAAAAAATAAATTCATGTTGGATTCTTTTTGTCTTCTCATGTTTGTGTTTTAAGTTCACACCATCAGGTTTTTCTCTGAAGCTATGAAAGCTAGAAACCTTTCTTATATGAAAATTGAGATTCTCAGATGATTTGATTGCGGGAAATAGGGTTTAAAAAAATCTCTATGAATAGCCCAAGCATTAGCAACATTGTTAAGGCTTCCAGACCTCCCTGCAATTAGCACTGAAATAAAATCTTCTTACAAATTGCAAGCAAATTGTTTTATTCAGAGCACTTCCTATTTATAATCTGCTCTGAAATGAACCCTCCTGTATGAGTGAGTTGCAATATCCAAACTTTAAAAATGAAATGATGGTAAGACAGAAAGTTGCTTCCAGCATACCTTTCTTCCCCACCCTTCGGTGTTATTGCAGAGCATACCAACGTTTTAAAGTACAATACATATGTCAGAGGAAAGCCGAAAAGATAAGCTAACTCACTTAAGCATTTGTGTACATTTGATACGTACATATTTTATTAAATGAACAGAGCACATTTTAAGTACTTTTGTTCTATCTATAGTGAAAGACAAGGCAGGAAGATCAGTCCATTCCAGGAAGCAGAACACTTTTAATTAAAAATGCCAGGCTAATTTGTTTCACTCTCTGAGCTACTGCTATTTTGCCGTTGGGCTGTTGTGTGGACTCGCCTGCCATTTGTCTGAATATAAATAACTATAATTTTCACGCTTGTCTTTTTCTGCCATTTGTCAAAATGGTTGGTTATAGCATCAAATTAATTTCATATGCAGTGAGCAGGTTTTTAATACAGAGACTTCTCAACAGCTAATTATTTTATCTTTTCTAAAAACAAACAAACCAGCTTCCCATAAAAACTCCAGTATTCCATACTACAGTTACTTGACAGAGAGCATGGAGGGGGAAGCATTATCTTCAAAGCCAGATCACTTCTCCTTAACAGAAACATTTACATGGAGCCGTACTCTTAATTGTGTGGGAGGCTGAACTTGCAGGCTGTGTGACAGATAGATAGCAGCACGGGGCAAAGCGGCCATCCTAGAAAGTAAAAGCTGCTTCTAGGAACACATTTATCTTAAGGAGTTGGGGGAGAGGAGAGGGTTTCAAGTGAAGAGTGGGGGTGGGGTGGGTGTCCCAGGAGTGTTCCCTATAGTTTTTTGTGTCCATGTGCGGAATGACTTTCGTTATGGGCACCCATATGGAGGTGATGTTTCACATAACAAAAGTAATTCCGCTCACACAGTGTGTGGCAGGGGGTGGTGGGAAGGGGTTGGCATGTGGGAAGGGGCTCAGAGCTGGGGCAGATATTTGGGGTGTGGGGTGGTGGCTCTGGCTGGGGTACAGACTTAGGGGTGGGGCTGAGAGTTTTGGGGTACAAGCTGCCTTAGGTGCAGAGAGGTTTACCCCAGCTCCCACTCACCTCACTAGCTTGGGCCAGGTGAGGGGTGCCTCTCCAAGGCTGCTGCAGCTCCAGCAGGCACAGCTGGGGTGGATGTACCTGTCCCCCAGCTGGGGCAAATTCAGGCTAGGCTGGGGGGGGGAGGGAGTGAATGGTCATCTGTCCTCTGGCAGTGGCAGCTCTGGGACAGCTCCAGGTTGGGTGCTGAGGCTAGGGGAAAGGTGCACTGCACCGGCCCCAGTACTGAGCTGCTGCAGCTGTGGGGGAAGCGCCCTCAGATGACAGTGCTGCTAGGCTTGACTGCACAGCGCAGGAGTCAATAAAAGTCACTATTAAAACCATGCCTGGAAAGTCCCTCCCAATGTGGCCTTAGAGGGCACAGCCGTTCTCTGTGTCGATAAACTGGTGGTTGGGTTGTTTCTGTCCTGCTGCTTCCACAATCTACGCAAAATGTTTTAATGTGCTAATTGAGACTAGTCTGTCTTAAAGAATTCCTGCTCACTCCCAGGGGCGAAATACCATGTGAGCAGTTTGTTTTGTGCTGTTTCTTGTGTTGCTCTTCAAGTCCAAAATCAGACTGTGCAGAACTGCTCAAAAATGGAGGCAGGGGAAAACGTTAACCCCACTTCTCAGGACTCAAGAAAAGGTTCAGTTTAGAATTTGAGGGAAGGCATTTGTGGGAGCGAGTGTCTTATTTATATACAAAGTATGTTGATCCCTATTTCTTACTCCCCTCAAAAATATTCTATGAAGCCTACCTTCCTAGGCACTCAAAGCTCCCCTTTGACTTTGGATGTGGTGAGGGTATATAACTCCATACTAGACAGGAAGGGGTTAAAGAGCAGCTATGGGCTAGGCATCTTTGCCCTAGCACACCTGTGAAGCGTGGCAGACTTGGAGAAGAAGCCCATTCAGAGTGCTCCTGTCATAGGAGGTTAGGCAGATCTCTTATTCTTGGCTCCTCAAAAGGAGCACAACAGAGATCCAAGTTGCCTTACACTCGTGTGAACATGGAGTGGAAATGCAGAGGAGCAGAGGACCCCGGTGGGACAGGAGGACTCATGTTGGTCTTTATTTCTGTTAGTTTTCTTTCTTTTGCTACGTTGGGAATGAGGATCCAGGGACTAGCCTGTGGCAGACCCCTGCTGACAATATGCATCCCCATAGGAGAGAGGAAGACTGGCAAAGTCCAGAGAAGAAAGGAGATCTGATGAGACAGACCTTAAACTACTTCCTACATGGCCCCTGTGCTGGGATCTAGTGTAGAGGGAGGGATGGGTTCCCCAACAGCCTCACTGAGGAGGCAAACCGGAAGGCTTCAGACACGAGGGCCAGAAGCATTGGCTGGATCTGGGCTGATGACCTGATGGGATGTTGTGGAACTATTATCAAGTTGAACTCCGGGCTACCATGACATGGGTCAAACTAAATGTGACCTGGCCAGAGGGCTGAGTTGCAAGACCCGGAGGCCCATTAGCAGACCGCAATAGCCAGTCAGCAGGGCTACAGCATCTAGCCACAAGGCGGTGCAAATACTAGTATGTCCTTTTGTCACAGATGCACAAGGAATGTGGGACTGGGCACATTGTCATTTTTTGGGGTTAGTTCTTAATCACAGGGGCTATGTCTAGACTGCAGGCTTCTTTCGAAAGAGGCTCTTTCGAAAGCATCTTTCGAAAGAGCCTCTTTCGAAAGATCGCGTCTAGACTGCAGGCGGATCTTTCGAAAGAGCAATCCGCTTTTTCGAAAGAGAGCACCCAGCGAGTCTGGATGCTCTCTTTCGAGGAAGCCCTATTTACATTGAAGAACGCCTTCTTTCGAAAGAGGAACTTTCGAAAGAAGGCGTTCTTCCTCGTGAAACGAGGTTTACCGCCATCGAAAGAAAAGCCGCGTTCTTTCAAAATAATTTCGAAAGAACGCGGCTTGAGTCTGGACGCAGGGGAAGTTTTTTCGGGAAAAGGCTACTTTTCCCGAAAAAACCCCTGAGTCTGGACACAGCCAGGCTGTGTATGTTGCTGGTTCAGTGGTTAAAGGGTTGACTACAACTGCAAGAAGTCTGTTCAAGCAGGCTGAATTCAGAGGGTTGCATACAAATGGCAGTTTGAGAAGTATAGCACTCTGTGTATTAATATGGTTGGTGAAAAAAGTGGGCACAGGTGTAAAGCTGTTCATGCATGTAACAAGGAAGGGCCATTGAATCAGGTGTCTGGACTCTTTCAGTATAACAGGCTCCTCTACGAAGTTGAAAAGTATTTCTTTTTGTGAATCGGTCGGATGGAAGAAAAAAACCACTTCAGTTAATAGCAATCTCCTTCCCTCAAACTTGGTATAATTAAAAAGGTATCTGAGCCTGTGTGCTAGTTATGTATTTGTGAGCTCTGTATAAGACAACAGCTGAGTTTGGGTCACAACTCTTGGAAAAGCATTAGCATCGATCTGATCCTTTAACTACCAACTTTAGTGGCAGAAAATTACACAAAGCTATAGGAGACAGGAACATTGGAACACTTTGGAGAGATTGGATGTCACCTCCACCCAAATTGACATGTGCCATTTAAATGGGAAAGGAAAAAATAAAGTGAATAGCAACATTGGCTTGTGAATAATCCCTGGGCTCTTGTGCACCAGCATCTGAGAGATACTAGGGTGAAAAAAAATTCATTTCACCATCCACAGACTAATAGGTAGACCGTTGACTCTCTGCCCTTAGGCAGGCAGACTTTCTATCCAGCATCTTCAGGGTAAGGATAACTGTAGTTCTGTGTTTCAGTGTGGTACTCTGAGGACAGAGCCACCTAAAACATAGGGAAAAAGTCTCAGAGGGGTAGCCATGTTAGTCTATAATTTTAAAAACAGTGAGCAGTCCTGTGGCACCTTAGACTTACAAATATGTTATATCATTAGCCTCTGTGGAATGAAGTGGGTTTTACTCATGAAAGCTCATGCTATAATATATTTGTTAGTTTTTAAGGTGCCACAGGGCTTCTTGTTGTTTCTAAAATATAGGTGTGCAAGTTAATGAGGTGTTAATTGGCTAGCAGGAGAATATAGCTATGAAGTACTCTTGTGTATGCCTGAAGTAAACTCATTTGATAAGCTCTGAAACACAAGCAAAGTTTGTTGTCTGCAGCAGATTTTGTTAGCTTGCATTTGTAGCTTTGAAAAATCCTAAATTGCATAGTATATAGTTGAGAAGCTCTATGGCAAGATAAGCAAGTAATTGACTGCTTAACAGCTGTTCTGTAATGGTTTCTGATTTTAGAGGAAATGTGGTATCTGCCCTAAGTGATTGGCAAGGCCAGTAGTAGATCTGGGAATTGAACCCAGGTCTTTAGTCCCAGTACTGTTTGCCAACTATTAGACCACACTGCTGCATCACCACCCCATGAATCTGACCAACATACAGTATTAATAAATATATAGACAACTCCATATCCATCACGGTATCTTTGGCTAAATCTTAGCTACTATTATTACTACAGAGCCATTAATTGACAATACTGGAGAAACTGAATGGAAACCCAAGGGTGATGTCTATACAGTGTCTTTAGCGACCTAACTATACTGCTGTGATGATCAATTCACACCAATTTTCAGTATCCATGGGTGGGGTCCTACTGAATTTATGGTCCATTTTGGTCAATTTCATGGTTATAGGATTTTATAAGTAGCCACTTTCATGGTTTCAGCTGTTTAAATCTGAAATGTCATGGTAGTATAACTGTGGGGGTCCTGATCCCTAAGGAAATCATGAAGGAGATTGGCAAAAGTGTAGTAAGGGGCTTGTGAGATTATCACCCTCACGTCTGTGCTACTTGCAGAGCTGGGCTCTGACAGCACCAACTGAAGAGCTTCCTGCAGCTGTGGGGAGGTTCCTGGATGATCTCCCTTCGGAGAGTGGGAGTGCAGGGGAAGACTAAGTCACATCCCTCCTCAGCCCTGCTGGGAATAGGAGTTGGAGCAGAGGAGGCCAAACTATGGCCTGTGGCCCCCATCTGATCCCTTGGACCGTTTAGTCTAGCCCCCGAGTTCCTGCTGGGGAGCGGTGTTGGGGCAACCTTGCGAGGGGGAGCTCAACTTCCAGGCAGCAGAGGTTGAATAGGGGGTGGGGATCCTGGGAAATCAGGGGACAGGGAGGTTGGATGGGCCAGGGATTGGGCCACACCTGGCTGTTTGGGGAGACACAGACTCCCCTAGCCTTTCCTGCTTGGCCCTTCATACAATTTCCATATCTGTTGCGGCCTGCAGGCCAGAAGATTTGCCCATGCCGTAGCTGGAACCTAGTGCACAGAAGGAGTCCTCAGATAGGGTGCCTCAGCCCTGCTTCTCCTATTCCCCTCCAATAGGTAGATTTCATGTGGGAGACCTAATTTCACAGTCCATGATGTGCTTTTCATGACTGTTCATTTGGTAGAATCTATCCCTGGGTCCTACACATGCCTACTATGGTGGTGTAGGCCATCTAGTGTACTAAATGCTCCAGAAACTATGTGAAATGAGAAAACTGCAATACAAAATGGTGGATATAATTCAATGTACTAAATGCAAAGTAATGCACATTGGAGAACTTAATCCCAACTGTGCATAAAAAATAAGGGAATGTAAATTAGCTGCTGCCACTCAAGAGAGACATCTCGGAATCCTTGTGGATGTTTCTCTGAAAACATCTGCTCAATGTATAGCAGCAATCAAAAAAGCTAACAATGTTAGGAACCATTAGGAAAATGGATAGATAATAAGACCGAAAACAGCATAATGCCACTATATAAATTCACGGTACACCCACTGCTTGATTAAACATGCAATTGTAGTTTCCCCCATCTCAAAAAAGATATGTTGTACCTAACATACAAGGTACAAAGAAGGGCAACAAAAATGATTAAAACAGGGGTGGGGAACCTCAGACTTAGGGGCCGGATGCAGCCTCTGGCTTCCCTGGATCCAGTCTCTGAGGCTCAGGTCCCCCTGCCAGTTTTGGGGAGCCTGCGCTGATGCTCCAGGCCCCCTCCCCTGCCACCCCACTATGTGGAGCATATAAAATCTACTAGTCTGGGCCCCGTTAGGCTTTGATGTGTGAGGGGAATGTGAGGAATGTCTTTCTGCTTCTCATTCAGGGGCTATAGCAGTGAGGGTTTGTTTTGGGTTTTTTTTTTGCTTCTCACTTGTGTGTGACCCCTGACTGATTTTTCTGAGGGTCAGTGGCCCCGACCCTAAAAAGGTTCCCCACCACTGGATTTAAAGGCATGGAACAGCTTCCAGATGAGGAGAGATTAGAAAAGAGACTGAGGTTATTCAATCATTAATTGTATGGAGAAAGTGAATAAAGAAATGTTATTTACCCCTTCATGTAATACAAGAACCAGGGGTTACCTCATGAAATTAATAAGCACCGGATTTAAAAGGAACAAAATGAAGTATTTTGCACAATGAACAGTCAACCTTTGGAACTCCTTGTCAGGGGATATAGTGAAGGTCAAAAGTAAAACTGGGTTAAAAAAAGAATTAGATGGACAATGCATCCCTTCAATGGCTATTAGGGAGGATGTTCAGAGAAGCCATCCCATGCTCTGCATGTCCCTAGCCTCTGGCTGCCAGAAGCTGAGAATGGATGACAGTCACTTAATTGTATGCTCTTTTCATTGCCTATGAAGCACCTAGCATTGGCCCCTGTTGGAAGACATGGGTCTGAACTAGAAGGACTATTGGTCTGACCCAAAATGGATGTTCTTGTGCTCTTAAGACACAAACTCAATATCATCTGTGGGAGAACACTTTTCTTTAGCCTTCATCCTCTAAGAAAACCTGCACAATGCCTTCAAAAATGAGCCTGGGAGCTTAAACTCATATTTTTCCTGAACAGAGACACTGAATGTATGGTTTTTGTATAAGAATCTGCAACCCACTAAGTGCCTCCTACCCCAGTTTTTTTATCCTGTGACTGGAGAGGTATTAATGAGTCAATTCACCTTGAATGGTTCATAGTGCTGAACAATCTGTTCCACGTTGTATTTAATCGTGGCACTCTATATTTCTGGGCCCTGAAGAAAAGCCCTGTGTAAGCTCAAAAGCTTGTGTTGTTTAGCCTTGTCTACACTCAAAATACTAAGGTGGCGCAGTGCTGCTACATTGCTGCCGATCTTTACGGAAGATGTTACTGACACCAACAGGAGAGCCTCTCTGTCAGTGTAGCTATTCCACCCCCCTGGGATGTGATAGCCAGGCCAATCCATGCATTCTCTTATCAATCTCATGCTTTCCACATGGGGATTGGGTTAGGTTAACTGCATTGCTGAGGGATGTGGCTATTTCACACCCCTGAGAGACATAGTCAGGCCAATGTAATTTTGTAGAGTGGACCAGGCCTTCCCAACAGAAGCTGGTCCAGTAAAAGATAATTTCTCACCTGCCCTGCTTCCCAGTGTGCAGGGACTGAGTGGGATCCCATGGGATTACAGCATCAATTTAAATAGCAAAGTTCAAGTAAACTGGGAGATCCCAGAAGAATTAGGTCTAGGCCCATGTAAGCAGGGTTGGCCTTACCATGAGGCAAACTGAGGCAGCCGCCTCAGGTGCCAGACTGTGGGCGGGGGCCACTAGGACCCAGAGTGTAGAAAATTGTGTCTGTTGCTGGTGCATATGTATTCTCTTTGCTCTAGATGCACAGGTATGGTGGAGTGCTGTGCTGGAGGAAGGAGGGCACAAGAGACATAACAGGCAGGAAGGAGAAAACGGGGTAAGGGGCGCCATTTGAGCTCCCTGCCTCAGGTGACAAAATGTTGTGGGCCAGCTCTGCATGTAAGGCCCAGACAGTGATTATGCAGCCTTGGCTCTCATGGTTTTTTCAGGACATAACGTGCAAGTGCTATGTGCTGTAAGGCTGCTGCTTCTCAAGGTTCAGCACTGCATGAATGTGCACCACAGTGAGACCTGCGATTTGTTTTCATTTACATTTTCTCAGTCACTTCCCCAATGCATTTTTGTTTGAAGGCCTAATGAATTAGTCCCTCCGAATTCACCTTCACGGCTCCCACGGCTGGTAATCCGACTCTTTGTTCTCTCTGAATTTGTGTTCCACAGCAACACGAGAGAGGGAAATGGCAATGGGGTGAGAGCAGAGACAATAGTTACAGCTCCTTCCATTTCCCCTTTCCTTCAGTTATGTGAGATAAAATGTGTTCAGTTATCTCTTTGAACTCATAGAGGATGGGAGAGATTAAATATATACAAAAGTTTCAGAGGGGTAGTCGAGTTAGTCTGTAACTGGATGAAACATGTTCATCTGAAGAAGTGGGTTGTGCCCACTAAAGCTCATGATACCATCTGCATGTTTTGTTAGTCTCTAAGGGTATGTCTACACTACCACCATAGTTCGAACTAGGGTGGTTAATGTAGGCAACCGAAGTTGCAAATGAAGCCCGGGATTTGAATTTCCCGGGCTTCATTTGCATCTTGCCGGGCGCCGCCATTTTTAAATGTCCGCTAGTTCGGACTCCGTGCCCGCGGCTACACGCGGCACGGACTAGGTAGTTCGGATTAGGCTTCCTATTCTGAACTACCGGTACACCTCGTTCCACAAGGAGTAACGGTAGTTCGGAATAGGAAGCCTAATCTGAACTACCTAGTCCGTGCCGCGTGTAGCCGTGGGGTGGGCACGGAGTCTGAACTAGTGGACATTTAAAAATGGCGGCGCCTGGCAAGATGCAAATGAAGCCCGGGAAATTCAAATCCCGGGCTTCATTTGTAACTTCGGTTGCCTACATTAACCACCCTAGTTCGAACTAGGGTGGTAGTGTAGACATGCCCTAAGGTGCTGCAAGACTATTCATTGTTTTTTAAGTTTTATCAAATATATAGTGCTTATCAGTGCTTTTTTTGCAAGAAAAAAGGTGCTGGTACTCCAGGTGCAAACTTGAGCCCCCCCCCCCCCCCAAAAGGCTGAAATGCAGTCACAACCCCCCTTTAAGAGCCGAAATGCCACGCTGGAAGCTGGAAACCCCCCCGCCTCGTGTCCCTAATGGTGCCAGGAAAACAGGTGCTGGTATGTGTGGGGGGACATGTTATTCCTTTACTGTGTGCTGGAAAAATAGGTGATGGTATACCATACGAGGCCATACCATACTGTCACAAAAAAAGCACTGGTACTTAAGTATAAAAAAGAGGACTAAAGACAGCCCAGGGAATTACATACCAGTCAGCTTAATGTCGGTACTTAAAAAGATAATAGAGCAAGCAATCAAATGTTCAATTTGCAAGCACTAGAAGAATGAAAGATAAATAATAGTCAGCATGGATTTTTAAAAAACAAAGCATGCCAAACCAACCTACTTGCTTTGACAGAATAACTAACCTTGTGGATGAGAGGCAAGCCGTAGATGGGTTTATCTCAACGTTAGTAAGGATTTGATACTGTCTCACATGACTTCATAAACTAGAGAAATGTAGCATAAATGAACCCACAACTGGTGGGAAAACTGTACTCGGAGGAAAAAAACTTAAAAATTCCAACTAATAGTCCTACCCTTCTGAAACTTTTGTACTCAGAGTAATTATCACGAAATCTTGTTGATACAATGTCTACTGTGTATACTAGGATGGCCTATTACTTTCATCTGGTCTAAAACTTTTCAAGGCTTCTACTTGAGATTAAGATATTTGCTTTTTATTTTTTATTTATTCCTATATTCTTCTCTGACATCCATTCAAAGAACTGGACTCACATTATGCATGAGTTGTGTACAATAGGCACTCAAAATTATTCATAGGTAACAACAGGATAATTGTTTCCAAGGAATGGGTTTTCACTGTTTGAAGAATGAGCAAAGATACCAGTATTTAATAAAATACATTAACAATCTATCTCTGAAATAACCATTCAGAGTTTATTATAAATATGGCATCATTTTACTGGAATGGATGTTTTGTAATCTGAGTTTCTGTGGCAGAGTATATAGACATTCACAACCTTCTTATTCTTATTTAGTTGTAAAGTCACATTTGCATCAAAGCTTCCGGGATACTAACTGAATCACCTTTTTATTAATACAGTGATATATATTATAAACCAGAAGCTTCATATTCTTGGCTCATGCTTATTTTATTTTCCATCCCTCTAAACGAACTACTAAACAACTATTACTTGATAAGTATCTGAATGTTCTTCTTGTCAAATATGTATGATTACAGCACTTTTATAAAATAAAGAGTCTTTCTAGTGCTTTCCAATTCCTGAGATGGGTGTACAACCCTAGAGCATACAAGAGAGAAACCCCCCCCCCCTTAAACTTCACTAATTTTCTTCTCTAAAATATTGAAGGAAAATCAGCGTAACACAGAAATACAGTAAGTAAGGGTATGTCTACACTACCACCCTAGTTCGAATGAGGGTGGTTAATGTAGGCAACCGGAGTTGCAAATGAAGCCCGAGGTGTACCGGTAGTTCAGAATAGGAAGCCTAATCCGAACTACCTAGTCCGTGCCGCGTGTAGCCGTGGGCACGGAGTCTGAACTAGCAGACATTTAAAAATGGCGGCGCCCGGCAAGATGCAAATGAAGCCCGGGAAATTCAAATCCTGGGCTTCATTTGCAACTCCGGTTGCCTACATTAACCACCCTAGTTCGAACTAGGGTGGTAGTGTAGACATACTCTTAGAGTTGTGCTGATGGCATATGATATGAACCACCTTCAGAGTGCTGGTTTGACTCTGACCTAGAATAATAATGAAGTTATCATTTGATAGTTGTACAGTATAAGTTCTTATTGTATAGGGTGCACATCATAAAGTGCCCCACCCTGATTGATGCCCTTGGTGCTGTCTCAGTGCAGAATCCAAGGATTATAGGGTAAGTGAACTACTATTTATTTTTTTTACAGGGGAAGGGGAATAAAATCTTGAAGCTTTCTGTTGATCTTATATCTTGAACAAGCTTGTTTATAAACCCTGACTTTGGGATCTAATTCAATCTGGCAGTGTGTCTTTAACGTTTCCTTTTTTGCAGCTGTCAAAAGGTCAGTTTATTTATTTATTTGTGCCTATTTGTGCCTAGACTGGTTGCTTTTGCGGAAAAACTTGCCAGCTGTCTAAACTGGCCACTTGAATTTGCACAAGAACACTGACGATCTAATGTAAGATTGTCAGTGTTCTTGCGCAAATACTATGGTGCTCCCACTCAGGGATAAGCCCTCTTGCACAAATGTAGACAGGGGAGGACTGTTTTGCGCAAAAAAGCCCTGATGGCGAAAATGGCAATCGGGGCTTTCTTGCGCAAAACTGCATCTAGATTGGCACGGATGTTTTTCCGCAAAAAGTGTTTTTGCGCAAAAGCATCTGTGCCAGTCTAGACGCTCTTTTCCTCAAATGCTTTTAACGGAAAAACTTTTCCGTTTAAAGCATTTGTGGAAAATCATGCCAGTCTAGACGCAGCCTACCTGTTTCTGCACTGACAAATGATTTAGAACATTAAAACATGGTCTTTAAAAATGGCAACCAGTATAACAGTGAATGTCAGCAACACAGCCATCATTTCACAAGTCTATTCAAAAATCAAAAAGATGAAATGTTATGCTAGCACTGTTTGCAAGTTTCCTTTCATATACTTTATTTCTGGGAAATACATAGCTTGTTATTAAGTATCTGTCCAGAACACACACTTTCTGTAAATGAAAATAAGCTGTTTGTACAAATTGTCGTTTTAGTTTTAAGCATCTCTAGAGTATTCTCTTGTTATTATTGGAAATTACTGCTTTTTTTACAAGAGACTGTTTTTGTTTTTGCCTGTGGAAAGACTTAAAATTAGTAGAGAAAGAGAAAACTGAAGGTCCTACAAAAAACAAAGTCCCTTCCTAAATCACACAAATACTTTTTCACTTAAATTATAGTCAGGGATTTCATGTTTCACTATTGTATCTAATTGAATTGATTAATTCTACATTCCCTCCATCCACACTCCATCAGGGCTTATGACTGGATTTTTCCATAGCATTGTGAACCTAAACATTTCCTTCCCTAGATTCTATTTGCCTGTTCCCAATAAAAGTCCCCCTTTTTATATGGTTATTGTGGGGTGCGTCGTTGCTTTGATGGGGGTTTGTACTGATGTACTTTATATCACGAACACTGGGTTTTATACTTCTTGTCAGCAGTGGTACCGATATTCACTTTTGCAAGGGCTAGTACGTATTGAGTCTCAGGCATGGTGAAAAGTTACCTTGGGTAGAGATGCTGTCCTAACATGACAAAAAGGAACCCAGGTTCCAGACCATGTAAGGAGAGAAACCACGCCAAGCAATAAGCACCTAACAATAGGCTTGAGCCTCACCTCAGGAGAGGGCTACACATATTAATATGGAAGCAGCTTTTTCAAAGCACCTCTGGGATCTACCGTATGTTAACATCCAGTCTCTATAGGCATTTAGACATTCCTTGTATGGACTTGCTTCTTTAGGGGGCAGCTGAATTTGCAAGCTTGGTCCTAGTTCATTTTTTATAATGCAGTTCATTCCTAGCAGGAGAATCCCAGACACATGTGGACATGGGGAAGAGATCATTATGTTCTTGTTGTAAAGATTTGGGTGGCAAAGGTTTTGGGGCCACTGAATATTGGACAATCTCAGTGGTGCTGCATTCAGAACTCGCCATGCAGCACACCTCCATCATAATCATCCAGGAACCCACCCCTTCAATCAGCCATGGTGCCAACTCTGTCCACACATCTACCCAAGCGATTTTATCACTGACCCAACCACATCAGCCACCACATCAAAGGCTCATTTAACTGCACATCCATTAATGTGATCTATGCCAGCAATGTCCCTCTGCCATGTATATTGGCCAAACTGGACAGTCTCTACAGGAAAGAATTAATGGACACAAATCAGATTTCCAAAAAGGCAACACACCAAAACCTGTTGGAGAACACTTTAACTTGCCCGGGCACTCATTAATGGATCTCAAAGTCAGTATGTTGTTTTAGGCCAGTTCCACAAGCCATATACACAGAGAAGCCTTGGAACTTAACTTCATTTACAGCTTTGGGACCCATCACAAAGCTATGAGCAAAGACATTACCTGGCTAGCACACTACATTGCACATCCTAATGACATAAAAAACAAACAATGGGTACTTAAGAACAATTTGTACCTTCTCTATCAGCTTCATGTAACATGAACACTTTAATTGACTCCTCCCCCCTTTTCCCTTCATTCTATCCCCCATCTGCTATTTATTTTAGAACTGAACCTTTAATAACTCCATTCATCTGAAGAAGTGGATGGTGTCCACGAAACCTCATGATACCATCTACATGTTTTGTTAGTCTTTAAGGTGCTGCCCGACTATTTGTTGTTTTTTAAGTTTTTCCATCTCTGAATGGTTTAAAGCCAGAGGGTGGGAGAAAAGGTTAAGTGCTTTCTTCAGAGTGCCTGGTACAGTTGGTTCCATATCCCCAGAAGCAGGCAGGAATGACTTATTTGTTGGTGGTCTGAGCTGTCTTTTGGAAGGAACCGTAGGGGCAGCCAAGCATGAGGAAGTGGTTTTTTTTGGCATGAATTGTGACTTCCCAGTCATTGTGAACCTACTTTAGAATGGAGAGTTTGGGGAAGGCATCTGCTCCCAGAGCTCTTTATCACAGCCTTAATAATAACCACTGGGCCTACTCTATTTTGCTTCAGATCCTACCTGTTACTTTGATTTACTGTTCCTAACATGGTGTTTAAGGAAAATGAAATGAAGCCTACTTCATGTTGTTGTGGTTTTATATCAATAACCTCAATTATATTACTCTTTTTCAAGCATTTTTCAGACATGCATAATGCGACATGTTTAAATTGCTTACCTTGTGATCAACACTTCGTTATTTTTGAATCATATAGATTTGCAAATAATTCTGATGCCAGATGCAGCTGCTTGCATTGGAATGCTTGTTGACGGAGGCTGATCTGAGGCTGCCATGTGATGCAGCTTGCTCTTTGTCTTATGAAAGTGAGTGGGTCTCCATTTGCTGCCTCTCTGTGGCAGGACAATTGAGAGAGTATTGAATGATGCCTTTGGGGTTTTTTCTCCAAGCATTTGTGGAAAATTATTTCTGAGAGAAGATTTCCCTTTGTAAGGACTGGTTTGTGCCATTTGCACTCCCTGCTGAGGGGGGCAGAGTGGGGTCTCAGCTTCTGTACACTTTCCAGGGGCTACTGGGTGTGCAGGGGGAAACAATACTTTGCTCCATCTATTAGAATGAAGCAGATTGCTCCTGCTGGCTGCTGTGTGCAAGTGTGAGAAGGGGCAAGGTCATGGCCCCACATTCCCCCAACCCAGTTGTGGGGAATTCTGCTATCTGACGAGAGCAGAGTGTGAGCATCCCCTTTTCACAATGGTCAGGTTTTTTTTGTAGAATTGCAGAAACGTTGGGCTATCAGGGACCATGAGAAGTTACATCCAGCCTTCTGCACTGGGGCAAGCCCAAGTAAACCTATGCAAGCTATATAGGTTTTCTCTAGCTATGTCTGAGTATGCTAGAGAACACCATTGCTGGCAAGAATGCTACTAGGAACAGTAAATTTAAAGTGAATATTGCAGGATAGTTCTAGGAAGCAACTTCTAATCATGAGTATTGACACTGGAAATGTGACTGTAAGCATCACAGATATCCAGTTTGGGAAGAGGAACATAGCATATTATCTGTGTGCCCAGTTGACACAGCTTGAGTTCTCCGATCAATACCTGCAGCAATAGGTTGGGGTAAAACGGATGGTGCATCGAACAGTTCTGAGCAAAGTGTGGTGATTGTGGAAAATCTGTAAACAGGTAAAAGGCTAATTCAGCAAATGCCCTCCAATGTAATGAAAATTATTTGTGCCGTTCAGTGACAAGCTGAGTGCTTCTGCTGGATATTAATGTAACTCACAAATTGCTCAGATTTTTTTAGAAGGAAAAATCATGCATTAACCTCAGAGTTTTTTCCTTCTCATTGCTGCTGCAGTGCTGCCAAATATATGAGGTTTCATAACATATACTCTCAATTATCCATTTGGATTGCTCGAACTCAAATGCATTTTCTTCTGTTTGTCAGTGAGGTGAAATTTGAGTCAGATTGTGATGCTCTTGCTCTCTTTGAGTACATCTACACTGCAGCACTATTTTGAAAAAACTAGCGGTATTTCAAAATAACTTAGCCCGCATCTATACAGAAATCAGTTATTTCAAAATAGTGTCAAAATAGTGTCAAGCTGGAGCACGTCTTACTCCAACTTCTGTAATCCTCATTGTACGAGGAGTAAGGGAAGTCAAAGGAAGAGTGCTCTATTTCGAAATAAGTGCTGTGTAGACGCTCTCGATTTTAAAATAAGCTATTTTGAAATAAGATACACAATTGACATAACTCAATTTTGTGTATCTTATTTAGAGTTAAGCCCTGCAGTGCAGATGTACCCTTTGTGTTCCTGAGTGTTCAGTTAAGTTTTTGCTGGAGGGCCACATTTTCCTATTGCAGAGTAGCACCATACACCAGATTTGGGCCCCGTCCTGCAAAAATGTACACGTGTATGTAATTTTTTTTTTCACTTGGGTTGTAATCCCACTGAAGTGAATGGGGAATATTTCATGATTTCAGGGTTAACGGTGCCTTTGACTGCCCCTTGTCTCTGGGCTTCCTTGAAGGCAGCCAGTTTAAGGTTTCAAGCTTCAGTCATCTCCTCACATGGGTGAAGAGTCATGTCTCTCTCCATCCTGACCAGCTTTAGGCTTTCAGTCCCTCTATCCCTCACTGTGACTTCCCCAGCAGGTTGGGCAGGTATCCAGCATCTATAGTTAATCTTTCTCCAGGGCCTACTACAGTGTGCGGCAGTTACCAGTTGGCCTTCACGAAGCAAAATACATTTATTTTCCAGGCAAAAGCATTAGAAAGAAAACATATAAAAACAGTTTCCATAGGTATGCTAAAAGCTTACCAGAGATCACCTATAAGCCTGATAGGATTCTATAAGCTAAAGTCTTTCCAACTGCTCACTAATGGTTGGGATTCCTCCTTATCCCCAAATCCTGTCTGCCTGTTAAATCAAAAGTTAGCCCTTTTGTGAATTCAAGCTTATCCTTTGATACGAAAGTCTTTTTCTCTGTTTCCTCGTCTCTGGAAAAGCCAGCTTGAATCAGCAGAGCAGTGTTTCTCTAAGTGGTTGCAGAACCACTCTGAGAAATCTGCTTTTTGGCTGCTCCAGTGTGTTTATTTACCGGCTCTGTGGCCATAGAGCCTCGCGGCTCCCATTGGCTCTGGCTCATCATTTGCAGCCAAGGGGAGCTGTGGAAAGTGGCGTGGGCTGGGTCATCACTTTCTGCAGCTTCATTTGGCTGCAAATAGCGAACCAGAGCCAATGGGAGCCATGGCCGTGGACTCCAGTAAATAAACACACTGGAGTGGCCAGTTAGCAGGTTTCCAGAGTGATTTCACAGACCACTTTGAGAAACACTGCAGTAGAGGGAAACTTCCCCCGGGGCTGGTCCCACTCTGAATGTCATTAGTTTGAGCTAGGAAGGCAAATGAGGGCAACCGGAGTTGCAAATCAAGCCCGGGATTTAAATATCCTGGGCTTCATTTGCATGTTTCCGGGCACCGGCATTTTAAAATCCCCCTTAGTTTGGACTACCGTTACTCCTTGTGGAATGAGGATTTAAAAGTGGCGGTGCCCGGGAACATGCAAATGAAGCCCGGGATATTAAAATCCCAGGCTTCATTTGCAACTCCGGTTGCCCTCATTTGCCTATCTAGCTTGAACTAACAAGCTAGTGTAGACATACCCAAATTGTTTAAGGTCTGTGTGATTTGCCATAAACACTCCCCACAGGTTTTAGTTCTTGGAGGAGCTCTGGTAACCTTCCTCCATGGAGCTGCATACAGTCCTTGGCTGGCAGTGTTGCATAGACCATTCGTAATCTTAATACAATATAGAACCTGAAAAGTACTGCCAGCTGTCGTGGTATCTGTAACATTACTTTCATGAGTAAAGTTTTGGAAGGTTGTTAGTTTCCTTTCATTCATCCTTCATGTGGAATTTTAAAAATAAGTTAGAAACAAGTTTCTCACCATGTTTTTATAAGATAGCAAGGTCGGTATGATCACTGATTAGAATAGGAGTAACTATTGAGAAATGTAATGCTGTGTAATTTGGAACTATTTAATATCCACATTATCATTCCTAATTACTCCCTATTCGCCACATATTTGATTCCTCCCAATATAAAGCACAAATGCCAACCAATGCCTGGTGCCCCAGAGGGAATCAACAGAACAGAGAAACATCAAGAGATTCATTCCCTGTCACCCATTACCAGCTTCTGACAAACAAGGGCTAGGGACACCATTCCTACCCATCCTGGCTAATAGCTATCGGTGGACCTATCCTCCATGGATTTATCTAGTTCTTTTAAAAACTTCATTATAGTATTGACCTTCACAACATTTCTTCTTATCAATCATGATTTTATAGACCTCTGTCATATCCACTCTTAGTCATCTCTTTTCCAAGCTGAAAAGTCCTAGTCTAATGGACAGGGGGCTGCAGACAGGGGAGTTTGAGAGGGAGTGCAAGAGATCTTGCTGCTGAACAGGCTGCCAGGTGAGTGTACTAGCTGTGGCTTGAGTGAGTTTGCTTGACTGTTTGCATTTTGTTTCTGATTTCAGGTGACTTCAGTTACTGTGGCAGTTGGGATTGTGCGTTTGATTCTTTGTTCCCTTGACTACTTTGATCAGCCTCACTCAGCCTTGTGATCAGCCTCCCCTTGTGTAGTTAATGAGAGGGTAGGCCTGACCGAGGTGAGCAGGCTTTAAAAGGCAGAGGCAGAGTGACCAAGAGAACAAAGCAGATGGGGGTCTACAACAGACCACTTACCCAGGCAGAAAAGGTGAATGAGGCTTTTTTAAACAACTAACAAAATCATCCAACGCACAGGATTTGGTGGTGAGGGGGGACTTCAACTATCCAGACATATGTTGGGAAACTAACACAGCAGATCACAGATTATCCAATAAGTACTTGGACTGCATGGGAGACAATTTTTTATTTCAGAAAGTTGAGAAAGCTACTAGGAAGAGGCTGTTTTAGATTTGATTTTAACAAATAGTGAGGAACTGGTTGAAAATTTGAAAGTGGAAGGCAGCGTGGGTGAAAGTGATCATGAAGTCATAGAGTTCATGATTCTAAGAAATGGAAGAAGGGAGAACAGCAAAATAGAGACAATGGATTTCAGGAAGGCAGATTTTAGTAAACTCAGAGAGCTGGTAGGCAAGGTCCCACGGGAAACAAGTCTAAGAGGAAAAACAAATGAAGAGAGTTGGCAGTTTTTCAAAGGGACATTATTAAGGGCCCAAAAACAAACTATTCCACTACCTAGGAAAGGTAGAAAGTATGGCAAGAGACCACCTTGGCTTAACCAGGAGATCTTACGTGATCTAAAATAAAAAAGGAGTTGTTTAAAAAGTGGAAGCTAGGTCAAATTACAAAGGATGAATATAAGTAAACAACACAGGTATGCGGGGGCAAAATTAGAAAGACAAAGACACAAATCGAACTTTTTCTAGCTAGAGACATAAAGGGTAACAAGAAGACATTCTATGAATATATAGAAGCCAGAGGAAGACCAAGGACAAGGTAGGCCCATTGCTCAAGAAGATTGATGGGGACAGGATGCTTAACATAGTGAATTCTAGTGGAAATGGGGTAGGTTTAGATGTTAAAATAGGAAAAGAACAAGTTAAAAATTACTTGGAAAAGTTAGAGGTCTGCAGGTCACCAGGGCCTGATGAAATGCATCCTAGAATACTCAAGCAGCTGATAGAGAAGGTATCTGAACCTTTAGCTATCATCTTTGAAAATTCATGGAAGTCAGGAGAGATTCCAGAAGACTGGAAAAGGGCAAATATAGTGTCCATCTATATCAAGGGAAATAAGAACAACCCAGGAAACTACAGATCAGTCCGTTTAAATTCTGTGCCAGGGAAGATAATGGAGTAGGTAATTAAGGAATTCATCTGCAAACATCTGGAAGAAAATAACGTGACAGGTAACAGCCAGCATGGATTTGTAAAGGACTATCATGTCCAGGCAACCTGATAGCTTCCTTTGATAGGATAACAAGTCTTGTGGATAAGGGAGAATCAGTGGATGTGATATACCTAGACTTTAGTAAATCATTTGATACATGACCTTTTTATCAATAAGCTAGGGAAATACAACCTAGATGGGGCTAGTATAAGGTGGGTGCATAACTGGTTGGATAACCATTCTCAGAGAGTACTTATTAATGGGCCACAGTCATGCTGGAAGGGTATAACAAACGTTGTTCTGCAGGGGTCTGTTCTGTTCAATATCTTCATCAATGATTTAGATATTGGCATAGAGAGGACGCTTATTAAATTTGCAGGTGATACCAAGGTGGGAAGGGTTGCAAGTACTTTGAAGGATAGGGTCATAATTCAAAATGATTTGGAAAAACTGGAGAGATGGACTGAGGTAAACAGGATGAAGTTTTAAACATAAAAGTGGGTGTCCTTAAGGAAGTCCAGAGGCAAGGGACAGTTAAAGGTGTAATTAGGCCTGCATATGCAAGAATCCTATGTAGATCTGCATTAACACATAGCCTTTAATAATCAATCACTGCCACCTCTGTGCTGTACAAGGACCAGGATTTTTAGGTGTATATGAAATGAAGAATAGGGCTTTATCATGTTGCCTTTCCCAGTAGATATCCAGACAAAAATGTCAGAAAGCTCATTCCTTTTACAATTGTATGGTTTCTTGCTCTAAAACCGACTCGTATGCCTTCATACTTCATTCTTCCCAAAACTTGTGCCTTGTCAGGATAGTTTTGGAATAACTGTCTTCAAGTATTACACGTCATGTTGTTTATTTTTTCACAATATCTTGAGTTTCATCATTTCCTCTGTCAGTATAAGAAATGAATTCAGTACTTGCCCCAGTCCCTGCTTTGTTTCCCAAAGTATAAGCTGTGTCCTTTGTTGCAGATTTCTGTTACATAGACACAAAAAGGAAATCTTGACACTAGACCTTCAATTTTAGCTGCCTTTCTATAATAGTGCATCACATCTCTTGCCTGATGCTTGCATTTATCTCTGCGCAAATGTTCTCTTCCATGCATATCATCTCTCACTAAGCCTGGAATTAGCATTTTGCCTTTGTGCATTAGCACACTGTCCCTTTTAGATAACTCCTCTTGAATGTTCCGGTAATCATGTGCAGTGAAGGGAGTTTGTTTCCTGATGTCTGGTCATCTACTTCTAATGACTTTTGTCAATATCCCAAGTTGTATGTTTGATTATTGCATCATCATCTCAACTGGCTCACTGTTGCAGTAAGTTGATTTATTTTAATGTCTGTCTCTGCCCTTAAAACCTCCCTGATGAGGAAGGGAAACCACAGCACAGAGGAGGGCCTTGCTAAAACTAAAAGACATTCAGAACAACTGTTCCGGGGATTCTCCACTGGTAGCTGGGAAAAACGATACATGTAACATCTCTGACTCCTGATCCCATAGGAGTGGGGGTGCTGTAGTACCCCCAGGTTTTGCGCTCCATGTCCTGGCCACTGGTCCTACATCCTGCCTCCTAGGGTCATGGTTGCCAGACCCTCTGATGCCTGAGGGCTCCTCTGATGGTCCTGGTTCCTACTTGGCTGCTGGGGCCAGGATCCTGGACACTGGCCTCACTGCTGCCCAAGGGTTACGATGCCAGTCCCACAATCCTGCCCAGCTTCTGTCCCCATGCCAGGGGGGCTCTGCTGCCAGCCTGAACTCTGGGGGCGGTGAGTGGCGTGGACAGGCCCACTAAGGGGAGGGGAAAAGGGGACAGTTGCACAGAGGCCCAGCCAGGTAAGAGGACCTAGGGCCCCTAGCTGATGCTGCAGTAGCTCTGCCAAAAAACAACTCTTGATGGAAAGATGCTTTTGATATGCCCTATGCAGGTTCCAGAATGGGGCTATCTTCATGAGGCATATCAAAAACGTCTTTCAGTTCAGTTGCTCTGCTGTGGCTTTCTCCAGAGTAGGCAGGTTGGGTTCAGAGATGGGAGGGGAGCGGATAGGGCGAGGACTGGCTGGTCCAGGGTTCCTCTGGTGGGAGGGCTGTGTGCTTGGGGTGTCTTCAGTTTGGTGGTGGGGGCGGAGTTTGTGGCCCTAGCTGATGGAAGGGATGGGACCCATTGATTTCTGCCGTGGGGCCCCAAATTACTGTCAATTGAACTGAGCATAGAAAAGGGGTAGGGAACTGCAGGTCAGCACCCTCACTCCAAAAACTGTTACAGTGCCACTTCCTGACCCTATGGAGAGCTATCAGGCCATGATCCTAGAATGAGGTACCTGCAAACTGACCCTTTGTATTTGCCCAGAGCCCCATTGGCCGAACCTGCAGGATCAAAGCCTTAGCAACATTCTAAATTCTACCCTGATTCTGTAAGCGAATTGATACATCTGGATAGTAGTTAGTTGCAAAGTTTAACTTCATTGTAGTAAGTGCTTCTAGTGGTTGGGCTATTGCAAAATCATCCTTCAGAAAATATGAACAATTGATGCATTTACTGTGTATTTTTAAATTTGGTCTTTTCTATCAATACAAATAACAAACAGAAGTGACTGTACAAAAAGGAAATTCATTAAAGACAGTATGTCCGGTGGTTAAGGCTTAGCCTGGGACTTTGGGAAACCTAGGATCAAACTACCTGCTAGCTGTAGACTTTTTGTTTAATCTTGGTCAAATCACTTTTATCAAAGCTATTCCCACTCTGGCACTTTGGGTGCAGAAGGTGGGGACCCACAAAAGACCTTAAAACACTTTGCCTCTGTGGGCGTCTGCTTAAAAAACTCCTCAAGGTCACATATTCCCTGGCCCTGGGAGATAGGATGCTACCATCAAGTGAAAACCCCCTTCTTCTTGGTCCCAGGAAGAAGGCCCTTGAACTTCTTCTGGAGCGGTACCCCCTAGCTCTTTTACCTGAAGAGAGCTTTTAAAAAAAGAGAGAAAACAATTTACAACCTCTGGGTATGTCTACACTACCACTCTAGTTCGAACTAGGGTGGTAATGTAGGCAACCGGAGTTGCAAATGAAGCCCGGGATTTGAATTTCCCGGGCTTCATTTGCATCTCGCCAGGCGCTGCCATTTTTAAATGTCCACTAGTGCGGACTCCGTGCCGCGCGGCTACACACGGCACGGACTAGGTAGTTCAGACTAGGAGTAACGAGGAGTAACGGTAGTTCGGACTAGGAAGCCTAGTCCGAACTACCTAGTCCGTGCCGCGTGTAGCTGCGCGGCACAGAGTCCGCACTAGCGGACATTTAAAAATGGCGGCGCCCGGCGAGATGCAAATGAAGCCCAGGAAATTCAAATCCTGGGCTTCATTTGCAACTCTGGTTGCCTACATTACCACCCTAGTTCGAACTAGGGTGGTGTGACGGCGCGTTGGGGGTCCCCCGTCTCCTGCACCCCGAACTGGCACAAACAGACTGCACCAGCCGGTGGAATAGAGGAAGTTTATTGCCTTTCCAGGATACAGCACAGCACAGATGTAATCTGGTCACAGAGCTGGGCTAGGATGCCTCAGGCCACCTTGAGATGGGGGAGACTGGGCCCCTAAAATCCAGCCCCTTTCCCTAGGCTGTCTCCTCCATGCTTCCAGACAGCAACTAACTCCCACTCTTCCAGCCCTGCCCCCCAGCCAGGGCCGTATTCCACCTTCCTTTGTTCCTCTTCATGGGGGGTATCTGGTTCAACAGGTTTGGCGTCACCTTTGCACAATGAGGTTTTCCCTGCTGGGTCTTGCTCCAGATAGCAGAGGTCACCACAGCCCAGCAAGTACCCCCACTACGTCACAGGTGGTACTGTAGACATACCCTCTGATAGCTGAACTCTCAGTCTTAGTCATGCATATGTTGACCTCCTATTACATTCCAGGATACAATAATTAAATCACAGCTTTAAAAAAAGGAAATTATATTAACAAAACATAAGAACATAAAAATAGCCATACTGTGTCAGACCAATGGTCCATCTAGCTCAGTATCCTGTCTGCTGAAAGTGGCCGATACCAGATGTCCCAGAGGGAAGGAACACAACAGGTAATCCTCATGTGATCCTTTTCCTGTCACCCAAACAAAAAGATATAAAGTAAAACTCCATTGGTCCGGCATCCAATGTTCTGGCACTCCTGATGGTCTGGCACCATCAGGAACCCGGAAGTGCTGGGGCAGCCGGACAATTGGAGCTGCTCTGCGCCAGGCTTCCCCAATTCAGCCGCTGCTGAAACTGACCAGCGGCTGATTCCACTGCTCTGCCCAGGGCTTCTCGGAATCAGCTGCTGGTCAGTTTCAGCAGCGGCTGAATAGGGGCGCCTGGGGCAGAGCAGCTAGGATGCTGCCAGGTTGGTCCCGCAGCCCCGAGGGGCAGCGCTATGGGACCAACTCAGAAGCACCCCAACTGCTCTGTCCCAGGCATCCCCAAGAGCACCCCAGCTGCTCTTGGGGATGCCTGGGACAGAGCAGTTGGGGTGCTTCTGAGTTGGTCCCATAGCGCTGCTGAAACTGACCAGCAGCGGCTGAATCGGGGACGCCTGGGGCAGAGCCGGACTATCGGAAGGGGGGGCTATGAGGGGTCTGGGGTGGCATCCCCCCACCGCACCCCAGACCCCTTCTAGCCCCCCCTTCTGATAGTCTGGCATATCTGATAATCCGGCACCCCCTAGGTCCTAAAGGTGCCGGATTATCGGAAGTTTACTGTACTTGGTAAAGCATACTTGGTTGCTAAGTGTTACATAGCAACTGAGAAAAGAACAAATTTAAACACAGAGAAATTGTATTTCTGGGATCCAGCTTAAAAAATAGAGTATAGGGGAAGGGGAAGGCACATGGATTTAGCACAGAGTTTAACAAAACAACAAAGCAAAGAGAATAACCCGATTGCATCTAAATAGATATTTTCCTATCTACTTACAATCTGTGCTTCAAGGTCCAGTTCATTTCCATGGCCAGTATTCCTTGTGGGCATGGTAGTTCTGCTTGGTTCAATACATCTTATTCCCCCAACTCCCAGCTTATAACTTACACAAAACAACAGGCAGGTATATCTTCCAATTAAAATTTTAATACCTTTTCCCATTGGCTCTTCTGGCACCTGCCAACACCCCTAGATACCTGAATTTAACCCTTTAGTCACTGAATGCTGGCCAGTACTACTCCTATCAATCACAATAGGGAAAATAATATTTTCCCCTTTAGTTTCTCCTCCCATTCACTTTGACTTTTGTTTATGCTGAACTTTTCCCAGCCATCTATCTTTCTGCTTCTTCAGAACTTTGCAGAATACTTTGTTCAGTTGCGCTGTATTTTCCTAGAGACTGGTCAATGATCTGTTTCTTAGCTGCTGCTACAGAGTTTGCAATATTTAATAACCTTATTATATTTTTTGTTCCACCTGGGAGTTCTAACCTTGCAAGTATGTCACATCATTCATATCTGAACTGCAGCGTTGTACTCGCTTTTCTCAAAACTTGTGGAAATCAGACTTCCCCTTCCCCCGGCCCTCTGTCACACATGAGCCAAACTCTGCTCTCATTTGTACCTATATGCCCCCATTGCCTACAATAGAATTTCACAGGTGATGGTAAGAGCAAAATTTGGTTCACTATATGTTCAGGCCTACTTCAGTGAACTTGAATGCTTTGCACATAAGAGACCTTAATAATTCAAAGTGTTACTGATTAAACAACTGTCATTCAGACACTCTAGGAGTGTGAGTATCTGGACGGCGTGATGTGTACATTGTTATAAAGTATAGCTGGCTTTAGTGAAAAATCCACTCTTCTGCTTGTCAACTCACAGGAACAGGACCCAACAGGGTTGTGGATTCACTTCAAGACAGAGTTAATTAGGGATACATGGTTGCTTTTATTAATCTCACTATGTCACTATTATTACAGGCATAATACTGCCAGATGGTTACACAGCTACTGAAAAGTAATACACCAATAAGCATAGGCAGAGCAATGCATGAAAATGAGTAACAGGCACTTGGTAATGCTTATACCCCTTCAGTCTGCAGAGAGTCCTGTTCTGGTCAGCTCACATCCGGCCGCAGTGGACGTGGCTCCAGCTAGAGGGATTCAGGGCACCCTTCAAGGTCTAGGTCCCTAGTGAGAGGGGCGGGACTTCCTGTGATCTTATACTACAATTATTTACCAGGTGTGCACGTACCTGGTTCAGCGCTATTCTTACCACTTTCATGAGCTGTGACTGAGGTTAAACTTGTTTACTGCTCAGTAGTTTCCCAGCTCAAGGCATGGGTTAGAGCTGATAAATCCCAGCTGCAGTTTGGGCTTGCAGGGTCCCAGGTTATGCTAAGCTGGGTACAGCAGGGATGGAAACTTTCATCCCAGGCCTGCTAAGCTGCAGGACCCACATATGACTTTTATGTGACACTGCTAAAGTGTTGCAGTGTACTCAACCCCAATGTTTTTTTTAAAATGTGTGGCCAGGGCTCCAGAAAGTCATAAGATTGGGCTTAAAGTCGTGAGAGTTTGAAAAATGATCAGCATGGGGGTGTGTTTATTTCTTTCTGTTTTCGTTGCCATTAGGGGTCACATCTTCCAGTTTTTCTCTGCAGTCAGACGGGCCAGAAACTTATCTTTATTTTAAAATGGAAGCTGAGATTCTCACAGAATCACCAGATTTCAGTCAATGGGGCTTTAAGAAAATTACCACAAATTGTAGCCCATGGAAAACCTTCTGTTCAAATCCTCTGGATGAATGGTTAGATCCTAGCGGTAGCTGCATTGTAGTTCCATAGGTACAGAACTGGAATTTGGAAAATGTGAGTTCTAAACCAAGCACTGCCATATACCTGCTGGGTGATTTGGGGCAAGCTGTTTAATGACTTGGTTTCTTTGTCTGTAAAGTGGGGGCCAATAACACTTACCCATCTTTGTACAGGATGTCACAGAAAAGCCTCATGTAAGAACTACCATGACTGCTGTTGTAGGCTGCATTAGTATCTGTTGGCTCTACTTGGGAGTAGGGATCTTCAAAGGGTTAAACGATAGAGGTTAACCATTTTATCTCAGACCCTGCTGCTTGATCTGCTGCTCAGCCCTGCCATGGCTGCAACTGTGGGGTCACACGATGGTTGTAAGCTCCAGCCACTGGTCCTGCTGTGGCCGTAAGGTCCCGTGGTGGCTGTGGGATCCTGCTGGCCCTTCTGTGGCTCAGGCTGCTCCGGCCCGGTGTGTCTGTCTGCCGCCAGAGTTCATTGGTGTTAGCCAGCCACACTTGGTTAACCGGTAAGCATACCTGTAAGCCTCATGCCTATCAGTATGCTTAGCTGTTGATTGTTTAACATTCCTACTTGGCAGCTGTTTCCCAGGGTGAGCTTTGCTCTCATTGTGGAGGCAGAGTAGTAGGGCTGAGAGTAGTGTGAATGCCCCAAGCCGCCATCTTCTCCATCTGTTTTAAACCCATCTCCTTGGGGGCTAGGGAAGATGTGTCCCTCTCTGCAAGACATCAAGACCCTGACTCTTTCCCTCTTATGCTATTGTGCAAAAAGGCACATGAGTGAATGTTAAAGAGAGCACCATCCTTTCACTAGAATTTCATTCCTAAGGTCCTGCTCCCTTTCTCCATTGACTTTGTTGGGACCAGTGTATGCTCAGCCCCTCTCAAAATCAAACCAGTGAGCCTTGCTCCTGCCAAAAGCTCTGTACAGAAAGATCCTTGTGCTCACCTAGAGCTCTTTGCAGAATCCAGCCCTTGGTTTGTGTAAGTGAATAGTTTCTGCAGCCATCTGTCCCTAAATAGACTCCACTATTCAACTTTACCGTATAGACAGTCTGGCTAATACGTTGTTCACATGAGACACTGGACTGGCATTATCCAAGGGAAGTGTAATCTATAGCCATACATGGCCTGGGCCTGCTTGCAACAATGGAGCTGGCTCATATCCTCTGAGGTAACTTCCTACTCACCTTGTGGCTGCAAATCGTGCACTGCTGTTTTGGGCTAGCTCATAGTACAGTTGATGTTAGAAAAAAAGAGACCAAAGTCTATTTGAAAAGTCAAAAGAATTTTTCTGCCATAAGAACAACACAGCACTGACACCCTCTTTCTACTCCTACTCCACACAGAGTTTTGATCCACAAAGGGAGACGTGACAGAGGCTACTTGGAGTTTGTTAGGGACATCACTATTTCTGTTGATTTTGTAGTTAGGAGGATTTAGTGCCGTGACATGTAGACAGGTTTCTGGCTCTATTGATGATGATAACCAGAAGGCTGCTTGCATGTGCACTCAATGATGTGGGCTCAATGACCACCGCAGATCCTAAGTGAGCTCCCAAAGACCACAAATCAGATAAGGATTGAAGGTGCCTGGCCAGGTTTATTTTTAAGTGAAGTACAATAATAGTTGCCAGTAGACTCTACCGAATCACTACACTCGTACTTGCAACAATGGCCTCAGCTCCATGGGTGGGAAATTCCCACTGCCCCCCAGCTGGACAAAAACTGTTCCTCCAAGACACCACTTTATATACAGGTGCAAACAAGTTACACATCACTGCTTATGTGTCAGATTGCTTCCCTCTGATGTTGTCAGGTTACCACCCTCTGACACTACAGATACCATCCATGACCCTGTACCTCATGGTTTGATTAAATCAGTGGTTCTCAACTTGTTTCAGTTCACGGATCACCAGGACAATCAAAAAATTTTCGTGGACCACCTCCTTTTTAGACATGATAAAAAAGAGCAGACAACAAACATTTTGGTTTGAAATTTATTTCTTACTAACAGATTTTTGGATTATTTTCTAACTGACAAACTTTTCAATGTTTGGAATGGTACTTGACGAATATCGCTTTCCACTGCAAGCCGATTCCTCTGTTTGGACTTAATGTGCAACAAACACGAAAATCCAGTCTCACACATATAAGTTGATGTAAATGGCAAAAGAAATCTGACTGAGTGTGCTGACAGATTTGGGTAACTCCCGGTCACACTGGCCCAAAATTTCTCTATGGTAGACTGCTGGTACATGTCTTGAGCCACAAAGTCATTTTTCAGATCCAATAATTCCTCCTGCAGATCCTCTGGAACACTATTAACATCTGTTGTAAATGGATTCCTGATGAAAGATAATTCATCCCTTGTCTTGTCCACCTCCGGAAAGTATTGTTGGAATTCATCTCATAGCTTCTGTAAATGATCGAGAATTTACGTCCGAATGGCTTCCTTTTCCCCAAGGATGGCATCCACATATGGAAATTGAACCAAATTATTGCCTTCGACTCTTACGATCCAGAGTTCCAATTTGTCAAGAAAAACCTTGATGTTGCTTTGGTGAGAGAACAGATTTGCACCTTTCTCTTGCAGCTGAAGATTCAGTTTGTTCAAGATTCCAAAAATATCAACAAGATACGCAAGTTCTAAATTTGACTGAGTCAGCACATTTTGGAATTCCTCTTTCCCTTGAGCCTGGAGAAATAAATCCAACTCCTCTCTCAAGTGAAAAACTCTGTTGAGTATGTTCCCTGCTGACAGCCACCATACAGAAGTGTAGAACAGCAACACATCAAAGTCGGAACCCATGTCCAGGCAAAATTTTTTGAACAGCCTGGTGTTCAGAGCCGATGATTTAATGTAATTCACCACTTTCACCACCCTTTGAAAATGGTGTTCAGTTGCTCAGGCAACGTTTTTTATGCCAAAGCTTCCCTATGAATGAAATGTAAACAGGGGCTGAACTGCTGCTTGCTGTCAGCCAGCTAAAAGGAGGGGTGGGTGTGCCCACTACAGTTGTTTAGCTCTGCAAGGTAATTAACTGTTAACTGTTGACATGTAAATACTGCTCAGGAGAGAATCTGAGGTGTGGCTATGTAAATCCCAGTCAGCCAGGGCTGATGGGAGGTCAGTGTTGGAATGGAATGTGGAGAAGTGTATATAATTTGGGACTGTTGTGGGGGTAACTAATCATGCTACCCCTAAATGTGGGAACTGTAAAACATGCCACCATTGCTTGCAGGAGAGATACCACCATCATGGTAAGAGGTCTCGGAAGAACAAGCCTCCCCCCTTCCAGAGTTGAGTGAACAGAGCTGGGGGAAAGAGTTAAAGGGTTTGAGTCAGCCTGCTTCACACCTGCCAGGTGTAAGCTATAAGACTGGCCCAGCCTGCACCTTTCCCCCTTTGTTTTAAGGACAGACCTCAAGCAGACTCCCTGAGGAGTCTTTTCTTTTGCTAGTCCAGTGAAAGCTGGATTCATTTGCCAGTCCAGCTGGTGGCTAAAGAGTTGAAATCACTGAGAGCTGAAATCACTGGTTTGGCTGAGTGCCTGACCTGTTGCACCAGTGAAGTAGAGGTGACCAGTGGCCTGGCATGGAGCGGCGACAGGCGAAGAGTGGCGATGTGTGGCGTGGCGTGGAGCAGCGGCAGGCGAGGAGCGGCCATCAGCGGCGTGGCGTGGAGCGGCGGCAGGCGAGGAGCGGCCATCAGCGGCGTGGTGTGGTGCGGCGGCAGGTGCCCAGTGGAGCGTCCAGAGGCGTGGAACGAGACAGCTGGTGGAGTGTGGCGGAGTTTCATATAAGGTGCCTTCTATCTATCCCCGACCCCCATTTCTACCCAGGTTGGGAGGTGAAACCCTGCGGGTGAACTTTGGGACTCTGGGTGGCACGGACCAGGGACAGAGACCTTTGGGGTGTCGGACTTTTTTGGACTTAGAGCGATTCTTGGCTGGGGTGGGGGCTTGGCTCATGTTTGGGGTTACGAACTCTGTTTGTGGTGTTTTCCCCCAAGTTAATGCCGCATGACTTCTCTTTCTGTTTCATTAAATGTTTCTTTCCTACACTCAGACTCAGTGCTTGCGAGTGGGGAAGCATTGCCTCTCAGAGGTGCCCAGGGGTGCGTGAATTTCCCAGATTACTGGGTGGGGGCTCGAGCCGGTTCTATGTGTGATGGCCCCAAGATATTGAACCCAACCCTGGTTACTGCCAGGCCTACTTGGCAGAAGGGTTACAGAAGCAATGAACTCTGGTTACCATTGGAGTGCGCTGTTTCATCAGCGTTTGGAAGCCCTATCTTAAGCCCAGCATGGCAGGTGCACTATCAGTGGTGACATCCACAAGATTTACCCAATCCAGACCATGTACTTCAAAGAAATTGTTAACAATTTGTGGTGGTATCAAGAATCTTACAAAAAAGAAACTCGTCTTTGAAGTCTCCCTCAACCATGTATCGTGCGAACACCAACAGCTGAGAGCACAATGCAACGTTGGTCGATTCATCCAACTGTATGGCAAACAATGGAGACTTCTTTATTTCATCCATAACTTGTTCACTGATGTTTTATGATATCTCATTTATCTGTCCTGATACTGTGTTGTTAGAGACAGATATATCATTCAGCTTCCTTGCTGCTTCCTCGCCAAGAACAAGCTGCACCATCTCTTTTGCACAGGGGAGCACAAGTTGCTCTCCAATGGTATGAGGCTTCTTGGCTTGTGCAACTTTGTACGCAACAATGTAGGAAGTGTGCACTGCATTGCTTCTCTTATTGTAGAATGCACTTGTTGAGTCGAGGCACTGCCATTTCAGACCTGATAACCGCTGCTCAAAATAATCTTGATCCTTTTGCAACAAGTTGGAGTGACACTTTTCGAGATGGAGTTTCAGCTTAGCCAGCTTCATTGAGTCATTCCCCAAGACTTTGAAACAGATAACACATTGTGGCAAATCCACGCCTTCTTTTTCTTGACAAGTGAAGCCGAATTTGATATAGTCCTCCGAATACTTGCTCTTGACATTTCTTACTGTCGTTGCCATTATAAACAAACTATACCACACCTGTAAAACAGCACATGTAGCACAGCATGAACGACACAGCAACCACTCAGCACGACGGTGGCAGCTACACTGACGCTCAGAGCCTCAGACGGAAGTTACTGGCAATACAATGCGGTTGCGTCCTAGGTGACACTATGGATGACATGCTGCGTGCTTGTGAACATGACGTAAAACAGTCTAACGGCGGTGCCTGCTCACACTGTGACTTTGGACAATGTTCCTGTGGACCACCGAAAAGGTCACCATGGATCACCAGTTGAGAACCACAAGATTAGATCATCTTTATCCATCATGCTGTCATTTTAGACCCTTTCCTGAACTGGCGTCTGTATCTGTGAGGAGTGGGTACCAACGTCTTTTATAATGAGCTGGTGGTTCCTTGTGTTTTCAACTTATGACCAGTTACTGTTCTACATCTGGGCCTATTACCTATTAGTATTTTGCACTCTCAGCCCTTTTTGTGCCAAGTTCTGTGAGCAGGGGCCTGCCTCTTGCTCACAGCTTAACTTTGCTTTATGTTAGCCATGATTTGTCTGTTGTTAGCAAAGCCCCAAGCTTAGACTAGGCCTGTGCTACATGGGCTTATGTTTTAGGCCTTCATCTTACTACTGATTTTAGTGAAGGAAATTGATACAAACCTGTAGGATGGATGGATGGACAGAACAGAGTAAGAAAAACTTCCATGCAGACTAGTTTTGAAAGGTAAAGCTTTTTCAATGGGATTAAAAAAATCCTTTCTACAGCACTATTTTTGGGGAAGGGGGAGGAAATGTGGCTTAAAGCCTTACTTATAAAATATAATAGCCATTTAGAGGAAAAGGCTTCAGCAATGTGTGTTTGCATTTGTTCATAGCCAAAGAGTTTGGAATTAATCCGAAGTGCCTGGGCAGCAAGGGTGTGGTTTCGAGAGAGCAGCCGTGCATACCGAGATGTGGCTTGCTTTTCATCCCGTTCCCCTCATGATAAGGAAGCGAGGGGAAAATACTGTGAATTACTCCTGTGCCCCTTCCCTCAACCAGCTAGGAGCGAGAGGCATGCACGGAAGCTGTGTACTTTCCCCTTGCTCCCTTATTATCAGGGGAACGGGAAGAAAAGCAAGCCACATCACGGTACATATGGGTGCTGCGCCCCTCCCCCGAAATGGCACCCTTGCTGGGCAGGTGTTTGTAGAGTGATCATCTCTGGACACTTGGGGACTGTTGCATTTAATTGGATGACAACTAGTGCTGATTGTGTGTCCATTTCCCTTTGCTGGGATTGTATGGAGAGGGTTGAGACTTGTTAACTGATTAATCATCTTACACCGTGTTGAAGTTAATCACCTTTTCTTTCCTGCTATTTCTTTGTGTTTTGTAAAATTGTAAAGAACTGTACAGAAAAATGCACCTTTGTGTACATAGTAGAGGAGGGTGTCTATCTGACCATGCAAGTCTTGGACATTTCTGATAGGATTTCCAATAATCAGGTCATTGTTAAGGACTGATTGTTGCCATAAAATCTTTCTATAGAAAGTTGTACATCTTAAGTGGGATTATGATGGAATTGCTGATGTGATTTAACAATCATCATGAATGGAACTGCCAAAATATAATTAGACACATTTTATAGTCTTAATGTGTTTTCCAGGGAGAACACAATTGTTCATGTTGCAATCATATGTTTGACTTTCTGTGTGACATTTCCTTTAATAACCATTTGGAAAAAGCAAGCATTAATTCTTTCAGTGCTATTCCTGACCTGTTAGTTAGTTGCAAATAGATTAGCAACTAAAGTGGTATCTAGCCTGCAATATGGTACTCGTATTTCATACTTTGCTCACTAACTGCTGTTGAATAACCCAGGTGAAGTACCATTTGCTGCCAAGTGCTGACATTAATACAGGTGCATGAGATTCCTCTTCTTTTACCACAGTCCAAGGTATGTCTAGACTGTGGTGCTATTTGCGGATACTGGAGGCTGCCTGCTTTGCTCTTGGTGCTGTTCTGGTGCCCAGTCAAGGCCCAATGCTGCCACTGGCTCAGATTTAGCTTTGGAGACGTGATCGTTTCTGGTGCTCTTGTTGAAGTTGAGCCTCTTGTTCTCTTTGCAGCAGATATTAACCAGAATCTGGCTGTGTTCCTCCAGCCAGCTAGCAGTGTGCTTGATGCAGCGCTGCTTAGTGCTGGCCATGCTAATATCTGTGAGGGTTAACTGTGTTTCCAGATGAAGCAGTTCACAGGGAAATGAAGTGTTAAATGGTGAGCAGGTGCATTTGAACCAGGAGGTTGCTTCCAGTTCCTGGGAAGCCAGTGGGAAATTTTGGTATGGAAGGACTGGGAAAGGCAGTCCCAGGGAACTGAGAGACAGCATTGGTGGACTCTCCAGACTGAAGTCTGATGATCCAGAGTTGAGCTACATTCACACTGCAAAATACCTGGGTTTTGAGTCGCATTATAGAGGGACTCTGGCTGAGGTTGAGTGGATTCCTAGCCTGGGTCAGACTAATTTCTGTGTGGCTGGAAGTAGGACTTGAGCTCTGATGCAGGGTTGTGTTGTGTAGACTTCCCCACTGGAAGATGTTGAATTGTTCATTAGTCTTTGTGTGGTTTAGATGAAAATAGCTGGAAATTGTTTTTTTTTCTTTTTTTTTCATTTGCTTTACTGTTGGAAACTTAAAGATGGAAACATGGAGCTTCGTGCATGTATCCAGGGAGGCTATACCCACAGATGTTTAAGATCTCATTTGAACCATTGCATTACATGCAGGGGGAAACAGACCTATTAAATTTTTCTTCTCAAGTACAGTAAGAACCATTGCAACAAAGGACTAAGGAAGCTTCTTTTAGTAAACTAATAGTAACTACCCCTACCAATCAATATGTTTGATTATAGCATGTATACAGAGTAAAGCATGTTTCAGTCGGATATATCTGTCTGAATTCTTGCTGTATAATCTCTTGTGAAGTAATGTAAACTTTTGCTACAAGAGGAGTCTGAACTACTCTTTGTAGGTGGTGAGATCTAAGAATGTTGAAATGTTGCATAGGATGGAAGAAAAATAAGCCTTAAGTTCAAGCATTTAGCAATAAAAACAGTGCAAGTGGTGTTAGTGACCTTCTGAGTCTGAACCCTCATACACTTCAGGCACATGGCTTTTGTAGAGGATGACACATAAATCAGCATGAACTCACAAATATATTTTTGGCACACTATGCTTTTAACAAAGCAGTGAAATGACTGCTTTTATAGTGGCATGTTTTGGGGAAGCCATTAATGTTGTTTTCTTGAAGGCTCTTCACCTTTGGAAAGTGCCATTAAAGGTGATAAAGTGGTTGGAATAGAAATGTGTCTCCTCCCCTCCATCTCCCTGTTGCTGGTTTGCTTCCATGGATAATACTCTTTAGCCATGAAATTAGCCCGATCCAAAAAAGCTCACTGATTTCAGTGTTTCTCAGAAGGACGGCCTTTTTCATTCCTTGTAGCAAATTTCAATCATGATCCGGAGAGTAGTTATTGCCTATCTCTTTTCCAGAAGGTCAACAATGACTTTTTTTTCTTATTCCTTTGTTATTCTTCCTCCTTGTCCTACTGTGGGAAAGAGAAATCTGGACAAAAGGTGCTCTTTCTCTTTTAACATTTGCCTTTGTTTTTTCCGTTTTCCCCTTTTCTGTCCCTCTCACTCATTCTATTTATGCTGTTGGAAAGAAAATGCTATCTACTTACTTTGTAATCCCTTTGGTACAGGGACCATCTTTTTGTTCTGTTTGTACAGTTTTGAGAACACTGTGAACTTGGTCCAGAAGATCCCAGTGATTCCTTTCCTGGGTCTCAAGTCTGCAAAACAAAGTGAAAAGACTCCTGTTGACATCAAAGGTGTATTGGATCGGGCCCCATTGCATCTGAATGTGCCCTGCTTTTCTTCATTATTTCCTTGGGCCACAGCATAAGTTCTCTAGTTTCAGACTCTTCACTATGGTAGCTTGTACCTTCTGTGTATATGTTAATATATAACTTTCTATGTACAAATTAAAACTTTGATCTATAAGGAACTGCATAAATCAGAGGGTCTCAAAATTCTTTGGAGGGAGACCCTCTCCTGACATCAAAAATTACTGCTCAGCCCCGGGAGGCAGAACTGAAGCCTGAGCCATACTACCCGGTGTGAGGGTAGGGGAGCCTCAGTGGTACCCTGGGTGGCAGGGGCAAAGTTATGTTCAAGGGCTTCAATTACAAGCAGTGGGGTGGGAGCTGTAAACTGTGCCCTGCCATGCAGACCTGAGCCCTGGAGCTTTGGTCCTGTGTAGTGGGGCTTACGGCCTGATAGCCAGCAAGTCTAATACCAACCCTGGCGACTCCATTAAAATGGGGTTGACACACACTTTGGCATTCCCACGCATAGTCTGAGAAGAACTGACAGAAATCCTGCCCTCTGATTAGAGATGTGAAAAATTTCCCTTATAGCTTCCAAGGCTGTATATGTGAAGAGAAAACATCTGTATTACTTACTGAATTTGCCAGGATGTAACCTTACCAGCCTATTGGTGTATATTTTTGTATTGCCAATCACTTTGTTGAATTGCTCTGATAATTCCTGTCATTTAGAGCTTTACCCATTTGGGTGTCTCTTATATCTTTCAATGGGCCATATCTTAAATGATTATTATATCCAACTTTATTTGTGGCATATAGGAATCTCTGTCATGGACCAGGATCGCCCTGTACAAACTCATGACTGTCTTTGCTCCAGAGAGCTCCCAGTCTTTTTATTAAGATAAAAACCAGGTGGCTACAGACAGAACAAGACAGTTTCAGGAAATAGCTTCTTATTTTGGGCTGCCAGGCAAATAATTTTCCATAGTTTAATTTAAGATGGAATTAAAATATTTGGGTTTGTTTTTGTGTTTTTATTTATTTATTTATTTATTTATTTATTTATTATTATGATCAAAGCTTTGTTTGGTACACAATCCAGATTTGGTCTTTCATTTGAGAACAGTATCTCATGGAAGAGAAAATGTCTCATTAAAAGCAAAAATGATATATAGCATCTATTAATCAATGGGATGGAAATGCTCTATGCCCTGAACTCAAAGTGTTGAAATGTATCTCTTAAGGATCAATATTGTTTCCAAGTAACTAAAGTAAAATCAATACCAGACATAGACTTCATTTTGGTTACAAATCATTAAGTTCCAGTGTTTGGTGAACTTATAACTACAAACAAAGCTCTCTCTAACTGGCTTTAAAGAATAAAATTTACTCCGTTAACCCCTTTAAGTTTTACTGTTTTATATACAGCATATGTTTCTAGCAAAGCTTCGTTCCTTGAAGAGCTATTGCTGTGGTTCCTACTGTGAACCATTACGCAGAAAAAGGTGTAGGCAGCATTCTGCTCCAAAGTACATCTCCTTAATATATTATTGAGGGCATCAAGCTGCCTTTTGAGCTACGGGTGTTGTAGTAAGGGGAAAGGAGGAGCACACCAGGGACAACTTCTGCTGTGCAGAAAAGTGCTAACAGAAGTGCGTTGCTGACATGATGCCCCACTGGAGTGTGGTCTGCTGCCCAGCGCCTATCTTGCTAGCTTATTGATTGTGAGCAGGATCCAGGATCTTGTGCTGCTTTGCTGTTCCGCTCTGCTGGATATGGTGAACTGGAGCCAATGGGAGCCACGAGGGTCTGTAGCTATGGACCCTTTAGGTAAACAAAGTGGTGTGGGTCCACTAGCAGCTTTCCCAAAGTGGGTCCAGGGAACACCCTGAGAAACACTGCTCTGCTTTATTGTAGCAGAGCTGAATCTAAGCACGTTTGTGACACATTGGCCCTGAGAGACAGTGGCTTTGTGGGTGGCCTATGGTACATTGCAGCTACATAATTTCCAGTAGTTTGTTATTTTTTTAACTCAGTGGCTGCCCTGGAATACTATCTGCTATATTTTAAATAATTCCACACCCTGAGCACCTGTTCAGCACTGGAGATGCACAAAAATAATGGGCTCCCTTTTCTTGCACTCAAGATAATCTCATCTGAAGAAGTGGGTTTTGCCCACAAAAGCTCATGATACTATTTTTGTTGGTCTCTAAGGTGCCACAGGACTACTAATTTTTTAAATAGTTACCGTTAAAGTTACAGACTAACTCGGCTACCCTTCTGAGATCTTTACAAAAAGTAAAGGGTCCATTACGAAACTATCATCATAAACGAGGACCTGAACAACATTCCTCCCACTTACAGTTGTTGAAAATGTACTTCGTATTCTTGTTTTTCTTTAGCTGATGCATATGGAAATAAGGTGCTGCTGTTTCGTTCTAGCTTGGTTAATTTTTCCTGGGAGTTGGTATTGTTTTTTACTTCATTATTTTTTTTTTCAGACTAAGTTACTGAGCAAAGAGAAATTAAAAACAGGCTGCAGAATTTTCAGTTTCCTGCTGCTGGTTTCTCTAATGTCTGACAGAGACTTGGACTTCAAGGTACAGAGGAGTTCTGTAGGCCTGGAACATAAATACCTTTTCATTTTTATAGTTATGCAATATTTTGTTCTGTGCTTGTCTCCTGACATGAACCTCCCAGCTCCTCAATAGAGTGCCCATTCCTGTTTTTTTTTTTTTTTTAAATCTCTGAACAACTCAGGAGACAATTCACAGCTGCCACCAAGCTGGTATGTCAGCTGTGCAATTAAAATGCCAGCACAAAACCAGATCCAATACTGAGAGTAACCGAGACTTAAAATTGTGAATGTAAATTTGACAAACCTGTTGAAAGAAGAGAGACTGCAAGAAAATTTCATGAAGCCAAGGAGATGATTATTAGCCCTGAGTGAAAATGGTAATTTGAGAGTGTTCTTGTAAATGAAACCTGATGATTTGATATGCTGTTATCACATCCCCTTTCACTCATGTATTTGTGGACATCTAGTTGAGGTAATTTTTATTCACAAGAAAAAACATGCAAGACAAACCTCCGTTAATACTCATATGTTTGTGAGGGTATACACACCAGAAGAACTCATCAAGCTGTTCCAAAAGCTTTCCTCCATTTGCCCCAAAAGCCCCAACCAACCAACCAACTTGTTATAAACAATTACATGCAAATCACAACCTGCCTGTGGACAATTTGCAAACATAAAAAGAAGACCTTTTTACAAACTGTTGTTAATTTAAGGAGGAAACAAATCATGTAATTAAAGTCATCTTTCAGTGTAGCAGTTGAGTAGATGTGGCAAACAGTTTGTGAACAAGCCATAGGCCAAACTTTTTAAATAAAGTGATTTGAATAATTACTAATGTGTAAAAATAATGGATACATGAATCTGTGACCCTTATGTTTTTATATAGCATCTCTTGTGGCACCAGAGAAAGAGAGAGAGAGATGTATTGTGAACAGAAAAAAGGGGAAAGTAACTTGACAAAATTTCTACAAATAGTTCGACCACTTAAAACATATTATTGACTTTGTGTGCAGAGCTTATGGAAGTGTACGTACAATGCAATTCACTGTGAGCAATAAACTGTTTCTCTCTCTCTCTCTCTCTCTCTTTATGAAGAGTTGTACATTCTTCTGGTCAGTTTTTCTCTATTCTTTTTTACCTTAAATGTTGCTTATTCAAAAAGAATTTTATTTCCTTTCTCCCTCTCTTTCATTAATGTAAATGTTATGGGAGGTCATGTTTAAAAAATGATGCCTGATCATAATTTTTAGCACAAGAGGTAATGATTAATCAACCTTGTCTCCTTCATACAGCTTACTGAAGAATTATTTACATTTAAATACTCTGAAATGATAAACTAAATCATTAGCTCCCACGGATTGAAAATGCAGATAACTCTCTTCATTACAGAGAGAGAGAGAGAGAGAGAAAGCTTTTTCTCTTATGAGCCATTATTCCTCAGAATAAAGACAGTCTAGGCTTTTTTGTGGGTGGCTGGGTCTAACTTTTTCAGGCTTATAATCTTAAAATACTACCCTTTTGTTTATAAGAAACACTCAAGTTGCTACTGATTTGGTTGTTAGAAATGTCATAGAATCATAGAACACTAGAACTGAAACAGGTCGTTGAATCCAGTCCCCTACCCTCACGGAAGGACCATCCCTGATAGGTGTCTATCTAACCTGCATTTAAATATCTCCAGAGATGGAGAATCCACAACCTCCCTCAGCAATTTATTCCAGTGTTTATCCACTCTGGGTATGTCTACACTACCACCCTAATTCGAACTAGGGTGGTTAATGTAGTCAATTGAAGTTGCAAATGAAGCCCGGGATTTAAATATCCCGGGCTTCATTTGCATCTTGCCGGGCGCCGCCATTTTTAAATCCCCGGTAGTGCGGACTCCGTGCCCATGGCTACACGCGGCACAGAGTAGGTAGTTTGAATTATGCTTTCTAATTCGAACTACCGTTACTCTTCGTGGAACGGTGTAGAAAGCCTAATTCGAACTACCTACTCCATGCCACGTGTAGCCGCGGGCATGGAGTCTGAACTACCGGGGATTTAAAAATGGCGGCTCCCGGCAAGATACAAATGAAGCCTGGGATATTTAAATCCCGGGCTTCATTTGCAACTTCGATTGTCTACATTAACCACCCTAGTTCGAACTAAGGTGGTAATGTAGACATACCCTCTGATAGTAAGGAATTTTTTCCTAATGTCCAGCCTAAACCTCCCTTGCTGCAGTTTAAGCCCATTGCTTCTTGTCCTATCCTCTGAAACCAAAGAGAACAATTTTTCTCTCTCCTCCTTGTGACACCCTTTTAGATCCCTGAAAAAATCCTATCATGTCCCTTCTCAGTCTTCTCCTTTCCAAACTAAACAAGCCCAAGTCTTTTAGTCATGTTCTCTAGACCTTTAATCATTCTTGCTGCTCTTCTCTGGACCTTCTCCAATTTCTCCACATCTTTTTTCAAATGTTGTGCCCAGAACTGGACACAATACTTCAATGGAGGCCTGATCAGCGCAGAGTAGAGTGGAAGAATGATTTCTCGTGTCTTGCTCCTATTAATGCATCCCAGAATCATGTTTGCTTTCTTTGCAACAGCGGCACACTGTTGACTCATACTTAGCTTGTGGTCCATTATGACCCCTAGATCCCTTTCTGCCGTACATTTTCCTAGACAGTCGCTTCTCATTCTGTATGTGTGAAATGGATTGTTCCTTCCTAACTGGAGTACTTTGCATTTGTCCTTATTAAAATTCATTACTATTTACCTCAGACCATTTTTCCAGTTTGTCCAGATCATTTTGAATTATGACACTATCCTCCAAAGCAGTTGCAACCCCTCCCAGCTTGGTATCATCTGCAAACTTAATAAGCGTACTTTCTATACCAATATCTAAATAGTTGATGAAGATATTGAACAGAATCCGTCCCAAAACAGACCCACTTGTTATGCCTTTCCAATAGGATTGTGAACTGTTAATAACTACTCTCTGAGAACGGTTATCCAGACAGTTATGCACCCACCTTATAGTAGCCCCATCTAAGTTGTATTTGCCTAGTTTATCGATAAGAAGATCATAAGAGACCGTATCAAATGCCTTACTAAAATCTAGGTATACCACATCCACCACTTCTCCCTTATCCACAAGACTTATTATCCTATCAAAGAAAGCTATCAGATTGGTTTGACATGATTTGTTCTTTACAAATCCTCCATGCTGGCTATTACCTATCACCCTATTGTCTTCCAGGTGTTTGCAGATGTCCTAGAGGAGAATAATTTTGGCGAAAAGGGAGTAATTCTACCCTTGTATTATTGTGTGCCTTTTTAAAATAAAGGTTATCATTTCATTTAGAATGTAATTGCCTATTCAAAGCGTTTCTAAACCCTTTGCACTGCATATGAGTAGGCCAATGTCTGCGCTGGCAGTCACTAGTTACAGGTCAATAATCATTCCCCCTCACATAGAAACCTGTTTTACAAAGAGAGAAAGTTCAGTTTTCTTCTGTTGTTTAACAAATGAGTTCTGTGTCCTTAATGACCAGCCATAGTCCAAAGGCGCAAACACTGTAACATTTAGAGGGTCAGCAACTCCTCTGCTGCAGTGAATATGTTGCTGGTTCTACATCTGTTTCACCATGAAGTTTGGAAGTCCTCCTTCTCCTTGCTAAGGCTGCCTTCATTTCCCATATATTACACTCTCTTGTTGCTTCCTTTGGAGTTCCATCCTTCAAAGGGCTGAGTGCTCTGGCTTGATCCAGCAAATCATTTCAGCACATTTCTTCCCATTAAGCACGCTGAAAGTCTCAGTGAAGTCAATGCTTTGATTGCTACAATGGGCTTACTTAGCTAGTCACACTCTTAAAGTTTCTGCTTCAGTGCTATGTTGGGTTGGGGCTTGAGAGCTCTGTACCTTGTTGGCTTCAGTTCATAGACTTCTTCTGCACCCAAATCTGGGTTGTTTTTCCTGCTGCTTCCTTCCCTGGGCAGATTACCTCTCATCTCTTGTCCACTGTGCATTCTCAATCTCTCCTGTAATACCAGCTTTTCCCTGACTCCCATACTTGTGAGCTCTACTCTGCTTTAAACTATCCGAATATGATTTGCTTACTCTAAAATGACTAATTTCTCTTACTTGGTCCATCCCTTGTCTTTGCCTTACTCCATGATTTGTCTGTTATCTCCACGTTCTCTATTTACCTCATTTAGGATTGTAGGCTTTTGGGGGCAGGGACCTCATTTCTTTTAATTCTGCAAAGGGTCCTAGAAAGTTAGCGTTGCTTTTTGCAGAGTCTGACCCCAGCATTGCACTGACCTTTGCATGAGCTTAAGTTTGTGCACCAGTCATAACGTTTGTTTATTTAGCAGTTCCATTGGAAAAGCTGTTTATTAATATTGTTCGATAATAAAAAAAATTTGGAAGAGTTCAACAGAAGAAAGTTTTATTAATTGATTTTTGGTAACAAATCACTCGAGGTCTGTTTTCATGAGGGTAATTTAATGTTGCTAGGATCCCTTACCAGGACCAAATCCTTGTATCTCAGAATTGACAATTATCCGTATTATATGCTTCACGTTGCAGTGGGTATGTTTAATGTACCACACTCGCACCTCCCTCTGCACACAGTTTTCAGTTCTGAATTTCATTTTGGAACTATTTGACTCTCTTGTGACTTGAATATTAGATTCTATAATATAATCTTTCCCTAAGGTACAGTACAAGACACCTACACATGGAATTTAAGGAAAAGGTGATAAATAGCCTGTGATAAAATCTGAAACTGAAGGTGATAGGTGAGTACAAATTCCATATTGCATTTCAAACGAAGAGAAATTATTCAAAAACGTTTATTCGTTGTGTCTCCTTTGAGCCAAAAGGTACCCATTAACTAGGACATGCTGTCAGTTGTGAGCTCTTTTTACTGTCAATAACTGTCATATAAGATACATTAGTTCTCTTGCAGACACTTACCCCAGGAATTTTATTCATACTACAGTTGTAGGTAGCACTATTATGAGAGAACACGCCTGGGCCACCTATTAAATAACACACATCTTCTTTAATACAATCGTTATCACTTTCATGATCCAGTGAAGTAAATGACCAATCCAGTGAAGTAAATGACAAGAAAAAGTGCAGCCATCTTGTCTGTAAGAGAAAGTAAGTTCTTGTAGGAATGGGATTGCATTGTATGGACCCAAATACACAAAAAAGTACAGAAAAGCTTTAAATGTAAACTGAACCAGTGTCCATACCTGAATTCTAAACAGGGAGCAGGTTTGAATTGATCCTGACTTTAAATTGGATTAAGCTGAACACATTTTAGAAAAGCTTACATTTTGTGGAATCATATTGTTGTGATATGAGGAATTTTAATACCTAGTAGCATTGATCTATGATGCTGGAAATTCAAAATGTTTATGTGGAAGTTCACATTTTAGCTGACAGATTCTTCCTAGCCTTTGTCTGAGTTTGAATGTAAGCTTTCCTGAAAACTGATATGAGGTTTGTTCAAAACTAGCTAAAAATAAGTAAGTTAAATGAAAGGTGAAAAAAATCTCTTATCACTTATCTTATTTTAAACTTAAGGATTATTTTCTTTTTCATGCTACCTCAGAAAGGGACAGAAAACATGCATATTTTGCTCTCCCTTCTCCTAGCCTATCCTTTCAAAATCAATTTTTTTACCTATGTTGTAGGAGAAGTGATGCAATCATAAAAATCAGGCCAATTTTTCCCAGTACATGTAATTCCTGCTAAATGATTTAAAACTGGAGATTAACCTGTTTTTAAAAGTACTAACTAGTAAAGACAAGGAATGATATAAGAAAGAGGGCATCTTGAATCTTACAGGAGAAATCAGACACAAGTTAGCATCTAAGAAATATATATTTTTAAGAGTCGTGGTAACAATCTAAACAAATGGGTTTTTTCAAGCATGATTTGGTGTTAAATGTGCACACACAAAACAAGTTTCTTCAGTGATTAGAAGAATTCTCTTCTTCCTAATCCTTTCTGCCATATTGGCTGGGTTGGAGCTAAGGATGTGTAACAGTGTGGTGTGTATGACATTCTCTTAACAGTACTTTTTCTGGTTTTTTAATATTTTTGATTTTGTGTGTGTTGTGCCTATTTCCTGGAGCACACAGATTTCAATTTTTGGCTTCTAGTTTCCATAGTTTGGAAGAGGATGAGGCACTACTAAGCAAACCTAACTCCCCTTTAACAAAGTTTTTATTAGTGATACTATAATATGGTTAGAGGTTAAAGCACTCTGAGCATTTTTGTTGTTAATCCTTAAAAAAATAACGTTCTTGTTCGAGGTTACATTTTATATCATTCTGAATCTGTTTTAATTGTCCTTAAATGGCCAAATTTACTAGACTTTCTCACACCAACAGTTCTGAATAAGTAAAGCAGACTATTCAGGTGAGTTATGCAAGAATGGTTTGCCATTTATTGGATCTAGGTAGGGATGGATTTGGGCAAAAGTAAAGTAATGTCTGTTTTCTGAATGTCCTTATCAAAATAGAAGATGCCCCCCTGAGGTCTACCTTACATAATGCAAGGCTATGTTTGCAGTTCTAAATGGCTTATTTTATCGGAAATAATGGTAACCATATTGAGAAGATTCTCTGTTGGGGTAAAGCAACAGGTCTGGCCCAGTTTCAGCAGTAAGAAAATGTTGATAGAGAGCCTTGCACACGAGCTTCTACAGGAGTGAGAAGCCACTAGCTTGGCTTCTAGCAAAGAGATATGCTGCCCTTAAGCATGACACTTGATTAGCATCTCATATATTGAGTTTAATGTAATTATTTATTATGCGTGTGTGTGTTCTTAAGGCACAAAGAGCTATCAGCTGTCTAACTCACATGGATTATATCCTTAATAGTTGGACACCTAACTGCCCCTGAACATCTTTTCCTACAGTCAATCCCTTTTTAGGCCCAGATAATATACGTGACTGTTTGACTTTCTGTGCTGGTAGATTCCCTATGCTGACTACAATGCTGTGTGAAGAAATATTTGTTATTATTTTTCATGTTATGGACTGTGCACAAAGGAGGGACCAATCATTGTTGTGATTATATTCCCCACACCCTCACATGACTTAATGAAACTTCCTGTGGATTTACTTTTCAGAGTCAAATAAGTGCAGGCGAGGTTGACACCCCTCAGTCTCTTCCTTAAACCCTACTGGATTTCTTTAAAAAAAAAAAGGTAATTGTTTTAGTCTGGGTCCTTTCAATCTTGGCTATACAAGCTTTAATAAAGTATGGTGGACAAGCTGGTAATGGGTTACAGGGGATGGATCACAGTCCTTCTGAAGTAACCTGCAATGACCAATGTCAGAAGACAGGATACTGGGCTAAATGGACCTTTGGACTGACCAAATGTGGCCATTCTTATGTACTTATGACAAAATCAGACATAATTATGCTACACTTCGATTCATAGCCCACTGAAGCCAATGGAAAGACTCCAGCTGACTTAGGATCAGACTGCAAATGGGAGGTTACCATTTTTTTCAGCGTAATGTCCTCCACATTTTGAGAGGATGTTAAGAGACCTTCTATGAAAGCTCTGCTTACACTGCAGAGGGTAATGTAGGGTTCCTAATGAAATTGTCCGATCACATGACTTCCAAATGTGATGTCCTTTGCTGTGGGAGAGCTGGACAGATCCTAAGGTAGACTGTACTGTATTGTTAATTTAAATTACAGTGAAACAAGCTCTTTGGTCTCCAAAATCATTGTGTTTTTCATTGTTTGAAGTCTCTTGTCAGACTCAGCCAGTCTCAGAAAAAGCTTTTAAGTAGCTCTTTGCTTAGTCTTGAGTAGGTAGGCAGGGAGAGAGAGTGAAAAAAGACTACATTCAGATAATCTATTTTTCTCTTTTTTGTGTGTAGTGTGGGGAAGATCGAAGACTTAGCAATAAAGTTGTTTTTTCTTTGAAGACCAGACAAGGAAGAAAAAAGTCTTGGTCCATGAGTCTGTGAACACATCTGAAACAGTTTTATGTGGAAAAACAGAGGGAGGAGACTAAAGACCGAATCTATTATAATTATCACACTTCAGTATTTTTCTCTTTTTGAAGATGTAATTTTTCTCCAATAACAACTTTGCCCTCTACAGGACTTTTCATTCAAGATGTCCACATGCTTCCCAAACCTGAATGAAGGAATACAAAATCTCCATAAATACATGTGTTTGACAAACAAAGAAAAAGCAGTTGCCTGTCATAGTGGCTTTTCTTTAGCTGTCTGTAGAAATAACCGGGTTGTGAGGAGTAAGGGAAGTCATCAGGACAGTTTCTCCTATTGGCCTCCCACAGTGGAGACACTTCAGAAATTCAGCCTAAGATACATCAACTCCAGCTACGCTATTCTCGTCGACTTAGGTTGACTTTCTCTGCTAGTGTAAAACTGGCCTTAGTATTTTAAAATTAATGGAGATTGCCTATCTCCTAGAACTGGAAGGGACCTTGAAAGGTCATCAAGTCCAGTCCCCTGCCTTCACAGCAGGACCATGATGTACCATCCCTGACAAATTTTTGCCCCAAATCCCTAAAAGGTCTCCACAAGGATTGAACTCACAACCCTGGGTTTAGCAGGCCAATGCTCAAACCACTGAGCTATCCCTCCCTTTGCTGCTCTGTGTTTATTACTTTCTTTTTATTTCTGTGGAGCTAGATTCTGACCAAAACACCTAAAAGCTTCCCTAAACAAGAGCTTTTAGAGATTTTCAGGCTGAGTCATATCACATCAGCAGTTCCACACACACATTACAATGGTCTACATCATAAAAATAAAACATTTGTGCAATTTCACAGTAGAAATGTTAGTTGCACCTGTATAATACAGAGAACAGGAAGAGAAAAAAGCAATGAGACGTGGGCAAAAATACTGTTTTTCCTAAACTATACCACATGTGTAAAGGGGATTGCTAATGCCAGGTTGATGACAGGTGTGACAGAGGAAAGATTAGAAGTAAAAGGGTGTGCTGGGAGTGGGCAAAGCAGGCTGCTGTTAACGTTGACCCCGTGCTATGAATGCGTGTGTAAGCTGAACTCTGAGGACAGCAGATGACAAAAAGGATTGATGCTTTTAGTGCTATTGCTGAATACTGAGTGTCATTGACAAGAAGAGTGATGAGTTGAATACAAGAAGAATGTGTAGGAAGGTGTTTGTTAGAGAAGATTAAGAATTTAAAAATAGAATACGTTGGGTGTACATATATCACAGAGAAGCAGGGATGTTTGCGGACAAGGGTACTGCAGAGGAATTGGTGCCGTGGGATGAATTGGAGTGCACAATTAGAGGTGGCTGCAAGGAAAGTTTTCAAGATTTAAATCATTTGTTGCTTCTGCATCACTTTTCATTCCTGTAGGACTGTATCTGCCATCCAGAGATCACAGAGCACATTTATAGACATTACTCAAGACATGAAGCACCCTGTGAGAAAGGTAAAGTGTTACCAAAGATCCTTTTCACAGTCCATTGAAAAGCAGCCATGTCTGGTGTAGAATGCTGCAGCTGGTTGACAGCACACAACCATGATACACAATGGTTTAGGATGAGGCGTGAGGAGTACTATATCTGAAAGACTTGACTGGGAATTAAAAGTAGTTAGAATATGTCCTGGACACCAGAATTCGCCCCTCTACTCTCATAAAAAGTGCTTCTGTTGGGTATTAAAGGTCCTGTGTTTGATCTCTGCTGATGATTGGTGGGATTTGTTATGTCCACATGTCTCTTTCTTCCATTTCTTAAAAGAACTAGGGATGTTAAATAGTGGTTAGTAAGCTAATTGAGTAGTCAATGGAATTTCCATCGACTATTTGATTAGTTGATAAGGCGGTTCGCTGTGCCCCAGGCTCTTACTACATTTAAAAGGCAGAGCTGCAGTGGTCTGGGACCGGACATGAGCTGGGGCAGCTCAGTCCCGGCTCTCGACAGGTTCCAGACCACTGCTGCTCTGCCTTTGAAATGTAGTAAGTCATTTGTCTTAGACACCAGATGAGTTAACTAGGGGTCAACGTTAATAGCAGCCTGGCTTGCCCACTCCTAGCACACTTTTTTATTTCTAATCTTTCCTCCGTCACACTGTCACCAACCTGGCATTAGCAAACATCTTTACACATGTGGTATAGTTTAGGAAAAACAGTATTTTTGCCCAGGTCTCATTGCTTTTTTCACTTCTCATTCTCTGGTGGCTCTTACTACATTTAAAAAGCAGAGCCACAGTGGTCTGGGACTGGGTAAAAGCCGGGACCGCTGAGTCCCAGCTTGCGCCTGGTACCTCGCTGAGACTCTGCCTTCTCTGCCCCCCTTAGAGATGGTGACAGGGGGAACTTGTTTTTAAGCTGGCTCCCTCCTGAACTGGCTCCTGCTTCCCACCTTGCTGCCTCTGATACAGAGGCAGCAGGTGAGGGGGAAATAACTAGTTGAGTAGTGACTTGACTACCTGATAACCCTTGGTTTATCGGGTAATCGACTACTCAACTAGTCACTTACAGCTGTAAAAAGAATCACATTTAACTACAATTGAACTGCTGCTTTTCCCTCTGGAATGTGCCTGTATGAACAGTATTTCTGTAAATTTATAAATTGTATTGCAATACTTCAGCATGTATGCAAGTGAAGCATTTCTTTCTACCTGCTACAGACATCACATCAATTCATAAGACACATAAGACATAAGTTCAAAGACTTATCATGTACCTTACACTGCTAGTGTAACCCACACACCTACTGGATGTATTTCACTGTCCCATGTAGGGGCACTAAGACCACTTACAGAGAGAGAGCACGAGTTTGCTCTCTAGCGGTGGTTCTCAAAGTGTGGTCCGTGGACCACTAGTGGTCCATGGCCATCTGGCAGGTGGGCCATGAGCTTGTCTCTACCCTGCAGTGTGGCACCCGTGCTGGCACTCCATCCCTGTCCCTCCCAAAGTTGGAGCGCCAGCTTCCTGCTACGGGGGAGAGAGGGCCTCATGGTCCAGATCCAGGATGCAGGGAAAGGAAGCAGCTTTCCATGCTGCCACTCCTCCCTCCAGCTGGGGGAACTGCAACGTAGGAAACTGTTTGCCTGGAGGTTTTTCCCACTGCTCCTATTGGCCAGAATTACAGCCAATGGGAGCAGCAGGGGATGGTGCCTGAGAAACGTGGGAGGCACAGAGTCAGGTAAGCACCCCCTCATATCTCATGTCCAGACCACACACTCTGCTCCTGCACCCTACTTTCTTCCCAGACCTCCTACCCTCAGCCCACTCCTGCACTCATTTTGTCATAGTGGGTGGTTGGCTGGTGGTCCATGGAAAGGTCTGCATTGTACAGGGTGGGTTTCAGGCCAAAGAGTTTGAGAACTAGCCTGAACTGAGAGCCAGCTGGCTTTTAGCTCAAGTGGCAGAGGCTTATGCATTAAGCTCCAGAGGTCCCAGATTCAGTTCTGCCTATCAGCATTACAGAAACAGCTAAAGAAGATTCTCCAGTGTTGCCTGTGCTTTTGAAGGAATGTTCTGATACTGCTATTCCTGAGATCCTCCTAATGGCTGTGTGTGCAGCATAGTGTCAATTCTGAAACCTTTACTGTGTGTGGCTACAGACTTGTTTCAATACTACACTTGCTGGGTGAAATTCATCACATTTTTAAGGGCTGGCACAAGGTTTTCTACAACATGTAAGCACTAATGATGGGACTACATGTGTGGAGACACCAGTTTTCTCCCCTGCTCTGCCTCACCAAGATGTTCTCCTCACCATCTCCATATATGCCAGGGTAGAGGCGGTGTTGGAGGCAGTCCAAGGGCTGACAAGGAATATGAAGGTGCATCCAATGCAGGCTGCAAAACTAGGCCAGAAGGGGCTGCTGTTCTAGTCAATATGATGGAGTAGTGACAGTGGAGTGTGGTGGTGAGGAAGAGGTTCTTTCATAGCTCCACACCATGACGCCAGCTTGGACAGTGTTGGATCATGCTTCCCGGACCGCTGAACCTGTCTTCCACATAATTTTCACATTAGCATATAATTACGTCTGCACTAAAGGTGCTTCTACACTGTACTGTAACTCAAATTGCATATCTTATTTCGATGCTATTTCAAAATAGCTTATTTTGTCATTTTGCGCTGTCTACACAGCACCAAATTTCAAAATAAAGCCCTATTCCGAAACGTCCCTTACTCTTGGTAGAATGAGGTTTACAAGGATGTCTGAATAGCAAGCCTGAAATAACATAGCTCTGGTATCCCAAAATAGCGTTGCAGTGTAGACGTAGCCTTAGACTGTAAACTCATTGGAGCAGAAACCCTGTCTGTTATCTGTCTGTACAGCACCATTGTATATTTATGGTGCTTAGTCAATAATCATGCTGAGTGAGAAGAATTTCACCCAGTTTCCAAACAAGGTTGGGTGGTTATGCATGATCAAAGGTGTTAAACATTTTTTGAAGGATTAATATTTGACACTGATAGCTACACTTGAGCCCTGTTACATACAGCCATATACAGTTCTTCCCTGAAATGCTTAAGATTTTGAAAACCAAGCAGGCAATACTGGGCTGAACAGCTGGACATCAATTCCTCGGCATTAATTCTGTCACAAATCAAATACTTTGGAACAAAGGTCTTGTCACTAATCGTTTTTTTATTATGTAGAAAATGCAAATAATTCAATGCGGCTATTCAGTGTCGTTACAGGAGATGTTTTAAAACAGAATAATTAGCTGCAGTACTAAGTGTTAATGACAATTAGTTTCCATCTACCAGTAAGGGCTCAGCTTGTACCATTGACATTAATTATTCTGTTGTGGCTAATTGACTTGCAAAATCATTAAATGATTCCTTTGTTGCACAATATAATATGCAAAGTGTGTGCTTGATAGAAACACAGCCCTAGTTGTCATCTTATTATCGCTACAGAGAACTTTCTTTATACCAAGACGCTGATTTACTGTGGTGTATGTTCAAAAGAAGAAATTCAGAGTGCAGTAATTTTTGCAAACATTCTCACAATGAATGAAAGCTGATATAGCTAGTGCATTTCCGGCTGTCACTCATGCATTAGCTGTCTCTCTGTAGACTGCGAAAGTAGCTTGTTTTGTTTTGAAACCTGCAAACTGAAAAATCCACATCTGTCCATCCTCATTAAGTCTAAAATGAATATATTCTGAATTACCTCTTTTTAACAAAATCTATTTCAGGCATTTAAATATCTCTCATTATTGTAATTTCTGATGATCTTTAATGTATTTGTCCTCACAACACTGCTGTGAGGTAGGAAAGAAGTATTATCTATGTGAGGAACGGAGACACAGAGAGACTAGGGGTGGATTGCTTACAGGGAGTTAGACTCCAGTTCAAATTATTTCCATGTTAGTCCCTTGGTTTGAGTAAAACTTCCTACAAGATTCTGAAGGCTCAGTTTATCCTGAATACATGCAGTATATTCTTCTCTTGTATTAATATACAACATTGGCAGTATGAGCACTTGACTGTTTTGGGTAGCTTGTTTCCAGAAAGCTACTGACAAATCAGAGAATGGCAGTTGATGAAGAAAATATGTAGATGGAAAGAGGCAGACTTTATTAGGAAAGATGAAGAGTAAAAAATGTTTAATGTAGGCCAGCAACAATGAAGGGAGTAGAAGGGCATACGCACACAGATATTTTAAGAGTATGTAAAAAGAGCAGGGAAGGGAATTGTTTAGGTTGGAGAGAACGGGCATAACAGAGCACCGGACGAAATTAGGGAATGGGAAACTTCCTGATACAATAAAATTAGGTTAGCAGAGTGCTATTAAATGTACTTCAAAGGATAATCCTACATTGGGGAATAGGTGGTCTAGTAAATTTTCCATCTCTAATAATTTCTGTAATCCTTTGGTGCTGGAACTCCCAGATGAATTACAGCACAAAGTCTGGCACAGTCAGGATGAATTGTCTTGGCTCATCAGAAATGCTTTGTGTGTCCAAAGGAGCATGACAAATGGCTTCAGGAGGCAAAGGTGAAAGGTTAGGGGAATGCCCGTGCATTTGGGATGCTCAGGAGCTAGGGGGGTGGAAAGGAAGAGGGCAAGAAGGGAAAATAAGTGTCTGTAAGAATATGAGAGAAAGGGCTTAGAGTGGAAAATCGGAGCTCTAGGGAAGGGGTGAATAGGATAGGGAAAATTTTAATCACTGGAAGAAAGTATCTGAAAGTGCACAGAAAAATGCCAGGTAGATAGAGACTCAGACTTAGTTCGATGCAGGTACCACCTCTGAATGTCAGCACAGAGAATGTCCTTTGGAGAGCTTGGAGTGGAAAGGGAGAGAATCAGAGAGAAAGAGAGAGAGTTTACATTCCTTTTAAGCAGCATTAAGGACCCACAAAAGAGATAGTGGAGAACATAAGACCAAAAGAACGGCCTTACTGGGTCAGACCAAAGGTCCATCTAGCCCAGTGTCCTGTCTGCTGACAGTGGCCAATGACAGATGCCCCAGAGGGAGTGAACAGAACAGGGAATCTTCAAGCAATCCCTCTCCCGTCACCCATTCCCAGCCTCCGACACAGGCTAGGGACACCATTCCTACCCATCCTGGCTAATAGCCATTGATGGACCTAACCTCCATGAATGTATCTAGTTCTTTCTTACACCCTGTTAAAGTCCTGGTCTTCACAGCATCCTCAGGCAAGAAGTTCCACAGGCTGACTGTGCGCTGTGTGAAGAAAAACTTCCTTTTGTTTTAAATCTGCTACCTATTAATTTCATTTGGTGCCCTCCTCTCCCCCCCCCCCCCCCCCGGTTCTTATGTTATGGGAACAAGTAAATAACTTTTCCTTATTCACTTTTTGCGCACCAGTCATCATTTTATAGACCTCTACCATATCATATATAGACCCCCTTAGTCTCCTCTTTTCTAAGCTGAAAAGTCCAAGTCTTTTTAATCTCTCTTCATATGGTACCCGTTCCATACTCCTAACAATTTTTGTTGCTCTTTTCTAAACCTTTTTCCAATGCCAATATATCTTTTTTGAGATGAAGTGCCCACTTCTGTACACAGTATTCAAGATGTGGGTGTACCTTTTATATAGAGGACTAACCATCTATTGGTCAATCCAATGCTGGGTCTCTTTCTAGCTGAAGTGTTAAGAGACCTCACATTTTATATCTCTTTCACATCAGAAAGTTATGAAATGCATCTATTTTATTGTGGGGAGGGAGCTCCTTAATTGCATTCCAGGTAGCTTCCACCAAACTTCATGGCTAAGTCTACACTGGCAGCTTTTTGTGCAAGAACACATGTTCTTGCGCAAAAATTTGACTGCTGTCTATACTGCACACGCGTTCTTGCGCAAGTAAATTTACAGTATAGTGTTGTAAAACAGGGCTTTGTCGAAGCAAAGCTTCTTCTGGAAGAGTTATTCCTCTCCCCATGAGGAATAAGCCCTCTTGTGCAAGAGCTCTTCCACAAGAGGGCAGTGTAGACAGGCAACATGAATTTCTTGCGCAAGAAGCCCCTCTGCTTAAAATGGCCATCAGAGCTTTCTTGCGCAAGAAAGCATCCACACTGCCATGGATGTGCTTGCGCAAAACCACATCTCTTGTGCAAAAGCACATGCCAGTGTGGATACGCTCTTGTGGAAGACTTTTTGCACAAGAACTCTTCCGCAAAAGAGTTCTTGTGCAAGAAGCTGCCAGTGTAGACGTAGCCATGTGTGTTTAACAGTGGTCTACAATACACTGTACTTTCCTTTTGAGGAAAAATGGACCAGATCTTCATTTGGTGCAAACTGAAATCACTGGCAAGAAGTAGATTTACACCAGCTGAGGATCCAGTCCTGTGTCTGTAAAGGCCTTGTGGAATGATTAAAGCTGTCTGAATACCTTCCCTGTTCCTATCTTCTCAGAAGAGCTTGTGTGGCTGGCTGGACATTTGGAACGTGGTTCTCCCCACATTATATCCAGGGACTTGTCTGAGTGAGGGTACGTCTACACTGCAGCGTTTTTCTGGAATAACGTCTGCTATTCCGGAAAAACAATAGTAGCATCCACACTGCAATTGCATTCTTTCTACAGAAAGTCGAAATAACAGAGGGCCTGTTCCAGCAGTGGTAAATCTCATTCTACAAGGAATAAGACTTTTTCTGAAACAGCTTTTTTGGAAAACGGTGTGTGGATTCAGGGGGGGGGAGCTCTTTTGAAAAAAGAGGCTTCTAGGAAATAACACAGGTGCCCTTCTGGCCACTCTCTCCACACTCATCACAACTCTATAGTTCCTGTCTCCTGACAGCTCTTAAAGACACTGGGGGCAGGGCTTGTGGCAGGAAGTCGGCCCAGAGAGCTGCCACACACTGTGCAGCTGCCAGTGTCACACATCTAAGTACCCATGTCCCAGCCACAGGCCCCCCAAGAACCCAGTGGCCCTCCCAGAGAGCATGCACAGGGCTCCCAGGAGCCTACCAGGGACTGGAAAAGGCATGCGCTGTCCTGGTTTGGGGCAGAGATCCTGGCCCTCCTGGAGGTATGGGACAAGGAGGAGACCCTCCAGGATCTCCTGTCCAGAAGTGCAATGCCGATATATAAGGCCGGATGGCTGACAGCCTGGTCACAAGAGGCCACCACAGAACTCTGGAGTAGGTCTGCAGCAAGGTGAAGGGCTATGCCTTGGCGAGGGAGCACAGATCTCGTTCCAGGGCAGGACTCACTCCTGCCCCTACTATGAAGAATTGCACCACATCCTGGGGGTGGGGGGTTGGTGCAGCCTCTTCCATACCCCTGGTAGTGGACTCAGGGCTAGAAATGCCTGTTGTTGCCGTCTGGGGGTCCCAGCCCACAACAAGGAGGAGGAAGACAAGGAGCTGGAGGAGGAGGAAGAAACGGCCAGCACGATCATGTTAGAGCTAGTACCCCAGGGCCTGGATGTCTCCCAGGCATCCTCTGAGGCTGAGGAGGGATCATCAGGCGAGTGCTTTTAGTTTTTCACACACACAGGGTGGGAGTTTCAGGCGCTGAGGGGCCATGGTGCAAGCGTGGCTCAGTCTTCTCGGCCTGTCCTTTGCCCTGCAGTCTGTGCAGGTGGATGCACATGCAGTGCCAGTAGGCAGTCCTGGAGCGCCCATGGGCTTTTGCTCACAGGCTCTGAGGAGGCCAGATACATTTCTGACCCCTGGGGGGTGGGGGAGGATGCCTTCCCACCACCAGCCACTGCTGGAAGGAGGCTGGGGACAAGGGCACATGCACGCCCACACACAGACTCTGGAGTGCCGCACATGGGCATGCCTGCATGCTCGAGGCACCCCTTCACCCCCCAGGACAGCACTGCCAGGCGCAGGTGTGTGCGTGGCCCCGATGGAAGGCAAAGCTGCTTGAGGCCCCTCTTTCACCCCCTGGGGACCTCTGGGCCTCTGTGAGGCAGGGCCCACTGTCCAGGCCACACATGATCTTTTTCCCAGGACATCACCATCCTCTGACTGGGGAACTGTTGTTCTCAGCTCGCTGATAAGGGCAAGGCCTCAGACACAGTGTCTCCAGGGATGACTGACCTTCTCTCTTTATTCTCCCTAGCCAGACCAGCCGTGGCTGTGGGGCGATCACCTCCACCCTAGCTAGCCGCCCGACCCTGGGGGAGCCGTAGGCGTTGGAGGGTCAATGAGGACCTGATGAAGGAGCACATGTCCATCCACCGGAACATGCACCAGACACCAGGCCAGAAGGTCCAGGACGATGCACAGGGGTGGGCCCAGTTGTGGACTGAACTGCTGCAGCAGGGCCGCAACATGTGTACTACCATCTGGGAGATGATGATGTACCCAGCACCAGTCCTAGTCCCTGTTCCAGCCCCTGCCATGCCAACCTCTGCCTCTCTCCCATGCCTGACCCCGCTCCAGCCCCCCCCTCCTACCTATGCCCCTGTTCTCCCAGGAGCCCTCCATTCCCGAGGTTGCTGAGGTCACCAGACACGAGGTAGAACAAGCACCTGAACCACGTGCCAGTCTCAGCCCCAGCTCTGAGCCTTTCCTCCCTTCTCCAAGATTCTCAGCCCCTCCCTCTTCCCATATACAGCTCATCTCGCCTTCTCCCTAGATGCTTTTATCACAAATAAAAAACCAAACATCTTTTTTTTTTTCAAAAAAACCCCCCCAAACCAAACCAAAACAAAAACAGTTGTTTTTATTGGGTCTGCAGGTAAGGAGGTTTGTAGGGGGGAAGGGAGGGGTTGTTGTGAGAAAGGCAGAGAGAGGGGCAAGGCACAGGGATGCTGCAGAGAAACTCTCCCTCAGGCCTCCTGGATGCGCACCCCCACCTGATGGGCCGGGTGGATGGCAGCTGTGCATGGCTGCTTGAAGGTCCGTCCCTCCCATCCAGCCTCTGCCCCCCACCCCAAAAGGAAGGCCTCCCCCTTCCTCTCAACAATGTGGAGAACACAACAGGCCGACACCACCTGGGGGATGCTGTGCTTCCCCACGTCGAGGTGAGTCAGGAGGCACCTGAACCGCACCTTCAAGTTCCCGAAGGTGCATTCAGCCTGCCCAGGCGGGCATTGAAGTGGTCCCTGCTTGGATACAGGTGGCCAATGTACAGCTTCATCAGCCATGGCATGAGGAGGTAGGCCTTGTCCCCCACAATGCACAGTGGCATCTCAAACATGATGTTACACTGGGGGGAGAATGTGCCAGCCTCCAGCTTTTGGTAGAGGCTGGACTCGTGGAAGATGAGGGCGTGATGCGCCTTCCCTGACCAACCCACAAAAATGTCTGAGAACTGTACGCGGTGGTCGACCAGGGCCTGCAGGACCATCGAAAAGTGTCTCTTTCTGTTACTATAGTGGGTGGCCTGGTGGTCCTTGCACGGATGGGGATTTGGGTTTCATCTATCACCCCCCCACACACACAGTTGGGGAAGCCCAGGGTGGCAAATCCAGCCACCATAGGGTCCACGTCTCGCAGGCAGTCGGACAGTGTTTATGGTCCTCACCACCTGCAGAAGGAGACAAAGAAACACACAAAACAGAAAATTAAAGGGGGTACCTGAACCCTTGGGAGGTCCCCTCCTCCCCCTCTCCCTCAAACACTCCAGGAACTACGCCCTATGAGCCCCCCCAACCTCCACAGGGCTGTGTGAAGGCTTCCCACACACCACACTTCCAACTCCTGGCATTACGAGCTTCCAGATGGTGATGGTGACCTGCTTCTCCAGGGAGATGGTGAGTCGCATCTAGGTGTCCCGTCTTTGGAGGGCAGGGGCGAGCCAGGCACACAGATCCATGAAGTTGGAAGTTGTGGAGCCACTGCTGGTTGTCCCACTGTTCCATCACCAGTCAATCCTACCAGTCGGAACTGGTGTCCAGCCTCCGGAACTGTCTCTTCACCATGGGGTGCAGTTGCCAGAGCATTGCTTCCACACACAGGCAGAGGTTCTCAAAGATGAGCTCGGAGCTGAGCTCATGCAGGACCATGAACGCAGCCCACAAAAACTGCTTCAGGACCTGCAGCATGGCCGTGTGGGGCCATCGCATGATCAGAGGCAGCTCCAGCTCCATGACAAGGAGAGCTGTGGTGTCCAAAGGCAGGGCAACCAGAGCACGCAGTGGAAATGCTTTGCAGTCCCTCAGAGAGATAGGCCAGCAAGCAGAAGAAGCTGAGAAACAGCTGTCTAGGGGGGTCCCTTTAAGCACACATCTCAGATAGCCTCAGGCAGCAGCACCCAGAAGCAACTGCTGACCTAATGCCCTGCCTGAACTAGTTCCAGGTGGCCTTAAATGCGAGAGAGTGTACAATCAGTGTGGATTCTATCTTTCGAAATAGCACATCGCTATTTCATTGTGCTTTTTGGGTATGTCTAGACTACATGGCTCCGTCGACGGAGCCATGTAGTCTAGACGTACCCTTTGTGTGTGGACACTCTATTTTGAAATAAGCTTTTCCAGAAGATCTCTTTTGGGAAAGCTTATTCCGAAAGACTTTTGCAGTGTAGACGTACCTTTAGGTCAAAATCCAGCCCTAAGTTTCATCTTTGTGTCTTAGCAACTATGTGACATGGTTAATTATGTTCCTAGCTATATATAAAAAAGCTGTTTGGATTGCAAAATTCCCTGTAATGAAATAATCACAGATCTGTTAAATTGCCTAGGGCTAAAAACATGTCTGTCCTCTGCTTAATGTGGCTTTTCTCTTTTGCTTAAGCAGGAGGATCAAAGCACCATAATTTCCCTGTTGCAGAACCATAACATAACACAGTACTTCTGCTGACCGGACAGAAGGTTGGATCAATAGAGGGCAAATTCCTATTAATGAGATTTTGATTCTTTGACATTTCCAATCAATGCTTACTTGAAACTCACAGAGGGAGTTTGATGTTAGCAATCCAGTTCTCCATTGTTTTTTAAGTAAGCAAGTGCATATATTTTTTGTCTTGTGTTTTCTTTAATGGGACTTCAGACATGTGTGTTGCCCAGCGTTAATTGCTTTCAAGATATCTAATTATATTTGGGGTCTGAATGCTAGTGAAAATTTGAGGGTATTTTTTTAGTGTCCTTTTTACTTATAAGTTAAATGCTAGGGAATTTTGCTGTATAACATCAGTACCTGTAATTAAAAGCGTTCTCTCTATTTAGTTGATAGGTGCTGACTATGCACCAAATGAAACACACATCTGTATATATTACAAATAGAATTATTTAATGTCAAGTACCATTGCTAGGAAAAGTGTCCACTAATTATGCCACCACTATAAGTGACTTCCTATCTTTTAGTTTCAAGGTCATTGTACTTCTCTCTCAGTTCACCAAACTTTATCTTATAACAAACTGACCCATTTAATTTTTACCTTTTTTGGGGGAATGTAAAGAAAGCTTCCATGCCTTTTCTGCTGTTGTATGCAGAAACAGCATAATTCAAATGGCCCTGCTACATCAGAAATTTCTGCTAGGATGAATCCTTATAGAAAGCTTTCGGAGGTGGTTTTGCTTCCGTTTGCAGAGCTAGTAGAAAAAAACACTTTTGTCAACTCTTGTCTGTGGAACATTTGGGGGGCAGAGGATAAGGAAGCTTAAAATGTTCAGTTAAAAAATTACAAACCTGAGCACCTCAAGCTAAGCTTCTTTAAAATAAAATTATTACCTCCCCCAATCCTTAATCTGTAGAGTTACCTGTGCTGCTGCTATTTATCTAGGTCCTTATATGTTTCTGTTGGAATTGCATCTAAGTCCTTGTTGAGTCTGTATCTGGTCACATGAGATCATACCTGCTGTTTGTGACCTTCTGGCTTGGTACAATAGCTTGCATTGCATTAGACATTAAACGTCTCTTCTTAAAGGACCAAGTAGGTCAGCACAATGCAACTGAGCTCATCATTTTGACTTGTCTGTAGCACCTAAATGCCCTTTATTAAATATGGGGATTTTTGCTAACGAGGACTGTTGGATTCTGTAGGCTATGCTCAGCATAGCTCCTAAATGAATCCCTTTGAGAAGTGAATGTCAGTTGCTGAGCAAAGAGATGCCTCTGTTTAAAAGCGTAATGACTTAAAACAAAAATTTGACAATGAGCAACATAGCTCAGGGACCTGTATAAAAGCTCTTCGTTAGTTAGAAAAGAACTTGCTGGAATCCAGTGGTTTGAGAACCAACAAATCAATGTTTGGTCAGCCTATAAGGTCACAGGGAGACTCTTGGGATAATTGTTTTAGATGTTAGCTATCTCCCCCTATGTATAAACACTGAATTTTCCTGACACAGGGACCTGCTGTATAAATGAAAATCAAGTTCCATGACCTGATATATACAGATTGGCTGGCCACACAACTGTGATCCGACTAGAGTCAAATAAGTTACAATCTATGACAACTTCTCATCCTTGAATGGAAAAGAAAATATTTTTAAAAATCTCAACCAGTCTAAATTGAAGCAACAATGCAACAAAATGCCTTTAATGCAAGGTAATCATGTGTGTTTGATCTATACATCATGACATATGGAGTCTTAAATGTATTTACAGTCCTGTCCTTTTTATCTTTTTTCTTTTATAGTCCTGGAAAACTGGTCAATTGCATCTGGCTCCCTGAATAATTTAATCCAGTGAGTCCTACCTCTGCTCCCAAACACAAAAACATTTTGTATTGAGCTAGATAAAAATATTTATTAAAGTACTTTTCCTGTGACTTCGCTATGCAGTATGATAAATAAAGGTTTCCAATACAGCGAATATCAAATCAAAATTGGCATAGAGAATGCTGGGTTGAGATCTTGGGGGGAACAAAATGAGTTTCTGAGAACACGACAAATTGCTCTAACAGTATCTTCGGAAATATAATGCTGAACTGCAATTTTAGTCAATTATCAGTTTCTTTGTATTATGCTTTGATCCTTGTAGAAAAGTTTTGTTCTTTTGCTAGTAAGAATACGAAAAAAGGGGAAAAAAACTGTAATGAGATGCCTAAATTGCTGGCTGCCTTTTGTGTGATATTGATTGGGCCCATTGATGCTGCATTATCTAAGGATAAAAATGACATCAATTTTTCCCCTAAAGCCTGACTATTTTGTGTTCTTTTTAATTGCGGAAGGGAGGTCAGCACATAGTGTACCCTCTGGCTTTTAATCTTAGACAGAACTGTCCTAAATTAATAGAAAACTGCGTGTCAGCGAAATGAACTCTTGCTGAAAGCAACGTGTAAGCTTCTCATGTTTTGCATTTGTGATGACATAAGCTTTGACCTTGGTATGTATCTTTTTGAAGGAACAGCTACATTGTTCCCTTTAGCATAATGTGCAATATGTAATGCTGAGATCTATGTACTGGCGTCCACAAACAGGTTTTGATCTCCTGCAGGGTGCAGCTCTGATTGCAGGATTGTTTTAAAAATATCATTCTCTATGGTTTCCACAGTAAAATGGAGACTAGGTTTCTGAGGAGAGTTTTCCATTGTAACTATGTTAGTTTTTCCTTATAAAATATTTTCAATGTGTGATCTGATTGGTTGATGGAGGTTCCAGCTCATGTCCAGGACTATTTTCCCAGTCATGTGCATGGAAGGGACCTCTGCACTCCCTTTGTGACATCATCTCTCCCTTCACCCCTGTCACACAGACTCACAGAAGTCCCTTCTTGGGCCAGCTGTTTACAAGTGGGGAAGACATGGTCACTGGTGGTCTGGGGGAGGAGAACACTGAGGAAGGACTCACATCCCCTCGGGAAGCCCAGGGACTTTCCCAGGAAAAGATAATACATAGCCCAAGGCTGGCTCCTCTTTCCTTCTGAGCTCTCCTGGGGTTGGCAGAGGGGACCCTGCCATAGCTGTGCTACTAATCCTGATATCAGGGCCAGAGAGCCTGGCAGAAATATCAGTGAAATACCATGCTGCATAAAGAGAAGATAAGCCAGTAATCCTGCCCATTGGGATATAGCTGTCTCCAGATATCTGCTGGGGACAGACCTCCATGCAACAAGGGTAATCACTGTGGAGAAAATCCAGGTTTCTGTGCCATGGAATGAGAGATCTATGCCTGAGGACTACAGAATAAGAATATTAAAATCTCTTTTTGAAATGATTTCAGGATACTTATATCAAAATAACTGCAACTGATTGCTGTTGCAGAACTCAAATGGAATGCATAGGGAGTATATATATGTTGCATATGTTTATTATCTTTACCCAGAGCTCACCATAAATTATTTACAAAAATTCTCCACTGGCAGGGTTTGGCTCACATCTCCTTGTTGACACAAGAGTTTCATAAGTAGGAGAACAGCTGCCCATCTGTTAAGGTGGCAAAAGGGGAGAAATACATCTGGTCCCCTAATTTTTTTTACCTGAATTCTACATACTCTGGGTGTGTCCAGACTCCATGCCTCCGTCGACGGAGGCATGTAGATTAGCCAGATCGGAAGAGGGAAATGAAGCCGCGATTAAAATAATCGCGGCTTCATTTAAATTTAAATGGCTGCCCCGATCTGCCGATCAGCTGTTTGTCGGCAGATCGGGAGAGTCTGGACGCGATGCCCCGACAAAGAAGCCTTTCTTCATCGACACAGGTAAACCTGGTTTCACGAGGCTTACCTGTGTCGATGAAGAAAGGCTTCTTTGTCGGGGCATCGCGTCCAGACTCTCCCGATCTGCCGACAAACAGCTGATCGGCAGATCGGGGCAGCCATTTAAATTTAAATGAAGCCGCGATTATTTTAATCGCGGCTTCATTTCCCTCTTCCGATCTGGCTAATCTACATGCCTCCGTCGACGGAGGCATGGAGTCTGGACACAGCCTCTGGGTTACACAATCTGCTTTCCTCACCAACACCAACAAAAGGCAGAAAAGTGAGTGGAAATAAGCAAAAAATACCTCAGAATATTAACAAATATTTGGAGTATGAAGCAAAGCCAGAGACCATCACAGTAGCTTTGAATGAAGGCGAAAAGTTAGTTGTTTCCCTTTGCAGAAGGCTGTGCAAATATTTTCTGAAATCTCTCTCTGGTTGGCTTCACATCTTTGCCCTCCACACTATTCATTTTGCTTTGAGATTTTAGGTTGAAATGTACACACAGTCTTAGAAAGTCTTATGCAGTGGTAGAAGCTGAACATTGTTTTACAGTGTCTCTCTGCACACGAAGAAATGTATCTACCAGTTGGCGAGGTGTCACTAGAGAACACAGACCACATTTGGCAATGCACTAAGAGCACATAACCTCTCTCTCTGCTGTCCCAAAATCTTCATCCAGACAAACACGAGGAACCGGTATAAGCCAGGCATGGACAGGATTCAGTAAATTGCAAAACATATCAGTTCACATCAGTGCAGAGCCCAAATAAAGCAGGAGGGACATATTGGCTGTGTCTACACTGGCACCCTTTTCCATAAAAGGGATGCTAATGAGACACTTCGGAATTTCAAATGCCGCGGGGGATTTAAATATCCCCCGCGGCATTTGCATGAACATGGCTGCCGCTTTTTTCCGGCTCGGGGTTTTGCCAGAGAAAAGTGCCAGTCTAGACGGGATCTTGTGGAAAATAAGCCCTTTTCCAGAAGATCCCTTATTCCTACTTGAAAGTAGGAATCCCTACTTGAAAGTAGGAATAAGGGATCTTCCGGAAAAGGGCTTATTTTCTGCAAGATCTCATCTAGACTGGCGCTTTTCTCCGGCAAAACCCCGAGCCGGAAAAAAGCGGCAGCCATGTTCATGCAAATGCCGCGGGGAATATTTAAATCCCCCGCGGAATTTGCAATTCCGAAGTGTCTCATTAGTATCCCTTTTCTGGAAAGGGGTGCCAATGTAGACACAGCCATACAGAGTCTGAGGGTATAAATCCTCTCTGCTGGTTTTGGGGGTCAGATGCCTGCACTGATGGTCCTTGGCTGTTCTCCAAACAAAGAGGGGTAGTGGAGTTTGTGCTTCCTTCATAAGACTTTAGCTAGAGGATCCTCACACTGTAGTTCATGGGGCCACTCATGGCATGAGCTTGTTCCATCTCTGTATCTGGGCATGTATAGAGAGCTATGGTTAAGGGGGACTCCACAGCTAGCAAGGGAGGTGGAGTCCTGTGTGTTTCCCCTGACTTGCCTACATGGGCTAAGCCCAAAATCTGAGGAAAAATATGAAGAAAACCCCATCCGTGTTTCTCCCCCAAATGTTCATCAGTTCCTCCTTTGTCCCTTCAATTTTCTCTATCCTTCCTTCATCCCCCTAAAGCAATTCTCTCCTGCCCACAACTATTTCCCCCCGCCCCAGCTTGCCAAATTAACTCCCTTCCCCATCAATTCTCTCACCTTCTGTCAATTCCCCTTTTTCATTCTCCCTTCTCTTCCCCATCCCACCTTCTCCTAGGGTGTATCTAGACAAAAGTAGACTTTTTTGTCAACAAAACTATACCTGTGCCCACACTACCGCTGCGTTCTGTTGACAGTAAGTCGACAGAACGCGGCAGTTTTGTCGACGGCGGTAAAGCTCATTCTACAAGGAATAATGACTTTTGTTGATAGTTCTGTCGACAAAAGGCACTATTGCATCTACACTGTGCTTTTTCAAAAGAGAGCGTCTAGACTCTCTGTCGAAAAAGTGGCTTGCTTTGTCGACAGAACTGGCTGTAGTCTAGATGCTCTTTTTCGACAGAGGCTTTGTCAACAGTATCTGTCTTATGAAAGGAGACTCAAGGAGCTTGGCTTGTTTACCTAACCAAAAGAAGGCTGAGGGGGGACATGATTGCACTCTTTAAATATATTAGAGGGATAAATACCAGGGAGGGAGAGGAATTATTTAAGCTTAATACCAATGTGGACACAAGAACAAATGGATATAAGCTGGCTAGTAGGAAGTTTAGACTTGAGATTAGACAAAGGTTCCTAACCATTAGAGGAGTGAGGTTCTGGAACAGCCTTCCAAGGGAGGTAGTGGGGGCAAAAGATCTAGCTGGCTTCAAGATTAAACTAGATGGCTGTGTCTAGACTGGCAAGTTTTTCCGCAAAATCATATGATTTTGCAGAAAAACTTGCCAGCTGTCTACACTAGCGGCTTGAATTTCCGGAAAAGCACTGACAATCTCATGTAAGATCATCAGTACTTTTCCGGAAATACTATGCTGCTCCCATTTGGGCAAAAGTCTTTTTCCGAAAGACTTTTGCGCAAAAGGGCTAGTGTAAACAGCACAGTAGTGTTTTCCGCAAAAAAGCCCCGATAGTGAAAATGGTGATCGGGGCTTTTTTGCGGAAAACCGTGTCTAGATTGGCCACGGACACTTTTCCGCAAAAAGTGCTTTTGCAGAAAAGCATCCTGCCAATCTAGACGCGCTTTTCCGAAAATGCTTTTAATGGAAAACTTTTCCGTTAAAAGCATTTTCGGAAAATCATGACAGTGTAGACATAGCCGATGGGTTTATGAAGGGGATGGTTTGATGAGATAACATGATCTTGGTAACTAATTGACCATTCATTATCAGTGGTAATTAGGTCAATGGAGGGATGATAGGAGTTACTATAGAGAACTTTCTGGGTGTCTGGCTGGTGAGTCTTGCCCACATGCTCAGGGTTTGGCTGATTGCCATATCAGAAGGTTTTGGTGACAAAACATGCTAGTGTAGACACACCCTGAGACTTGCAGTGTCACAAAGACCTGTTCTGAGACCAGTCTCCACTTGAGTTCATGTCTGTGAAAACTGGCCTTGGTGTTCCTTTTCATAGAATCATAGAATAATAGGACTGGAAGGGACCTCAAGAGGTCATTGAGTCCAGCCCCCCGCCCTCAAGGCAGGACCAAGCTCCGTCTACACCATCCCTGACAGATGTCTATCTAACCTGTTCTTAAATATCTCCAGAGAGGGAGATTCCACCACCTCCCTTGGCAATTTATTCCAATATTTGACCACCCTGACAGTTAGGAATTTTTTCCTAATGTCCAATCTAAACCTCCCCTGCTGCACTTTAAGCCCATTACTCCTTGTCCTGTCCTCAGAAACCAAGAGGAACAAATTTTCTCCTTCCTCCTTGTGACACCCTTTTAGATATTTGAAAACCGCTATCATGTCCCCCCTTAATCTTCTTTTTTCCAAACTAAACAAGCCCAGTTCATGAAGCCTGGCTTCATAGGTCATGTTCTCTAAACCTTTAATCATTCTTGTTGCTCTTCTCTGTACCCTTTCCAATTTCTCCACATCTTTCTTGAAATGTGGCGCCCAGAACTGGACACAGTACTCCAACTGAGGCCTAACTAGTGCAGAGTAGAGCGGCAGAATGACTTCACGAGTTTTGCTTACAACACACCTGTTGATATAACCTAGAATCATATTTGCTTTTTTTGCAACAGCATCACACTGTTGACTCATATTCAACTTGTGGTCCACTATGACCCCTAGATCCCTTTCCGCCATGCTCCTTCCTAGACAGTCGCTTCCCATCTTGTATGTATGGAACGGATTGTTCCTTCCTAAGTGGAGCACTTTGCATTTCTCTTTATTAAACCTCATCCTGTTTACCTCTGACCATTTCTCTAACTTGCTAAGGTCATTTTGAATTATGTCCCTATCCTCCAAAGCCGTTGCAACCCCACCCAGTTTACCCAGCCCTGTAAAGGCTGATCATTCATGGCAAGATGCCGATTGTTCTCAAGTTCCATTGACTTTTCTGGGGACAAAAATACACAGAGCCTAGCAAGAACTGGCCTTAAGAAAGGTTGTAGAGGTTTCTTGCATGGCCCAATAAACACTTTCACTGACTTTCTCTCAGCATCTATTCTGGGTCAGGTTGTTCCTAACTCTTCTCCTCACTCCCACCTGCTGTCTTGAGCCCATTTCCTTATGCCCAGGAAGCATTTGGGAAAGAATTGATTCAAAAAATGGTTCTCAGAGATGTTGTTATATAATACCTTGGAAAGCAGACAGGGGGGACTTTGTAGGTGAAATAGCAGATCAACATAGCTGTTTTCCTAAATGTTTTCCCATTTCTACCATGTCACATTAACTTTGCTTGCACTTTCCTCTACAGACTTCTCAGCTCACTGATGAATTCTCTTTTGCAGACATGACAACGAGCTGTTTTATTAACTTAAGCAGTCAAGAACAAGCAACATTTTCACAAGAGGCTGGCCCAGTGCCTTTTAAGGTGGCATGCTCTTGTATTTATACTTTGTACTTGCTGCTATTTCACCTGAAGTGTTTGACACATATGTGACAGGTATGGCAATCTCCTGCAATATCCATTAAAGACCCTATTGCAGTGGTGGGCAGCCTACAGTCTGCATGCCAGATGTGGCCCATTGGGGTTGTATGTGTGGCCCACAAGGCATTTTGTTTACTGTTGCCCATGTTCATGGTTGCCAGGCTCCACTTGTTTCCATTAGCCACTGCCGGTCATCCCCAGGGCTGGCCCGAGCCATTTTGGTACCCCCGGGCCCAACCACTGCTGGCTCACGCGCCGGGCTGTGCAGGACCCCATGGCTGTGGGGGGAAGGGTGCTACTGGCCGGCGCTGTGGGGCCAGCGCTGTGGGAGCCGGGCGTGCAGCCCCTGATGGTAGCTATAAGGGATGCCACGTACCCCTTACAGCTGCCATCAGGCGTCCCCCATCAGCTGGCGCCCCGGGCAGCTGCCCAGCTCACCCACCCCTCAGTCTGGCCTTGGTCATCCCACTGCTCCATAACCAGTGGGTCCCACCAGTCCAAAATGGTGTTAAGCCTCCAGAAATGTCTCTCCACAGTTGGTTAAGGTTGCCAGAGTGTGACTCCTGAACCCAGGGAGCGAGTCACCAGAATGAACTCAGGGTCCAGATCATGCCGGACCAGGAAGGCAGCTGGCAGAAAGTGCTGCAAAAACTGCAGCATGGCTGTGTGGGGCCATCACATGCCCAGGGGCAGCTCCGGCTCCATGGCTGAAAGGAAAAAGCTGTGAAGTCCAAAAACGCAGGGCAACCACAGCAAGCACTGCGAGAGCTAAGCTGTCCCTCGAAGAGGTAGGCAAGCAAGAAGCAGACGCAGAGAAACAGATGTCCAGAGGGGTCCTTTTCAGCGCATGTCTCTGCAAGGCTCCAGCACCAGCACTTGGAAGCAACTGGTGACCTAAAGCCCTGCTTGAAGTGGTTCCGGGTGGCCTTGTATGCAAGAGAGCGTCCAATCAGTCTGGATTCTCTCTTTCGAAAAAGCACATTGCTTTTTCGATGCGCTTTTGTGTGTGGACGTGCTCTTTCAGAAGAAGTTTTTTTGGAAGATCTCTTCTGAAAAAAAGGTTCTTCTGAAAAAACCCTGGGCTGTGTCTACACTGGGCCACTTATTCTGGAACATCAGCCGCTTTTCTGGAATAAGCTGCGAGCTGTCTACACTGACCCTTGAATTTCAGGAAAAGCAACGACGCTCTACTGTACAAAATCAGCCGCTATTCCGGATAAGCTATGCTGCTCCTGCTCGGGCATAAGTCCTTATTCCGGAACACTGTTCCGGAAAAGGGCCAGTGTAGACAGCCCAGTAGTCTTTTCCAGAAAAAGGCCCCGATCGCGAAAATGACAATCGGGGCTCTTTTCCGGAAAAACGCGTCTACATTGGCCACAGATGCTTTTCCGGAAAAAGGGCTTTTCCGGAAAAGTATCTGTGGCCAATGTAGACGCTCTTTTCCGGAAATACTTATAACGAAAACTATTCTGTTTTAAGCATTTCCGGAAATTCATGCCAGTGTAGACACAGCCCTGCAGTCTAGACATAGCCCCACTGTCCATTAATATCCTGCTTAAAGAATAATTCATTATTTTCCCCAGTTGATTACTTGCACCACTAAAATATACAGCCATTCAAGAGAACATTTTTAGTCATCTTTCCAAATCTGTATTAAAAAGCCAATTACTCTAGGCATCTTTACTTTAATATAGTATTTCTGTCAGATTTCCAAAACAAATACCTTATGTAGATGTATCTATTTCAAGAGAACCTTTTAATAACTGACTGATGGAGTTTTCTCTTGCACGTTAATTTTGGCTGAAAAACTGACAAACATGTTTGATGTAAAGTTTAATAAAGCAAAGAAAAAGTGATTGGACTGGTGTGTTTTTGTAGTATTTCCTTTCATTAAATATTTCAAAGAGGATGTTGTCTTGGTATTGTTCCCAGATGCAGCATGAAAACAAACACTAATACCTAATTATTTCCCTATAAACATTTCATTCTATGTGACAGTAATTTAAAATTGACTAGTATTTACTGTACATTTTATTTTATAAGATAATCATAAAATCTCTTACCTGAATTTGAAGTGAATTTTCAAGTGGGTGCCTGGCAGAATTCTGACCTCGATGTTGATATATGCCCTTATCTTTCTGGATCTCCAAATTCACCCCAAATTCTGAGGATTCCATGCCCAAATTAAGCCTTTAGGCACTTGCTGACATGAGACCTGACTCCAAGCGATGATGTCATTGGGTCTGCTCACATGTTTAAAGTTAGGCACATGCTCAAGCTTCTTGCTGAATCTGGCCCATATCTGTAGTGGTGCCAGTGTGGGATGAAGAGAATTTTATGACTGGCAAATATTTTGTGCAATCTGTCAAACAGATGGCTCTCCTAATAATGGATTTGTGCCCATGTAAGTAACATTTTGATGTTCTTGCTCCACTCAGTCTTTAAGTAGCTTTAAACATTTATCTAAATAGATTATTAATCATCAGGATTACCTCTGCCACACAATTTCAAAGAAGCATATGGTGGGTAAGTGATTTAATATATTATTGGATAGTTTGGCCAATATTATCAAACCTGGGTGCCTAAAATTTATCTTCTAAATTCAGACAAAGTGGCAGCTACAGGTGTGCAGTTCTTCACCTAATTTTTGGTTCAGTCTCTATGGATTTGAGAGCCAAAATTTTGGTCTGTACAAGTAAGAGGAGTTCTTGACCATGAGGCTCAATATAGATGTATTTACTTTGTTTTTTAATATAAAAATTTCATTATAAAATATTAAATGGACTCTGTTTTCCTTTACATCTGTGTGCATTACAAATATGTTGCCTATAAGCTGGCACTATAAAATCATGACTGGTTGGGAGATGGTGAGTAAGGAAAAGTTGTTTACTTGTTCCCATAACAAAAGAACTAGGGCTCACCAAACAAAATTAATAGGTAGCAGGTTTAAAACAAACAAAAGGAAGAATTTCTTCACACAGCGCACAGTCAACCTGTGGAACTCCTGCCAGAGGATGTTGTGAAGTTCAGGACTTTAACAGGGTTCAAAAAAGAACTAGATAAATTCATGGCAGATAAGTCCATCAATGGCCTGGGGTAGGAATGGTGACCCTAGCCTCTGTTTATCCGAAGTTCGGAGCGGGAGACAGAGGAGGGATCACTTGATGATCACCTGTTCTGTTCATTTCCTTGAGCGCTTGGCATTATCCAATGTCGGAAGACAGGATACTGGGCTAGATGGACCCAGTAGATCTGACCCAGTATGGTTGTTCTTATTTTCTTAAGCAACTAGTAACACCTGCTTGAGCCAGGTAACGGATGGTGGGAACTATGCAACTTGCAGCGGCAGAAAACAAAAGGGAAACTCAATCCTGAACTGCAATGTTTGCCTTTCCAATTCTAGGCTTCTTTTGAGCAAAGTCTGTCATAGACTGTGGATTGTGTTGTAAAGTAGACAAAGAACTTTGGAGACTAGAAGGCATGTGACAAATTTAGTCTTACCCGTGACACAGTAAAGATTTGAGTTGGGGTCTGTGTAAGAGGAATGGCAATAAATGAACTCACCATGGTTTTTGGGTCTCCTTTTCTGAACTGTCATGTGTTTGGAGTAGGCCTGGGTGAATTTTTTGTCTGAAGCTATTTTTGTGGGGAGGCAGGAAACGTACATTCTGTGACAGTGGAGCAATTTTTGGTTAGAAATGTCCTTCAATTAAATATTTAAAAACGTTTTTAAAATGCTTGAAATCTAATTGAAATATTTTTGTTTGACCTGAAATAATGTTTTTAGCTTCTCAGTTCATGAAAACATTTGAAAATTTCTATTACACAAAATAATTTTTCGCTCATTTTTTAGAATTGCCAACAGCGTGAATAGTAAACAATTGGCTCAGTACTACAGGTTCTGCCTTTTTCAACTGGGACTCTCTGGTCTGGCAACATCTGTGGTCCTGCCAGACCACGGATGTTCCTGGACCACAAATCCTAGGTATAGGAAGGTCTGGCTCTGGGGCAGGAGTGTGGCAATGGGGACCAGAGACTCAGCTGGGATCCCAGTGTTGGGGAGTGGGAAGGGCAGGCTGCATAGTGGGGAGTTCTGTCCGCAGTGGCTGGGCAGAAGTGGGGAGCTGGCAGTGGCTGCAGCGCTCTGGCTATGGCTACAGCATTCCAGCCCCAGTGGTGGCTAGGGAGCTGTGGCCTGGGGAGCCACAGATGGACGGGTAGCAGCAGGGCTGGTCTGGAGCCCTAGCCGGGATGGGGTGCTGCAAAATTCTGTAAGATTTACATTGAGTGGCAGATGGTATTACTCCACTGATGTCTAAGGTCAGTACCGGGCAAATTAGTTGAAACAATAGTAAAGAATAAAATTGTCGGACACATAGAAGATCATAATTTTTGGGGCAAAAGTCAACATGGTTTCTGTCTTACTAATTGATTAGAGTTCTTTGAAGGGGTCAACAAACATGTGGACGAGGGGGATCCAGTAGATATAATGTACTTAGATTTCCAGAAAGCCTTTGACAAGGTCCTTCAGCAAAGGCTCTTACGTAAATTAAGATGTCATGGGATAAAAGGGAAGATCCTTTCATGGACTGAGAACTGGTTAAAAGACAGGAAACAAAGGATAGGAATAAATGGTAAATTTTCAAAATGGAGGGGGGTAACTTGTGGTGTTCCCCAAGGGTCAGTATTAGGACCAATCCTATTCAACTTATTCATAAATAATCTGGAGAAAGGGGTAAACAGTGAGGTGGCAAAATTTTCAGACAATACTAAATTGCTCAAGGTAGTTAAGACCAAAGCAGACTGTGAAGAACTTCGGAAGCTTCGTGAAGAACTTCACAAAACTAAGTGATTGGGCAACAAAATGGCAAATGAAATTTAAGTTGGATAAATGTAAAAATGCACATTGGAGAAAATAACCCCAACTATACACATAATATGATGGGGGCTAATTTAGCTACAACTAATCAGGAAAGAGATCTTGAAGTGATTGTGGATAGTTCTCTGAAGGTGTCCACGCAGTGTGCAGCGGCAGTCAAAAAAGCAAACAGGATGTTAGGAATCATTAAAAAAGGGATAGAGAATAAGATGGAGAATATCTTATTGCCCTTATATAAATCCATGGTATGCCCACATCTTGAATACTGCATATAGATGTGGTCTCCTTATCTCAAAAAATATATACTGGCATTAGAAAAGGTTCAGAGAAGGGCAACTAAAATGATTAGGGGTTTGGAACGGGTCCCATATAAGGAGAGATTAAAGAGACTAGTACTTTTCAGCTTGGAAAAGAGGAGACTAAGGGGGAATATGATAGAGGTATATAAAATGATGAGTGCTGTGGAGAAAGTGAATAAAGAAAGGGGCTACGTCTAGACTACATCCCTTTTTCGGAAAAGGGATGTAAATTAGATGTATCGCAATTGCTAATGAAGCGGGGATTTAAATCTCCCGCGCTTCATTAGCGTAAAAATGGCTGCCGCTATTTTTCGGCATGGAGCTTTGCTGGAGAAAAGTGCCAGTCTAGATGCTGATCTTTCGAAAAATAAGCCTTTTCCGAAAGATCCCTTATCCCTCTTGAAATAAGAGATAAGGGATCTTTCGGAAAAGGCTTTATTTTTTGAAAGATCAGCGTCTAGACTGGCGCTTTTCTCCGACAAAGCTCCGTGCCGAAAAAAAGCAGCAGCCATTTTTACGCTAATGAAGCGCAGGAGATTTAAATCCCTGCTTCATTAGCAATTGCGATACGTCTGATTTACATTCCTTTTCCGAAAAAGGGATGTAGTCTAGACGTAGCCATGTTGTTTACCTATTCCCACAATATAAGAACTAGGGGTCACCAAATAAAACTAATGGGCAGCAGGTTTAAAACAAATAAAAGGAAGTTCTTCTTCACACAAGGCACAGTCAATCTGTGGAACTCCTTGCCTGAGGAGGTTGTGAAGGCTAGGACTATAACAGGGTTTAAAAGAGAACTAGATAAATTCATGGAGGTTAAGTCCATAAATGGCTATTAGCCAGTATGGGTAAGGAATGGTGTCCCTAACTTCTGTTTGTCAGAGGGTGGAGCTGGATGGCAGGGGAGAGATCGCTTGATCATTACCTGTTCGGTTCACTCCCTCTGGGACACCTGGCATTTGCCACTGTCAGCAGACAGGGTACTGGGCTGGATGGACCTTTGGTCTGACCCAGTTCTTATGTTTTTGTGTTCTTATGCCCTGATTCTACTGAGTTTGCTAATGGGAAAATGAGCCATTCTTCAAACACTAAGTGAAGTCATTCATCCTGCTCCAGAGTTCTGCAAATCCGTGGGATATATGAGTCCAAGGCTCCTAACCAAATATATCACACTAGAACCTTAACATTTCAAATGCATTAGCTGCTGGGCTTTGCAAAGCAAACACACAGTGTTAGAAATTGCCTGATCCACAAACCAGACACCTGTATTCATGGCAATGAGACTGTGGGAACATGTACGACAAAGAACACTTGAGCTGTCCCATGAGCAGATGGTCTTTACTGATTTTAACAGCATTGGTAGATCAAGTTGGATGGTATGGTGAGGAGCTCTGCGACTCTCAGATACCAATCCCGATGAGGTTCCAGTCAGTGTTTCAGATGTGCCGGTCAGCAGCAGCGTGGAAGACTCCTGCTCCTCAGTAGACCCAAAACAGTTATGTCTCGTTCAATGGAAGAAACGTGTCTCTCTCTCCTCAGTGAGAGCTGCTCTCCTCCAGGGACCCAGTTTCAGTGCTTGGCTGTTGAGTGAGCTTTGTCAGAATAGCATGGGATGTATTACTTTTGGAAATGCCCAAGGGCTAGATTGTTGCTAGTGCCCGGTGGTAGTGCAGGCACATGAGAGGTTAAGAGGAGTACACTCCCTTTTGCACTGGTTACTTGCATTATGGATAGCAAATTGGGAGGGAATATTGGCTCTTCAGAGCTTCTTTGTCTCCTTCCAGTACAGATGGGTAGAGGGGGGCAGGGAATGGGCAGAATCTTTGCCCTACACCACCACTCGTGCATGGCTGTGCAACTCATCCTGCATTTCAGGGAGTCTATACTGTACCAGGGGCAGAACTGATATTTCATACTCCCTCTTTGGAGCAGTGGGGCACATGGAAGAGATATTGGAGTGAAAATCTCCCTCTTGGGGTGCTAAGGAAGCAGCGAAGAGACGTGCACCCCCTAACACAGGGTTTATGGGAAGGCTTGGTTGAGTGCTGAATGAATTCAGTGGTCACCATTTAAAAGTCAGTATCTGCCCAAAGCTACTACACAGTATATGAGATACCTGTTAATTTCCTTCTAAAAATGCATGCAGTGACAGTGAGAAAATATTGATGGTTTATTGGTAACCATTCTGCGTACGTGTTGTCCTGCATTCCCCTCTGAAGCTGCTAAGACTCAGGCTTAGCTTTATCTCTCTAGGGAGTGAGTTCTGTAGCTGCTGGGCTTCTATCAGGAAATAACCCCAACTTGTGTAGGTGCAAATCTAAATTCTGTTAGCTGCAGTGTCCTCACAGAGCAGAGCTTGTATGGCAAGAGCTGGAGCAATTGTCAGTGAGGGGTGCTAATCTGATAACATTTTTTCCCATTTGTGCAGGTTTGTTTGACTCAGAACATATTCATACACAAGTACACGTCAAATATTTTACTTCAGCACAAACCCAAACAATGAAGAAACCCCAAGAAAATGTCAGATTTCCACTCCCCCTACAGTGATACTAAAATGGACTATTCAGAAATGGGAAATTGTAGCAAAGGTCTGGAGCCATAGTAAAGGAGGGTATGTCTACATTACTGCACTAATTCAAACTAACTCCATTCGAATTAGTTAATTTGAAATAAGTTAATTCAAATTAGTGCATCTAGACCTAAAAACTAATTCGAATTAACATTTTGCTAATTCGAACTAGCATGTCCACATTAAGTGGACCTGAACCGAGGTTAAGGCTGGCCGGAACCAGTACCGGCAGGGCATCCGGTTAGGACTTAGAGTGTGGAGCTGCTGCCTCAGGCTAGCCGAGGGCTGTGCGTAAAGGGACCCGACCCCCATCCCGGACAGACAGTTCTCAGGGTTCCCCGCTTGCTTGTCTAACTCGATGAGGGACAGCAAAGCAGTCCTGTCTTGGAGTGCCCTGAGTGCCCACAGTTGGCACATCACAGCACTTGGCCATCAGCCCGGCTGCACTTGCCGCAGGCTGCCATCCGGGGGGTGGGGGGGGGGTGGGTCAATCAGAGGGCTGTCAGGATCCAGCAGGCCCTGCAGGAGAGCTTCCACCCCGAGGAGCCTGCAGAGCCACCTCAGTCCTCCCCATTGGGGGCTCATGCCCCAATCCTCCCTCACCTCCTTCCACTTACCCCTTCCTAGCCCACCTTCCTGATGTAAAAAATAAAGGACACAGGTGATCAAAAATAGAAACTCTCTTTATTTAACAAAAATGGGGTGGGGGAGACTAACCTCTGGGGAGACTGGGAAAAGGAGGTGGGAGAGGGGAAGAGAGAGGGTGGGAGAGGGGAGGTGGAAACCTGGGAGAAGGGAGCTGGAAGGGGAAAGCCGGGGAAGAAGGAGGAGGGGAAGTATAAAACTATGGTACACCATATCTTCAGTACTGTGTACAGACGTGGTCTCCTCACCTCAAAAAAGATATTTTGGCCTTGGAAAGGGTTCAGAAAAGGGCAACTAAAATGACTAGGGGTTTGGAACAGGTCCCATATGAAGAGAGGCTAAAGAGACTGGGACTTTTCAGCTTAGAAAAGAGGAGACTGAGGGGTGATACGATAGAGGTCTGTAAAATCATGAGTGGTATGGAAGGGTGCATAAAGAAAAGTACTTCATTAGTTCCCATAATAGAAGAACTAGAGGACACCAAATGACATGAATGGACAGCAGATTTAAAACTAATAAGCGAAAGTTCTTCTTCACACAGCACATAGTCAACCTGTGGAACTCCTTGCCACAGGAGGCTGTGAAGGCTAGAACTATAAGGGTATGTCTACACTGCCACCCTAGTTCGAACTAGGGTGGCTAATGTAGGCATTCGAAGTTGCAAATGAAGCCCGGGATTTAAATATCCCGGGCTTCATTTGCATCTTGCCGGGTGCCGCCATTTTTAAATCTCCCTTAGTGCGGACTCCGTGCCCATGCCTACACGCGTCACGGAGTAGGTAGTTCGAATTAGGCTCTCTAATTCGAACTACTGGTACACCTCGTTCCGTGTAACGAGGTGGAACTAGGTGTACCGGCAGTTCGAATTAGAGAGCTTAATTCGAACTACGTACTCCGTGCCGCGTGTAGCCGCGGGCATGGAGTCCGCACTAAGGGGGATTTAAAAATGGCGGTGCCCGGTAAGATGCAAATGAAGCCTGGAATATTTAAATCCCAGGCTTCATTTGCAACTTCGAATGCCTACATTAGCCACCCTAGTTCGAACTAGGGTGGCAGTGTAGACATACCCTAACAGAGTTTAAAGAGAAGTTAGATAAATTCATGGAGGTTGGGTCCATGGAGTGCTATTAGCCAGGGGGTAGCAACGGTGTACCTGGCCTTTGTTTGTGGAAGGCTGGAGATGGATGGCACAAGACAAATCACTTGGTCATTGTCTTTGGTCCATCCCCTCTGGGGTACCTGGTGTTGGCCTCTGTTGGCAGACAGGCTACTGGGCTAGATGGACCTTTGGTCTGACCCAGTACAGCCATTCTTATGTTCTTATATTCTAAGCTCAGGGTCATGGGTCTCAATGGACCAACTTGATTTTCATGCAAACCTGCTCCTGGGTTCGCATGTGGCCTTCGGTGGCCCGGCTGGCAGCTATCCTGTCCTAGACGGACGCTTTCCTGTGCCTAGTGTGGAGACTGTGGACATTGGAGGCCTCCCCCCAAACCTCGATGAGGTCCACGATCTCCGCACTAGACCAGGCGGGATCCCACCTCTTGCAGCCCCGGGCAGGCTCCTGGGAACCTCCAGCCTGTTCCTGGGAATAGGCGGAGGGCTGGGTGGCAGCGGGTGGTTGGCTCATGCTGTGCCATGTGCAGGGTCTGCTGGCTAGGTGCTCAGTGGCCGGGAGGGGGGCAGAAAAGTTTCCCTGGTTTGGCCCAGAGTGGCCACCAGGGCAAGCTGGGAAGGGCTAACCTCCAACTAGTTCGAATTAAGTGGCTACACAGCCCTTAATTCCAACTACTTAATTCGAACTAGGCGTTAGTCCTCGTAGAATGAGGTTTAGCTAGTTCGAATTAAGTGCTCCGCTAGTTCGATTTAAATTCGAACTAGCGGTTTGTATGTATAGCCACTATTAAAGTTAATTCGAACTAGCGGCTGTTAGTTCGAATTAACTTTGTAGTGTAGACATACCCTAAGTGACCCAGGACTTCAAGGCAGGCAGTCACACATTGTTGGGCATACTGAATCTGGCTGTGTTGTTAGTGTTTGTTTTCTTTGCACTGGTGCTGACCAAAATCAAAATATTACACCTTTGATTTAAGAATAGATTATGATGATGTATTCATCCCGATCCAATTACATCCTGCAATTGAATTTTCCATGAAATTTAGCACAAATGAGACTTACACGATTGAGAACTCACTTAAAATAAGATGTTGTCAGTACAGGAACTATGCTTTTCACACAAAGCAATCAGATGGACTTGTAATGCCTATGAATTTACATATGGGCAGATTTGCTCTAAACCATTAGTGAATATGTGAACCGGGAGCAATTTATTTCAAGTACGAATCAATATACTATTCAGATAAGTCTGTTTACCAACACTTTCTATATTTAACATATATACTGCAACTCTGTCTTGCTGGCAACTTGGCAGGTTTTACTGAAATACACAATTAGACAGACCATAAAGAGGCATAAAATATAGTTAATGCTCATCTGAAACTTATTTCTCCACATGAGTATCTGCCACAGGAAAATTACATTTGGTAATACATTATAAAAGGCCAATCTAGTAAATGAATTCAAATGCTTTTAAAAATACACATTTTGAATGGCCAAATTATACTTTATAGTGAATCTACTTTTGCCTTCTCTTCTTCTATTCCCTGCCCTTCAGACAGATTGGCTTCAATGCTAGTGAACTGAAAAAAGCAGCAGAATAATTTCATTCAACTGAAAGTGGGAGAAAGAAAAGAGGAAGTAGAATAGTTTGTTGAATTTAGTGTAATAGTGATACTTTTAGTTGCTTAGTTTTGAGAAGTGTGTAATTATCTGTAAATGGCTTCCCTGAAAGTGCTGACTAACCAAGGGCTGTTTATCGCTTCTAAACCCACAAGTAATAGAAATTATTTCTTTTAATAAAAAAGAAAAATGAGAATCTATAATAGGCTATAAAAAGGCTAATAAATGTTGTAGCTGAATTGTAAATTACCCTTTTTATAATCAATGATGATAATGGTTTTATTCCCAAGAAAGTGGCTGACATGCTTTGGGTGAAACATGAAATAGGCTTGTATGTCAGAAGAGGTTGATATTTAACCATAATTTACCAGATGGCACGGTGACATTAATTTCATACCAGATGCAAACTATAACATAATTTCTATTCCCAGCAAACCTGCAGGAAGGCCATGTTAGATCGTTGTAACTAAATTACTGGAGAAAATGTGACTCAACAGAACCCCTGAGTTCTGTTGCGAGGAGCAGATTGGTTTTTAGGATGCTATAGTTTGTAAATTACCTCTTTTATTACTTGTTGCAACAACAAGGACTGTGATTTCATTCAGAGTTCTCTTGATAGGCTCTTGGGTTTGCTTGTTGTGTGCCACCAAACAGGGCTTTTTTGAACATTTATTAGAGATACATTAAAAAATAATGGAAAAGGTAACAAAAAAAACCCCTCTCAGGATATTTAGGGACAGATCTTGAGCTGGTGTAAATTGGCATACCTGAATTAACTGCAGAGGAGCTATGCATTTTACACTGAGGCCTTGTCTTCACTCTGCTTCCATCCATCTTCCAGAGTTCAATTTAGCGAGTCTAGTTAAGACTCGCTAAATTGAACTCAGAGTGCACCCTGCCAGTGTCTGATACTCCTGCTTTTGCGAGGGGATAAGGGAAGCCAATGGGAGTGTTTGCTCCCATTGGCTTCCTACTCTGGGGATGCCACTAAGCTCGTCTTAAGGTAAACCAACTCTAGCTATATATTCTGCATAGTTGGAGTTGAATACCTTAAGCCGAACTGCTGGGTCAAGTATAGACCTGGACTGAGTGTCTTGCCCTTTATTCCAAGCTAAGAAAATCTTCAGTCCCTTGGGAACATGGGAACATAAGACTTGTCAGATGTAATCACAGCTGAAGTCCATCTGGTTTGGAATACTGACAGCATCCATCACCAGAGGCTCCAGAATTAGGTAAAAGAACTTCCCTAGCAGGCAGTTGTGGCATAATCTGCCCACTAAGATTTTATCCTAAACCCTAATACTTAGAACAGTGGACTCCAACCTTTAAGTGCAAGATCACTTTTTGAATTTAAATCAGTCCAGGATGTACCTAAATATTCTTGCCCCATCTCCTTCCCTGACCCTTCTCTGAGGCTCTGACCCTGACCCACTCCTTCTTCAAAGCCCTTCCCACTCATTGTATGGAGATGATGTATTGGAGTGAGGGAGTGGGACATTCTGACATCAGCATCCTCATTCTCTGCCTCCCTTCACCCTGCACGCAAGCAGGAGGCTCCCAGGGGACAGCTCCAAGGTAGAGGGCAGGAGCAGCATGGCAGTGGGAGCAGGGGCAATTAGCATGCTGGTACTTGGTAGCCTCCTGGCCAGACCAGTCAGGATTACATGTCAGAGGCTTCAGGACCTGCCAGTAGATCCTGATCCATTGGTTGTGACCACTAAGAAGATTAGCTTAAACCCTGAAGCAGTGTTCCCTCTAACATTGTGTATCCTTGGGCAGATTTTCTTGAATTTTCTTTTGGGCGGGTTGAACTTTCTTATCTGCAACACCAATTTTGAGGTAGTATGTACAAACAAAACACACAAACACCCACACACAGACACACACACACAGAGTCCATATGTGTGGAAGAAATTATATTAAAACAAAAGATAGTTAACAAGGATCAATGCTTGTGATATTTAACATGAAATCAAATAAAAAAGAAAATTAACACTATCCTTGGAATACATGTATCGACATCCTTTCTAACAACTCAAGCTAGTAAACACACAAAAACACATATTATCCACATATAGCTCAGCTTTAAAATGCTAAACAAATCTGAGTCGGCTAGAAATAGTATTTACAAGGAAAGCATAACTAATACAATATTTACTGATACTGGAAAGGAGAATAAAAGGCATTCACTAAGGCTCATACAGTTTCTCTGGGGAATGTTTAGGATCCATGCTGTATTCCCCTGGGTTTGAAACTTTCACTTTGTGTGTGTCACCAAACCAAAGACTCAGAGGGATAGCTCTGTTAATCTGTAACTGAAAAAAAAAAGATGAATGGTCCTGCAGCACCTTAGAGACTAACAATTCAAAGACTAGAAACCCCAGAACAAATTAACACATGACTTCAGGAGTGGTAGACAGATGCATGTTTCAAAGAGTTTGTAAATAAGATTTCATTTTACAAAATAACTAGCATCACGCCTAGTACTTGCTACTTCTAACTCATAGGAGTCAGAACTCTACCCCATAGCAAAGATCTGGCATTAATGCAATACAGTATACCACGTATTAATTAGTAACACAGGATTTTAAAAAAATCATTAAGGTCAAAGTTTTAGGTATCTGTAACACTCCAAAAAAATTCTGTTAAAAGAATCTTTTTCTTTTTTACTTCAAGTCATTAACATCTGTGTAAACTTTGTTTGAAATGTAATCGTGCAAATGTCCTGGCACACACCCACCCCATGCAGGCTCCAACCCAGCCAGCCAGAGAGGACTGCAGCAAATGAGTCAGGGACACCCCAAATAAACTCCCCATCACCTCCACCTCACTGCATAGATGCCAGCACCGACCCACCCTCTTTCCCCACCTAATCCTGTGCAATTTGCTCCCCACAGCCCAGGTGGTGGCCAAGATAAAATCCTGCTTCTCAAACTAGTAGGCACAAACGGTCTGTCCTGTCTTAACTCCCAGCTAAAGCACAAACAAATTATCCACCGCTCCCCCCACCTCACAGCACAAACTCCCCCGTGCCTTTACCTCACTCTAATTCTGGCACTCATCCATCCCTTCTTTCCCCTACATACGCCATGCAGTTAGCACCTTATTTTCCCCTTCCCAGGAGGCTTGAGAATGCTGAGTTTCTGCCTCTCTCTCCTCTCACAGATTGGACTCTCCAAATTCCCCTCTCCTCTGATTCCCCCACAGCCAATTACTCTCTCTCTCCTTCCCTTCTTCTTCTCCTCCTCCCCTCAGCCATTTAATCCCACCTTTTCTTGCTTTTTACCTGCTCTGGGAACTGCTCCATTTCATGCACGGTGCAGCTGCATTTAGCTGCTTGCTTAGCAAGATGATGCCCTACCCCTGACGGTCAGCTGAGCTCCCTGCTTGCATGGGAGCTTTGAACTTCTGAGTGGAACTCAGAAAACTGCTGCTTGGTCGTGCAGCCATGTAGCTTACAGGGAACTTAACCCTGAAGTATGAGATTTAATATCCTTTCCATGCTTTTTTCTTTTTAAGCATTAAATTTGGATATATTTGTTATCAATACACATGTCCAATCCCTGTTTGAATTGTTTCTCCATTCCTCTGTGTTAAAATCCTTTGGTTGAAAGTCTCTTAAATGATATTAAATGTTTGGCTGGGAAAAAGAGTGTCAGTTTTGGTGGTGTTGTTTCCTCTAAGGCTCAGTCACTCACATCCAGAGTTGGTGGTTCTTAAAACAAAGTGAGAAAAACACACACAAAAGGGGAGAGATAAGCTGGGGAAATGCAGCTTCTGGGCCTGCTTCTTTTCTATGGCTCCTTCACATGTCTCTGACTGAGAGAAGGCCTTAAATTGAGCATGATTTTAATTTAATGTAATTCACTCTTGCTACCAGAGTGGTGTACAGAAGCCTTAATGTAAATCAGAATCAGGCCTAGGATGTGGTTTGGTGCTAAACAACCATAAGCAAAACATGTGAATCAGGATTTGCTCTGAGATCCCAGCTTTATTCCCCTTACTCTGGCAGGTGTTTGGCTCAGATGTTCTTATTTTTCTCTGGTTGGTCAGTGAGAGCCAAATCTCTCTACTGTGATCAGGTAACACAACCTCTTGATTGACTTGTCATGTTGGCAGCAGCAAACTGTGCGTAGATCTGTGTTAGCTCACTAGGCAGGACTTTATTAGACAGAAGGAAAAGGGACAGAGAAGCAGAATAGGTAGGAGAAATACACACCAGGTGGGGACAACAGAAATATTTAGTTCTGATCTGTAGAATTGCTGATTTGGACAGTGTTTCTCAACCTTTTTTTTTTAAGTACCGCTTAAAAAATATTATAAGTACCTGCAGTATCTATAGTTTTCACACACACAAAGTTTTTTTCTACCATTGCAATATATTTGTTTAAACAACTTAATTGCAGTCGGGTGGGCGATGAAATTTTTGGGTGTAAAAAGTACAAAAATAATAAAGCCAAATTTCAGTTGCATTGACGTACCCCCGAGACTTCTCTCTAGTACCCCCTCAGGGTACTAGTACCACTGATTGAGAATCACTAACCTAGGACACAATCAAGGAGGCAGAGAAGTCCGGATGTCTTTCAGGATGAGGAAGCAGAGGGCATGCAATGAGAGAACCTGGGATCCCAGCATGCGGAGATGGTAAAGATGACCACAAGGGTAGTACTGGTCAGTATGGTGGCATTGATGATACCTGCTGCATTGTGTGCACCTCCAGAAAAGTCACATCCAAAAGAGATGACAACCTGGTCCCTTTCCCAAGTATCCTACTACCAGTGTTCCTTTCTTTGGACACTTCTTCTCCTCATACAAAGTTTGTGTTCTCTTACTATGACAATTTTGTTACCTTGAAGCCTTGCATCAACTGTTTGTTTTTATTTTTAGTTCAGATTCATTCGATGTCATTTATTTGACTCCATTTTCTGCTTTCATTCAGGAATAAGCTGTGGAGCATGGTGTAAGGTGAAAATGACTCCCTTGCCACCTCCATCCACTGTGCACATTTGAAGGCGTCAGACATTTGTGGACATTTGAAGGGAAAGATATAACATCAGTTCTGCTGAATGACTAGAGCAATTTGCTTGGTGTCTGTGCAATAGTTTCCCCGTCCTATCTCACAGGGAAAGGCTTCATCTGTAAGGTGCTTTGATAACCTGCTGTGAGTATCATTATTTTATTTCTATGTGAAATGACTCAGAGAGGAAACGAGGTAGGAGGAAGCTATGTGGAAACTTCAGGATGTGGCATATGGAATTTAGGCTCTCAAGTCCTTGGAGAAATATTGTTACCTTTACAGGCAGTCCCCGACTTACGTGGATCCGACTTACGTCGGATCCCTAGATACGAACGGGGTGAGGCAACTCCCGCACATGCACAGCAGCATTCCCGGGGCTCGCTCACCTGGGTCCTAGGATCCTCCTCCTTCTCGGGCCGGCTCCGACTGGGGTCCCGCAGAGCTGCCGGGCAGAGGAAAAGTGCCTCCCCACGCCCGCTGCCCCCCCCCCCCCACCCCTCTGCCAGCAACAGGCTGCCCCCTCCCCTGAGCAACAGGCTGCCGAACAGACAAAAGCAGCCTCTCTGCCCCTCCTCCCCTCTATACATGCCAGGCTCCCGGAGCGCAGCAGCGTCCCCGGGGCTCGCTCACCTGGGTCCTAGAATCCACCTCCTCCTCCTCTTCGGCCGGCTCCAACTGGCCTCTGCCTGCAGCAGCTGGCCACAGGGACAGGGATCCCGCAGAGCTGCCGGGCAGAGGAAAAGTGCCTCCCCACGCCCGCTCCCCCCCCCCCCCGCGGCCTCGCATCCTGCATGCCTCCCCCCTCCCCCCCTGCCAGCAACAGGCTGCCCCCTCCCCTGAGCAACAGGCTGCCCCCTCCCCTGAGCAACAGCAGACAAAAGCAGCCTCTCCGCCCCTCCTCCCCCTATACATGCTGGGCTCCCTGGGCAAACAAAGACTCCACCAAAACAAACAAAGTGCTGGCCTCATTGTGTTAGCAAAAAAAGGACCCTCCTCCTAGAACCCTGGGTGGTGTGTGGAAATAAAGCTATTAGCTCAAAGCATGGTGCAGAGCTGTTTGGTATTTGATGAGTTACTCCTTTAGTCCTGAGTTTGTCACAGGGACAGAAATAGATGTGAAATCTTCTGAACAGGGGAACAGACAGCAAAACAAACATTAGAGGGGAGTTAACCTTTCCCTATGCTATCCAAAACTAAAAAAAATGTTTGGCTAGAGTTTCCCCTACAATATGTACCAGTTCCGACTTACATACAAATTCAACTTAAGAACAAACCTACAGTCCCTATCTTGTACGTAACCCGGGGACTGCCTGTATTAGCATAATCAGTTTCACAGCTTTTGTAAAGTCAGACAGGGGATCATATAACAATCCGATTCCCAGATGCTGTTGCTTCTAGAAAAAAAGTGGGATGGAAAGGACTCTTGTAGTTGCTAAATTTACCGGCTGTGTCTACGCTGGGCCACTTATTCCAGTGGGGTGTGGGGTGCCTACCTGAGGTAGCTTGCCTTTGGTGACACAGACCTCAGGGAGAGGGCAGGTGTCCCTGCACTCTGCCCTGTGCTTGTCTGCAGGCATCACCCCCACATTACCTCTGCCCGAGGGGAGCTCCAGGGGCAGAGCCTGCAGGCAGGGGTAGCATACAGAAGGAGCTTCCCAGCCTGTGGAGCTCTGCCAGGGGAGAACAGCAGTACACGGAGCCACTTCCTCCTCTCACCCCAGCAGGCTGGGCCAGAATGCAGGGGCTTTAATGACTGCAGCCCAAGGCTCCAGACTAAGGGGGGGGGGCACAAAAAGACTCACACTTTTGATATCCAGCAGGCCTCTTTGCAAGGCCCCCCCTTACCCTGCAGTCCTGGCTGCAGCCCTTAATGCCCCTTTCTTAACCTGGCCCTAATCATATTTTATTATCTAACATCAACAAGGGCTACAGTAGCTATAAGATAAATTCACAAGGGACACTGGGGTCTCCATTTCTCCACCTAGAGCAAAGAAGAAATTTTTCCCAATGAAGATCCTAGACTTGATTACAAGCAGGCAAAACCTCCCTGCTAACTTCGGTGGTCAGTGCATGGAGATAGGGACACATCCATATGCAGTAAAGGGCAAGACCAGGGGCTAAGTGCAGCCGTGCCCTGGAAATTGAATTCACACTCTATAAACAAACAAACAAACAAACAAACAAACAAACAAACAAAAGCATAACATATAAAAATACATTTTACTTTTAAAATTCAGTTTTCCTAACTTCAGATAAAGTAATTTTTTATTACAAGTCTACTTTCTTTAGTTGAGATCTACCAGGAATTCTAACTTGACAGTGTCCCTCTCAGGAATTAAAGTTCTACTAGATCTGAATTATCATAGGATATTCATAGCCTGTTTATGGGAAAAGAACTAGCATTGTCCTTACATTATTCATAAAAAAAATCTGGTAATTTGCAGAAATCTTGAGCTTTTTTTCCTATAAAGGAGGGTTTCTTAGTAATGTATTTCAAGAAATACATTTTGATGCAGTTTTCAGTAGAAATAAATTAATTCCAACCATTCTGATACACAGGAAAATTGTTTATTTTTATGAGAAAAATGCTTCACTGCTAATTTACAGTAATAGCAGTTAGAGGTAGAATTGACCTATTTGTTCCTTTGTTCTAACTCTGTGCCACTGCAAGATTACTTCCTCTTGACCACCTACCAGTGTTTTGTCATCACATTTTAAATGGCCCAAATGATGGATCTTCTACCTTCCTTTGGGAGTGGATTAAATCATGGCCCCATTGATATCAAGTAATGTTCTGCCATAGACTTCATTGGGGCCAGTGTTTCATCCAGTGCGAGAGCAGAATATCTGCAATGAGGTCCAATGGCAAAATGTTCACCATTCTATCTCACAGACATCATGAAAGCTGAATTAAAATGGATCAAATCCTGCATTTGGAAAATTCAATGGGAGTATAAGTGTGAAGAAATGGGTGCCTATATTGTGTATTTGCATATTCAGTCACACAGTGGTCAGCCTTTTTCAAAAAATTATTTAACAATTAATTAACATGGCTATTAGTTGATTTTCTAGTCAAGTGGCAGGGGAAAACCATGGTATCTCCACTAATTATTATATTAAAATGGTGTTGAAAGACTCAGTCAGAATTCAGACCCCTCTGGTGCTTAACTCTGTTGAAACACTAGGGTAATACATACCTTGCCACCAACAAACTCACAACACTTGGAGATGTGATGTAAGCAGTGAAGGTGACACCGAATAGCTGGAAAGTGAAAGGGAGGAGGAGCATAGCCATTTTGAGACTGTCCATTTGCCTAGGTCAGGCATGTCCAAAGTCCGGCCCGCGGGCCAAATGCGGCCCGCGGTCGGATTTAATACGGCCCCCCGCTTCTCCTGGCTCCCCGGTGCTTTTTTTAACTGGCGCGCTCAGCGCGCCGCTTCGGGCCGCCGCCGCCGCCGCCGCCGCGGTCCCAAACCCTGCCCCTGCACTCCGCTTTGGGGCTGAGAGTGCAGGGACAGCCCCCGCTTCCTCCCCCTCTCCTGGCTCCCCGGCGCTCCTCTGGCGCCGCTTCCGGCCGCGCCGCCGCCGTCCATGGCGGCCGCTGCGGTCCTAAAGTCCTCCATATAGGGCACGTCTGCAGCCCCACTCTCCCGCTTGGCTACGGGTTCGCCCTGCCCCCGGGCCGCCGTGAGGCCAGCGTGCCCTGCGCTCTCCACCCGCCTCTGACCCTGCAAGCCCTCTACCTTGGGGCTGAGAGTGCAGGGACGGACTCCGCAGCTGCTGAGATCAGGGACGGACTCCGCAGCTGCTGAGATCAGGGACGGACTCCGCAGCTGCTCAAGCTCAGTATCTGTGATTGGCCCTGCACACTGTCAGCTTCCTGGCGGGCTCAGGCACGTGGAGCTGCGAACATTAGAGACTTCGCCACAAACGGGCTCAGGCACGTGGAGCTCATCATTAGAGACTTCGCCACAAACAGCCACAAAGGCAAGAGAATTCTTGTTGGGCAGTGTATTAGTGCAGTGTATTACTTGGGCAGTGTATTAAACCTCTGGCACTGCGCTCACATGATCCCTTCCCCTTCTGGTCAATTTAAAAAAATGGCGACTGTAAATAAGAGAAGGAAAGTTGACAGTGAGGGCCGCCGCTTCCAGGACAGGTGGAAAGTGGACTATTTCTTCACTGAAATAGAGAATCACTGTGTTTGTCTGATATGCCAAGAGACTGTGGCTGTTTATAAGGAATTTAATGTCAAGAGACACTACCAGTCGAGACATAGCACATACGACAAGCTTACAGGGCACGACCGCAGTGAAAAGTTGAAGCAACTTGAAGCTGTTTTAATGTCACAACAGAAATTTTTCATAAGAGCCCGTGAGTCAAATGAAAATGCCACAAGGGCGAGCTATGAGGTGGCAACGTTAATTGCTAAAAATTGCAAATCTTTTGCTGAGGGTGACTTTATCAAAGAATGCGTTATGAAAATGGTTGAGAATATCTGTCCCGAGAAGAAGCAAGAGTTTGCCAACATTTGCCTGGCTCGTAACACTGTAGCACGGAGAATTGAAGAGATTTCATCAGATGTTAAGAGACAGTTGACATCCAAAGGAGTGGATTTTGACTTCTTTTCAATAGCCTGTGATGAAAGCACGGACCTATCTGACACAGCTCAGTTGCTGATTTTTATGAGAGGGGTGGACGATGAAATGAATGTGACTGAAGAGCTACTTGACCTCCAGAGCCTTACGGACCAAACAAGAGGAAAAGATTTATTTGTTTCTGTTAGTTCCGCCATAGATGACATTAAACTGCCTTGGAACAAAGTTACTGGGATTATTACTGATGGGGCACCTGCCATGGTTGGTGAACGAAGTGGATTATCAACCCTAATCTGTAACAAGGTGGTCGAAGAAGGAGGCAAAGCTATTAAACTCCATTGTATCATTCATCAACAAGTTCTCTGTGCTAAACATCTCAAATATGATCATGTTATGAAACCGGTGCTAAAGACTATTAATTTTATTCGCTCTAAAGCCCTGTGCCACCGCCAGTTTAAACAGTTTCTACTGGACATCCAGGCTGAATACGAAGATGTTTTATATCACAACGATGTAAGATGGCTCAGTCGGGGGTCTGCACTGCAGCGTTTCTACTCTCTCAGAAAGGAAATCGGAGAATTCTTGGAAACAAAGGGACAACCAATGCGAGAACTATCTGATCCTATTTGGCTGGCTGATTTGGGGTTTCTAGTTGACATAACAAAGCATCTGAATGTACTGAACACGAGTCTTCAGGGGAAAGATGCAGCGGTGAACCAGCTTTATTCACACCTCAAAGCCTTTGGGACAAAGCTGCAACTTTTCATAAGGCAGTTGTCACAAACACAGCCCAATACCATACATTTTTCAGCGTTGCAGGAAATAATGAACAGTTTTCCACAGGACAATATCAGTGCGCAAACGAGCAGGTATGCAGCAGACATTGCATCTCTGGCTGGGGAGTTTAAACGGCGCTTTCAGGACTTTGCAGCTATTGAAAAGGAGATCAGCCTTTTCTCCTCTCCATTCTCTGTTGACCCCGAGGATGCTCCAGATCAGCTGCAGCTCGAGCTCATTGAGCTGCATTGTGACAGCGAGTTACGCAGTCGTCACCAACAGCTCTCTCTTGTGAACTTTTACCGCCAACTGGATAAGAGACGGTTTCAAGAGATTCGAACATTGGCTAAGAAAATGCTGAGCTTGTTTGGCTCAACATATATGTGTGAGAAGACATTCTCTGCTATGAACTTTAACAAGAACCGCGTGAGGACAAGACTAAGTGACTCTCACCTGCGTGACATTTTGCGCATCAAAACCACTGCCTTTGAACCAGACCTAGCCTATGTACTGCAGTCCAGATCTCAGTTTCACCCTTCACATTAGTGTAGGCAAGTTTTTTTTTCAATTGAGATGAATACATTGTAAAATCTCAGTTAATGTCAGTTGGTCTAAATCAGTTATAAATATATTTGGACACAACATGTATAGTTGGTGTTATGTCGTTTGCCGTTTGCAATAAACTTTGCATAAAATAGTTAATTTGCATTTAATTTTAATGGTTCAAAGAATGTCAGGCAAAATGGTCGGCCCTCACGCATGTTCACTTCATCAAATCTGGCCCTCTTTGAAAAAAGTTTGGACACCCCTGGCCTAGGTTAACCACCTGCAGGGCTCAGAGGGTCAGAGTTAGATAAAAAGAAATATTTTATGAATATGACTAAGTAGATAAATAGGTTCACTATGCAGATCTGATGGCAAAATGTTCTCCTTACTCTTTAACTCACAGAGCAATTCTTTAAAATTGGTCAAATCCTGCTTTTGGCAACTTGAATGGGAGTATAAAATCCTCCTTGGCTCTTTACCTAGCAACAGTACTGTGGTGCCATGGAAATTGTTGGTCGATGTTGGTTGGGTTTTTAATGGGTTCCGATTGTAGGTAAGTAACTGGGATTCACTCATAAAAGTTGTGGGATTATAGATGAACACTACTTTTCCCATTAATAAAATTAAGCAGCAGTGAGGTATATAAATTATCTAAGCTTTTGTTAGCAAAGCTCAGGACAATGGCATTATTGCCTCACCTCCTCTCAGGTAACCGTACATTTGCAAGAGTGTTTTAAGTTTTCAGTTCCACCACACCTGAAAAAATTAATTCCTGCAGTCATGCCATTAACATTAATGGAATATCATCAGCGAAGAGATAGGTCATGTGGCCTTTAGACTTTCACAAGTCATCCACATTCAGGCGATCAGAGGGATTATTTTTCAGATTACTTGGGTTCATCTTTTACATTTGTTTATTTGTATGTTTTTTCCAGGCACTGTCGAAATAACATGAAATATATTCACCTTCTCAGAAACAGAAGCAATCTTATCAAAGTTTGATGGATTTTATGATAATGTGCATTATTTATAGGTATTCAGACTGAAGAATTTCAATTTGCAGCATGACTAGTTCAGTTTCTAGGTACTGTATGGTGCAATTCCAGATCCAGTTTAATTACTTTTAAGAAGTGTCACAGAACTGATGAGGCATTAGCTTAATAAAACACAACAGATACTTTGTGAAAATATTTAAGGTTACATCCTTTGAACTACAGAAGATGCATGACTAATTGTGTAACACTTTAACACTGTGCTTAGGTATTTTAGCATTGAAAGATACAAATGAAAAATGCTATTTTTGTTTTTGTTTTCTATTAATCTTTGAAACTAGCCAATTAGCCCATCATAAGATGGGATTTTCAGGTCTCTCCTCCACGTCAGTCTTCTCTCCTGAGCCTCCGGTCTCTCGCTCCGTGTCTCTTTCTCTCTCTCTCCTCCTCCTACTGCCTCCCCCCCCCTCAGCTCTCCTCCGCCTTTTGCTTCTCTCTCTTTCGCTTCTCCCCCTCCTGCTTCTCACTTTCTCTTCCCTCTCCTCTGTCTCCATCAGAGATGCACACTTGTCCAGGCCCCACCCCTTCGGTGTGTACATCACCATCCCGCCCCCCTTCGCCTCCCGCCATTGCGCACTGCTGACTTGTGCGTCGCTCAGCCGGGCTGCCGTGCGGGATCAAGCAGCACAAATGGCCTCTCTCTCTCTTCTCCTCCTACTGCCTCGCCCTCTCTCTCTCTCTCAGCTCTCGTCCGCCTCCTGCCTCTCTCTCCGTCTCTTTCTCTTTCTCTTTCTCTTCTCCCCCTCCCGCCTCTCACTCTGTGTTTCTCTTCTCCTCCTGCTGCTGCGTCTCTCTCTCTCTCACTCTCTCGCTGTCCTCCGCCTCCTCCATTCTCCTCTCTGTCTCCTCCACGTCCTCTATGTCTGCTCCGCTTTCCTTCTTTTGAATCCGGCGCCCTTTCCTGACGTCAGAGACGCGTGCTCGTCCAGGCCCCGCTCCCTGGCTGTTCACCGCTGTTGCCTCCCGTCGTGGCGCTCGGCTGACTTCTGTGCTGCTCAGCCGGGCCGCCGCGCGGGAGCAAGCAATGCAAACGGCCGTTTGGGCCCCATGCTGCGTGGGGAGCGCAGACCCCAAACAGCCATTTGTGCCACTTGCTCCCGCGTGGTGGCCCGGCTGAGCGGCGCAGAAGTCAGCTGAGCGCCATGGCGGGAGGCAACAGCCAGCTTTTCACCATTACAGAGTCACAGACATTGGGCTACTATATATATATATGATAGTCCGATCTCATAGGACCAAAGCTCATGCAAGAGTTTCTAATCTTCCAAAAGCATATGCTTAACTACACCTAAAATATAATTTCTTTTTAATCGCTTGTTTCTGAGCTATATTCATTACATAGAAAATTATTCACAATAGTCTTTGTGCTCAAATCATACATAAATATATTCTGATGGGAGTACTTTTAAGAAATAATTCACCTAACGTGGATACAACTGATGTTAATTAATATGAGCAAAAGCCAAAGAAACCCATTTTGTTTCCCCTCTCTCATTTGTTTTGTGCATTATGTGGATGCTTCAGTCTATCCATGAGCTGCCTATGTACTTAACTTTTCATTCATATGTTTTAATCTAGACATTTATGCCCATGTTTGCTTTTAGCAAAATATTGAGAATGCAGTCAAATAAAGCTGTTAGATTGTTCTGTGTCTGAATGCAAGACAATGATTATTGTTGCAACTCTTAGCTGAATTATAATATCAAGGCTTTTATGCAGTATTACTTACTCATTCAAATGTCAAGTCATGGCAACACCACACTAAGAAAATAAGAAAATAATACCTGTCTTTCTTCCAAGACAAGATGGTAACAATGTTCTGAGACAACATCTATACCCAGCACATTTGATAATTTATTTTGGGCTGCTAGTTGCTGAAATTTTTAAACAACGGTTATCTCCTTGCATAGAGAATTTTATACCTTCGCTAACAGAGACAATGTAGTTAGAGGACCAAGGCCCTGATTTGCCAAACTAACTAAGCACATGCCTGACTTTAAGCATTGATTTTAGCTGATCTGTTGACATGCTTGAAGTTGCACACATGCTTAAATACCTTGTTGAATTAGGGCTAATATTAAAATTAGGGGCTTGACCTGTGTAATTCTGGGCAAAACCAAGGAAGCTAAATTATGATAATCTTGCAAAAACTTTTCTCATGAGGATACATTTGTCTGTAAATCTACAAGAATCATAGCATTGCTGCTGTAGGATATATACTGTGTCTAAGATAATGGTAAAACGATTGTGGTATTGAGGCAATTAAGTGTAAGCCTCTACACTTTGATATTTAGTCTTCATAAGTTTGCTTCCTAACTGCATGTGAGCAAGAAAAAAAATGGACCATCTATTAAGATGGTGGTTGCCCTGCTGTATAAAAGAGAGCAAGAAAAATACTGCACAAAATACCACAAAATGGTTGGAAAGCAAGGAGAGCATTTACAAAACATTTTGGCAATATTTTAAACAACTCACATAGGAAATATATTATGGCCACTTTATTACCTTTTCAGCAGTGCCCTTGAAAATTTAGATCTCATCCACACTAGAAGCACTTCAGCGGCACAACAACACTAATGCAGCTGCGTCACTATAGTGCTTCTGCTGAAAATGTTCTAAGCAGACAGAAGAGAGCTTTCCTCTCAGCTGAATTACTCCACCTCCAAGAGGCAGTAGCTGTGTCAGTAGGGCTGTGTCCAGACTCAGGGGGTTTTTCAGGAAAAGTAGCCTTTTCCCGAAAAAACTTCCCCTGCGTCCAGACTCAAGCCGCATTCTTTCGAAATTAATTCGAAAGAACGCGGCTTTTCTTTCGATGGCAGTAAACCTCAATTTACGAGGAAGAACGCCTTCTTTCGAAAGTTCCTCTTTCGAAAGAAGGCGTTCTTCAATGTAAATAGGGCGTCTTCGAAAGAGAGCATCCAGACTCACTGGATGCTTTCTTTCGAAAAAGCAAGCCGCTTTTTCGAAATTTCTCCGTGCAGTCTAGACGCTCTCTTTCGAAAGAGGCTCTTTCGAAAGATGCTTTCGAAAGAGCCTCTTTCGAAAGAAGCCTGCAGTCTAGACATAGCCTAGGAGAAGCTCTCTGATTGACAAAGTGCTGTCCATATCAGCCCTTAGGTTGGTATAATTTACACTGGTCAGGGGTGTAGACTAATTGGGGTCAGGGATGAGTTGTGTTGACAAGAGCGCAGTATCCTGTGGATACAACAAACATTGTGGTAATTTCAATGAGAGTCATAGATGACAATATCCTAATGCCAGACACTTATTGTATCTTTGATGGTGATTTCAGAGGGGAGGAGACTGAGGAAATACCGGTACCATAAATAGCACAATGTAGCACTTTAAAGACTAACAAGATGGTTTATTAGATGATGAGCTTTCGTGGGCCAGACCCACTTCCTCAGATCAGCTCATCATCTAATAAACCATCTTGTTAGTCTTTAAAGTGCTACATTGTCCTGCATTTTGCTTCAGCTACCCCAGACTAACACGGCTACATAAATAGCACGTGACACTTAGCAAGATCTGGAAGGTGGCAATGACATAACCAATAGTGAGGGACATAGTCAAGGGTTGAGAGATACTGTCATGGATTAGAAACTGGGCAAGAGACAGCAAACAGTGTAGGAATTAGGTGCCACTGTTCTGGCAAAAGGCTATCAGCAAGTGCTCAAGGTTCTGTACTAGGATAACCGCTGCTGCATACATGAAGGGTCTGGAGAGCAAATCGAGCAGCGAGCTGGCAAAACTGGAAGATGATGCACAAGTTTTAAGAGTCAAGCCTGTGGGGAACTTCAGAAGAACTGCACCATGCTAGATCATTGTTACACATGACAAAGAAGAGAGGGCCTTGGGACACTACATGGCCTCTTCTGTAAAGCTAGTGACCACTCATAATCCCCATTAATGCTTATTAGAGTTGTGGATTCTCCATGCTTCTTTGGTAGGATGCGGGAAAGGAGCTACAAAGTTAGGAACATCTGTTTGTTTTTATTCTCTTTCATTTTCTTTGCTATTGTTTTTGGGGCTTCTTAGTGATAGTTGTACAGGAAGATATTCAGTTGTTTTGATAAGAGACATTCACAATTATCTTGATTACAAAGCCATTGTGTAACCATGTAATCAGCAAAACACAGAAATAAATTACTACAGATTTAGCCATTGAAGCTGCGGATAGTGTGGCAGTGTCTACAATATTATGGGCCAGACTCTCAGAAGAGGAGGTCTCTGCATGCCTATAGGGACACATTTCTATGTTCAGATGGGTCTCTCTCAGCTGAGTTTAACCTCATTTGTTCCGTGTTAAGCAGGGACTTCAAAACAGGGTTAAATAACTATGTTATTTTGATATTTCTAACATTCAGATGTTGAACATAATTTGTTTGCTACAAGCCCTATGTATGTATGTATGGGGTAAGTGCATAGCTGTATGGCTTCAGAAAGCTGATTTGGGTTTGGAGACTCGTGATCTCCCTCCCATGTTTCCCCGTGCTACTGGGTTTGGCATCTGGTGCAATGTATGTTCCTGCTATGGTGGACCTGCTAAGGCTGTGTCTATTTCCAGCTCCTTTTCTTTTACTGCCCATCCCCATGTGTAGTGGGGACATAGGCTTAGTCTATGCTGCAAAGCATTTAAAATGTGTAATACCTTTAGAAGGTTGTTATCCCCTGAAATTCCCACTGGGCAGCTAGAGACTTCGCCCCTAGACTACAGCAGCAGAGGTGGCAGTGGTGCAGGCCTCCATTTCCAGGATAGCGTAGATTGCAGGGAAGAGGTTGAACTAGCTACCAGCACTTCCAGAACTAATCAGGAGAAAGAACTCTGAGACAAATGGTTTGGTTTTACTTTTGGCTTTGGCACATTTGGAGCGTAGCAGGGAAAGATGCATCATAGCCAGGGACGATCTTTCTACCCTTCACCTTCCTACCCAGGGAAAGGCTTTGGGTCTGTTTGGGATTTCTGGGACATTGAATAGCATCATCTCAGCAGAGATCAGAAGCCCAGGAGGCCAAGGAGAGTCACAGTCAGGCTACTAAGAGCTAGCTTAACTGCACATTGGAATCCAGAGCAGAGAGCCACAAGACACTTACCATTCTTGGTGTGGCTACTTTGTAAGAACACCTGCTCTTTTATTTTGATTAGGGATGTTAATTGGTTAACAAGTAAGCATGAGGCTTACCAGTTTGATTACCAGTTAACTGGCCCTTGTTAGTTAACTCTGGAGGTGACCACCCACATTGGGCCCCAGCTGTGGTAAGATGGTGGGCCAGGCAGAAGGACACTGGCTGCTATGGGACCCTATTGCTTCAGCTGCAGTGGGGCTAGGCGACAGGCTGGCCAGCAGAACCTAGGTGGAAACGTTTAATCGGTTAACTGTTTTAACATCCTTCATTTTGATGTTTTGTTTTAAGCTAGCCACAAACTTTAGTGCTGCACCACCCATGAAAGACTGAGACAAAATTCACTATTTTCCTAGCCAGTGTGCGCTCTCTCTCTCTCTCTCTGTGTGTGTGATAGTGTATTTTGTCACAGGCTGTAAATGTTGGGAGGTGTAGAGTTTCTGTATTGCAGTTTTTGTCTTATATTATCCCAATCTTCTTTTTCCTCCCCCTCCTATCCTGAGTTCCCAGTATTTACTTAGAACTTGTCTACTCCACAAAGAAGATCGAAGCTGATGCAGTTGATCTTCCGGGATTCAAATTAGTGGATCTAGTGAAGACATGCTAATTTGAACTGAGAGGCACTCCCATCAGCTCTGGTAGTCCTGCCCGTGCGAGGAGTAATGGAAGTTGAAGGAAGAATGTGCTCCTGTTAACCTCCCACTGTGTGGACGGTGCCAAAATGTGATTTAAAATACTTCGACTCCAGCTACATAATTTATCCCCTAGTGTAGACCTAGCCTTCCTGTTTTAGTACCTTAAGAGCTGTGATAGTGATGTGTGTGCTCTGATGGATGTTCTTCTGTAAAACACTGTGGCTACGTCTACACTGGCATGAATTTCCGAAAATGCTTTTAACGGAAAAGTTTTCCGTTAAAAGCATTTTCGGAAAAGCGCGTCTAGATTGGCAGGATGCTTTTCTGCAAAAGCACTTTTTGCGGAAAAGCGTCTGTGGCCAATCTAGACACGGTTTTCCGCAAAAAAGCCCCAATCACCTTTTTCATGATCGGGGCTTTTTTGCGGAAAACAGTACTATGCTGTCTACACTGGCCCTTTTGCGCAAAAGTCTTTCGGAAAAAGACTTTTGCCCGAACGGGAGCAGCATAGCTTTTCCGGAAAAGCACTAATGATTTTACATGAGATCGTCAATGCTTTTCCGGAAATTCAAGCGGCCAGTGTAGACAGCTGGCAAGTTTTTCTAGAAAAGCAGATGATTTTCCGGAAAACTTGCCAGTCTAGACACAGCCTGTGGGTGTATCTAGACTACAGGGATTTTTTCAAAAAAATTGGCCTTTTTTCAAAAATCTTTACCTGCATCTAGACTGCCGCCGCATTCTGTTGACAATAAATTGAAAGAATGCTGCAGATTTTTCAACTGTGGAAAACCTCATTTTACAGTGAATAACGCCTTTTTTCGAAAGTGCTCTTTCGAAAAAAAGGCGTTATGTAATGCAAACTTCTTTTTTCGAAAGAGAGCATCTAGACTGCGTGGGTGCTCTCTTTCAAAAAAGCGGCTTGCTTTTTTGAAAGTACTGGTTGTAGTCTAGATTCTTTTTTGCGAAAGAGGCTTTTTCATAAGTGTCTTTCGAAAAAGCCTCTTTCGAAAGAGGTTTGCAGTCTAGACGTAGCCTGTGTGTTAAATATTTTCCCAAGAGGGACAAGCCGTCTGTGTTCACTGTGTTTGAAAGGGTTTCCTGGAATGGAGGCACCAGTTATCCTTTTAGGTGAACTCAGGACCCATAACCCTGAGGGGAAAAAAGGGAGAAAGCTGCAGTGATGCCTCAGGGCTGGAGTTACAACTGTAAATTCCTTTCCCTATCCTTATACCTGCGGAGAAGAAGAGATTTTCCTTGGAACTGATCCTTTCATTCAATTATGTCCCTTATAAATATGCAATCTCTCATCAGAGAGAACAGCAGAAGCATGGATTAATTTAGTGCCATTTCAGTTCTCTTTACCAAAATGACTTAATGATACTCATTTTTTTCAGTTTTTATTATTGTAAAATATATGCAATACTGTATACATTTTCTGACTAATGTTGCAAAAGAAGTAGCTTTGCAATACATCCACTTTGTTACTGTGTTAAGACTCCTTTTGAGAACGGATAATATAAGATAAATCCCATTTTCCTGTTAATAAATATAATGAGAATATGGACTGATACAAGATGACTCCATTCTCATAGCAATTTAATCCCTGCTGTGTGACATTTCCCCTATGAAATATACTGGAGCTGCTGGGTTCATTGTAGGAAGACTCTTGTCTAATGGTTTAGGCAGGAGTCTGGGAGTTTGGATTCCTGACCTGGGATCCATTCCTGACTCTGACACAAACTCAGTGTGGTCTTGTGCAAGTCAGGTAAGCATCGTGCCTCTGTTTCCCTATTCATTCAGTGATGATTATCAGTAGAGCTGGGTGAAATATTTGAATTTATTGGCAGTATGTTAATGTTTCTCATAGCTCTGTGTATCTATTGGCTATAGATAATTGTCATGCCCTTTTGATGAGGCACAACCATTCTTAAAACAGGGAGTCATGGAGCTTTGAAGAGAACCTTATTGAAGCCATGTCTAGGTACATCCAGCTTTGCATCTTTTGCTGCTAAGGGAGAGGGACAATCTTGAACCCATCCATCATCCTTTGTCGAAGAAAATCTGAAACACAGTCACAAATGGCAAGATAAATGAAAATGACCACCAAGACCTGTAGGCATGGCCTGCTGTGCATCATAATGATGCTCTCATGTACATGGAATGTGGGGTGATTTAAAAATCAAGTAATCCTAGGATTGCTTTTCCCTGGGCATTCTGTCTCTTATTTAGAGACAATGGATGCAGTGATATCAGTCGGAAGAAGAGCTCTTTACCCTTAAAAGCTTGCCTCTCACAAACAGAAGTTGGTCTGATAGCCTTTTATACACTTGAATGTTCATCATCATCTCCTTGATGCCACCAAGATATAGTAGCCCAAGAGTCCTATACGAATAATACTCTTAGTAGCTCTCAGGTGCCTTTGCTTCCTCTATGATAGAAGAAAGCATGAACTGTTTTTGTAGCCATCTTCATTCTCTTCTTTTCCATATGTCTGGACAGATTTATGGAGGGTTCCATCTGCATAGTAACTAAACTGTTTTATTTCCTCATCTGTTCCAGTCGGCAGCACCAGGTGCTTTTCTCAGTTTTACTGTTTCCCCCTCCACTTTTGTCTTGATCTCTGCCCGCAAAACAAACAATTCTCTCATGGCCACCTAAATGTCTGCTTTTTCATTATTGCCATATGGCTCACCGCTCAGTGACTCAAATAACCTCCCGCTATTGTCTATTCACCACCTTTTTTCCCCTTTTTTGTTTCCCACTGGCACACAATATTGGCATCTCTTGGAGGTATTGCTAGAGGAAATTCAGAAAAGTTGAAATATTCTTTGCATAATCCCCTTCCCTCATACAACTGAGCACCCTTCATCAGCACATAACCAATCCTTTTACCTTGCCATGGATCACTCTTTTCTGTTGCTCAGTGAAAAGGAAATGAATTTGTTTATGTATAAAGCACAAATGAAGCATTTTTTCTTACTCGGGCCAAAAATTGTGCGCTCTGGTGGGAGATCTATAATATTCTGATAGTGGAAAATTTGAACATTATTTTGCAGCCCTTCGATAGAGAAAATCTCCCATCAATTTCAATTAGGGTTTTGCCCACTTAGGAATTGCAATGTTGGTCCTGTAATTTTAATTTATATTCTAGATGGTAAGGACTCTGAGGCAGAGATTGTTTTTGTGTGTGTTTGTTTTATACACTAGAACTCTAATTCCCATTTGGAGCACTTAGGTGATGCCATAATAGAAATAATAAATAGCAACACATTTTAACCTAGTATTTAATATATCTTTTGGTGAGTCTTATCTGTGGCTGCATTAGATGAAAGATAATCTTAAGGAGCACAAGAGATATTTACATAGCATTTGAGTATTCTTGTTGATTCTAACTAGCATTTGCATTAGATTAGAATGGTAAATGTTGGCTTCATTGTAGAAACACTTTGCATTTTCTCAATGGTACTTTCAAATGGAGTATTGCTAGTTTGAATATGATTTAGCTGAAATTACAGAAACCGTTTCCTTTAAAATACCATCTGAATAGAAACAGCTGTTGTATTATACACAACCTGAAACAAAAGCTTACACAGACATTAGCTTGGCATGTAAAAAACCCCAGTATTTGACAATATAATGTTTTAATTTCTTCCTTTCTACACATTTTGGGCACTTGAAATAATGCATTTGCATGTGAATATAAAAAGCTATATTACATTCATAGGTTCATGGAAAGAAGGTAGTTTTTAACACCATCCGAGGAACTTTTTTCATTTACTTCCAGAATTGCTGTACCAAACTGAATCTTCTCTTACTGCCAAAACTGTATTTGTCAGCTTAAATTTTAAGTTAATCTAAATATTTTATGAAACTCTGTGAATGGGGAAAATATCTTTCTAAACTGTCTTGTCAGTAGAATATGAGTACATAAATTATCTTCCTGTTTTCTTTCTTTTCTTTTGGGGAGTGTTACAGCATGCAACTTAGCTTATGCATAACTTTCCATTGCCTTTTTTAAAATACAATAAAATGTGTCTGCCATGATAGAGGATTACTGTTTCACTTCAATTCCTGACTCCCATTCAATGTTATTTCCAAAGTAAATGATAATATCTTCCACTCAGTGACATTAGCACATACAAAGCAGGGAATAACAGTATGGATATTTTTGAGGCAATCTCCCTGAAAATAATATAGTTTATGGTGATAGAAATGTAGCCGTGTTAGTCTGGGGTAGTTGAAGCAAAATACAGGACAATGTAGCACTTTAAAGACTAACAAGATGGTTTATTAGATGATGAGCTTTCGTGGGCCAGACCCACTTCCGGTACAGGGCTACTATGTCTTGATTTTCTTGGGCATGACCTCTTCTGATTTAGTCTATGTGGATTTCTGAAATATGAACAAACGTTCAGTTTTACCTCACTTCCTCTTTTTTCCTACATCAGGTCTGGTGGAACTGCAATTCTCAGTGTGGCCTAATAGCGACATGCATGTTTATTGATTTGACACCCTTAATTCTGTGCTGTTGCTGGCAGGAGTGCTGCCATCAGAGCTGTGTGGTTGGAGAGCCATAGCTCCTGGCCAGGAGCCCAGCTCTGAAGGCAGAACCACTGCAAGGAGCAGCACAGAAGTAAGGGTGACATGATATTAACCTTTGGCCGAAGTTGTACTGTTGTACATGCACAATTTCTTTCAATGACTCAAACATCTTGTAAAAGACTTTCATGGCTACTCAATGAGCAATCAGCCATTGATGAGAAAGATGCTCTAAAAGAGATATGCATGGGTATATCAGGGAAAAATGCAGTAGGAGAGAACTAACTGTACAAATGTACACTTAAATTTGATTTACATTTATTTTTGAAATCATTACACTTGTTATTTATAAATGTTAGATATTCAAAGTAGAAAGAAACTGTACTGTAGAAACTATCTTCTCTTTAGTTCCTGTTCCCCCAGCGGTAGAGTCTGAAATATGGGCAACCTAATTTAAGTGTAATTTGAACTGGAAAGCTGCATTTGCACTTACATCTGATAATCAGTGAAGAGCTCCTGAAAAAATGAATTTTTAATAATGTTTTTAAAAATATTTATATTTAGCTTAGTTTAGCAAAAGGGAAAAAGGCAATATAAGTTTTCAGAAGAGCAACTAACATAGAGTCTTGAGTGTATATGAAATCAAAATGATCTGGATGCACAAAACACACCAGGCATTTTATTTATTGCAGAGAAGTTTCACACAGAGGGAAGATAAGAGTGACTGGGTAAACAAGTAGTTTTTAGATCGTAGATAACTCTGTAAAATGGAAGCATTAGAGTGATGGACAGGAAATATTATATGTCTATTCTTTGAGCTCTATTATCCATTTTACAAACATCAAAGCAATAGACTGACCTTTTCTTTTTTCCTGCTGGTGGTTTTAAATCAGAGCTACCATATTTTAGTTAAATTGTCATTTCAGTTAATCATTTATGGAAACTCAGCACAAAAATAGAGGCCAACATGCTGAAGTGTTTTGTGGGTAGGAGTGGGGCAAAAGGAGGAGTTTTAGTGATAAGGTCTATGGTTATTTAGCAAAATATTCAAGATGTCCTGAATTTTACAATGCCGTGGTTGATCTTCTGGAGTTCAATTTAGTGCATCCAGTAAAGACCCGCTAAATTTAACTCAGAGGATCCCCTCATCAGCGCCAGTATTCCTGCTCCTGCGATGAGTAAGGGAAGCCGACGGGAACGTTTGCTTCCATCTACCTCCCACTGCGGCGGCAGCGGGGAAACTCAAATTAAGGTATGTGAACGCCAGCTATGTAATTAACATAGTTGGAACCATGCATATTAATTTGACTTTCCCCTGTAGTGTAGACCTATGTTAAGATGATTATGTTCCCTTGTTACTATCATTCAGGAAGTTTCAGCCTGGTCTGAAAAAAGCCTTCTTAACACTGCTCACCTCTTTACATTAGTCTCAAGGGCTACGTTTAGCCTACAAAGGTAAGCCGGAAAAAGATACGCAAATTGTGAACTGTAATTTGCATATGATTTCACACTTTTCTGTCAAAAGACACTTTTCTGAAATTTGGCCAAATTTTCTGTGAAAAGTTTTGAGAGTTTTCACTGGAATGAAACCTTGACATTTTTCAGCTATACGGCTCCAAATTTTGGGAAAAACCGCTCTTTTGACATCCTTTCTTCCTTGCAGAATGAGGTTTACAGGGATGGCGAAAGAGTACATCTGTTTTTCCGAATTTTTTTTCAGAAAAGCAGATGAGTTCCTTGGATTCAGCATTGCTCAAAAACTTTTCCCTTCCACTATCAGACTTAGATCCAGTAATTGACTCTAGCCTAGAAAACAGTCATGTCTAAGTATGGATGTAGGTACCTGAATGAGGGATCTGGGAATTCTTTAACAAGCCTTGCAGTATTTGGCTCTCTAAGGATAAATTGGTGCAGAAGTCGGTTTCGTGCCCTGGATGAGATAAGGAGCCAGGGGCATGAAGCTGACCTACCCACTGTGTCTTTGTTTGGGAGCTGTCTTCCAGCTTCTGCTACTGTAGCTAGAGCCGAGTGATGTTTCTGTGACTGAAACTTTTGTCAATGAAGAATGCAGCATCAGGTTGACCAAGGCTTTTGGAAAGTCATGCTGAATTTGCTGGTTTTTTTCAGTGAGATCCTCTTCCCTCCTGATAGAGCACTGGAGGGGTAGAGAGGAACATGGCCACAGTGCTCTTGGGCTCATGGGGTGAACTGTGTGGGGAAGAAGCAAGGGGAAGCAACAGGAAGAAGCGGCCCTTGGCAGATTAGAAACTCAGAGGCTGTGGCCCAGACCCTGCAGCACAGTAGAGATGGCCCTGCCTCCTGAACAATAAAAAGATTGTTGGCATTTTCAGAATGAGACATTGAGATTTTTCAATTAGAATCAACTTCTTATATAGAAATGCACTTCAATGTCATTGAAAACAAACTCAGATGAAACGGAATGTTTTGTTAGCTTTTATTTTGGACTTTTCAACCCCCTGAATATCTATCTTGGTAGTTGGACTGGCTGAAAACCAGCAATTCCATTTGTGAAAAATGTTGAGGTTTCATTCCAATGAAAACTCTCAAAACCTTTCACAGAAAATGAGAGTGTGTAGGAGAGACACTGGAATAGCCAATGGCTGGGGAAGCCATCTGAGATGCAGGCGACCCAGTTTCAAGCTCTGCTCTGTCTGATGCAGGTTAATTGCTGGGGAGAAGACAGAGAGTTTTTCTCCATTTAAACTGTTTCTTGGTTTTATCTCAATCTCTCCTATTGGAGCCATTCTGCTTTGTACAAATAATTAAATATTCATTGGGCTAGTGAGGGAAATTGAATCAGAGCAGAGACTTGAATGTGGGACTCCCACATCCCAGATGAATGACCCTAGACACAAGGCTAATTGCACCTCTCTTGTGTTCTTCCCCACCAGAAATTCTGTCTTCAACCTGAGAAATGGTTTAGGTGGAGAAAAATTTCCAGCAGCAACATTCCTATGATTTCAAGACCTTCCCAATACATACAGCCAATTTCTTCAGGGGTCTTGTGCCAATTGACTTCGTTGGAATGACAATTTAAGTAATAATCTAGCCCTTGTGTGGGATTTTTTTCTTCTGTAATGTCTATCCAAGAACAGACTACTCAGACATATTTATGTACCAAACATTGCTCTGGCCAGCATGATAACTATGCCAATTATTGTAAGACCAATTTACTCATTTGCTTATCTGAGTATCAAGATGGAAATAATTTTTTTCATCACAAAGAAAGCATGACGTATGTAGGAAATTATTTGTTTAAAGGCAATGAAGCATGGCCCCAAGACTGCAGACAGAATAGTTAGGGCAGCTTATACTTTATGATTATCTATTTGTTTGTGAAAAATAGTTCTCCTGGGTTTTTGTTAGTTTAATGTAAAGGTGAAAATGGTGAAATTAGACCCTCTGCACAAATTTCATGTACATTCTCTTTAGTTGGCTTTATTGGAGTCATTCCTGGCAATGATGGGCAATGATGGCATTTCTCCCCAGAAAATGAATTAATTTTATCAGAGCGCAAAGTATGAGTCAGCCCTGTGCAGTGCTTAAGGATTTTTTAGAAACAAGATTCTTTTTGCTCAATGAGAATTTTGGTTTGCCTTGTTGCACGAGTAATGTTGATCAGCTTCTGCTTTGCAAGCTAGTTCCTTGAGACTCCTACAGTAATTCATGTAATTCCATTCGCTTCAATGGAATCTATGATTATTCCCATTAATGCAAATGGATATGAGCTTTGCTAACTAAACAAAATCACTTCAGGTATAACCAAGATTTGATTCTGGACCCTTGTGCTCATGTTAAGAAGATAATATCTTTCTCTGCCCATTTATAGCATATTGCCCACCCACTGCATTAAGCTGCCGTTTGGGGCTGGTTCTCCTCTGCCTTGTGTCATCACTTTAACCTGAGAAAAGTGAGTGTAAAGTGGGTGTTTATTGAACACTCACTTTGTTCTAGTGAACATAAGAACACAATGTACAGGACAGTGGAGACTTTACCTTGTTGATGTTCTGCTTTGAGTTTTTTACAGGGCAATCATAATATATCTGCACTGACAGAGTCTGTGATCTGAGAATCTCAAAGCATATAAAATAGAGGCCTGCCTAAAAGCTCTTCGGCTTTTGTCAATGCAGTTCTATGACAATTATTAAATGTAAGCACATACTTGCAGGACTAATTACTTGCGCTCTACTATATCACCCATTTAGTAGCCTGATTATTTGATCTTGCTGGTGCAGATATTGGAGGTCATTTTTTCTCTGCCATGTTGGAGGTCATTTTTTAGGATGTAAAACAGCCTGTTACTAGAATAGACAAGGATAGTCAGGTCAGGGATGTTAAGTGACTTGCCCAAGGTAACAAATTAAGTCAGTGGCGAAGCCTGTATGCGAATATTAGTCTTTAATCCTAGGATTTTCTCCAACTACTAAATCATATCTCCTTACTTAAACTGATGTGGGGTTATTTCTGGAATTTGTCAATGATAGCACATGTCTGTACATTCAGACTCTTGGTCTACGTCTACACTGGCAGCTTCTTGCGCAAGAACTGTTTTGTGGAAGAGTTCTTGCTCAAAAAAATCTTCCACAATAGCGCGTCTACACTGGCATTTGCTTTTGCAGAAAAGCATCCATGGCAGTGTGGACGCTCTCTTGTGCAAGAAAGCTCTGATGGCCATTTTAACCACAGGGGCTTCCTGTGCAAGAAATTCATGTTGCCTGTCTACACTGCCCTCTTGTGGAGGAGCTCTTGCACAAGAGGGCTTATTCCTCATGGGGAGAGGAATAACTCTTCTGGAAGAAGCCCTGTTTTACAATGCTATACTGTAAATTTACTTGCGCAAGAACGCGCATGCAGTGTAGACAGCAGGCAAGTTTTTGCGCAAGAACGGCCATTCTTGCGCAAGAAGCTGCCAGTGTAGACATAGCCTCGATGTTTGGGATCCAGTGCAAACAATTGCATTGCATTGAACAGCCACATTGAAAAACAAAGTATCTGAGGTTTTTATGAATGACCCTATATGGCAGTTGTCTTTCATGGGTAATCTATTAACATGTGATAATTGTCATTAGACACATGCAGGAAATGTGACTTGAAAATCTCTATAGATCTATTGGCAGTACACTTCAAGCCTAGTCTTTATTGGTGCTTATTAAGTGTTCAGGATGAGCTACATGCTTCAGAAGTTGGCTGTGCAAATTAGACTCTTTCAAGGTGGGGATACAGTACATGAAAAAGGTGGAAAAGGTTATGTGAAGCCATGTGGAAATGAGTTAAGGCTTTGATGGTTTTTGATTCACTCCATTATGCCCATATATTATAGAAGGCCATGTAGAATATTGCTGCTGCAGCTATAATCAGCACAAAAAAGGATGAATTGGAGCTGGAGGGGGAAGCAGTAAACTTTCAGTTTCCTGGTGTTTGTCAGGTTTAGTCCGTGCGTCAATGCAGATTTCTGAAATTGTGTAATTTCCGTTGTCCCAGAGTACCAATTTTGTATAGTTGGCATGACAGTAGGATGAACTGTAGGGTCCCAAGCATCTTTGGGCCCATGAAACTTAAGGCAGGGTGTTGTGCATTATTTCAGCTGTGGGGTTGTGGTATGAATGGTCTTGTGTTCTTTACTAGCGCTTATTGCAATACTGTATGGATAGTAGAGTGCCAGCTCCTGAATATGCCCTGGAATGGCTCTTGAAACCTGAAATCTGCCCTTCACACAGAATGGAGGTAGGGCCAGAGGGGAGATTCCATTCAGGAAGTTAGTTATGATCATTCTGCAGGGTGCATGTGAAGATTTGCCCCTCTACAGGAGAGACGGGGCATTGTCAACCCCCTTCAGACTCTAGGGCTGTCAGTCCAATGCATTGTCCAGGGGCGCTGACAGGATTGCTGGGCCCCTAAGGAATGTGTGTCGGGGGGTGGAGGTGGAGGGTGGCTCCCTGCTCCTAAAAGGGGCAGATCCTCGGGTGGAAAGCATGGGATTGGGGCAGCCAGCCCTCAATGCCACCTGGCAAGTGCCCCTCCGCTCACCCTCAGAGCTGGCTGGAGTGTGTGGCACAGGGCTCTGGAATGCGGCGTGCAGGGAGCCCTGGGCCCTTTAGAATCACCAGGCCCCAGGGCAACTGTCCACTTTGCTCCCCCTGTTGGTGGCCCTGGCATCAGCTTTAGAATCCCCCCCCTTGTCTCTGTCACCAACAGAAACTGGACCAATAGGAGACATTCCCTCGCCCGCCTTATTTCTCTAAAATTGAAAAGAAACATTTTGGAATGATTAAAACATGTTTTGTTGTCCCGAGCTGGATTTTTTGCCATTTTGTTTTGATTTGTGAACATTTTTGAGATATTGACTGTTTGTCCCAATTTGGGGTGAGAGAAATTTTCAAATTCTTTCTGGACAGCAGAACCATTTTCTGACCAGCTCTACTAAGCAAAGTCTTAGCAGTCGTAGGGCTGGCTGATACCAGTACTGCGGTAAAGCAGGGCAATTCTGACACAGATTTTCAATGCCATTGCACTTTAAGATGGGCTAAGCAAGTTGGAGAATAACAAGCTTAAATTAGCCACTGAAAAATCTGAATTAAATGGAAAAAATTTCCCGGCAAAAATTTTGGTAAAAATAAAAACATTGTTGACATATTCTGGGTAGAATAAGTGAGCTTGGCACATTTCAGGGGAGGGAGAGAACAGATAGAGGAAGAACAACACCTACAGCATCTGCAAGAATCAACTTTCAAATTTCAGTGGGAAATGTATAGGCATTGGAGGGTCTTGTTGGCCATGACGATCCTTAGTAAACAAAGTGTACTGCAGTGAGCTAAATAAAGGATACCGCACAGATGAACCCCTCTGGGGCAAGAAAATGAAAGCTCAAACCCCTAAAGCTCATTTGTCCCATTGTGCCTGGCCTCTTAGCTGTTTCTGCATTAGTGTTGGAAACTTTGTACAGCTACACCTAGAAATAACAGAACTTGTAATGGTGGAGATACACTCCGGTAGTTGTGAGTCCACATTAATCTCTGTTAATTTTCATGGCTGCATTTTGTTGTTTGCCAATGGCTTAGGTTCCTTTAGGACTTAATGAGAAGTATTGGTCATATCAGCCAAAATCTCAGCCCTAAAATTAAGGTTTCAGACCAGTATTTTGGTCCCTTTAAACACTTCAACCTCTGTCTCCCACACTTCAACCTTACTGTCCATTCCTGCCACCCACTCACCTTTTGTGGACTGAGTAGACAATAACACTGATGTTTTACTTGTTCTGTACATTTCTCCCACTTCCTATGAGAGATTATTAAGTATGCTTTAGGGTGACCAGATAGCAAGTGTGAAAAATCAGGACCCTTTTTCTTGAAGGGAGCAGGGGAAGAGCTGCCTACAGAAAGACAAAGCCCCTAATATATGGATGGTCCCAAAAATACCAAGATGTCTAGTATCCCTGTGCTCTCAGAACCCTCCTTGTCCAATATCAGCTCAGGGCACATAAATTACTACAGACTAATAACACCTCCCCTGCAACCTCATTTCTCATGCAATTGGCGATGTATTTTTGCAAGGGCCAGTTAATGCTACTGGGATGCAATTCCCAATATGTACCGAATGGCTGTGACATCTGCAAATATTGGACTGGTCTTACAGCTTACTCTGGAGCAACCAAGCCAGAGTGCTGCAGTGGTCTAGTCATTCGCTGGCAGAAATGTCTGTAGGACAGTGCTGCATGGCAGTACCCAGCTGTTCCCTGATTAAAAGGAAAAGGTGTCTTTTCTGATCAAAACCAGGCACAGCAATTACAATAAACACAGCTAACGTCCCAGACGTGCTTTTCAGGCAGAAGGAGCCCCATGTGCTTTGCACATGATACGTTGTGCAAAGGAATAATTTCATCTTCCACTGACTGCTGCCACATCTCTTAGGCGAGATGTAGCAATATTTTCAACGGTGGGTTGAAACAATAGGAATTTTAGGTGCCGTAGGTAGCGTTGACTTCAAATTTGTCCAGGACATTGGGATTAATAATCTTTTCATTTGTGAACAGTGACTTTTGGCCTGGTTCTCCTTTCACTTTAACTCTGTTGATTTAAAAAAAAAAAAAAAAAAAAAGGAAATCAAGCCTATAGGTGCTTAAATGGTGACAAAATATCACAGCCTTGGTTTTAGGTGTATCTGAAGGACAGCACTGCAAGCAATGTGCTACCCCCTAAAGCAATCCTGGGCCACTGCCTTAGCACCCACTTCGGGGAAAGAGTGCTATCGTCCCCGCTTCCTACAGCCCCCAGCTCGCCAGGCAAGTATTCCCTCTGCTTAGCTAATGAGAAGACCCCAGCCTGAGGTAGTATATCTGCAGGAATAGAACATGAGGCATTGCCTATGTCAGACCATTCGCTCATTTCAATTCTCTCTTTAGGCCCAGAATGTTCAACCAGCAAGACCCTTTGTATGGGAATGCTGGCCTGTATGCGTTAGGGCAACGGGCTTTTAGACTTTGAGACAGTGAAACCTTCTAGGTAAATTGTGGGCATGTGAAATTATAGTCAATATCCTACTACACACAGGGTAGTATTTTCAAAAGGCTCAACACCAGCCGAGCTCTGTTCCTGTTGAATTTAATGGAAGTTTTGTTATTGACTTCAGTGAGAGCAGAGGTAAGCTCGTGCCAAGGTCTTTTGAGAAGTCTCCCCAGGAGATCTCTATTCTGTGAATAATTCCCTCATGTTGCAGAGGGAAGGTTTCATTCTTGAGTTCAGATTCTCATGTTGTAAATGAGTCAAAATGTAATTTACAGCTGGTGGAAGAAATCCTTTCAGCTCACAGTGGCATGTTTTGCTAAAATAACAATTTGTTAGCTGACCTGCATCCAGCAAGAATTAATTGATAAAGAAATTCAGGTTTCTTAGAGAGTTTCTGGTGGAAAGACTAGTCCCAGATGTTTGATTAGCAGCCCCCTCTGGCAGTCTTTACAAGACAAAATAAGTGTGCATTTTTTTAAACAATTACCTTGAATTTTCAAAAGTAATTAAAAACGTAAAAATGTGGGGAAACCCAATTCAATCATGCCTGTTATTGTTCACTAAAGTAGCAGTATTGCAGACCTGCTTTTATTAGTTTTTTCTAAGCTCCTTTAGCCTGTTGCGATAAACATGGCCTGTCATGCCGTAGTAACAGCTGAGACCAGATGAGCTGCTCAAGATGGTCTTAGTTGTGTGCTCTTGAGGCTGGATTCAGGGTGTGTTCCTGATGAAAATTTGCTAACCATCTATCTGGTTCATCTTGAGTCTCTTACCCTCATCTTCTTGACCAAGCCTTTGTCAGACTGGACCTAGTGAAAACATTGGCTTGAATCTGTTCTTACTTTCGCAGCTATAACTCAGGGGGGCTACACTAAGTTAATGAAGTTAAACCCATGTAACACATATTAGGCTTGTTTTTATTTTTCTGATGTCCTTCCTGGTAGGGTGGATTAATGAGGAAGAGGGAGAGTGTTGCTGCTTAAGGCATTCAAACAGAGCCAAATTCTAATGTAGTCCAAGTGCTTGTAAGGCCAGATTCTAACAAGAGTGCTGCCAATTTTCATGTACAGAAAATCAGGCCCATTAATTGATGCACCCAGGCTCTGCAGTCATGAGTGTTGATATTTTATTATGAAACAAAATAATTGTAACACACTGTTGTGGATAATGATTTAGCGCAGAGATGGGCAATAATTTCTGATGTGGGCTCCAAGATTTTGGAGACTGGCCAAGAGCTGCACTTTTCTGTGGAGGAGGTGCAGGGTATGGGATGGAGGTTAGGTGCAGAAAGGTGTTTGGGGTAGGAGTTTGGGGTGCGAGACAGAGTGTGGGGTCTGAGAGGGAGTTTGGTGAAGGAGGGGGTATGGGTGCAGGAGAGGATTCTACCCTGGGGGAATGGTATAGGAGGGGGTGCAGGGCCTGGGAATGGATGGGGTGCCAGAGGCAGAGGCAAAGGCAGGTTCTGGTCGGGAGGTGCTTACTTAAGCAGCTTCTGCAGGTTTCTCTGCCTGCCAGCAGTCTCAGGCTGGCAGTTCCATGTGGCACTTTGTTCTGGGGGCGGAAGGGGGAGGAAGGGAAGGAGGGTCAGTGGAAGGAGGAAATCATGTTGCACTACCCCTGCCCCCAGCAAAATCTGTCAGCACCCATTGGTCAGTTTCTAACCAATAGGACTAGAGAGATTTTCTTGGGAGCAGGGGCAGCATGTGAAGCCTCCCCCTTCCTCCACAGAGCAGAGAGCTCAGGGAGTGGGTAGCTTTGAGCAGCGTTGCTCTGTGCCATAGGGGCAGGCAGGCTGGATCTAGAGTATAGGCTACTGTGCACCCCTCAAGTGCAAGATCAATACACTTTATAATCATGTGCATCCAAAATGATTACTCAATGTATTAATGATGAAGAATATGACCCAGTCTATGAAATGCTATACTCAGTCAAAGGAAAAATGACTGAACATCACAGAAAATCAAGAACTTACAAGACTATTTTATCTCAAGTTTTAGCTTTTATATCACTGAATACTTTGGATACTTACACTCATGGGGGGAAGAAAGAAACTGAACTGGAAACTCTTCTGAACAAACTAATGAATTACAGGCCTCTTTAGTGCCTCTTCACTAACCTTAGCTTTGATCATGTGGGAACATTTTTCGGTAGAGTAAGAAGCGCTGTAAATCATCTACCTTGTGAATTAATTCTGCTCTGCTAAGCAGAAATTGCTAAATGGTGCTGAATTATAGGAAGTGGTTTTATGAGATAGATTCTTCCTCCCCTGAGATTTGGCTGAGATTAGGGTTTTTTTAAGTAAAAGAACTTCAAATTGGGCAAATCACAGGCTAAAAAATTAGAAATGTTGCTTCCACAAAGACGACCACCATTGCCCGAGGAAATAAAAATGATTATAATGTCATTTTTTTACTGTCAAAACCACATTGCAATAATAATCATATTTCAAAAACTGTCCTTATCAAAGGGTACATACAGTCAATTTAACTAATACATTGTCTGTTTAAGTCTTATACTGATTTGTGTTATTGATACAGCTAATAAATGATACATTTTTATCATAAAGATTTTAACATGATATTTTAAGTTCAATATTTATATTGATTTCATACAAGTGACTGGTTTATCACTGTAATTTTGGTTACCTGTGTGGCTTCAGAGAACTTTCAGCCTTTCATATCTACTCCAATTGGAATGCAATATATTTTTGCTGCTGAAACGAATTGCAGTTTTGTATGCTATTGATTCTGGTTAATGAAAACATTGTTGCTATCCTTTACTATAATGGGTTATGGAGGCAACTGCCAGAATTTTATGATTATGGGCATAGATTTCTCTAACACATTTCATAGTGTACAGAAAAAAGGTTTCACGTGGTACAATAACAATATTAGCAATTTTGCTGACATTCCCATGGGATTTGATCATCAACGTACAACTTTAGAAAGAAACAGGGTGGAACAAAATAGGAAGGTACACAAATACCTTTATGGGCACTACCTTCTACTGGTAAACTGCAAAAGAATATGCCTTTAAATAATCTATTGAATTAAAATGGATGAGTATTGTTGTTTGATATATGGGTACGTCTACACTACAACCTTCTTTCAGAATAAGCTTTTCTGGAAGTGATCTTCCTGAAAAGCTTATTTCGAAACAGAAAGTCCACACATAAAAAGCACAACGAAATAGCGATTTGCTATTTCGAAAGATAGTGTCCATACTGAATTGACACTATCTTGTATGTAAGCCCACCCAGAACCAGTTCAGGCAGGGCATTAGGTCAGCAGTTGCTTCCGGATGCTTCTGCCTGAGGCTATGTCTATGCTATAGAGTTTTTTCGGGAAAAGCTGCCATTTTTCTGAAAAAAAAATTCATTTACATCCATACTGCAATTGCATTCTAATGACATTTTTTTTTAAAGAACAGAGGGGTTTTTCTGACAGCGGTAATCCTCTTTCTACGAGGAAGAACTTTCTTCCACTATTTGATCTGAGGAAGTGGGTCTGGCCCACGAAAGCTCATCATCTAATAAACCATCTTGTTAATCTTTAAAGTGCTACATTGTCCTGCATTTTGCTTCAGCTACCCCAGACCAACACGGCTACATTTCTATCCTTTTCTGAAAGTGCTCTTTTAGAAAAAGGCGTGTGTGGACGGGGAAAAGGGTTTTCTTTCAAAAGAAGAGGCCTCCGGAAAATAACACAGGTGACCTGGTGGCCACTCTGTCCAAAGTAATCACAACTTTATAGTTCCTGTCTCCTGGCACCTCTTAAAGCTGCAGGCATCCTGGACAAGCCTTGTGGCAGGAAGCTGGCCCTGGAGAGTTGACTCTCCCTCTCACACCTGCCCCTACTACACAGAGCTCCACCAGATCCTGGGGCATGGGAAAGCTGTTTCCCCACCTGTCGTGGTGGACTCCAGCCTGGAGATGCCCGTCATCACCCAGCCGGAGGTCACAAAAGAGGAGGAGGACAATAAGGGACAGCAGGAGGAGAAAGACGACACGGCCACTGTGATGCTGTCCCTGGAGCCAGTTGCTGGGAGCCAGGATGTCTCTCAGGCATCATGTGATGCCGAGGAGGGATCTTCAGGTGAGTGCTCTCAGTATGTCACACGCACAGGGCAGGGGAGGCGGGCGCAGAGGGGGAGGGATGCGAGTGTCACTCGGCCTGCTTAGTCTGGACATTGTGCTGCAGTCCATGCACGTGGAACCACGTGCAGCATTATTGTGTGCCATGCGGACTCCACAGGTAGCCTTGAGACCACCCAGGCTACTGCTCCCAGGCTCAGGGGAGGCCACACGCACATCTGGCCCCGGGGAAGAGGGCGATGCCCTCTCATCACCTGCCATGGCTAGAAGCAGGCTAGCTATAAGGGCGCAGGCACAACCCCAGACACACTGAGGAGTGTCGCACACAGCACACAGACGTGCCTGCACATGTGAGTGCTCCTGCGGACAGCACTGTGAGGCACAGGTGTGTGTGCAGGCCACAGGGAGGGCCAGGCTGCTCCTGGCTCCTCTGCTGTCCATGGGATCCCACTTTGGCTGGACACTTCCCTTGCCTGATTGTCCATGAGTGGTGGCAGTGGCCAGCATGGTTCCCTGGGCACCTCCGGGCCCCAGTGAGACAGGGCCTGCTGTGCAGGCCACACATGGCCTTGCTCCTGGGATACTCCCCATCCTCTGGCCCGAGGACCATTGGTCGCTGCTCACAGAGAAGGGCACGGCCTCAGGGACAGTGTCTGCAGGGATGACCGACCACCTCTCCCTCTTTGTATTCTCCACAGCTGTACCAGCCGAGACTGAGGGGCGAGCCATGCCACCCGAACCAGCCACCAGACCCTGGGGCACCCCTGGTGCAAGAGAAGCTGATGAGGCAGCATGTGGGCGTCCTGCGTGACATGCAACAGACCCTGGCGCAGAACGTCCAGGAGGACGCAGACTGACGGACCCACATGTGGGACCAGCTTGTGTGGCAGGGTGATAACATGTGTGGCATCATGTGGGAAATGATGACACACCCAGCTGCTGTTGCTGCTTCTGCCTACCACCTTCTTGCACTCCCTGCTATACCCATTCTCCCTCCCCCTGCCCCCTAAGCGATGCCCATGCCCCCTCCCCAAGCAATGAACGTGCCTCTGCCCCCCCCCCCATCCCTGACCGTGCTCCAGCTCCCCTTCCTGCCCACCCACCTGTGGTCCCCGGACCCACCAAATCCCAAGTTCAGTGAGGTCCCTGCACCCAAGGTGGGACATTCAGCCACCCCCCATGCCACTCCCAGTCCTGAGCCCCCCCTTCAGGTTTGGAGTCCCCTTTCCCCTCCCAAGTTGTATTTTTTGAAAGACAAAAGTTTGTTGTGTTGAAATCCAAAGAGGTGTGTTTATTCAGAGGTCAGGGAAGGGGCAAAGGGAGGGGTTATGGTGGGAAAGGGATAGTGGAGCAAGGCACAGGCCACTAGTGGGGAAGCCCTGGGGAAAATTACTGGGGACCTTAAGTGAAACTCTCCCTCAGGGCCTCTCAGAAGTGCACCCTGGAGTGACGGGCCTGGCAGATAGCAGCTGTCCACGGCTGCTCAAAGGGTTTTCCCAACCTTAGGAGGAAGTCCTCCCCCTTCCTCTCCACAATGTTGTGGAGGACACAACATGCTGCGACCACCTCGGGGATGTTGTGCTCCCCCACTCAAGGTGGGTCAGGAGGCACCTGAACCACACCTTGAGGCAGCTGTAGGTGCACTCCATCTGCATCCTTGCCTGGTTGAGGTGGGAGTTGAATTGGTCCCTGCTGGGGTCCATGTGGCCGGTATACGGTTTCATTAACTACAACATGAGGGGGTAGGACGTGTATCCCATGATGCACAGTGGCATCTGCACATCCCCACCTGCAAAGTCATGATGGGGGAAGAATGTGCCCACCTCCTGCTTGCCGTAGAGGCTGGAGTTGCAAAAGGTACGGGCGTTGTGTGCCCTGCCCAACCACCCGACAAAAATGTCCATGAATTGTGCATGGTGGTTGACCAAGGCCTGGCGCACCATTGAAAAGTGGACCTTCCAGTTGGTATACTGGGCCGCTCGATTTTCAGGTGTGCAGATTAGAATGTGGGTCCCATCTATGGCTCCTCTGCAGTTTGGGAACCCCAGGTGGCAAATCCTGTCCTGATAGGGTCCAGGTCTCCCAGGCGGATGACCCTGTACAGCAGGATGGAGTTGATGGCCCTCACAACCTGCAGAAGGAGACAGACAGACACACAAAACAGAGAAAGAGAGGGAATGTCTGAGCCTTTGGGAGGTGCCTGTCCCCTCCCCTCCCAAAACTCCCCCCCAAAACTCCTGAAGCCACCTTCCACAAGGCCTCCCCACTAGCAACAGGGCTGCATGAGGGTGGGACGACATAACCCCCGCAGGGATCGGGCTTCCCTCCCAAACCCAGGCCCTCCTGCCTCCGCAACCCCCCCCTTTCCCTAGGGACCCTCTTTTCCAGGATGCCGTGCCACACACCATGCAGGGACTGCAGCCTGAGAGTGCCTTACCTCCATGAGGAGGGCCCTGACGGTAAACTTCCCCACGCCAAACTGGTTGCCCACCGAGTGGTAGCTGTGGAGGGTGGCGAACTTCCAGATGCTGATTGCGACCCACTTCTCGAGGGGGATGGTGGGCCGCAGGGGAGTGTCTTATTGATGGAGGGCAGGGGCGAGCCAGACACAGAGTTCCAAAAAGGTGGCCTTCCACATGCAGAAGTTTTGGAGCCACTGCTGGTCATCCCACCTTTCCATGACCAGGTGGTCCCACCAGGGGGAACTGGTGTCCCACCTCCAAAAACGCCTCCCCACTGTGGTGTGCAGTGGCAAGGGTATTGCTCCCGCACACAGGGAGAGGGTCTCCAGAATGAGCTCTGAGTCAAGCTCATGCAGGGCCAGGAAGGCAGCCTGCACAAACTGCTGCAGAAACTGCAGCATGGCACTGTGGGGCCATCACATGCCTGGGGCAGCTCTGGCTCCATGGTACAAAGACAAAAGCTGTGGCATCCAATAGCAGGCTCTGCAAGAGCTTTGCTGTCCCTCGGAGAGGTAAGCAAGCATACAGCAAAAGCAGAGAAACGAGTGTTCATGGGGTCCCTTTAAGCGCGTGTGTCAGCTAGGCTTCGGAAGCAACTGGTGACTTAAAGCCCTGGCTGAACTGGTTCTGGGTGGTCTTATATGAGAGATAGTGTACAATCAATGTGGATGCGATCTTTCGAAAAAACAGATCCCTTTTTCAATGTGCTTTGGCAGTGTGGATGCTCTCTTTTGGAAGAATTTTTTTTGGAAGATCTCTTCCAGAAAAGCTTCTTCCGAAAAAAGCTGGCAGTCTAGACATAGCCTGAGATGCGTGCTTAAAGGGACTCCCCGGACAGCCTTTTCTCAGCTTCTTCTGCTTGCTTGCCTACCTCTCTGAGGGTATGTCTAGACTACATGCCTCTGATGACAGAGGCATGTAGATTAGGCTACCCGGCATAGGAAAATGAAGCGACGATTTAAATAAATAATTGCTGCTTCATTTAAATGTAAATGGCTGCCGCGCTGAGCCGATCAGCTGTTTGTCGGCTCAGCGCTGTAGTCTGGATGCTCTGCGGTCGACATCAAAGGCATTTTTCGACCTCCCCGGTAAACCTTCATCAGTGTTGAACCGACAAAGAGCTGATCGGCTTAGCGCGGCAGCCATTTAAATTTAAATGAAGCAGCAATTATTTAAAATCGCCGCTTCATTTTCCTGTGCCGGGTAGCCTAATCTACATGCCTATGTCGCCAGAGGCATGTAGTCTAGACATAACCTGAGTGCTCTGGTTGCCCTGCCTTTGGAGCTGAAGCTGCCTCTTGGCATGCGATGGCCCCACATGGCCATGCTGCAGTATCTGCAGCAGTTTTTGCAGGCTGCCTTCATGGTCCTGCATAACCCCAACTGGGCCCTAATTGGCTGCTATATGCTCCAGCTGCTATCTCCACAGCCCCAGCTCTTTCCCAGGGCTGGATTTAACCCTTGGTAGAGCAAGTTTGAGGCAGATGCCCTGTCAGACAGGGGTTCTCAAACTTGGACACAGTGACCCTCCATAAGCTAAAAAAACAAAACCAACTGTGCCTCCCCTAGTTTATTAAGACAGCACCAAGAACTGAAAATCCTATACTTGGAAGAATATAAGTAAGAAAGTAGAACAGCTTTGATATAGTCAGAGTACAGGTGTCAGAGGATTAATTTTGTGCTATCTCACAGCTTTTTTCCAAACGAGTACAAATCACAGCAAGTGAAATAAAATTGCACAAGCATTCTAGAAAATCATAACATCAAACAGTAACAATTTGTGTCAGGATTCACACAAATTCACTCTCATTCACTCAATAGGATGAGGGAGCTTGTTTCCGTGTTGCCCTCACTCAGAGGTCGGCTTCATAGAGGCTAAAGCCAGAAGGGACCAGTGTAACCTCATGCACGTAGCAGGTCACTGAACCTTACCCACCCACTCCTGCAATAGACCTATAACTTCTTCACATGTGCAGCAAGAATGGTAAGGCACTTACAATCTGATCAGGCTCCTGGAAAGTTGGCAAGAGACTCCTTGGATGGTCAAAAAGCAGTCTTTTTGCAAAGTTAAATCTGACTGCACTAATGAGTTTTTCAGTAAAGAAAAGTACTATTTGAGCTTTTCTTGGTTATGGTGCTCCAGACTTACTTTCTTTACTACATTTACATTTGGACTGAATGTGATTTATACACCATAGAATAAAAAATACATTTCACAAGAGAGGTAATGTTCTTCACTCGAAAAAAGCTTTTGCTGTGTGTTTTGCAAAATGTAACTAATTTCACATACACTTTGAGTGATTAGATTTTGCAATTCAAAACATCTTTTACTCTTACGCTTGTATATATTTAAATGAAACAATTTGCCTCAGATGAGATGCTTCACACTCAATTATATCTAAATTTCTCATCTAAGACTCTTGATTTCAATCTTTGGTGTTTGAGCAACTATTGAGGTTGAAACAATGTGCAAAGGGAACGTTATTTTCAATTTGTGGAAATTATGGCTAGAACTGGGGCAGATGCAGTTTCTGAGCCATTGGTTCCTCTGAGCACAGAGAAATCTAGCGACTTGTGGGATGGCTGGTTGATTTTTATTACAGCTGTTGCTACCGACCTGAATGATATCAGTGCTGGAATGTTCCTAATGTGAACTGCTTCCAAGGATAGTTTTATAGATTAATTACCTCTTATGGTCTCTGATTCAGAAAAGCACTTAAGTATGTGCTTAAGTTCCATTAACTTACATTGGATTTAAACATGTTCTTAAAGTTAAACATATGCTTTGAATCAGGGTCACAGACAGTAGGACAAATTCCTCTCTGTGTTTAACCTGTGTTTAAACTGGACAAGAGGTTTAGGGGAATAAATGTAACCAAGGTATGATCTTATCTCAGTAAACTCTGATCTGGAATTAAGTAACTATAAAAAATTCTGGGATTCAAAATTTACACATTATGCAACTGATCTTCTTGTTGCATCTTACGAAGTGGAAGAAACTTATGCCCAAATAAATCTGTTAGGGTACGTCTACACTACAGCGCTAGTTCGAACTAACTTAGTTCGAATTAGTTAATTCGAACTAAGCTAGTTCGAACTAACGCATCTAGAACTAAAAACTAGTTCGAACTAGCGTTTTGCTAGTTCGAACTAGTAAGTCCACATTGAGTGGACTCTGAACAGGGCTTAATGATGGCCGGAAGCAGTGCCGGCAGGGCATAAAAGGAGGACTTAGAGCGTGGAGATACTGTCTCAGGCTAGCCGAGGGCTGCGCTTAAAGGGTCCCGACCCCCACCCCGGACACACAGTTCTAAGGGGTGCCCCGCTTGCAAAGAAGTTCTGGCTTGGAGTGCCCTGAGTGCCCACACTGGGCACATCACACCACTCGGCCATCAGCCCGGCTGCACTTGCCGCAGGCTGGCATCTGGGGAGAGGGGGCAATTGGGGGGCTGCAGGAGAGCTTCCACCCCCAGAAGCCCGCAGAGCCAGCCCAGTCCTCCCCATCGGGGGCTCGTGCCCCATTCCTCCCTCACCTTCTTCCACTTGCCCTTCCCTAGCCCCCCTTCTTATTGATGTACAAAATAAAGCTAATGTTTCTTCCAACATTGACTCTGTCTTTATTGAAAAAAACTGGGGGAGACTGGGAAAAGGAGGTGGGAGAGGGGAAGAGAAAGGCTGGGAGAGGGGAGGGCAACTAACATGATCAGGGGTTGGGAACAGGTCCCAGATGAAGAGAGGCTACAGAGACTGGGACTGTTCAGCTTAGAAAAGAGGAGACGGAGGGGGGACAGGATAGAGGTCTCTAAAAGCAGGGGTTGGGTGGAGAGGGTGCATTCAGAAAAGTTCTTCATGAGTTCCCATAAAGAAGGACTAGAGGACACCAAAGGAAAGGAATGGGTAGCAGGCTTGAAACTAGTAAGAGAAAGTTGTTCTTCTTCCCAAAGCAAATAGTTAACCTGTGGAACTCCTTGCTGCAGGAGGCTGTGAAGGCTAGAACTAGAACAGAGTTTAAAGGGAAGTGAGATCAAGTCATGGAGGTTGGGTCCATGGAGTCCTATTAGCCAGAGGGTAGGAGTGGTGTCCCTGCCCAAAGTTTGTGGAAGGCTGGAGAGGGATGGCACGAGACAAATGGCTTGGTCATTGTCTTCGGTCCATCCCCTCCAGGGTCCCTAGGGTTGGCCGCTGTTGGCAGAGAGGCTACTGGGCTAGATGGACCTTTGGTCTGACCCAGGACGGCCATTGTAAGCTCAGGGCTCAGGGTCGGGGGTCTCAGTGGACCCCCTTGATTTTCATGCACACCTGCTCCTGGGTGGCCAGGCTGGCAGCTCTCCTGCCCTAGACGGCCACTTTCCTGTGCCTAGTGCGGAGATCGTGGACGAGGTCCACGATGTCCGCACTAGCCCAGGAAGGTGCCCGCCTCTTGCGGTCCAGGGCAAGCTCCCGGGAGCCGCCAGCCTGGTCCCGGCAAGAGGGGGTGGGCTGGGGGGCATCGGGTGGGTGGCTCTGTGCCGTGCCAGGTGCAGGGTCTGCTAGCTGGGTGCTGGCAGGCTTGCACCTGGCACGGGCACCGTAGCCAGCCCGTGGCCCTTTAAGGGGTCCGGGGCCGGGAGGGGGGCATAGAGTTTCCCTGGTGTTGGCCAGAGTGGCCACCAGGGAAACCTGGGGAGGGCTAGCCTCCCACTAGTTCGAACTAAAGGGCTACACAGCCCTTAGTTCGAACTAGCTAGTTCGAACTAGGCGTTAGTCCTCGTAAAATGAGGTTTTCCTAGTTCGAACTAAGCGCTCCGCTAGTTCGATTCAAATTCGAACTAGCGGAGCGCTAGTGTAGCGCATAGGAAAGTTAGTTCGAACTAACGTCCGTTAGTTCGAACTAACTTTCTAGTGTAGACATACCCTCGGTTCTTAAGGTGCCACAGGATTCCTTGCTGGTTTTGCTGAAACAGACTAAAATGGTTACTCTTCTGAAACATTAGACTACATTTTCAAAGCAATGTGGGGAAGTCCTATGTGCATGATGTCCTTTGGTTTTAATGAGAGTTCCACAGCTAAAGCCCACAGCACTGCCTCAAAAATGTAAGGATTGGATTTTTAGCTAACGAGAGTGCCTCATGCAAAGTCATTTTACCACTGGGTATTGTGGAAGAACCACACCCTGGCTCCAAAAAGCCCCAAGTTCTGGGGGTATTAATATTCTAAACCCAGATCCAAATTCTACAAATGGTTTCTGTCGCTGTAGCGGGACAAACAGAATCTTGTATTTATGCATCCCCAAGATTTTGTGGTGATCCAAATCATTATCTGAATTGTTGAGGCTTGTGCAGATCCAATATCTTATCCCTACCTAGTTCTGCACCACCTAGGGTATAAATGAGAACAGACATAATTAATATGCTTTTTTAAATAGTATTTATCCAGAGTCGGTTTGTAATATTAAAGCCACTAATCAGATTAATATCACACAGGGATAATGATTACACATACCGGCTACGTCTACACTGGCATGATTTTCCGGAAAACTTTTCCGTTAAAAGTATTTTTGGAAAAGAGCATCTAGATTGGCATGGACGCTTTTCCGCAAAAGCACTTTTCGCAGAAAAGCGTCCGTGCCAATTTAGACGTGCTTTTGCGCAGAAAAGCCCCAAACGCCATTTTAGCCATCGGGGCTTTTTTGCACTAAACAGTATTGTACTGTCTACACTGGCCCTCTTGCGCAAATGATTTGCACAAGAGGGCTTTTGCCCGAACGGGAGCAGCACAGTATTTCCGCAAGAACACTGATGATCTTCCATGAGATTGTCAGTGTTCTTGCGGAAATTCAAGCGGCCAGTGTAGACAGCTGGCAAGTTTTTCCGCAAACTTGCCAGTCTAGGCTCAGCCACCTAGTGAGGTGTCATTAAGCAAAATGAGAAAGACAAACTCACCTGTTCCTTCCAAGGTAGGACAATGTAGTCTTACAAGCACATAAAATGCAAACTGATAGAACAATAAGCTTTAAAGTCAAGACTTTCTCAAATCTATGCTTTGTCCCATTTAGCATTATTGTATACATTTAGTTTAAACTCAGGAATCTGTATAATATATGATATTACAACTTATCCTGGCAATGCAACACTGAGGAAGGTGTGCAATTAGTCATCCTAAGTCCAAATCCTGAACAAAAGAAAGTATACTTTAAGGTTATGTCTACACTGCAGGCTTCTTACGCAAGAACTGTTTTACGCAAGAGTGCGTCCACACTGCCATATGCTTTTGCGTAAGAGATGTGTTTTTGCCCAAGAGTGTCCATGGCAGTGTGGATGCTCTCTTGCGAAAGAAAGCTCTGATGGCCATTTTAGCCATAGGGGTTTCTTGTGCAAGAAACCCCTGTTGCCCATCCACACTGCCTTCTTCCACAAGAGCTCTTGTGCAAGAGGGCTTATTCCTTGTGGGGAGAGCTTGTGCAAGAAGCCCTCTCCTATGATGCTTTATTGTAAATTTACTTGCACAAGAACACACGTGCAGTGTAGACGCTCTGCAAGTTTTTGTGCAAGAATGGCCATTCTCGTGCCAAAAGCCTGCAGTGTAGACGTAGCCTAAGAGAAGTTTATCTCTTGTCATTTTGGAAAGCTTTGGCTTGTATCTGTAAAGCTAATACTATAAAGTTGTATTGTGTGAAAGGCGCTTATACTTTCTGAACTCTGCAAAAATCAGAAAGAAGCTATGTTTTAAGTTGCATTATAGAAATATCTATAGAGAATTTTTCAGGTTCTGCAATCTGTTTCTAGAGTCATAGTAAAAAAATGCTGATAATCTACCAGAGATGTGGAGGAGTTACCTACAGGTGTGCGTTTTGCCACTAGGAAAGCTTTCAAGTACCCCAGACATCTTCTGGATTGACTCAGAGTAGAAGATGGAAATTTGGCTCAATGGCTTTTCCTCTTTGAAGGTCTGTATTAAAATCTGCCTGGCTTGTTCTTAAAAGAAGCAGTGACTTTTCCACTTCATAAATTGACCACTATGGCTGTCCCAGTCTCTGGAACTGTGATATTTTTGTAAATTGGGAACGAGACGCTTTAGCTGGTGTAACAGGGTGGCACTCGTCTCTCACAAATGCTCCCTTCTGGCTGAGCGCATGTGCCTACACTGTTTGTTAGCCAGAAGCCTCTTCTGCAGCTTAGCCCTCCGGCCAAGTTGAATCCTATGTGAAGCAAAACCCTTCTGGAGTACACGTCTACCAGAGGCCTGTGTCTGTGACCTGTGCTAGTGTTCCTCAGTCTGTTTCCTCACTCTGAAAAGAGAAAAACTTAAAAAACAACAAATAGTCTAGTATCACCTTAAAGACTAACAAAACATGTAGGTGGTATCACGAGTTTTTGTGGGCGTAACCTGAGGAAGTGTGTTGCGCCCACGAAAGCTCATGATACTATCTGCATGTTTTGTTAGTCTATAAGGTGCTACTAGACTATTTGTTGTTTTTTAAGTTTTTCCTGTTACAGACTAACTCGGCTACCCCCCTGAAGCTTTTGAAGAGAGAGGTACTCTCAGGACTTCCCTTCCTGGTGGCAGTGTCTTTACCCTTCCCTCAGGACCCATCAGAGTCCACCTTCATTAGCCACATAGAGTTGCCCTGGTGCTGCCACTCTCTCACCCAGGCTAGGTCAACACTGTAGCTTTTTCCGATCACTTTTCCAGAAGAGGCTTTTCCGCCATTTGGCCCCATATAGACGGGGCCAAATGGTGGAAAAGTCTCGTCTTTCAGAGAAGCCCTTATTCCTCATAGAATGAGGTATACAGGGCTCCCTGAAAGAGTGTGTTTGTTCTTCCGCCAAAAAAAAAAAAAAAAAAAAAAGCAGAAGAGCAAGCACATTCCTTGGATGTGGCAGAGATTTTCTGGGATACTGTAGGTATCCCAGAAAACCCCCACAGTGTAGACGTTCCCCCAGTCAGTCACCCAGTTAAAACTACAGCAGGGGGCTTTGGAGTCCAGGCAACTTTTCTGAAATCTCAGATTCTAATAGGATGGTAGGAAATAGTTGCCCCTCGGACTAATGTGCAAGTGTATTGATAGCTATTGCTGTAGGTTAAAGGTTGGATTACAGTTTATAAATATCTGTGTTGAGGCAAAACATGCTGGTTGGCTCTTAAATCCAGCAAAGGAATAATAAGACTGTCTGGAAGTTGAAAGCAGAAAAAATTCAGATAGGAAATGAGTAGAAAAAATGTAACAATAAGAGTAATTAACAATGGGAAGACCTTTCTCAGCATAGTGGATTATCCATTACGAGCAATTTTAAAATCAAGATTGGATGTTTTTCTAAAAGATCTGCTCCAGTTCAAGGAGGAATTATTTCAGGGAAGTTCTGTGGCCTGAGTGATGCATGAGGTCAGAGTAGATGATCATTGTGGTCCCTTCTGGCCTTATGAATCTACGTGTTTATCTGTAGACAGGCTCGACTGACAGCGGGAAGGAAAGGAGAGGGGCAAAGTGGATAAGTGCCCCAGTGCCTGGTGATTCAAAATGGCCTGGGGCACCATGCAATTACAGCAGCAAGAGCTCTGATCCCTTTTAATCATCATTGGAGCCCCGGGCGGTGCTAAGGTCTGGCTGGGGGGAGCATGGCACTGTCTTGGTGGATTAGCTGTCCCGATCCTCATCCCTTCTGCGTGAGGCCACATCCTTCCTGGGAACCTGGAACTGGGTCCCCCTGCCTTTGCCCAGGGGCCCCGCAATTCTGTCGGTGCCCCTGTCTATATAATGATGCTAGTAAAAATAGGGCTTCTCATGATGTAAATGCTTCCTTTTTTTGTTTTAAAGATCATTTGTAGGGATGGTGTGAATAGATTTTAGGTACATCTACACTGAACACCCCCCCTCCCAAAGAAAACGGATGGAAGCACATCTCAGAGGGTGCCCAGCTCACTTGTGCTTAGGCTATGGTGCTAAAAAGAACAGCGTAAATATTCCCACTTTTCCTACAGCCCAGCCACTGAAACCCAGGTCAAGTGAAAATGGCTACACTGTCATTTTTAGCCCTGTAGCACAAGCCCTGGAAGCCCAATCAGTTGATCTGAGCTCCAAGACTTGCTGCTGTCAGTGGTTTCTTGCCGTGTAGATGTTTACCCTTCAGACCCTTCCAGGAGGGGGATGTCTATCAGTGTTTCAGCAGCCTTGGTATTATATTAACACATGCAGCTGCTGCTTATCTTCATCTTCCACAACCTTGTACTACTATTGATGCAGCCATTGGAGCCAGTCCTTTGAAAACCCTGTCTAACGACATTAGGACCTGATGTCTGATTTCCTGGCAGTTGTCAGACCTTCAAAGTATTTCTTTTTACCGAGAACTGAGACAACTTTTTGGATGTGCTTGAAATACTCAAACAGTTGCTCACATGCAGCATGCTTTAACAGTGCAGCTTCCACGCAGGAATTAGAATAATTATACATGTGTGAAGTGCTATTAGACACCAGAGATTTGGATTTTGGCACACAAGATCAAAATAATCCTATAAAGAAGCACTAAGGCAGGGATTTGTTGACCTTTATATTTATAAGAATTGTTGATTCAATAAAGGCCCTCTGTGAAAAAATCCAGTCTGCCTGAGCCAATTATCAACAGGCAACCAACCCATCACAAACCTCCGCATGCTTTGCCTAAAGTGGGTTATGCGAGGACTCTCTCTGCTACATCAGACAGAATATACTGAGCCAGTTAAGACTCTGTGGAAAGATGAAGGAAGCAGGAAAGTTGAATGAATTAATGCTTAGGAGTTTTCAGCTCTATTAAAAGAAATAGAAACACTTGAGAGAGAGAAATTTCATAAATATGAGCAGAGAGAATAATTTAACGTTAACTCTAAAACGGCTGAATTGCTCAACTACATTTAAGCACCCCCTGGTCTGTCACATGAAAAATGAAAAGCTTTGATGTCTAGGAAGTAATGGAAACATTGCCAACCTAGCTTCTAAGAATATGTGGGGGAGAGACGTCTAGCAAAAGTGAATGTGGTTAGATGATGCAGTATAGCATTGGGTGCGGTGGGAATTGCCATAATGATATTGAGACAATTAGCTTTGAGGAGTCTGGACAGCTAGGAGAAAATCAAATTGAATGCTGATCATCAGGAAAAAGGGAGCAAAAATGTTATCTGTGCAATCATTGTCTGTCAGATTAAACTTAAGTTCCTAGTAAAACTGGGTGCATCTTATTCTATTTTAAAAATTCAGTGGAATAAGTCAATAAGACATTGGAATAAATATTAACGCCTCAACACAGCAAAGCACTTTAAGCATGTGCTTAAATTCTATTGACCAGATGAGCTGGCTGGCTTTTCCATTTCTAACTTCCAGGAGTCTGTGATAATGACACAAAAGATTTGTTTTAATTAGGAGTGATTTAAATTTAAGTTTTGTGGTGAAGAGGGAAGCAGTATTAGATTTAAGAGACCAACTGAAATTATGCTGTGTTAGACATGGTGTGTCTCCTGTCACATGCCTTGAAACTATGCCTTTTGTTTTAATTAAAACGTTATTGTTTGTTATGTGTCTATAATATAAAAAGAATGACAAAATGATTTCTTGCAATATCATTCTTATTCCAGTAAAGTTCAGTTTCTTGTGAATAGAATAAACAATACCCAAGAAAATATCTACAAATACAGTACAGAAAATATTGCATTCAATTGCAGAGGAAATTAGAACTTTTATTGTTGTTTGTTATAGTCTAACCTATTCACAAACAATATAGTCTGTGGAGTAACACAAGCATCAGTTCAGATATCAATGTTGTATATGTGTGGGGGGAGCTGACAGCAATTGTGAAAATATGTACACATATTCGAATAGGATATTTGAATAGGATACTTGAGTATGATTGAGAAGGCAGATATAGAAAAGGAGAGACCCGGTGAGTTATTAGTAGACCATCTATGGGATGGGAATTAGGATTGGGAGATATGAATTCATGAAAGCAGAAAAGGTAAAAATTGAGCCACTAGTTCTGCTCCAAACTCAAAGCTGAATACACTAAGACAGCAGCAAGAGACAAAGGCCCATGAAGTGTTTTCTATTGCACACATAGCTACTGCCTATATTCGAGGCATGATGTTTATTGTTATTATTACTCTTGCTTCATATTTTTATTACCTTAACAAGACCGTAATATGCTGTTTTTACTCTGCATCGCTGTGACCATCAAGAGAACAATTGGAAGAATTTACTATAGTGCTAACTAAACACAGGAGAAACATTGAGGGACCATGGAATGGGAATATGGCTAACTGAATGGCACAGCGTAATTTTGGGTGTCCAGAAGGGAGGAAACCTGGAGAAAGGACACAAAATGAGGAATACCCCTCTAGCATTTCTAATATTGTTGCATAACCATGATATTATATTAGCATTTGAATCCCAAGTATCTTCTGTGTGCTTGTTAGGCCTGATAGCTAGAAAATTCTGAGGAACAGAAGAAGGGAGCTTCAGCACACCCACACCCATTGAAGATATAAAAGGAAACAGCTCTCTTCTGAGTAACAAGGTTATAGGATAAAACCCAAACCTCAGTGTGAACAATAAGGGGCCTATGGGTCTGATTGTAATGAGGAGAAAATGCAAGACAAATGTATTTGCCAAAGCTTTTCTTATTGCCTTTCTTTTTCGTTACACTGACAAACAGACAGACAACCCCCCCCCCCCCCAGACTGCACTATATGCATACTTAGAGTTCAACTTAGAGTGGTGGAATCTCCCTCTCTGGAGATATTTAAGAACAGGTTAGATAGACATCTGTCAGGGATGGTGTAGGTGGAGCTTGGTCCTGCCTTGAGGGCGGGGGGCTGGACTCGATGACCTCTCCAGGTCCCTTCCAGTCCTATGATTCTATGATTCTATGATAAATCTTATGGGTGAAATTCTGGCCCCATTGAAATCCATGTCAAAACTCCCAATGATCTTAATGGGGCCAGACCTTCACTGTAATGGTGTTGCCTGAACAAAGTCTGTGGGATTTGGCCCTTAATGTTGGTGAAGTGGTTTCGGGAGCTCAGATGAAAGGTATTGAAGGTTTACCAGTATCATTATTAATTAGCTAAATGTCTTGACTTTTCCATGTGGTACTGATGCATTAATGATACATCAAGTTCAGAGAGCCCACCGAGAGAAAGCAGTGTGTTCAGTGTTAAATCCGTTTTCACTGACTAGATTCCAGTACAAGAGGACTCATTAGATGATATTTTTTCTCATTAGTAAAAGGTGCCTAATGTTTGTTTTTCAGCCTACATTGGTCTCTCTGAAACATTTTTCAAAGCGCATTATCTACTTTCACCTTGTGAGAATGCAGAGAGCATTTAAAATATTGGAAAAGTCATGTTGTCCAGTGTTTCTAGGGCACTCAAGTAAAGCAGCTCTCTGCTGGAATGTTTTTGGTATACTTATGTTTAACTGCATGCTCTTAATACGGTCTGGAAGCACAGATCCAAAGCCATCACTGCTTTGTGGCGAGCCACTGGAGCACACAGAATTCCTTTGGCTAGTTTATGAAATGGGAGAGGAATCATATCCTTTTTTTCTCATAGCTGCTTACATTATATGACTGTACGTTCTCTTCTAAGCTTTCCTCCCCCGCAGTCATGTTGTTATACTGGCAAATTCCTAAGTATATGTTTCATTTGCACCATGTTGTTTTTCGAATGCTTTGACAGGTATGGTTCATCTTTCTCTATTTCATGGGAAGCCTTACTGATTTTTGTTTTTTGATGCAACAGACAAACCGCAGTTTTGCATTTCTTAATCTCATACTCACGTACATGCGCATATTGGAGTTAATAACATATTTACACGAGGATCATGTTAATTGTTCCTGTTGTTAGTGAATTGTAGTGCTGCAGGTATGTATTTATCCTCAGTACAGGTTCCCTCTTAAACTCTCTATCAATCCTGTTCTGATTTCAGAGGGGATGCTTGGGTGTGAAAGTTAAACACATGATGAGCAAGTCTTTGTAAAATTAGGGTCTAAGAAGGCTTGTCAATCTCAGTACATGATCATGGCCTCCCTACTGTCATGGTTAATGAGTGTTGTTCAGAGGGATTGCAGTCCATTTCCTAGTAGACTGGTATTCACGTCATGAGAGGTACATTTGTTCAAGCACAACTGAAGGTTTCCCAGAGTTAATTCCAAAGGAAACAAATGTTCATCCCAGAATTTCTTCCTTTGTTGTCCTGGAGCTAATCGTGGAAGCAGGTTTTTTGCCTCCCTGACACTTTTTCAGATTTCATTAGGTAGCTCTTTTCACTCATCTCTCTTCCACTGCATTCACTTTAGACTTCTTATCCTTGACTTCAAGGCCTTTCATAATTGCCTCTACCTGCTTTCTGTGCCCTAGCCTCATTGTAGGTCAATCCCATATGCCCCTTATCTCTGTCAATGGTGCCCTCTTTAACATTTGTCCACTTTTCACACAAGCACATCTGTCTTCTGCCATGCTGGCTTTTACACTTGGAATGTCCTTTCTGAGAGGAGCTGTAACCCTCTCCACGTTCATTTCCTTCCTAAATTCACATATTTACTGTGACACCTACAGGAAAATATCAGATGAGTATGGCAAGGAGGTGCATGCGTGTGAATAAGCCTAAACATCTTATTACATCAAAGAAAAACCTTACCGTGTTTAAAAAGGCTGCACTACCAAAATGTTGCCAATGCCCATCTTGAACACAGTTGACTCTCATGCGATATTCTTTTCCTTCTGTTATAATGCAAGTTTTTTAGGGCAGGGACCATGCATCCTTTGCATTTACAAAGCACCTAAAGCATTGCACCAGAACAAATGTTAAATAACAAATTTTCAGGAGTGATGGAATCCATTATTTGAGAATCAGACTCTCCAAGCTATTCCATCCAGAAATCATATTTAAGTGCATAATCAATGATTAAACTTTCAACAACTATCTGGCAGTTTTCAGCTTTCTTTCCTTTGCTATCAGGTAACAAACTGACTATGCAAATCATATCTTAAAGGGGAAAGAATGGTTTTGTGGTTGAGGCATAAGACTGGGAGTTGAGATATGGGGTCTGTGCTGTTCTGCTGATGATTTTCCGTGTTAACTGCTGGACATCTGAACCATTACTCAGGAAGTATCTATGTTATTATTAAGTATGTGGTTAATTGCTCTCCTGACTCAGGGTCTTAATGCCCCTGGCCTAAGTTTCTTCATTTGAAAAATGGGGTGATTTCTTACTCACATGTTTGGCCAGTCTTTTACAACTAAAGTGATTGGATCAAATTGCCAAGGCAAATGTTCCCACTTTTGTGAGATTTATGCATAGTCCAGAATTTCACCATGTTTGTGATGGAGTCAATGACATTTTTTTCTGCATTCTCAATATCCATCTGTGAGAACAAAGGAAATCATCCCGGAGGAAAAAAACAACAACCTATTTTTAATTTTCATCAAACCAGTGAAAAATGTGAAGAGAACCTGTGAAATGTGGTGTTCTTTTGCAACAACTGTTATTTTTGTTAGTTTTGCTGGAAATCAGAATATTTTTCTTCACACTCCTAAATAGAATGTTTTTTCGTTGCTTTCTATGCTTCTTTTCAGCTAAAATGCAGTATAGAGGCACACATAAATACACACATTAGCAGGTTGTAGGTGTCATTAGTGAAAGAACATTTATGTGGTAAGACAAGCAGTTCCTTGTGGGGCTGAAGGCTGGAGTATGTGGTAAGCATACACCAGGTCTGGTGGCTTCTCCCGCATGGATCCTTGATTTTGCACTACGATGTATTTTCACTTTGGCTGCATTCGTTGTTTCAGGATACCAACCTATACTTTGCTATTTTTCTTTTGGTTGGTAGCAGCTCTGGAACAAACTAATCTTCTTGCTGTTGAATTCAGGCAAACAGAGCACAGACCCCTTCAAAAAGCTTACATTGAAGTCATTGCCCTCGGGGCTGTCCTTAGCATTTATGAGGCCTTCTGCCAGTGTGGGGCAACGTAGGCTATTGAACCATAGCACTGCTTTGATTGGATGCCGAGGGAGCACACAGCTCTCACCATCTTGTGTGCAATCAGCACACGCCTCACTTCACATGCCCTTACTTTAAGTGAATGTCACTTTAGCAATATCAGTAGGGAAAAACCTATGGGTACAAAAAAACCCACAACAACAACAACCAGCAGAATCTGGCAAACCTGTACATGGTCATGGTAAACAAAATGTCTCCTGGGTCACACAGAGAAGCCCAAACGGCAGCATGTGTCCCTTGGGCCCCAGGTTGCTCTCAACTGCTCTACACAGTACTGTTAATCTGGTGCCCCAGTGTTCAATGGCCAGTGGGGGGAGGGGCGGATGATTTTTTTTTGTAAAGAGATGTGATTTTATTCTCTTCAGCAACTCACCACAGGTTGGACCTCTCTGACCAGTCCCAAACAAGGGAGTACGCCAGATGAGAGGAGGTTAGGGGTCTGGCCACCTGGCTGGCTCCGCTCCCTGCCCCGCTGGCTGTACTGTGCTGCTTGCCCTCTGCTCCCTGTTCCAGAGCTGCCGGCTGCCGGCCCCTCTGCACTGGATTCCCACTGAAAGATGCCAGGGATCTCTGGTTTTTAAACTAAGGTCCTAACACAGTATATTCAGAAAGCGACAGTATATACCTGGGGTTGGCAAATGCCTGTTCAATGGCTTCATTACCACTTGAAAGGCTCTTTCACAGGTTAGATGCTCTGCTAATAGGTCTGGCAGGTTTCTTCACTTTTAAGTTAACTTGACCCTTTCTGAAGGAAGCAGAGCCATGGAACAGGAGTAAGAAAAGTCAGGTAGGTGAACATTAAGACTCAGTGGTGCCCCAAATTTTCAGGTGCCCTATGTATCTGCTTATTCTGTGTATGGGTAAGAATTGCTCTGATTGCTCTGGTAAGCTTCTGTAAAACTAACAGCCTAGAAAAAATGGAAATGATATTTGTTATCTCCTGATGTCCAAAACTACTGACACATCTGATCTTCACTTTCCCTCCGCAACACTATTCTTGGCACGTCTAATTTTGCTTGCTCATTCAGGGCCTCTTTCCCACAACATGTTTTAATAAATTAATGATATATAGCAGGCATGCTCAATCAAGGCTTGCAAACTTGGTCACTGGCTTCTCCCAGAAATCGTGTTCGCTAGTCAAGTTGTCCAGTTATTCTATAGCTATTTAAGTCTTCATTCAATATGGAGGGTGAACTATGATTCTTTTTGTACACTGGCTTTCTTACACATCTTCTGGGCTTATCTTCCAACAATATGCCAACATTCAACTTGCTAAACTAGTTCAGAACTATGCTGTAGGCCTTCATATACAATATGTTCATCCTGACTGTATTTCCTGCTCAAAATGCAGCTAACTAGGCAGGAACAGGGTGGAAGATTGGCTGTTTGTGTTTTGTAGAGTCAGTTTTGCTTAGTGGCTAGTACACTAGACTGGGGCGCAGGAAACCTGGGGTGTGTTCTCAGCTCTGCCAATGACCAGCAGGGCAAAACATTTATACTCCCCATACCTCACTTTCCCCGTCAGTAGAATGGGGATAAAGATACTGTCCTTCTTGGTAAAGCACTTTGAGATCTCTGGATTGAAGGTATTACTATTGTTTTTTATGTTGTTTTACATTCTGCATATGGAAGTGATCATTTTGTGCTTCCGTTTTCATATGAAATTCAGGCAGGAAAGAGCAATAGATGTGGAACAAATTTTCCCCCAAGGAAATTATAAAACAAACTTTTCTTTCAGTGATTTCTTTTGTTACCTAATCTAAGATTGCTTATAAATTTCCAGTTACCACCTTTAGGATTGACAGATCCTTTGTCCCAGGATCAGGCCCAGCATTCAATTATTCTATGGATGGAAACCCTGATGTGCACAGATGCAACACTTCCCTTATAGGAACTCTTGTATATTTGCAAATATAGTTTATTAATACATTTAGCACAGTCACAAACTCCCCAATTTGTAAGATAGATAGGGAATGTACATCTGTATTTCCATGCCATGTACTCACACCTTCTATGAGGCTAACCTGCTTACTTGCCTACATACATATATATAAATGTATTGTTTCTTTGTATACTCCTTCTACAACAACCTGAGGTGTTAGCCATCATCTTCCTCTCACCTTTGCCTTTCCCATCATCACCAGTGGCCATCATTCTGGCACCTCCCAAGGACTGACTACATCTTCTCCTACTGCCCCTAGGCTGGGATGCCACTTTTATAATATGTTACGCTGATGTTGTTATGTTTGATGCATGTTCAGTCAGAGATGTTTGCTTGTCTCCTTATTTGTATTTTCTCACCTTACTAATGATGACGTGTCTTTTTCCAATAGGTCAGTATATCATTGATCTCAACTTATTATCATATACGTCAATTTGTTACTATGGGCCTTTTGTGGTTGTCTGCGGCGTTTATTATTTCTATCCTAACTAGTTATTCAGTCTGATCTTAACCAGTTATTTGGGGTTTTAGGTAATGATGTACCTGCTAAGTTTTAGGGTATTCTTGGAAACCCCTATACTATGGAAAGTTTCTCTATCTTATCATAATCTATCTAGGTGAAAGATTCCGAACATATGCAAGTCGTCTTTTGCTATCTGGATGAAAGGTCACAGTTAAAAATATTAACTTTGCCTTTGCTCAACATACACAAGGCCTATAAGTCCCTTGTATTACAGCCAAACTGCCAATATAAACCTACTGAAACTTATTATAATAAACATATAATCAAAACCATAAGGAAACATTTATATATATGTAGGCAAGTAAGCAGGTTAGCCTCATAGGCTAAACTTTGTGAATGTGATTCTGGAGTTTGGTGTATCTTTCACTGTCCTTCCTTTTCAAGTGTGGGCACTCTTATCTGTTGTGTATGGGGTTGTCATAGATATAGATCTTGTTGTTATAGTAACTGAGTTAGGTCGTTAGGGGTTGTCATGATTATGAGGGTTAGCCAGCAGCCTGGGGATTAAGGGGTTAACTACACCTAGCCAGGTGGAGTGACCAGTAGGAATGTAGGTGGGACTTTGAACCTGGGACAAAGGAATTTGGGTTTTTTCCTTTGTCCTTTTGTCTCTCTGAGAGAGTTCTCTGCAGCTACAGAGAGGGACAAGCATGTCTCTCTCTCTCCAAGACACCATTCTTCATTTTCTGTAAGTAGGGTAAAGTTTAGGTAGTTTCGTTAGGTTTTATTGTTTTAAGGATTGGATATGGGATCTGATGTCTGGCACTGCTTAAAAGATGTTTTGGCTTTTCTTTTTAACTAAGTTCTAGGCTCATGGAGTTTCTCCATGAGTATATTTTGTTACCTTCCCGTCTAGTCATTCTGCTTGCAACAGGAATATTGTTGTAATAATAAAAGTTCTTTCTTTTCTTTTTATTAACCTGTCATTGGTTAATGGTGTGCCCTGATTTTTATTTTAGGGGTGAGATTTCCCAAATGATCTTTCCCCTGGTTTCTTTAGCAACATTTGGGTGGTGGCAGCGGAAGTTTTATTCCCAAGATCTAGGTTTTTAAGATTATGGGGGAAGTTTTATACCAAAGCCTGGTAGATAAGGCTTTGGGGTACACTTGCTGGCCCCCACTTCTGCATTTATCATGCCAGAGTGGGGAAGGAGCCATGACAGGGGTTAACCCAGCCAGTTTTGGCTGGTTCTTCTAGCTAGTTCTATGTTATGGAATAAATTGGAAATTTGCAACTACTGCAGCTCTCTATGTTTCAAGCGATTTCTTCCTAAACTCTGTAACTCCAAATGATATGGTAAAGTGGCGACAAGGGTCGGATCTGAGAATCCCATAGAGATGTTCCTTGCATCGCTAGGTTCATAACTTGGGACAATCCTGGGTCAACATGAGTGGCTGTCTTAACTTGCGTAGCAGTGATGGGCATGTTCTCTGTTCAAAGTAGAAGATTTCCTTCTGGCCACTATCTTGATGTTTGACTGGCAAAGGTAGCCTGAGAGACTATCTGCACTGCAATGCAGAGTGGATTTCCGATATCTGATCTCATATGTGTGTCCACAAAGCCACAATGCTCATTGTTGCATGTGTCTAGCAGCCAATGGTGGAATGCCTGTGCGTGGACCAAAAATTACAGTCAGAGGTCGATGGTCAGTGAGAAGTGTAAACTTCTCTCTAAACAGGTACTGGTGAAATTTCCAAATCCTGAAAATGATTCCTCATGCTTCACACTTGATTTGCACATAGTTAGTTTCTGTCTTGCTTAAGGTGCATGAAGCAAAAGGAATTGGTTTCTCTTCTTCCAAAGGCATAATGTGTGACAAGACCACTCTATACAGGGAAGCATCACAAGCCAACTGTAAAGATAAGGATGGATCAAAATGCGTCAGGACCTCCAAGTGCACATTTAACTTTGTTAAATGCAACACTACATGCTTCAATCCACTTCCAGGACTTGTTCTAGCCAACGAGTTCATGAAGTGGTTTTAGCAGTATGGCTAACTGAGATAAACTTTCTGTTATAGTTCGATAATCCTAGAAATGAGTGAAGTTGACCAACATTTTGAGGGGGTGGAGTCTTCATCATAGCCTTAACTTTTTCAGGAGCCTTATGATGTGTCCAAAATATTCAACAGAGGCTGAAAGAATGCACGATTGTCTTTGCAGGCTTGTAGGCCCTACTCTTCCAGCCTCTAAGTTCTTAAGGTGATTCTCCTCATTCCTGCCCATGACCAAGATGTCATCAAGCTAGCACTGGACTCTTGGCAAGCCACACAAGATCTGGCCCATAGCCTTCTGGAACAAAGCTGGGGTAGATGTTATTTTGAAAGGTAAGCAACAGTAACGATAAAGCCCTTTAAATGTCACAATAGTCAATAGCTCTTGGGACTTTTCATCAACGTGCATCTGTAAATACGCTTGATTCAGATCAGTCTTGCTGAACTTTTGTTCCCCAGCCAGGCCCACAAAGTGGTAATTGATGCGGGGAAGAGGATATTGTTCTGGGTTAGCAGTGACGTATCCTTGCTTCCAGTTTTCTTCAACTGTGCTTTTCTCTTCCTGGAAGTTCATTTGTATCAGAGTCTTCTGGCATTGACTTATGTGAAATGTAATCGGGTCCAGAAATATTTCTGTGACTTAGTCTAAAATCTGTTAGCATAGGAAGAGTTTAATTTATAGTGTACTTGCAAATGGCAAACGTAAATATGCGAATGAACTTGAAATATGGCATCACACAATGGCTCACTAATTTGGCACTTGATTTTAGCTGCAGGGCTTTGGAAGCCCAAATTTCTCAAAATGTAAATGAATGTTTTGGCCCAGTTTATAACAGTAACTGTGAGACACACATGAGTGTGATTTCCAAACTCTTGTGTGCTGATTTAACATCTGTATTTAATGTTACGATTAAAGAATACATGAGAGCCAGCTCAGTGTGAGAGAGAGGCATTCAGGGAATTGGAAACGTACAAAGCAAAATAAGATACAGGCTGTTAGAAGCTCAGAACTTCTGCCCTTACAGCCCTGGCAAGTCTCAGGCTGGGAATTCACAGACACAGTGGATCATGTAAGAGTTCAAAAACAACAAGCTCCAGTGGCAGCAGGAGCTGTGCAGAACACAGAGGTTGCACTTCCCAGGGATTTGTGAAAGCACTCTGTTTGCTTTTACTGTGCGTGATTTTCTCCCAATGTACCCCAAATCTCATACAGTCAGAGAAATGTAGCCCATACAGCGCTACTGGATTATTTAGTGTGACTGCCTACACATCACAAGCCACTAACTCCTACCCAGTTTTCCCCTCATTGAGCCCAATAACCTGAATTAGACCCCAGTATACATGCAATTACAGACCAGTAAGTCTAACTTCAGTTCCTGGCAAATTAGTCGAAACAATAGTAAAGAATAAAATTGTGAAGCATGTAGAAGAACATAATTTGTTGGACAAAAGTCAACATGGTTTCTGTAAAGGGAAATCCTGTTTTACTAATCTGTTAGAGTTTTTTGAAGGGGTTAACAAACATGCGGACAAGGGGGATCCAGTAGATATAGTATACTTAGATTTTCAGAAAGCCTTTGACAAGGTCCCTCACCAAAGGCTCTTGTGTAAATTACATGGCCATGGAATAAGAGGGAAGGTCCTTTCTTGGATTGAGAACTAGTTAAAAGACAGGAAACAAAGGGTAGGAATAAATGGTAAATTTTCAGAGTGGAGAGGGGTAACTAGTGGTGTACCCCAAGGGTCAGTCCTGGGACCAATTCTTTTCAACTTATTCATAAATGATCTGGAGAAAGGGGTAAGCAGTGACGTAGTAAAGTTTGCAGATGATACCAAACTGTTTAGGATAGTCAAGACAGAAGCAGACTGTGAGGGACTCCAAAAAGATCTCACCAAACTGAGTGATTGGGCAATAAAATGGCAAATGAAATTTAATGTGGATAAGTGTAAAGTAATGCACATCGGGGAAAATAACCCCAACTATACGTACAGTATGATGGGGGCTAATTTGGCTACGACAAATCAGGAAAGAGATCTTGGAGTTATCGTGGACAGTTCTCTGAAAACTTTCACGCAGTGTGCAGTGGCGGTCAAAAAGGCAAATAGGATGCTAGGAATTATTAGGAAAGGGATAGAAAATAAGACACAGAATATCTTACTGCCCCTGTATAAAACTATGGTACGCCCACATCTTGAATACTGTGTACAGATGTGGTCTTCTCACCTCAAAAAAGATATTTTGGCCTTGGAAAGGGTTCAGAAAAGGGCAACTAAAATGATTAGGGGTTTGGAACGGGTCCCATATGAGGAGAGGTTAAAGCGACTGGGACTTTTCAGTTTAGAAAAGAGGAGACTGAGGGGGGATATGATAGAGGTCTATAAAATCATGAGTGGTGTGGAGAGGGCTGATAAAGAAAAGTTATTTATTAGTTCCCCAAATAGAAGAACTAGAGGACACCAAATGAAATTAATGGGGAGCAGGTTTAAAACTAATAAAAGAAAGTTCTTCTTCACACAGCGTGTAGTCAACCTGTGGAACTCCTTGCCAGAGGAGGCTGTGAAGGCTAGGACTATAATAGAGTTGAAAGAGAAGCTAGATAATTTCATGGAGGTTAGGTCCATAAAAGGCTATTAGCCAGGGGATAAAATGGTGTCCTTGGCCACTGTCTGTCAGAGGCTGGAGAGGGATGGCAGGAGACAAATCGTTTGATCATTGTCTTCAGTCCACCCTCTCTGGGGCACCTGGTGTTGGCCACTGTCGGTAGACAGGATACTGGGCTAGATGGACCTTTGGTCTGACCCAGTACGGCCGTTCTTATGTTCTTATGCCCTCCCCCCGACACTAAATTATTGTGTGTCACAGGCAGAGAATAGAAGGCATCTTAATCTCAAAGTGAAAGTGTTCAAAGATCGGATTTCTCCTGGTTTCACACTAAAATAGCATGAACCCACACATTTCTCATCTTCTTGGTGTCAAACTGCAAATGAGCCCGAATTTGCTCAAAAGTTTGGTAGCCCCTCACAAGCCCTTTGGTTGATGTGGTTTGAGTGTTGACGCTGCATATGAACTTGAAGCCCAGGTATGTTTTTGTGTGTGCGTTGGGTTTGTCATAAGTATTTCACCACTCTAATGCCCCCCTCAGACACACACACTCTCCATAGTTTTATATCTCCCAGCTTTGGACCCTTTAAGGATTTCCCACCCTCCATGATTATGGGTGTGATATGGAAAGGAAAGGGCTTTGTGACTATTTGGAGAGAAGGGTAGAGCATAAACTTATTGGATCCTGCACACCAAGGCTACGTCTAGACTGGCGTGATATTCCGGAAATGCTTTTGCGGAAAAGCGTTCGTGGCAATCTAGACGCGCTTTTCCGCAAAAAAGCCCTGATCGCCATTTTCGTGATTGGGACATTTTTGCGCAAAACAAATCTGAGCTGTCTACACTGGCCCTTTTGCACAAAAGCTTTGCGCAAAAGGGACTTTTGCCCAAACGGGAGCAACATAGTATTTCCGCAAAAAGCACTGATTTCTTACAGTAGGAAGACAGTGCTTTTGCGGAAATTCAAGCGGCCAGTGTAGACAGCTGGCAAGTTTTTCCGGAAAAGCGGTTGGTTTTCTGGAAAAACTGGCCAGTCCGACACAATGACAGCTCCCATCCTCTTTTCCTTTTAATGTAGGATTTGATACATCCATCTCCAGCCGAGGTGGGGCTAGGATGTGTGGAGATAGGATGTCAGAAGAAGAGAAGGAGCACGTAAAATACACAAAACTGAACTCTCTAATGACTTTTTTCTTTCTTAGGCCCCTCCCCCCCAACATGCTATAAGAACTCCACCCGTGCCACAACACCTGCTTTTCTGCATATAAAAGCTAGGGCTGGCACTAGGGAGTGGCAAACAAGGCAATTGCCTGGGGCCCCACACCATAGGGGTCCCTGCAAAGCTAAATTGCTCAGGCTTTGGCTTCAGCCTCAGGAGGCAGGGCTGAGGGCCCTGGCTGCCAGCACTACACAGCAGGGCTTCAGCTGTTAGCCCTAGACCCCAGTGATTCTAGCGTTGGGCTGCTTGGCAGGCCCCCTGAATGAGGCCCCAGGCTCTTGGCTGAGAACTGCTGTTCTAAATTATATGTGGCAATTTTATATTATGGTCAAAATTCAGGTCCTGGTATAACTGGAGAGCAGCTTCCATTGACAGCAGATTCCTTCTCCTCTCCTCCTCCCCCATGCAATGGGCATAGCATGGGTCTTCCCATGTCATCCTGAATCTGTGCAGGCAATGGTATAGGGACAGGGTAGCAACTAAGTAAGGCAACGCCTATAACACAGTGTAATCTCTGGGCCAGTACAAAGCTACGTTCCTAATCTGTAGGCATTTGGGGAGATCTTCATTCATGAAATCAAACAGGATTATGCATTGTCTGTTTTTGAATTCTGAATAATAGAATGTTTCTAATAACTCCATGTAACTCAGCAAGATTATTTTGGGTTTGCACTGAAGTGATAAATCTGACATGTCATTTTGTGATATACAAAGAAGGATTGAGAAATGAAGAGTAGAAGAAACTTTGAATGGCTTCTTAACTTCACATATTTTCAAACATAAAAGAAGCATACTTATGTGTCCAGAGATTCTCCAGAACAAGCCTGAGCCCTTTGCTATTCAGATTTAATTGCAGTGTGGGCTAATTACCCTGCTTTGCTATTTAGCACTCTAAATAAGTCATCCAATTTGGCTTATTTTTGCCATTGACAGAACACTGCCAAGAGTTTTTCATTTTAGAATAAAATCAAAATATCCAGAGACAGCTGCCTTCTAGTGATGTTGTAATCCTTAATGTTGTTTCAGTCATTGATACTTTCACCTTTAGAACATTTCCCTATCTGTTTTTTCCCCTTTAACATCAAAGCATTCTCAAGAAAGTATTTGAAACATGTATACTGCTGCTTGCAAGCTAGAGTCTTGGTATACAGCATTAATTAAAATTGTAGTCTTTCACTGATTCCACTGATTATTCATTGAAGTGCTTCTCTTTTACTGTGGGTAAGCTTTGTTACTGTAGCGAAACAGCAGCTACCCTGCTGGTATCATAGGTATATTTCATCCTATTGCACTATAATCTGATTCCCATCCTTTCTTTCCCTTTGAAGGTCAGCATGCAGGCCACAGAAAGAAGTAGAAGTGCATCTATGACATCTACATCTCTCAAAGTAACATCTTTTGCATTTCAATTGGATTAGATTTTGCTTCTTACCAAACACTTCTAAGATCTATAGGCCACTACACTCCCTTTCTTCAAATCCCTCCACAAGACATATTTCTGCTTGAAAACCTACAGAGGAGAAGTCAGGGATAGTTATTTGCTTATTAAAGTATAACAACTGTCTCATATGGCAGCCCCCTGGAGTGAAACAGCTGCCTCAGTTTCCCTCCTATACATGTCCCAGAAATAGTCAATGCATTTTCCAAATATAATTATAGCCCTAGCACAAACTTTAAAAAACAACAAATAGTCCAATAGCACTTTAAAGACTAACAAAACATGTAAATGGTATCATGAGCTTTGGTGGTCACAGTCCACTTCTTCAGATGATTCTAGCACAGTTCATTTACTACAAAACGCATGTGTATATAAACTGCAACACTATAGTCTGGAATTCTCACACCATAGCCCGAATAGTATGTGTAACATTCAGATGTGGCATCTCTTGTCATACCCGAGCATCCCTCAGCATGTCCTACCTTCTCTGTAAGTCCTCTCCAATGCATGCACCAGAATAGTCATTCAAGTCCTTCCAGTTGCAGCTCGACCCTGCTCCTAGGACTGTATATGACTGTAAAAGTCAAGTGCAGTAGTTTTATAATATGTTTTCAGAGAACAAAGATTAGAGAGAAGTAAAGTGGAAAGTAACACCTTAAATCTGTTTTAGGGTGATTTAAATGAAAATGTTTGTTGTAAACAATGAACAGACCACTAAAAAATAAAGGTTAAATAATATTCTGTTATAGTTTCATCCTTGCGACAGTGATCACATCATAATTAATAATATTTGACCATTTTTAAAAGAAAGCTTGCTTTGGTGGCATATAAAATGCTACTGCAATACTCTAGTAATTTTGCAAATACTCACATTATGGTAATTGCTTATCGCTTTACTGTAATATCTTTCCTGGTATCTTAAAGTATTTTAATAAGTTAAACACTCTGCTTCCACATCTCACAATCAGTATTAACTTCACCATGATATCTTATTTTAAGATTAATTTTCCTTTATTGCATAAAATTGTAAATTTAATGAAGTTTCAAAATAACCCATAATTTCTTGTTCTAAGAAATCTGATAATTAACTTGCTGCCTGACAGATAATTTTGCTAAAATTATATTGAAAAATATGTATTTACTTTCAAAATTCCTATTAAAATAGAAACATATCCATGTGTTAGAAGATCATTACAAATCTCAGTATAGACTTATGAAACTCTTAATTTTCCTGTCAAGAATAGGCCACAGATGTAGTTGAAAGAGGTGTACTAATGGAATGGCACTAATGCAATTTCACAAATAACTTAATGAAGCATATAAAGCCATATTTCCTCTATTAAATACACATAGCATGGAGTCACATCTTGCTTACTGGGTGTGAAAAATATTTTTAATCAGCTTAAAGATGAAGAGACTCTTCAAGGTTATGCAGATTAACTCTTAAAAGCCATAAAAGCTTAAAGCTCAATGAGAAATCTAGAAGGAAAAATCCAATCAACTGCATCCCTTAAGATTTTCACCATTCTTGAGGTCCTTAAATATCCTGAAAAAACTGGAGGTTAGCACAGCAAAACTTTCTGAACATCCAGACTTTCATGCTTAGAAGTTACTCAATCCCAAAGTCAGAAGAGTAAAGGGAAGGAGCCATGAACTACATTTCAAAAAGTTGCCTATGTCTGCAAACACAGGACATGTGGTAAAGCATTTGTATGTGTACTACAGCTGTAGTCAAAAACATGTATAACTGTAGAATTTAATGTCAGTGAGTAACCCTACTGCCTGAAATTCCATTTGCACTGCACTAAAAGGAAGCTTTGTTATTGACTTCAGGGGGGGCAGGATTTCACCCACTAGATTCTATAGGACTACTTGTGGGTAAAGCTAATTGTGTGCATCATTGTGTGAAAGAATGAGGACTATGAGAATAGAGACCTTACAAGTACACAATTTCCCACATTCACTGAGGCACATGCAAAGGGGAATTCAAATGGAACTAGGACCATAAAGGGCCCTGGTTTTTTAATATTTTTAGTTTTACTTTTTTATTTTTCCCTTCTGGGGCACTAGCTTTCTCCCTTAGGCTAGGTCTACACTGCAAAGAAAAGTCGCAAAAAGATACGCAAATTGCAAACCACAATTCAGAAACTGTTCCAAAAAAGTGGGCACATTCCTTGGATGTGGCAGCGCTTTTCCGGGATACCAGAAGGTATCCCAGAAAGGCTCTGCTGTGTAGACATATCCTTAGAGCCCTAAACAGGCTATTTGGAGACACATTTAATCCTCTGTAGATATGGTTGACCACACCAAACCAGGGCGGGATATCTTTCTGGGTATGGGGGTACAGTGAGATTAACTGGAGTGGGATCGTTTTGGAGATGATGGCACAGTGAGATTTAGGAAGATGGCAGATCTCTCTGGGGCTAACAGTTGAGTATCCCTGGGGATGAGGTGATCCCATCATTTATATGTATACTTTGCAGCTAGGAACATTGAATTTCATCTGCCATTTTGTTGCTCAGTCACCCAGGTTTTGAGATCCCTTTGTAGGTCTTTGCAGTCTGCTTTGGAGATAACTATCTTAAGTAGATTTGTATCATCTGCAAATTCACATCTGAGTTCCTTCAGAACTCTTGGGTGAATGCCATCTGGTCCTAGTGACTTATTATTGTTTAATTTTTAATTTGTTCCGCAGTCTCTTCTAAAGACACTTCAATCTGAAAACACGAGAAGTCCTGTGGCACTTTATAGACTAACAGATTTATTGGAGCATAAGCTTTTGTGGGCAAACATGTCTACCCCTCTGATACTTCTCAATCTGAAACAATTCTTCAGATTTGTCACTTTAAAAAGAATGGCTCAAGTTTGGCAATCTCCCTCAAATCCTCAGTCATCAAGACAGATGCAAAGAATTCATTTAGATTCTCCACAATGGCTTTATCCTCTGTGAGTGCTCTTTTAGCATCTCTATTGTCCAGTGACCCCACTGATTGTTTAGCAGGCTTCCTGCTTCTACTTTAAAAAAGTAATAGCAAAATTATTTTTGTTTTTGGCTAGCTGTTCTCAGATTCCTTTTTGGCCTTCCTAATTATATTTTTACAATTGCCAGAGTTTGTGCTCCTTTCTATTTTCCTCACCAGGATTTAACTTCCATTTTTAAAGATGCCTTTTTTTCTCTTAAACAAAATACTAACACGGCTACATCTCTATCACTTTTTTTTCTCTTAGTGCTTCTTTTACATTATTGGTTAAATGTACGGTACATTTTTTGTTCTCTTACAATGTTTTTTTTTTTAAATTTGGGGTCTATATTTAAATTGAGCCTCTATTATAGTGTCTTTAAAAAGTTTCCATGCAGCTTGCAGGGATTTCACTTTTGGCACTGTACCTTTTAACTTTTGTTTAATTAATTTCCTAATTTTTATGTAGCTCCCATTTCTGATATTAAATGCTGTGTTGGACTGCTGTAGTGTTTTCCTTCACCACAAGGATGTTAAATCTAATTATATTATGATCACTATTACCAATCTCTATATTACCAAACTATCACCAGCTACAATAAAACTCCAATGGTCCGGCATCTGATGGTCCGGCACTCCTGATGGTCCGGCACCATCAGGAACCCGGAAGTTCTCCGGGCAGCCAGACCATTGGAGCTGCTCTGCCCCCAGCTTCCCCGATTCAGCCGCTGCTAAAACTGACCAGCAGCTGAATCGGAGAAGCCGGGGGCAGAGCAGCTGGAGTGCTGCCGGGTAGGTCCCATAGCGCTGCTCCTCGGGGCTGCGAGACCAACCCAGCAGCACCCCAGCTGTCCCCGATTCAGCTGCTGCTGAAACTGACCAGCAGCTGACTCCAGGAAGCCCGAGGCAGAGCTGCTCTGCCCCGGCTTCCTGGAATCAGCCCCTGATCAGTTTCAGCAGCGACTGACTTGGGTACACCTGGGACAGAGCAGCTGGGGTGCTGCTGGGTTGGTCTCGGAGCGCCAACGGTTGGCGCTACCAGACCAACCCGGCAGCACCCCAGCTGCTCTGTCCGAGGCATCTGGATTCAGCCGCTGTTGAAACTGACCAGCGGCTGATTCCAGGAAGCCAGGGGCAGAGCAACTCTGCCTCGGGTTTCCTGGAGTCAGCGGCTGATCAGTTTCAGCAGCAGCTGACTTGGGGACACTTGGGGTAGAGCAGCTGGGGTGCTGCCGGGTTGGTCCAGTAGCGCCGCTCCTCAGCGCTGTGGGGCCAACCCGGCAGCCCCCCATCTGCTCTGCCCCAGGCCTCCTGATTCAGCCGCTGTTGAAACTGACCAGCAGCTGACTCCAGGAAGCCCGGGCCAGAGCACCTCTGCCTCTGGCTTCCTGGAGCCAGCCGCTGATCAGTATCATCAGCGGCTGAATCGGGGTCGCCTGGGGCAGAGCCGGACTATTGGAAAGGGGGGGCTATGAGGAGGCCTATGCATCCCCCCCACCCCAGACCCCTCATAGGTCCCCCTTCCGATAGTCCGGCAAATCTGATAATCTGGCACCCCCTGGGTTCTAAAGGTGCCTGATTATTGGAAGTTTACTGTATATTCACCTTTTGGACCCAACACTATGTTCCACTTAGGACTAAACCAAAAATTGCCTCTCTTCTTGTAGGTTTTAAGGCTTGCTGCTCCAAGAAGCAGTCATGTAAAATGTCATGAAATTATCTTTGCATCTCATCCTGAGGTGACGTGTATCAATTCAATTGGGGGATATTTGAAATCTCCCCATTATTATTGTAGGTTTTTAAATTTTTATAGCTTCGTTAATCTTTTTGAGCATTTCATAGTCATTGTGCCATCCTGATCAGGTGGTCAGTAATATATCCCTACTGCTATATTCTTATTAGAGAATGGAGTTACTATCCATAGAGATTCTAGAGTGAAGTTTGGTTCATTTAAGATTTTTACTTCATTTGATTCTATGCTTTCTTTCACTTATAGTGCCTGTACTGCCACCAGCATGACCTGTTCTGATCTTCCGATGTATTTTGTGTCCCGTTGATTATGCTCATTCCACCAAATTCCTGTGATGCATATTATAACAATATCTTTATTTGATATGAGGTGCTCTAGTTCACCCATCATATTATTTAGATTTCTAGCACTTTTAATAACTTGTCAATTTTAGCTGTCTGCCATTAAACGATATAATTGAATGGGACTCTTTTTTTTGTTTGAGTGTTTCTCTATGATGTTATCATTTTCCATCCTCTCCCGCTCATGAGGACATAAAGGATCTCCATTCATAGATCCTCCCATTCCAGGTAGCTCTTTCTGAACCACATGCTCTTCTGCACCTGTCGGCTTTCCCCCCCAGCCCTTAGTTTAAAAACTGCTCTATAACCTTTTTAATTTTAAGTGCCCACAGTCTGGTTCCATTTTGGTTTAAGTGGAGCTGGTCCTTTCTGTCTAGGCTCCCTTTTTCTGAAAAGTTAGCTTGAAGAAGGCAGCAGAGTTGGAGAAGGTAAGGAGGGTGTCACATTCGGGAGAGCTAGCAATCCCTGGGAGAGGTGGACCTGATCTCCAGGGTCCAGGGACAGATTTAAGACTACCCTGTGTTTGTTTGTTTTTGTTTAAGAATAAATCTCCTCAACTGGAATTGGGCATGGCAGTGCGTGTTTGGAGCTGGGGAGCAGGACCATAAGCCAATAAAGTGTTGGTGTGCAATACTCAAAATGGCATAAAATCCTTTCAATCTTTTATTTCAACCTCGAGTTATTATCACTGGAACGTTAGGATATTTAGACTGTGTAGTTTTATTTGAAATATGTAGTTATTTAACCTGTGTTGGCTTTTTTGTGTAGGAGGAGATCATAGTCATAATGCTAAACGTTCTGTAAGTGGAACTGGTAACACTATCTAACATAAGGTATGTGATTCAGTTATACAGTAAAACTTCAATAGTCCGGCATCCAATTGTACGGCACTCCTGATAGTCCGGCATCAAAATGGCAAAGCCTAATGATTGAGCTTCAGCAAAAAAGAGTCACAAGGCAGCAGCGGCAGCAGCGGCAGCAGCGGCAGCAGCTGAACCGAGCAAAACCGGATGCAACTGAGTCAGTCTGCCACTGGCATTGTGTGACACTGGACAATGCTTATGCTACAATAAAAAGGGTTAAAAACACTTTATATACAGTATATACTGTGTGTGTGTGTGTATATATATATATCAAGCTTATAGTACCTCCTGATAGTCCAGCATATCCGATAATCTGGCACCACCTCGGTCCCAAAGGTTCTGGATTATTGGAAGCCTACTATATATTTAGGCTGCAATTCAGCAAAACAGTTAAGCACCAACTATTCAGCAAAGGACTTTAGTTTTGCTTACTAAATTAAGTGCTTTGGTAGTTATAGATGAATTACTGAATTGGGGACCTAGCTATCAAATCTGTTTTCAAAGATTCAAGTTAAAGCGTTGGGGATCATTACACTCTCCAGAAGAGCTGTGGCAGACAGCACTCTGAGAATGTAGATAGCTGTAAGCTATTGCCTCCCTTGTGGAATGAAAATTGCAGATGCCTTGTAAAAATCATTTTATTTTGAGGTACTCAACAGGAAATGTTGACATTATCTGACACATTGCAGGCTGTGATATATTCTAGGTGGTTCAGTATGATAGTTCATCTTGGAATTTCAGTTATTTGCAGGAACATTTCTTTTCACATCTTGTGATTAGATCATTTTAGAAGATGACCATCAAGCACAAATTACACATACTCACATTCACCCAGCATGACCAATACATGCCCACATGCCACTGTCTTTTCTCTGTCCCAAAAGAAAAAGCTCCTTTTTAGCCATATTTTTGCAAAAGTGTTCTACTAGGTGGAAAAATGCCATGCTCATCTACAAATATGAAAACAAGTAAAAGAGAAGAATTGCAGCAGCTGACAGTTTCACCAGGCTGATGGTTCCAACAGTCTTTCTGATTTCTTATGTTATCGTTCCCTTTAGTCAGCCATGCCAACACAACAAATCTAGAGCAAAACAGTTTTCAGAGCCAGCAAAGAACTTTACTGAAGCAAGGTCAAGATGTTGCCAGTATTTGCATGTTTAGCTTTCAGGCTGTAGGAATATTTGGTATTTCCAGTGGGCCACAAAAAAACAATCTTTCAGAGCATATATCCTAATCATTTCATTGAAGAATAACCATCATTGGAGGAAATTATTTAGTGGCTTATCTACTAAAACCTGAAAGGGAGTTTAAGTTAGTGTCTATTGTGACAAAGCTCCTCCTCAACTTTGGTGGGTCCTGTGTTTTGAGGCAGATGGCTTGCCTCAGAGACTCACAGCAGCCCTCTGGTTAGGCACTTTCTCTAGGGCACCAGCTTGCTGTTTGTTGAGCTCTTCTCATTATTGTCAGAATAGAAAAAAAGAGGGAAACCAAACTCCTTAGTGTCTGTGGTGCCTCCAAGTGGCACAGGGCTGGACAAACCTTTTCCTAAAGCCAGTCCCTTTTCAGTGCTGAAGTGGGGGGGGGGGGGGGGAAGCCCAGGCCCACCCTCTACTCTGGGTTCCAACCCAGGGACCCTGGGAAAGCAGCTGCCTGCAAATGTCTCCAGTGAGAGCTGAGTGACAGCTGCACTCCACGGAGCCCCTTCCCCCCACCTTCCTTACTGCAGGCTTTTCCTTAAGGAGCCAGCTAGCACTTGCTCCTCCTAGATCCTCCACTGCTGCTTCTCGTCTCAACTCCTTGTGCACACTGAGCTAACAGAAGAGGAGCCCATTTGAACCAGTTTCAAATGGTTATTAATTGGCCCCAGGTGTTCTGATTAGTCTGACTCAATTGCGTCTGGAAACCTCCTAATTATCTCCAGATACTTTAATTGGCCCAATTGATTCTAGCAGGTTCCTGCTGGTTCTGGGTTAGCCCTTGTTAGTTTACTCTGGGAACAGAGGCCTATGTAATCTGTGGCTAATATATTTTCCTTCCACATCTCGACAGTAGCCCTCTGGCCTGAGTCTGTTACACTATATTTATTATTAATTTTTGTGACTATTTTCATGTGCAGAACTGCCACCAAAGTCAGTGGGAGTTTGCATTTGAAAGCAGTGAAAAGCCAGTCACTTAATTAGTTCCACAATACAGACCATCAAGCACAAAGCTTTGGATACCAGCTTACACTTAGACCAGGTCTACACTGTGGGAAGAGATACACAACTTCAGCTATGAGAATTATGTAGCTGGAGTCAATATACTTTAAAACAAATTTCTATGGGCATGTCAATGGGAGAAACTCTTTCATCTACTTCCCTTACTACCCATGACTCTGAGGAGTACCAGGGTCAATAGGGCTGCCCTCAGCATTTGATTTAGTGGATACTTACTAGACCGGCTAAATCAAACCCCAAAAGATTGATCTCTGGAGCATTGATCTCTGCGTAAGTATAGGCAAGGCCTTAGGTTCTCAAGTATGGCCTTGACTACTGTCTTGCCTTCATCAGTATAAATCAGGAGTTAATGCCATTGATTTCAATAAATGGACTTATACTTCTAAGTGACAGTTCACCTGTTCAACACATTCCAATGAAGCTAAACAATTCAGGACTTTCATTTTGTGTCAGCATAAATTGTTTAATTGCTTCCAGTTTCTCTGCAAGTGTGTCTACACAGCATAGTTATTCTGAAATAACTGTGCAAGCATCTACATGGCAATTCCGTTATTTTGAAATAATTTCAAAACAATGGATGGCTTCTTCCAACTTCTCTAAACCTCATTCTATGAAAAATGATGCCTATTCTGAAATAACTATTTCAAAATAAGGTATTTGTAGATGCTTTGCTTCTGCTGTTTCGAAATAACCCCTCACCAGGGCCATCTTAAGTTATTCCTCCTGGGGCTCTAAATCCAGATAGCACTTCTACATTAGGGAAGCTGGCCTCAGACTAATTTTGAGATTTCCTTGCAGTGTAGACATGCTATTTCAAAATAAGCTACTTTAGAATTACTATTCTGGAATAGGTTATTCTGAAATAACTGTGCACTGTAGTCATAGCCTAAGAGAGCAACATTTAAAACAGAGAGGAATGAGGTGTAACAGTTAATTCAAACTAAGGACTTAGTTCAAATTGCCGCTTCACTGCTGCGTGTTGCCGCAGGCAGTTACTTTGGGCTAGTGGAATTTCGGGCTAGTGGAATTTGAAAATGGCGACCAGACGGGAACATGCAAATAAAGCCCAGGTTTCGAACTAAGGGGGCTAGTGTAGACATACCCAGAGGGAGACACTGGCTTTCTAGAACTCAAATCAATTAGAGTCATGGAGTAATGTTTGGGGGGAAAAAAAGTATAAAATGTGATCTCTTGTAATAAGTTTTTCAATGGGAATCCTTCCCTGTAGGCAAACAATGTCTAAGGAATTTTAAATCCAATTGTTAAGCATCAGAAGGTGGCAGATAATTAGAGAACAGCACCCTGCCGGGAGCCTGAGGTAATGCAAAACTCTAAAACTATTTTAGGGACTTTATTTATTGTGTATGTATTTTGATTTGTAAAGCACAGGCCTTATGCCATTAAGAGCTGACACCTTTTTTAAACCTTCAAAGAGCTTTCCCCCTGCGATTTGAATTCCCTTTTATTATATTGTGTTGTTATTTTTGTAAGTGTAATCTTGTGTTTATTCTTTAGCTACAGAAGACTCTCCTAACCTCAGAAACAGTCTGCCACAAATAATTGCCGTACAGTGTGCACCTCTCTACAAACACCCTTTCTAATACAAGCTGGGGAAAAACCTGCAAAACTCCCATTGAGCCTATGGGCAGGATAGATTAAGACCCAGAGGATATATTCTTTCATTACCATGACAACTTTAGGATTAGCCCAAGAAATAACTGCCTCCATGTATGTCATACGCTCTATCTGGACTTTTGGACTAACGGTGATAGAGCTCTCACCGTTAGTCCAAAAGCGATGTGGTTAGCGATGTGGTTACACATCCTTTGTCAGGGACCGATCATTACCTGGTCAAATTTTGAGTATTTGCTGACCTTTCCCTCCACAGCCGCTTGGGACCGATTATGATGGTCTGCCCTTGGAGGCTGATGGATCCAGAGGATTTCCTCAAGTCCCTGAGGGATTGTTTGGCTGTTATGGCTAGTGGTCCTGTCAATGCCCTGGGCAATGTATGGAACATTGAGGTAGCCTGGGCAGTTGCATGATTGATCCTAAGTGTCCTTTTCAGGCTAGTTTAGCCAAGTTTGTTCCCTGGTTTTCTGGGGCGTGGAAGGTGGTGAAACAGTCTATGCAATGGCTAAAGTGTTGTTGTAGGAGAACTTGAGCTAAGTCCTATTGATTGCGGTTTAGAGCTGAATTGCGAGCCTATTCTGTAATGGAGCTGATGGTGAAGAAAAGTTATTTCTCTGCCTGCATCATGTCTGCATGGTGCCATCTGCCAGAATTGTTTCAAATGGTGGGGGGCCTCTTACAGTCTGGCCCTCATGTTGAAATGGAAAAGCCCTGGGCAATCCACTGTGACTTGTTTACTAAGCACTTTGCGAATAAGATTGCTCGCATCTGGTCTGATTTGGTCGCTGGCTGACATGTAAGTGGGGGTATGTCTACACTACAAAGTTAATTCGAACTAACACGTTAGTTCGAATTAACTTTAATAGGCGCTACACAGGCAAACCGCCAGTTCGAACTTAATTCGAACTAGCGGAGAGCTTAATTCAAACTAGGTAAACCTCATTCTACGAGGACTAACGCCTAGTTCGAATTAAGTAGTTCGAATTAAGGGCTGTGTAGCCACTTAATTCGAACTAGTGGGAGGCTAGCCCTCCCCAGGTTTCCCTGGTGGCCACTCTGGGCACCACCAGGGAAACTCTTCTGCCCCCCTCCTGGTCCCGGAGCCCTTAAAGGGGCACGGTCTGGCTACGGTGCCCGTGCCAGGTGCAAGCCTGCCAGCACCCAGCCAGCAGACCCTGCACCTGGCACAGCATGAGCCAGCCACCCACTGCCACCCAGCCCTCTGCCTCTTCCCGGGACCAGGCTGGCAGCTCCCGAGAGCCTACCCGGGGCCGCAAGAGGCAGTCGCCCGCCTGGTCTAGTGCAGAGATCGTGGACCTCATCCACAACCTCCACACTAGGCACAGGAAAGTGGCCGTCTAGGGCAGGATAGCTGCCAGCCTGGCCACCCAGGAGCAGGTTTGCATGAAAATCAAGGTGGTCCACTGAGACCCCCGACCCTGAGCCATGAGCTTAGAACATAAAAACATAAGAATGGCCGTACTGGGTCAGACCAAAGGTCCATCTAGCCCAGTAGCCTGTCTGCCGACAGCGGCCAACACTAGGTACCCCGGAGGGGATGGACCAAAGACAATAACCAAGCCATTTGTCTCGTGCCGTCCATCTCCAGCCTTGCATAAACAGAGACCAGGGACACCATTTCTACCCCCTGGCTAATAGCACTCCATGGACCCAACCTCCATGACTTTATCTCACTTCTCTTTAAACTCTGTTCTAGTTCTAGCCTTCACAGCCTCCTGCAGCAAGGAGTTCCACAGGTTGACTATTTGCTTTGTGAAGAAGAACTTTCTGTTATTAGTTTGAAGCCTGCTACCCATTCCTTTCCTTTGGTGTCCTCTACTCCTTCTATTTTGGGAACTAATAAAGAACTTTTCTTTATGCACCCTCTCCACACCACTCATGCTTTTATAGACCTCTATCATATCCCCCCTCAGTCTCCTCTTTTCTAAGCTGAAAAGTACCAGTCTCTTTAGCCTCTCTTCATATGGGACCTGTTCCAAACCCCTGATCATTTTAGTTGCCCTCCCCTCTCCCACCCTCTCTCTTCACCTCTCCCACCTCCTTTTCCCAGTCTCCCTGAGTTTTGTTCAATAAAGAGAGTTTCTATTTTTGAACACACGTGTCCTTTTGTACATCAGGAAGAGGGGCTAGGGAAGGGTAAGTGGAAGGAGGTGAGGGAGGAATGGAGTACGAGTCCCCAATGGGGAGGACTGGGGTGGCTTTGCAGGCTCCTCGGGGTGGAAGCTCTCCTGCAGTCCCCCGATTGACCCTCCCTGGATGGTAGCCTGCGGCAAGTGAAGCTGGGCTGATGGCCGAGTGCTGTGATGTGCCGAGTGTGGGCATTCAGGGCACTCCAATCCAGGACTGCTTTGCTGTCCCTCATCGAGTTAGACAGGTGAGTGGGGAACCCCTGAGAACTGTCTGTCCAGGGTGGGGGTCGGGTCCCTTTAAGCACAGCCCTCGGCTAGCCTGAGACAGCAGCTCCACGCTCTAAGTCCTAATCTGATGCCCTGCCGGCACTGCTTCCGGCCATCCTTAACCTCGGTTCAGGGTCCACTCAATGTGGATCAGTTTCAGCTTTTAGAGACTGAGGATGTGGACAAGGTGCTTGGAGGAGTGCAACCGACCATGTACTTGCTCAACCCCTGCCCTTCACGGCTTATTAAATCGGGCTGAGAAGGGATGACTGGTTGGGGATTATTAAAGCCTCTTCTAGATCTGATATGGTTCCCACCACCTTAAAAGAGGCTGTGATAAAACCATTCTGTAAGAAGCCTTCCCTGGATCGACGCGATTTGAATAACTATCGCCCAGTCACTGATATTCCCTCCTTGGGCAAGGTACTCGAGTAGGCAGTGGTGTTGCAAGAAATGGATTGTCTAGATCCATTTCAGTCTGGCTTCAGGCTTGGTTTTGGAACAGAAACTGTCTTGGATGCCCTGGTAGACAACCTATACTGGATGATAGATGAGGGAGCCCATCCCTGTTGATTCTCTTGGACCTCTCAGTGGCTTTTGATACTATCAACCATAGTATCCTTCTGGAGTGCCTGCTGGAATTGGGTATCGGAGGCATTGTTTTGCGGTGGTTCCAGTCTTACCAATCAGGATACTTTCAGAAAGTGGAGCTGGGGGGCTGCTACTCGACCCCGTGGTGACTGTGCTATGGGGTTCTGCAAGATTCCGTCTTGTCCTCTATGTTTAACATCTACATGAAACTGCTAGGAGAGGTTATAAGGAGATTTGGAAGATGGTGCCATCAACATGCAGTTAACATCCAACTCTATTTCTCTATGACATTGGATCCAGATGTGGCAATGACTGATCTGAACTGGTGTCTGGAGGCAGTGATGGACTGGATGAGATCGAATAAGCTGAATCTGAATCTAGATAAGACCGAGGTTGTGCAGATCAGGAAGCCATCTGTCCAGGAATATGGTGTGTTACCTGTTCTGCCCGGGGTCACCCTCCCCCTGAAAGAACTGGTACGCTGCTTGGGAGTCCTCCTGGAAAAATGTTTTCTAACATTTGAGAACTAGATTTTGTCAGTGCCCAGGAATGCTTTTGGGCAACTTCAGTTGATCCTCCAGCTGCAACCCTTCCTGAAAAAGAATGACCTGGCTACGGTGATTCATGCTCTCGTCACATCCCAGTTGGACTATTGCAATGTGCTGTACTTGGGGCTGCCTTTCAAGAGTCTTCAGAAACTTCAAATGGTCCAGAATGTGGCTGCTTGAGTTTTAACTAACACTTATTATACGGAGAACATTATGCTGGTGCTCCAGCAGCTGCACTGGCTTCTGGTATGTTTCTGGACACAATTCAAGTTCCTGGTTCTGACCTATAAAGTCCTAAACAGGTTGGGACCGGGGTATTTGAAGGAGTGTCTCCTCCCACATGAACCAGCTCAGGGATCGAGGTCAGCTGGGGAGGCTCTGCTCCATATTCCTCCACTTTTGGAGATAAAGTCGACATCTACGAGGAGCAGGGCCTTCTCAGCCTTTGTTCCCAAGCTATGGAATTCTCTCTCCCAGGACATTCACCTGGTGCCGATGCTGGCACAGTTTAGGTGCCAGGCTAAAGCCACCCTTTTAACCTGTGCTTTTATTGGTGTTTGTGTGTGTGTGAGTGTGTATCACCTCTTGAGGTATCTTAGTAAGTTTTATGCTCCCCCCAGGGTTTGTTTATATATATATATATATATATATATATATTGTATTTTTTTTAAATGTTGTAAGATGCCTTGAATATTTTACATAGAGAGGAGGAGTAAAAATATTTTCAATAAAATAAAATAAAATATATTCTTCCTTCCTTCCTACCTACCTACCTACCTACCCACCCACCCACCCCCGGACTCTATTAAACAGAAGGAAATTCAATACTAAGTGTGAATTCCTGGTGAACATTATATACATATACAATTATGCGATATGAATTCACCCACCCATAATGATAATTAACTAATTTCCTTTTTAAGGGGATTGTTAGTAATTATCCATGGGGCATCTGAGGAATTCATGAATGCAGTTCAAGGTAAAAGGAAATAAGATTTATTTATAAACTAGAAGATTTACCCTGCATTGGTTGGGTCCTTCAGGGCAAGGGGCTGTGGTGTTGGGGGTGCAGGAGTCAGAGCAGGGGGCCGGGATGTAGGAGGAGGGTTTACTAGGGCCTCCTGTGGTGGTAAGGATGGTGCTGCTCTGACAGTGGCTCCTCCCAGGGAGCTGGGGCTGCGCTGCCTCTCCAGCAGCTCCTCACAGGGGAGCTATCCGGTCCCCTCAGCTGGATGCTCCTCAAAGAGCTGGGAAGGGGGCGAGGAGGAGGGAGGGAAGGCTGCAGGGCTGTGCTGCCCCGCTCCCCCCAACCAGCCAGCAGCTTCTGGTATAGGTGAGGCTCCTCTCATCATCCTGTGCTTTGGTTGAGAGCTGGGGGAAGGTTTTGGGAGCAGGGGGGCCACTTACCTGGGCTGATGTCCTGCAATATAGAGAGCCCTGACCCCAGCTGGCCACTGCGTTCCTGGTTCAGCCACCACTCTGTGTTCACTCTCCAGTATAAGGGTATGTCTAGACTACATGTCTCTGGTGACATAGGCATGTAGATTAGGCTGCCTGGCATAGGAAAATGAAGCGGCAATTTAAATAATCGCCGCTTCATTTAAATTTAAATGGCTGCCACGCTGAGCCGATCAGCTGTTTGTCGGCTCAGTGCGTTAGTCTGAACACTCTGCGATCGACATCAAAGGCATTTGTCGACCTCCCAGGTATGCCTTCTGGGATGAGGTTTACCTGGGAGGTCGACAAATGCCTTTGATGTCGACTGCGGAGCGTCCAAACTACCGTGGTGAGCCGACAAACAGCTGATCGGCTCAGCGCAGCAGCCATTTAAATTTAAATGAAGCGGCAATTATTTAAATCTCCACTTCATTTTCCTATGCTGGTTAGCCTAATCTACATGCCTCTGTCGCCAGAGGCATGTAGTCTAGACGTACCCTAACTGTCCCCTGTGCTCACTGCCTCCAGTGGTCATTGCAGAGCATAACTGTCCCTCCTATCAGACCCATCCTTTTCCATATCATGGAAAACAATAAAATTCCAAGCAGATCCCATTTTCCTGGCACAAGCTACCCTCGACCTTGCTTTAAGTTATGATAAGATAAAGCTGCGTGCGAAATTTGGTGATCCTTGCTCTTACTATTTAGAAAGTGTTCTTGACTTATGGACAGACAGACACACACAATCAATCTCTCTATATCTATATCTATATCTATATCTATATCTATATCTATATCTATATCTATATCTATATCTATATCTATATCTATATCTATATCTATTTCTAAAATGGAGAAAAAGAACAACCAGTCAGTAAATGGTAACTACTTTACTTAAATCTAACCCAACATCTCTTATCATAGAATGAATATACATTTACTCCATTGGGATGCTAATTATAGTGCAGAAGTACTTAAATATAATACACATTGCCTGCAGTTTATGGAGCTGAACAAATTTTACCTATAGTGTTTTTGAAATGGCTTTAACCTCTCTGTAAATATAAACTATCAGTTTTTAACACTGGATTTTTTCTACTTCTTTTAACTTCATGCTGTAATTGTACTATTTAAAAAACACCTCGGTTTTACTCTTCTTTCATATATTTAAGTGACAATCTTAGCTCAAGAATTAACAGTTTTCACAGATTTATCAATTGTTTAATTGAAATGTCCAGTCCATTTTCTGTCCCCAAAATGTTCTTGACAGACATTATCTGTGTTGTAAAAGACTTAATCATAATTCCATGAATAATGGATATATTTATTTTTGCCTGGTAGAAGGGAACTATGCTTGTCAGGCAAATGTTTATCAAAGCCGTATGCTGACCTCTCTGCATCATTAAACATTTGGTAGATTTCGCCTATGGGGCACTCACTGTGTTCCTTGTATGCTTTTTGGTCAACAAAAATAATGTACTGTATCATCTCTCTGTTACACTAACACAGTCCCTCTCATGGGGTGAGGTGGCACTGGTATGCACAACTTAATTTAGTTCAGTACATGCTGATGAAATTTCTGGGCCAAATTCTGCCATCTCTTACACCCATGCAACCTCAGTAAAGTCAACAGGGCAGCATGTTGGCCATATCTAATGGCTCTTACAGTAGTATATCTAAGGCCTGGTCTTATGGGTGTGATTGTTAAAAATGGTCTCCAGTCTTGATGACCCAGTTAATTGATGTCACCAGGTATAACATTTAGACAAATAATTGCCCAGTTTTATCATGTAATTAGAGATCTTTCAGGGGTGCCATGCTAAAGGATTCTAGTGCTGGATCAGAGCTTGGAGATTTGCTCTTGGTAGAACTCAGTTTGGGAAACAATGCTCTGACAACCAAAAAATAAAATAAAAAATAGAATGTCTGTGCACACGTGTATCCAAGGAAATAACATGAAGATAAAATTATATCCATATTTCTCCCCTTGGAATCATCCGCTATGGGTTGGTGTTGTGGGGTGGAGTGGCCACTCAATGACTGCGAGGGGGAGGAGTCCCTCCCTGAGCCCTAGTGGGCAGAATCTGGCCCCAGCAAACCACCTGACCAGAAACAAGGGGGCAGGGCTAGGAATATAAAAGGCCTGACTGACAGACAGGCCAGTCAGAGCCAAGTGGCAGGAGAAGCCAGAAGCCTCTCCCCACACCTAAGCAAGGAGTTAGGCCTGGGAGAAGCTGAGGACTGGCCTGGGTTGCCGGGCCTGCAACTGGATGGAGGACTGTATGGAGGACTCTTTATGTGGTCGGGGGTTCCAGACCTCTGAAGCCCAGAGGACCTGCACTGGATACAGGTACCACCCAAGGGGGAGAGTGGAGAAAGCCCAGGGGTAGCCGCCCACCACTTGGCTGAGTCAGAACGGATCCGCCCATTGTGGAGCAGATCCCTGCTGACCCAGCAGCAGACTGCTCTGCTGCTACTAGGGCCCTGGGCTGGGATACAGTGGAGTGGGTGGATCTGCACCCTCCCTGTCACCTGTTGCCTGATTTAAGAGTACATTTAAATTTCTAATTACCCACCTTCAGGGTTGGCAGGTTCTTTGTCCCAGGATCAGGCCCTGTATTCAATTATTCTATGATTAGGAACCCTGATGTGCACAGTTACAACACTCACACCATAAAAACTCTTGTATATTTACTAATATAGTTTATTAATACAGTTAGCCCAGTCATAAACACCCCCATTTCATAAGATAGGGAATGTACATCCATATTTCCATACCGTATACTTACATCATTCCTTCTAGAACAATCTTAGATGTTAGCGCATCATCTCACTCATTATCTTCACCTTCCCCATCACCAGAGGCCATCATTCTGGCCCTTCCAAGGACTAAATCTTCTCCCTCTCGCACTTCGGCAGGGATCCCACTTTTATACTATGTGACGCTGATGATAACATGTCTGATGCATATTCAGTAGGGGATGTTTCTAATGCTGAAGTGTTCTTTTCATATAGGTCAATGTATCATTGCTCTCAACTTATTAGCATATACGTCAATTGGTTGCCATGGGCCTTTGTGGTCATCTATCACATCCTACATAAGAACATTACTCAACTCAGCCTGAATCAATTATTTTGGCACTTTTATATAATGATGCATCTGCTGAGTTTGAGGTGACAAGTATCAGTGGGGTAGCTGTGTTAGTCTGAATCTGCAAAAACAATGAGAAGTCCTATGGCACCTTATAGACTAACAAATTTATTGGAGCATAAGCTTTCGTGGGCAAAGACCCACTTTGTCAGATGCATTTTACGAAGTGGGTCTTAGCCCACAAAAGCTTTATGCTCCAATAAATCTGTTAGTCTATAAGGTGCCATAGGACTTCTCGTAGTTCATGAGTCTGAGAGTATTTTTCCTACCATCCTATGTGGATGAAAGGTCCCAGACCTAAGTTCCCCTTTTCAGTCTGGGGAAACCATAAATAAGTCATGATCTGTATGTGGGTGAGATGATGTCTCAACCACAGAAATCTGCTAACCTGGACTGTGAGCTTATGTGTGTTTTTTCTTTGAAGTGCAACTGCCCTCCAACTGGCTGTAATGCACGCATTGCACTCAAGACATGGCACTCATTGCAAAGTGCATTCAGAGGCTGCACCGTTTTGTTATACCCTAGAGCAGGGACCACTGCTCTGCAGGGGAACCTAACTCACCAGACAGCCTAGGGCTGAGCTGTACTGCACCCATGCTGCTCCTACGCCGAATGGCATCTGGACTGCCACAGCCCAGTCAGGGCATGGCACCAACAGGCTTGCGGTTGGCTGTGTGGGCGGAGGCAAGCAGCGTATGCACACAGACAGGTACAAGGAGCAGGACCACTAATTTGGGGCTCTTGCCAGACTCTTATTTACAAACATGCCCTGGCCCAGCTAAGAAAGGGCACGGAGCTGTACCCAGGTGGGTCAATGGCAAAGCCCCCCCAAGGAGTTGAGTGCTGCTGTGCTAGCGTTCAGTGGGCCTTCGCAAACTGCAATGGGCAGACATAAGGCCTAGTGTATTACACCTGAACCCAGACATCAGTCAAGCTAACACAAAGGGCTGCAGGAAACCTGCCTCCCACTGCCCTGAGTGTAACCCTCTGGCCAAGCAGATATGCCACACACACCCCAGTTGCTCCAGTCTGAGGAACTGGGCAGGCAGGGCACATTGTGCGGCACAACAGCCTTTAGCAGATTTTTTGCATTACAGCTCTTAACTGTTACCTAATTAATCTAAACTAGAACAAGCATATCATTAGCATGATAGGCAAGTAACTTGATAAGCTACACACCCAATGGGTGGCAGTCTCCCCCCCCCCCCCCCCTTGGCTGTTCCTGAATAGTACCCTGAACCTGCCAGACCCTGCCTGTGTAAGGGGGGCTGACTGGGTTTGTAACAACTGGGACTTGATAACTGTTTATCTGTTTGCTGCCCTGCCCTGAGTAACCAGGGCCTGGGTGCTGAACTGTTTATTTGCCTGCTACCTGCCCCGAATCAGAGTCTGGCCTGAGAACTGTTTGCCACTGACAGCTATCTGGGAGTGTAGGCTGCCCCAGAGCTAAAAGCCACAGCTAATTCCTCAAAGAGACTAAGCAGGGTGTAGTGGGGTGAAGTGGCCGCCCACTGACCGCGAGGGGGAGGAGCCCCTCCCTGCACCCTACCGGGTTACAGTTGGCCTTTCAAAAATTTCACATGTGGTCTCAGTCCTGTTGACATAGAGGGTACGGCTAGACTACAAGTTTTTGCGTACCTTTTTCCGATTCTTTGTCAGAAGAGGCTTTTCCAACATTTGGCCCATCTAGACTGGGCCAAATGTCGGAAGCACCCCCTCTTTCGGAAGCCCCCTTCTGCCTCATCGAATGAGGAATACAGGGGCTTCCGAAACAGTGCATTTGTTCTTCCACAAAAAAAAGCGGTGGAGTTTTTTTATCCTGAAACCCCCCCGCAGTCTAGCCGTACCCTGAGGATAGGGGTTAGAGCTGAGTACGTGCTTGCTGGTGACCAGTTAGAAAGAGAGGAAATCTCTTCAAAAAGCAGAAAAAGTTAACTAATGCTTTAGGCTACTGCAGTACATTAAAATGAGCACGTGGTCCCAATCCTGCACCTTTTAAAGTGAATGGGACTTTCACTTTTAAGACTTGTTTGAGTTGTGATGTTGTCTATAAGCTGGAGAGGAAGGATGGTTGAGTTTTTAGGGTTCTGATATGGGAGACTCTGGTTCAATTCCCTGCTTTGCCATAGACTTCCTGTGTGACCTGGACAAGTCACTTAACCTCTCTATGCCTCAGTTCCCCATTTGTACAACGGGAAATAGCACTGTCACACAGGGGTTTGTGAGGATGAATACATTAAAAATGTGAGACTCTGAGATGTTACAGGAATGGGGGCCTAATAACTACCATAACTGGAGAGAGTTCACCAGTCAGCATCCTAGCTCCATTCTGCCAAGTTAGCTTGTTTCATTTAGTGACACAGCAGGTTCCTACAGGTTTCTTGCAGATTCTGTCATGTTTCAACCCCTCCCCCAGAGGGGTGGCTGCAATATGACAGTACTTGTAAAAAAATTGTGAAGTGAAATGTGGGGGGCTTGAGGTAAGGGGTGTGTGTGTGTGTGTGTGTGTGTGTGTGTGTGTGTGTGGAGCTTATGGCAGGACGTTTGGGTGTTGGGGGGGGCTCAGGACAGGAGCTTAGCGTGTGTGAAATGTGCAGGAGGGACTGTGTTCAAAAGCTTTGCTTTGCCTAGCTCTGCCTCTTGTGCTTTAAAAAGTGTCGATGGGGAAAAGAACTTGTGATCCTTGCTTTAATATCATATGGTTCCCAAAGAGTTAAACCAGAATCCAGTGAGCCTGTGGGGATAGACTGACAGTGCATAAACTGCTCAGCTGGCTTGGGAGGTCCAGAATGGGTCATAGAGTCGAGAGATGCTGGGATTAATGCACCCTTCATGCCGAAGATGGGTGCCAAACACTGAATCTACTTAGTGATAGAGATGTAGCCGTGAATCTACTTAGTTACTGCCCTATCCCCAGCCCTCTGCAGCCAGCCAAGAAGCTGCTGGCCTGCCAAAACTGTCTCCCTCTAGCCTCTACAGCCAGCTGAGAAACTGAGTGTCCCCAACCTGGCTCCCTCTTGCTTGAAAATGGCTCACCTGCCTTCAGTCAGAGCCAGACTAGGAACTATAGCCATTGCACACTGTGAAAACAGTTGAATTCTAACCAAACAGATGATAAAGGGCTTCGTGTCAAAGAGCTGATTGGCCAAATGGGGAGAGCTGATTGGCTGCAACACTGGGAAACTGCTGATGAGGCTGCTTATGCAGTAGCTCCCTTCCTTGGGTGCTGAATATGCCAGCCCCTTTCTTACGGGAGCTCCACATCACCCTACTTTCCCCTCTGGACACAACCAAGATTTTATTGCTCTTTAATTGCTAGATGATGTTAAACTCTCTTTTCTGTCCATAACACCATGTCCTACACCACTGGAGTTTCCAAACAAAATTGCTTCTGCTCAAAAATTTTAGAGACATGAAAATGAACATGAGGGTTTGTTTTAAACATCTGTTTTGCTTTACTGGATGGACAGGACATTATCAATTCTTTGTTTCATGGGAAAGTCCTGTAGAATTTGATACATTTGATGGAAAGTACTGATTTTGGCAAAAATCTAATAGGGTTCTATAGAATCTACCCTAAAACATAAAATTTAAGAAAAACGATATCCTGTCTATAGATTTTTTTAAACCGTTCTACAGAAGGATAATTGGTCTTTATTATATTTTATAGTTTTTTAAGAGTAACTTCTAAACATTCTTACAGAACTTTATTAGTTTTATATCCCAGTTCCTATCTATATGTCTTTTCCGTGAATGGCAACAGCCAAAGATCTTTGCATTACATGAAGTGACTGAAGAAACAGAATTAAAATTGGAGACTGTAACAGAAATATTAGGAAAGTCTGGAGCTGTTTAAAATGACATCCCTCAAAATGTAAGAAATTGAACTCTTTAAATAACATTTAGTGTTTGTATAAACTAGTTATGCCATGTGATGAAACAATTAAAGCCGAGAGGAAGTCACAACTTAAGAATGAATTGTTTTCCAAAGTTTGTTTGTAAATTGGTTGTTTGGAACTCAGAACACATTTTCCCATAGAAATAATGTTATAAATGGTAGTTAAGTCCCCAGGATGGCTCTCAAAAGCTTTTTTAAACCGTAGTGTAGTCGAAATATGGCATATTTGCAATGTTAAAAAAAGAGTAGACATTGTTTATTTTATTTAACCTTGAATGCTGATGCTTGAGGAAAGGCAGGTTTAGTTAGAGGAGGGTGAGGTGAGGAGGTAGTTGGAGATTCTGAAAGGGACTTCTGGAAATCCTCAGGCTACTTGCCTCCTGTGGGCTCTGCACGGGCTCCTGTGATCCCTGGTCATCCCTCTCTCCTGCAGGCTGCATGGAGTCCCCGCTCACCAGGAGGCAGAAAGTAGTGGGAACGTGGGCTGTGCACTTGATTCAACTCTCATTGAAGTCAGTGGAGGTGTCCCATTGATTCCAAAGAGACTTGGATCAGATCCTATATGAATAACCTTTACGGGCCCATTCCTGCTGAGTACCTTTTGTAAAAGGAAATGGGCATGCATTCTAAAAAATGCATCTCCTTTCATGGCTGTGCATTAATTCCTCTAAGAGAAGCAAGGTGAAGTTAGTGTAGAGCTCTTTTTTTCCCTATATGGACACACTACCTGCTTTATTAAAGATGTGCAGCGTGAAGTTGTTGTCATAGCAACATCAGCCTGTAATGACATAATCACACTGCTCAAGGACCTTTTTTAAAATGTTCCATAAAACAAAACGCAAGAACCAGACAAAAGAAAACAATGAAGGAAGCAGAAGGGCAGGATCTAATGTTGTTAGAAGGTGAATGGAAGAAGTTATGCTTACTTTGTAACTATACATTATTTGTCAGCAAAAGTTGAAAGACATCTCCGAACAATTGAAATCAGCAGGGGACCCAATTTGGAACACACACAAAAATTATCTTCAAAACCTCACAAGCAGTGGCACCCTTGACTTACTCAACAAAAGAGAAAATTCAGGCTATTTGATGTCAGTAATAGAGAACAGAAGAAATGTTACAAGAGACATGAAGTAACTTTAGCTATTGATTTTCTGTAGCAGGCTTTTATTTTAGAAGGCCATGCTTTTTTTTTTTTTTTTTTTTTTTTTTGCACAAGGTGTACGGAATATATATAATAATCCTAACAATTTTTTACCATTATAAAATCAACAGTAGGTTTTCAGGCATTCACTTGTTGCAAATTAAATGGGAGACCATTTCTGTGTTGTTATCAACTTCTGCAGGCACTAAGTGGAGGCTTTGAATCATGTTGAGAAGTTGTACCAGAGAAGTCCTTGTCTTGTGGAGTTATTTTAGAGATGATATAATAGAATACAGTGGATAAGATGGGGGAGATAGTAGGGTCTTCCCTGTGTTGTTTACAGTTTGAAACTCCTGGCCTTTTTTTTTTTTTTTTTTTTTGTGCTGGTGACCTATTCAATCTATTTTCTGCCTCTTGCATCTAAAATGTCAGCTGTTTTGGGCCATCCTTTCTAATTAAAGCTACTCCTGATTCCTGTTGAGTGCTGCTCTGCAGTGTTTTAACATGGTCATTTTTCTCAGTGACCATGTTGCTGCAATCTAGCATCCACACACTGGATTGCAGGGTCCAATCCTGCCACTTTTTATGAAATTGTGACATTAATGGAGGGCATGCATGCTCTGGGATGGAATTTGGTAACCGGAGAAAGTATAGAAGAAGCAGATCAGCAACAAGATTGTGGGATTATGTCGCAATCTGGCTCCTGATTCACGTTTGTTCCAGAAGGGAAGTAAACTACAACAGCCCTTTGGCTGATGCTGTCACACACACTGAGGTGTCAGCAGTGCAACCTATTGCTTAGGGTCCGTCTACACTGCAACACTATTTCGAAATAACTAGCCCTATTCTGAAATAATTTAGTCTGGGTCTAGACAGCAGGCAGTTATTTTGAAATAGTGTCAAAATACTGTCAAGCTGGAGGACTTCTTACTCCGACTCCTGTAACCCTCCTTGTACAAGGAATAAGGGAAGTCGGAGGAAGAGTGCTGTATTTTGAAATAAATGCTGTGTAGATGCTCCCTATTTCGAAATAAGATGTGCAATTGTTGTAGCTCAATTTGCGTAGTTTATTTTGAGTTAAGCCCTGTAGAGTAGACACACCCCTAGAGAAGGAGTCTAAAGACTACATGGTCCATATGGCCTAGTGGTCAAAGCAGACTCAGCAGAACTGTGGGTGTGGTCAGGAGACAAGCCAGTGGTTGGAGCCAGCACAGAACTAAAGGGCAGAATCAGGAGTTCAGAGGGCGAGGCAGAGCTCTCGTGGAGCAGACAAAGTATGGAGCAAAGGTAAGATGGCCTGCTACAGCTACAGGTATGGAACATATTGAGCAGCTGCTGGGCTGCTTTTGCTAGAGAGTTTAGATGGTGATTTGTTGGCTTTTCTGACCAATCAGGGCAAACAGTCTTTTTGGATCAAGCTGAAATCACTGGGTTTCTAGACAACAGAGCCCAGAAGCAGCTGAGTTCCTGATAGAAAACAATTACTTCCCTGTGTCAGATGGCTGGCCAGTGGCTCTATCTGCCCAGGTCCTACCCTGGCTAATCAAAGAAAATACCAGATCCTACAGCGTAGTTTGAATGGCATTTTTGGGAGCTCTACATTTGTCTATCACCAGATAGCTTTGTGGAGCATCTGTGGAGAAACACTTCTTCTAGAGCAGAGGTGGGCAATAATTTTTGATGGGGGGGCCACTCTAAGAATTTGGAAAGTGGTTGAATGCTGCACTCTTCCATGATATTAATGGACGGGGTGTGGGGTCTGGGATGGAAGCTGGGTGCAGGGAGTTTGGGGTAAGGGAGGGAGTTTGGGTGAAGGAGGCAGTTGGGATCTGGGGCACTGGACTGCAGCCCAGGGGGTTGGATTATGATCTAGGGCAGGGAATTGAGGTACAGGAGGGGGTGCTGAGATTTGGGTTGTGAGCTAGAGTAGGGAATTGGGGTACAGGAGGGGGTGCAGGGATTTGGGTTGTGAGCTAGGTCAGGAGGGGACTGCAATCTGGCACAGGAGATTGGGTTGCCAGATCTGAGAGGGGATATGGATAAAGAAGGGGGCAGAGGATTTGATGTGTGGAGTAGGGGACAGGAGTGGGGGGGCAGAGGGTTGGAGAAGGGAGGAACTGGGGTGCCAGAGACAGGTTCTGGACAGGAGACTTACCAGCCAACAGCCATTCCTGAATCAGTCTCCCTCCTTGCCTGCTGTGCACAGAGCCTTGAGACTCTGGGAGGGGCTGATTAATCACTTGTGAAGCTGTGCTGTCCCACAGCTTAGAAGGAACACTGCTGCCTGCCCCACCCCTTCACAGGCAGCAGCCATGTGTTCTGGAGCCCTTTGTGCTTTGTGGCTGCCTGTCATTGAAAGAGGCAGCTCCCATTGGATGGTTTCTGGCCAGAAACTGGCCAATGGGATTGTGCTGGGGGCAGGAGCAACTCCCAAAGTTTTCCTCCTCCCCTCACAGTTTTTAGAGAAAAACCACCTTGCAGCCGCATTTCTGAGTGGCGTGTGGGTGGGGTGAGGCAATTGGGGAGCCTGTCTGGGGGTCTTCACAGCGTCCATGGGCCAGATCTGCTGGCTTGGCGGGCCATATTTTGCCCAGTCCTGTTCTAGGGCCAGTCCTTCAAGCCTCAGGCTGCTGCCCTCTCTTCAGGTGAGAAGTGCTCACTTATTTCTACTCTGCTTTCTCTAGGAACCAATTTTTAATCCATTACACACATTTTCTTTCTGAACCTGTGGTTTGCAAGTTTCCCTAAGAGCTTCAAGCGACTAATGTTGCTTTTCCTATTCCAATCTCCATTTCCCTCGCAAAGTCAATTGCCTCATGGATTAAAGATAATGCATCAAAAGCCTTTAGCATGTTGGCTCCCTGATTACATCCTGAGCACTGCGATGTAAGAGATTTAATTTACATGACCTCGGTGTTCCTGCGTCTTATATTCAATCTGGATTTCACACCCAATCTTTCAAAATATTCAGAGAGGAAGGAATTTTGATCCATTTCAGTAACAAGCATGGTGTCTTGTGAGTAAAAATCAGTCAGAATGGAGTAAATGAGCAGACACCTCGGGCTGATTATTCCAGGGACAACTGGACATACTCAATTACAATTACAGAGTTTAGTAATACAGTTGCAAAATTACTCAGTTGTTTATGGATTTTACTATGCATGTTCCTTGAATTCCCATAATAAATCCTGAATTAAAATGAAATGTAGCAAACTTACAAGTTATTTTGGTTTCCTGCACAAAACACAACTGACCTGTGGAGCTCACTCCTGCAGAAAGGGTTGAGAGGCAGATAATTTAACAAGTTTTTAAAACAAAAACCCCAGACAAATGTCTGGGGAAGGACTTTTACTGTTCCACAATTAGGGATGATCATTAAGAGGATTATCAAAAAATTGATCAGTTGCTGGAATACATTGAATAGAGTCATAGATTTTTAAGGCCAGAAAGAGACCACTATGAGCACTTCATCCAACCTCCTGTATAACACAGACCATGTATTTCACCTACTGATTCTTCTATCTAACTCAGGAGTGGGCAAATATTTTTGATGGGGGCCACTCCAAGAATTTGGTAAGTAGACAGGAGCCTCGCTTTTCTATGACATTAATGGAGGGCTCTGGGATGAAGCATGGGTACAGAAGGAGGTTCTGGATTGGGGACTGGAGAGCAAGATGCGGTGTAGGATCATGGAAGAAGTGTGGGTGCAGAAGGGGTTGTGTCTTGGGGCAGGAGGTTGGAAATGCAAGGGGGTGGATGCCAGGTGCAGGCTTTGGATGGGTGATGCTTATAGTAGGTGGCTCCCAGCTAGTGACCCAGCAGGACCCTCAGGCTGGCTCCCTGGTGGCCACAGCCCTACACAATGCTCATAGCAGCTAGCTGCTGGGGCCAGCATGGGTGTGTCTGTGCAGCGCCCCTCACTCCTAGCACCATCCCTGCACCTTCACAATGGCTGGACACTGACCAATGGGAGCTGCAAGGGCAGTGCTTCGAGGCATGTGAAGCATGCAGAGACCTGCTGCTCCCCTCCTGCCAAGGGGTGTGCACCATGCAAAGACTCCTGGCCCCAGCAGTGGAGTGTTTTTAGCAGCGTGAGCAATCATGGCAGCCAGGGAGCTTGCCCAAGGGTCACGCTGGGCCACAGCAGGCCAGATCTGAATGTTTCATATACTCATAGGGTTGAAAGAGACCTCAGGAGGCCATTGAGTCCAACTTGCCAAACCATCTTCAATTAGGTGAGTGTTATATGTTTTACGTCTTCGGTTGGGCTGTTCTGAAATGGAGAATATAGACGGTGTGACAGATTTCTGTCCATCTGATCAAAACTCTCCAATGTCTCTACACAGAGTTTATTTTTATTTTCATAAATTCACTAGTGAAACCCAGGAGGACCGTGTTTCCCAGAATGCAGGATCTGGACACCAGCCACCTGCCTTCCCATTGAAGGGTTCAGTAGAAGGCCCAACACCGAGCCTGGTGCTGTGTATATTCCTCGGAGTTCACGGACATGGAAGAAAGGCAATTTGGATTGAGGAAAGGGGAGGAGGGAGGTAAAGCATTTAACTCATTTGGTGGGCATGCTGTTAGTCTTATGGGAAAAAAGTCCAGTGTTAAGCAAACCTTTGTCAGAATATAAAATTATACAGGAGAATAACCCCACTGTGACAGAGTGCAAAGAAATCGCTCCTCTGACACACACACCTCCCTGAACTGCTAATATGCCTATTACTGGCTACTCCAGTAACAATAGCAGTGGCATTGAAATCTGCCCACATACGCACATGTACTAAGTGTTTCCAGGTGGTGAAGGGATTTCTATTGATGTAGAAGCTGACTCCAGATACAAAACAATATCCCTCTCTCACTCTTATGCCCTCTTCCCCCATATTGAATGACTATGCCGTGGGGAACCCATTCTCTAAGCTCCCAAATACCTAGGGAGTAGCCAGCCACTGAGTTCATTCCCATTGGGGCAGCAAAGGAAAACCCAGCATTGTGCCACAGTGCAATGTAAGGCTATGTCTAGACTGACGCTTTTTGTCGGAAAAAGGTACGCAAATTGCGCTCTGCAATTTGCGTACCTTTTTCTGATAGTTCTGTCGGAAGAGGCTTTTCTGAAATTTGGCCCGTCTACACTGAGTTAAATTTTGGGAAAATCTCCTCTTTTGGAAGAGCCCTTCTTCCTTGTGGTATGAGGAAGACTGGGCTTCCGAAAGAGCATGTCTGTTCTCCGCAAAAAATGTTGGAAGAGCTGACGCGTTTCCCAGAGGTATCCTGGACAAACTCCATAGTTTAGACATAGCCTAAGTTATAATGGAAAGGTAAGACTAAAGATGAACTGTGAACTCAAATGGAGAACATTAGGAATTGCAGTGTTTGTTCTCCACTCCCACCCTTAGAGAGAACAACTCATATTCAATTGTGATGTCTATAATATCCTCAGTCATGCCGTGATATCAATAAGTGGATAGTTTCTGCCAGGATACGCTAACTAGGGGAAGGTAGATGGAAAAGAGGTTTCTCATTTTCTTCATTGAATTAAAGGAATAAAACTAAAAATTAAACAAACAAGAAACACTCCAGCTGTGTCTACATTGGCACCCCTTTCCAGAAAAGAGATGCTAATGTAGACTTCGGAATTGCAAATTCCACGGGGAATTTAAATATCCCCCGTGGCATTTGCATTTCCATGGCTGCCGCTTTTTTCCGGCTTGGGGATAAGCCGGAGAAAAGCGCCAGTCTAGATGTGATTCTCCGGAAAATAAGCCCTTTTCCGGAGGCTCTCTTATTCCTACTTTCCTCTTATTCCTTGAAAGTAGGAATAAGAGATCCTCCAGAAAAGGGCTTATTTTCCGGAGAATCACGTCTAGACTGGCGCTTTTCTCCGGCTTATCCCCAAGCCGGAAAAAAGCGGCAGCCATGTAAATGCAAATGCCGCGGGGGATATTTAAATCCCCCGTGGAATTTGCAATTCCGAAGTCTACATTAGCATCCCTTTTCTGGAAAGGGGTGCCAATGTAGACACAGCCTCCCTGTCTATCAGGCCTGCCAAAGGTGGGGGCAAAGGAGGCAGTTGCCCTGGGACCACCAATTCAAAGGGGTCCAGGGCTTCCAGCCACCACTGCTGCATCTCGGGCCCCATAAGTCACTGCTGGAGCACTATGCCACATGCTGGAGGGCTGGCTACCCTATTCCAGAGGCCTGTGGAGGCTGTTAGCTCCCCTGCTCTCTCGCTCTCTAGACACACACACACATACACACATATATATATATATATATATATATATATATATCTGTGTTTGGTTACTGACAGAGAGCCTGATTCTGATTTACATTGTGGCCCTTAACAGGGTCTTAATGGGTGTGTCTACACAGCACCCTAAACTCGAAATAAGATACACAATTTGTGCTACTCAAATTGTGTATCTTATTTTAATTGACTTTCAAAATAGCCTATTTCGAGACATCCCTTAACCCTCGTGGAATGAGAGTTACCTCGATGCCGAAATAGTGCACTCGTTAGTTTGAAAAATATTTTGAAATAGCGGGTGGTTTGTTAAAAAGCAGGGTAGCTATTTTGGGATAACTGTTCACAGAATAGACATACCAATAGATTTTATTTTATTTTATTTTAGCCACAGTAAGAACCTTTTACTCTGGTCCACAATATAAATTGTATTTGCATTGACTTTTGGTTTCTTTACACTGTTAGAGTGGTGTGTGTGTGTGTGTGTGTGTGGGTGTGTGTGGGTAGCATAAATGAGAATCTCACAGAGTGTTCCCTCTAACATTTTCCATCTTTGGGTGGGTTGAAATTTCTTATGTGCACCACCAATATTGAGGGTGTATGTAGAGGTGCTGCGTGTCCCAGAACAAACAAAAAACCTAGGCATAAATATATATTTTAAACATTCCATGAGAATGGAAGACAATATATTAAAAAAAGGGATAAGTAAAAAGGAGCAATGCTTAAGATGTTTGTTTAATATGAAATCAAATAAAGAAAACTAACACTACCCTTGGAGTACATGTATGATCGTCCTTTCTATCAACTCAAGCTAGTAAACACACAAAAATGGGGATTACTGCAAATAGCTAAATAAACAAATCAAAGACATGGCCATTGAGTAAAAGCCTAAAAAATATGCGCATATGTTAAGATGCTAAACAAATCTATGAGTCAACTAGAAATTATCATGTTCTCCTTGAAAATATTAATACAATATTTACTGACACTGGAAAGAAGAGTAAAAGGCATCCACTTGGGATTATATACTTTCTCGGGGGAATATTTAGGATCCATGCTAAGCAAGTGAAACAGAGACCTGTAAAGTTCTGGTTTGAAACTTTCACTTAGTGATACACACAAACACAAAGATTAGAAGCCCCCAGAGCTATTGAGCAGAATTCAACTCCAGTTGAAAGGCCAAACACATTAAACAGGATCCATGGTAAAATTCTTCCAGTTTTAACAATTTACCATGTTTTAACTATTGACACAGGATTTAAAAATAATCATTAAGATCAGAGTGTGCAGATATCTACAATAGTAAAAACGTTTCTGTTAAAATAATCCTTTCCTATTTTATCTTAAGCCATTAGCACCTATGTAAACTTTGTTTGAAATGTATCAGAGGTAGCCATGTTAGTCTGAATCTGCATAAACAATGAGAAGTCCTGTGGCATCTTATAGACTAACAGATTTATTGGAGCATAAGCTTTCGTGGACAAAGATGCATCTGATGAAGTGGGTCTTTGCCCATGAAAGCTTATGCTCCAATAAATATATTCTCCTATAAGATGCCACAGGACTTCTTATTGTTTGTTTGAAATGTAATCATGGAAATGGCATGAGTGAGGCCTTTTGTTCCAGTATTCAAAAGCATCCTAAAACCTTTTAACCGACCTGAAATTTTGACACCACTCAATACAGCCTGCCCCAGCCCAGGAGAGAGTCCTATGAATGCAGCCCAACTAGGGCTGTTGTGCTAAGACAGACAGGTTTGACTCTTGCTACCTGTAGTCCAGATGGAAGCAAGTTAAAACACCCAAAACAAATTCCCCTCTGTCCCCACCTCACTGCACAGACACCGACATCCCTCTCCCCCAATTTCCCCCACTTATCCCATGCAGTCTGCTCCCCCTCTCTCAGCCCAGGAAGCTAGAGGAGCATGCTGGGTTTCCTCACAGGTAAATCCAGCTGCTGTAATCAGATTGCAGTAATCGCTAATCAAACCTCTCCACTCCCAGACATGTACTTACTGCACACTCCAAACTCTCCTCCTCTTCCCGTCCCAGCCACATACTTACTCCCTCCTTCCTTTGTATGTGCCCTTCCCTACCAGCACACTCTGTCTGGATCAGGGAGCTTCTGCTGCTGAGGGAGTGCCCCTCCCCAGCCAGGAAGCAATCTGCGCAGCAGCCCTAAACCTCTGGGCCAGGCTCATTTAGCAGCAGCACAACTACCCTGCCGCACAGCTTACAGGGACCTTAGATCTCACATATGCCCTGTACATTATGTATAACTGGAAGACTCGCCCGACATTTTGTTTTTTGAAAAATAAAATGAAAATATACATGTTTCGTTTGAATCATTGTTCTGGAGTGGGGCTGGGCATGAGGGAAGGGTTCAGTTTGCAGGCTGCCCCGGGGAGAGAGGACTGCCCCTCCCCTCTCCTACTGTGGCAACTTGGGGCCAGGTGAGAATCACCTCTCCATGGCCACTTCAGCTCCAGTGGGCACAGCCAGGGCGGGGGTGCATGATCCCCAGCTGGGGCAGGTACAGGTTCATCTGCCTCCTGCACTCCCCATCCAGAGGGAGGAATGCAGCAAACTGTGCACTTTGTGGGCTGTTCCTCTTTGTCCAGGAGCAAGAGGAATGTTCCCATATGACTTGGCACATGGGGAAAGAGCACCAGCCCCCTGTCCTCCCTAAGAGGTACCTGGGGGTGGAAGGCTTGGGGCTGGGGCAGCTCCTGATGCGGGGGAGCCCCCAGCCAGCTCCTTTTACTTGCCTGGTAATTCTATCTGTTTTCGGTATGGGTTTATGAGAAACAATCCCATGCCAGACATATCCCAGTTTCCTGGCACAACCAATCCCTGACCTTTCTTTAAGTTATCATAAAAGGAAGCTGCACGCTGAACTTGGTGGTCCTAGCTCTTACTGTTTAGGAGGAGCTCTTGAACGAACAGACAGACAGACAGACAGACTGTCTCAAATATTATATATATATATATGTCATCTCACAGAAATTTTTGAATAGTTGCTTTAATTAATAGAAAGCTGAAAATTCCAGAAATTAAATGTGTGCCACTTACACATAAACCATGACTCTACTGCACGTATGTGTATTCATGGTTTGTGCATAGGCGGCATGCATTTAATTTCTGTGATTTCAGCTTTCTATTAATTAAAGCAACTATTCTTTAATTAATGTAGAAGAGACTGTCATGGCGACATGGAAAAAAGGGCTTGTGTAATGTGAAAGCTTGGCAGTGTTCTTGCTAACCTCCAGCTAATGGTTTGTGGTTCTCTTCACCCCAGCAACAGTGAAACCATTGCCTTGCCAAAAGGTCATTCAAAGAGAGAGTGATTTTGTGATAACTTCTAGCATGCTGAACCATGACTAATAAAGGTTTGTGTGTATACTAGAGTTCCTGTCCATCTTGGACTGTCACTTCAAGAATCACAACTTTCACTCTCTTCAAGTGACTGATGTACTTCAGCAAGGAAATTGTGTGTGTGAAAGAGGGGCCAAGAGTGATACATAGGCAATAATAGAGAGTCCTTAATACAGTGTAGCCAGTGCATAAGAATTGCTGATGAAAGAATGAAACATTTATAAAATCAATTTTCTCTGTCTCATTCCATTTTATATATTTCTTATCTGCAGCTCTTTAAAAAATGCAGCAAGATGAAACATTAGAATAAAACCCCTTTTATCTTTATCACAAAATCACTGAATTCCTTATCCACGAGGCAAGGGGATAATGAGGCTGGAGAGCTGTTAATTGGCCAAATCGCCTATGGTGGAGTTGCACCACTTACACCAGTGATGAATTTAGCCCAGCATTTCAAGAGCCTCTGTTCTGATTATTTGATTCTTAGACAGATAGAGCTAGATGAGTACCCAGAAATCTGCTTCTTCAAGACAGACCCAACAAGGAAAATAACAGAACACCACTAGTCATCATCTAGATTACATGGCTCCGTCGATGGAGCCATGTAGTCTAGACATACCCCTTCAGCCCCCAGCTTAATTCCTCCAGCTCGTCACTGACAATCTACAAAGTATCCTGGAAAATGATCCCTCATTCTCACAGGCCTTGGGAGAGTGGCCAGTCCTTGCCTATAAACAACCCCCTAACATGAAGCAACTCCTCCGAGAAGCCACATATCATACCTCAGACACACTCACCCATGAACCTACCTCTGCAATAAACCCCATTGCCAACTCTGTCCACACATCTGTACAGGCAACACCTTCACAGGACTTAGCCACATAAGCACAGCATCAGAGGCTCATACCACTGCACATCCTCTAATGTGATATATGCCATCAGATGACAGCAATGCCCCTCTGCCATGTATATTGGCCAAACTGGGCAGCCTCTATGACACAGGATAAATGGACATAAGTCAGACACCAGAAACAGTAACACACAGAAACATTAACCTGCTTAGGCACTCATTAATGGATTTTAAAGTAGCCATTCTTCTACAAAGGAATTTCACAAGCCAACAACAGAGAGAGAGTGAGAAACAGATCTTCATATAAAAATTGGACACTGTTTCCCTTGGGCTTAACAAAGACACTAACTGGATGGCCCATTATAAAACCAGTCTTCCTTACATTTAACATATTGTCGGCATCAAAAGCTAAGTATGGAACACTTCCAGCCCACTCAATTAGCCTCATTAGCACTTGCACGACTATTGACAGGTAGATATTTTTCTTTCCTCTCCCTTCTTTACTCTCTCTCTATAACATTTTTTTCCCTGTAGGATGACAGAGTGACACCATCACGTCATCAGTGTCCACATGCTGCCATAGCCTGCCTCCGCCACCTGCTGTGGCCACTCTTGGTGCCATCCCCTATGAGTATGAGCTACTCCAGCTCTGGCTTGATGCCCCAGGGGGCTGTGCCTCTGGGGAGGAGCTGCTGAGGCTGGATCCTCTCCGGGCCACCCCATGTCCTCTCCGCCATCTGAGCCTGACTTCCCCTCCCCAGGCTGTACCATGTATCCCTGCCATCGAAGCCCAACCTCCCCACCCCAGGCTGTGCTGGGTCCCCTCCACCATTTGAGCCCTACCCCTAGGTAACCCATTCCACTGCTTCACCACCCTCCTAGTGAAATAGTTTTTCCTAATATCGAACCTGGACCTCTCCCACCGCAACTTGAGACCATTGCTTCTTGTTCTGCCATCTGTCACTACTGAGAACAGCCTCTCTCCATCCTCTTTGGAACCTCCCTTCAGGAAGTTGAAGGCTGCTATCAAATCCCCTCTCACTCTTCACTTCTGCAGACTAAACAGACCCAAGTCCCTCAGGGTATGTCTACACTACAGCGCTAATTCGAACTAACTTAGTTCGAATTAGTTAATTCGAACTAAGCTAATTCGAACTAGCGCAGCTAGACTAAAAAACTAGTTCAAATTAGCATTTTGCTAAGTCGAACTAGCGCGTCCACACAGAGTAGACCCTGAACTGGGATTAAGGATGGCCGGAAGCAGTGCCGGCAGGGCATCAGATGAGGACTGAGGGTATGTCTACACTACAGAGTTAGTTCGAACTAACGGATGTTAGTTCAAACTATCTTTGATAGGCGCTACACTAGTGCTCCGCTAGTTCGAACTTAATTCGAACTAGCGGAGCGCTTAGTTTGAACTAGGAAAACCTCATTTTATGAGGATTAAGCCTAGTTCGAACTAGCTAGTTTGAATTAAGGGGTGTGTAGAGACAGCAGCTCCACTCTCTAAAGGTACGTCTACACTACAGTGCTAATTTGAACTAAGCTAATTCGAACTAACTCGTCTAGAACTAAAAACTACTTCGAATTAGCGTTTTGCTAATTCGAACTAGCATGTCCACATTAAGTGGACCCTGAACTGGGCTTAAGGATGGCTGGAAGCAGTGCCGGCAGGGCATCAGAGGAGGACTTATTGCACTAGCCCAGGCGGGTGCCCGCCTCTTGCGTCCCGGGCAAGCTCCCGGGAGCCACCAGCCTGGTCCCGGGAAGAGGGGGAGGGCTGGGGGGCATCGGGTGGGTGGCTCGATCCATGCCAGGTGCAGGGTCTGCTGGCTGGATGCTGGCAGGCTTGCACCTGGCACGGGCACCGTAGCCAGCCCGTGCCCCTTTAAGGGGCACGGGGCCGGGAGGGGGGCAGATGAGTTTCCCTGGTGTTGGCCAGAGTGGCTACCAGGGAAACCTGGGGAGGGCTAGCCTCCCACTAGTTCGAATTAAGGGGCTACACACCCCTTAATTCGAACTAGTAAGTTCGAACTAGGCTTAATTCTCGTGGAATGAGGTTTACCTAGTTCGAACTAAGCGCTCCGTTAGTTCGAATTAAATTTGAACTAGCGGAGCGCTAGTGTAGCGCCTATCAAAGTTAGTTCGAACTAACGTCCGTTAGTTCGAACTAACTCTGTAGTGTAGACATACCCATGGTGATTAAAGTCCCCCATGAGAACCAGGGCCTGCGATCTGGAAGCTTCGCTCAGTTTTCCGAAGAAAGCCTCATCTACCTCCACCTGATTCGGTGGCCTGTAGCAGACACCAACCACAACATCACTGCTGTTGTTTGCTCCTTTAAACTTAACCCATAGACTCTCAACAGGTTTTTCCTCCCTCTTTATACTGGAGTTCAGAGCAATCATAGTGCTCTCTTAAATATAGTGCAACTCCTCCTCCTTTTCTCCCCTGCCTGTTCTTCCTGAACAGTCTATATCCTTCCATTACAGCGCTCCAGTCATGTGAGTCATCCCACCAAGTCTCTGTTATCCCAATTAAATCATATTTCTTGGACTGGGCCAGGGCCTCCAGTTCTTCCTGTTTGTTGCCCAGGCTTCTCGCATTCGTGTACAAACACCTCAGATAACCAGCTGATCGCCCTATCTTCGCCATTCGAATCAGGGGTCCTCCTTTCTTGCTCATTTCTCTCTGAATTTCTTCCCAGTATCCAACTTTCCCACTCCCCTCAGGGTTTTGGTCACAGTCCCCGATGAACCTAGTTTAAAGCCCTCCTCACTAGGTTTGCAAGCCTGCCCGCGAAGATGCTCCTTCCTCTCTTTGTTAGGTGGATCCCATCTCTTCTTAACGATTCCAGTGACTTCATCCTCCTTCGTGGAATAGCTTACTCCCTGATGAGACCTGGCTCAGCTACTTTGGCTGGCAAGCCATGGCTTGTCCTGTTTCCCTCCTCTCCTCGCCCTTTTGCTCAAAGTGGAGGGTAGCAGACAAGTAGACCCTTACTCTTCCTAGAGCCAGCATCAGAGTGTACACCAGGCTGAGCAAGGTATTAAGGCAGAGCAAGAGTTGTGACAGTGTCGCTCTTGAGCAGGCCCACTGACGGGTGGTGGAGGCAAAAGTGGCAACTATCCAGGAGTCTGGTGATTCAAAAGGGCCTGGAGCTCCTGCTACTGCCCAAGGCCCTGGCCCTTGTGGGAGCATGGAGCCAGCCCTCCCACCTTGCCCAGAGGCCTGGCAAATCTGTTGGCCTTCCTGCTCTTGAGGCTTGACCCACACTCCATTGAAGTCAAAGGCAGTCCTTCTCTCAGTGGCCTTTGGAACAGGTTGTCATGTAACAAATATCTAGAACACCTTTTGGTTCCTTTCGATCTAGGGATTCACATTCTACTCAAAGCATCAGATTGTTTATGGGGGTGAGAGTAAGCTGGTTAGAGAGATACTTCAAATGAAAATGTGCTTGTTTAAGTCTATCAACACTGTGGATTGTTTGCATGATATAAAGAATGTTCCATATTGCAGTCTCCTAGCACAAGTAGTACAGTAGCTCGTAATTCTTCTTTCTTTGCATCTCAGCAGGGAAAGGCCCATGAGGAAGGAATAAACAGAAGGAAGGATGCATCTTCCCTATCAAATAAAAAGTTGCTGAATTCCTTGGCACAGAATTGGACTTCAAATTACAGAAATCAGTGGGGAGGAGGGGGAGGGGAAGTGATTAAATGAGGAGTAGAACACTGAGTTTATTTAGTTACATTTTCTTCTTTTAATGCTCCTTAATGCCTCAATATTAGTTGCCCTATGCAAGAGCCAGAGCAGCTGTTTGAGTGTGTAAACCCCTAAAGCAAGGAAATTCTGAGTAAATGGCAAAATGTTGACTTTATTTCACCCTTTGTGGCACTGTATCACAACAAATATGGCCATCTACCAGAAGCTGAATCAGGAACAATGAAGTGGGAAAACATGACCTTCAGGAGAAAAGTTAAGGCATATTGGCTATGGAATACATTCTTACTGGATCATTTATTGTAGGAAATTCCTGAAGAAGCAACTAGTAGCCATGATACTGTTGCCACAAGCCGTGTATTCATATTTACAAGTATGGGCTATCACTATAGCTGACATCAACACTGTAAAGCTCAAAGTACTGCAGAGGATCAAGGTACACCACTTGCATTTCCATCCCACACTCCTTTCACTCCCTAACTTGGGTCAGCCTCCCCCTTCCCATGTGGAAAGTGCACAATTTTCACCAATTTGCAGGATTATTTTTTAAATTAAAATAGCTGCTGGGAACTCAGGGTAGGTCTACAGTACAGCGCTAATTCGAACTAACTTAGTTCGAATTAGTTAATTCGAACTAAGCTAATTTGAACTAACGCGTCTAGAACTAAAAACTAGTTCGAATTAGCGTTTTGCTAATTCGAACTAGCATGTCCACATTAAGTGGACCCTGAACCGGGGTTAAGGATGGCCGGAAGCAGTGCCGGCAGGGCATCAGAGGAGGACTTAGAGCGTGGAGATGCTGTCTCAGGCTAGCCGAGGGCTGTGCTTAAAGGGACCCGACCCCCACCCCAGACAGACAGTTCTCAGGGGTGCCCTGCTTGCAAACCAGTTCTGGCTTGGAGTGCCCGGAGTGCCCACACTGGGCACATCACAGCACTCGGCCATCAGACTGGCTGCACTTGCCGCAGGCTGCCATCTGGGGAGAGGAGGCAATTGGGGGGCTGCAGGAGAGCTTCCACCCCCAGAAGCCTGCAGAGCCAGCCCAGTCCTCCCCATCGGGGGCTCGTACCCCATTCCTCCCTCACCTCCTTCCACTTACCCTTCCCTAGCCCCTTTTCCTGATGTACAAAATAAAGGACAATTGTGTTCAAAAATGGAATCTGTCTTTATTGAACAAAACTGGGGAGACTGGGAAAAGGAGGTGGGAGAGGGGAAGAGAGAGGGTGGGAGAGGGGAGGGCAACTACAATGATCAGGGGTTGGGAACAGGTCCCATATGAAGAGAGGCTAAAGAGACTGGGACTTTTCAGCTTAGAAAAGAGGAGACGGAGCGGGGACAGGATAGAGGTCTCTAAAAGTAGGAGTTGGGTGGAGAAGGTGCATACAGAAAAGTTCTTCATTAGTTCTCATAAAGAAGGATTAGAGGACACCAAAGGAAAGGAATGGGTAGCAGGCTTCAGACTAGTAACAGAAAGTTGTTCTTCACAAAGCAAAGAGTCAACCTGTGGAACTCCTTGCTGCAGGAGGCTGTGAAGGCTAGAACTGGAACAGAGTTTAAAGGGACGTGAGATCAAGTCATGGAGGTTGGGTCCATGGAGTTCTATTATCATAGAATCATAGAATAATGGGACTGGAAGGGACCTCAAGAGGTCATCGAGTCCAGCCCCCTGCCCTCAAGGCAGGACCAAGCTCCGTCTACACCATCCCTGACAGATGTCTATCTAACCTGTTCTTAAATATCTCCAGAGAGGGAGATTCCACCACCTCCCTTGGCAATTTATTCCAATATTTGACCACCCTGACAGTTAGGAATTTTTTCCTAATGTCCAATCTAAACCTCCCCTGCTGCACTTTAAGCCCATTACTCCTTGTCCTGTCCTCAGAAACCAAGAGGAACAAATTTTCTCCTTTCTCCTTGTGACACCCTTTTAGATATTTGAAAACCGCTATCATGTCCCCCCTTAATCTTCTTTTTTCCAAACTAAACAAGCCCAGTTCATGAAGCCTGGCTTCATAGGTCATGTTCTCTAGACCTTTAATCATTCTTGTCGCTCTTCTCTGTACCCTTTCCAATTTCTCCACATCTTTCTTGAAATGTGGCGCCCAGAACTGGACACAGTACTCCAGCTGAGGCCTAACTAGCGCAGAGTAGAGCGGCAGAATGACTTCACGAGTTTTGCTTACAACACACCTGTTGATACAACCTAGAATCATATTTGCTTTTTTTGCAACAGCATCACACTGTTGACTCATATTCAACTTGTGGTCCACTATGACCCCTAGATCCCTTTCCGCCATGCTCCTTCATAGACAGTCGCTTCCCATCTTGTATGTATGGAACTGATTGTTCCTTCCTAAGTGGAGCACTTTGCATTTCTCTTTATTAAACCTCATCCTGTTTACCTCTGACCATTTCTCTAACTTGCTAAGGTCATTTTGAATTATGTCCCTATCCTCCAAGGAAGTCGTAACCCCACCCAGTTTGGTATCATCTGCAAACTTAATAAGCGTACTCTCTATCCCAATATCTACATCATTGATGAAGATATTGAACAGTACGGGTCCCAAAACAGACCCTTGAGGAACTCCACTTGTTATCCCTTTCCAGCAGGATTTAGAACCGTTAACAACAACTCTCTGACTACGGTTATCCAGCCAATTATGCACCCACCTTATCGTGGACCTATCTAAGTTATATTTGCCTAGTTTATCAATAAGAATATCATGCGAGACCGTATCAAATGCCTTACTAAAGTCTAGGTATATGACATCCACCGCTTCTCCCTTATCCACAAGGCTCGTTATCTTATCAAAGAAAGCTATCAGATTAGTTTGGCATGACTTGTTCTTCACAAACCCATGCTGGCTATTCCCTATCACTTTATTACCTTCCAAGTGTTTGCATATGATTTCCTTAATTACCTGCTCCATTATCTTCCCTGGGACAGACGTTAAACTGACCGGTCTGTAGTTTCCTGGGTTGTTCTTATTCCCCTTTTTATAGATGGGCACAATATTTGCCCTTTTCCAGTCTTCTGGAATCTCCCCTGTCTGCCATGATTTTTCAAAGATCATAGCTAAAGGCTCAGATACCTCCTCTATCAGCTCCTTGAGTATCCTGGGATGCATTTCATCAGGACCTGGTGACTTGCTGACATCTAACTTTCCTAAGTGATTTTTAATTTGTTCTTTGTGTATCCTATCTTCTAAACTTACCCTCTCTCTGCTTGTATTCACTACGTTAGGCACACCTCCAGACTTCTCGGTGAAGACCGAAACAAAGAAGTCATTGAGCATCTCCGCCATTTCCAAGTTCCCTGTTACTGCTTCTCCCTCCTCACTAAGCAGTGGGCCTACCCTGTCCTTGGTCTTCCTCTTCCTTTTAATGTATTTATAAAAGGTCTTCTTGTTTCCCTTTATGCCTGTAGCTAGTTTGATCTCATTTTGTGCCTTTGCCTTTCTAATCTTGCCCCTGCATTCCCGTGTTGCTTGCCTATATTCATCCTTTGTTAGTTGTCCTAGTTTCCATTTTTTATATTACTCCTTTTTTATTTTGAGATCATGCAAGATCTCCTTGTTAAGCCAAGCTGATCTTTTGCCATATTTTCTATCTTTCCTACACAGCGGAATTGTTTGCTTTTGGGCCCTTAACAACGTCCCTTTGAAATACTTCCAACTCTCCTCAGTTGTTTTTCCCTTCAGTCTTGCTTCCCATGGGACCTTACCTACAAGTTCTCTGAGCTTATCAAAATCTGCCTTCCTGAAAGCCATTACCTCAATTGTGCTGGTCTCCCTTCTACCTTTCCTTAAGATCATGAACTCTATTATTTCGTGATCACTGTCCCCCATACTGTCTTCCACTTTCAAGTTCTCAACTAGTTCCTCCCTATTTGTTAAAACCAAATCCAGAACAGCTTCTCCTCTGGTAGCTTTTTCAACCTTCTGAAACAGAAAGTTGTCTCCAATGCAGTCCAGAAACTTATTGGATAGCCTGTGCCTCGCTGTGTTAGTTTCCCAACATATGTCTGGATAGTTGAAGTCCCCCATCACCACCAAATCTTGGGCTTTGGATAGTTTTGTTAATTGTTTTAAAAAGGCCTCATCCACCTCTTCCACCTGGCTAGGTGGCCTGTAGTAGACTCCTAGCATGATATCACCCTCGTTTTTTACCCCTTTTAGCTTAACCCAGAGACTCTCTACACAGCTATCTCCTACGTTCATCTCCACTTCAGTCCAAGTGTGTACATTTTTAATATACAAGGCAACCCCTCCTCCCTTTTTCCCCTTAGCCAGGGGGTAGGAGTAGTGTCCCTGCCCAAGGTTTGTGGAAGGCTGGAGAGGGATGGCACGAGACAAATGGCTTGGTCATTGTCTTCGGTCCATCCCCTCCAAGGTCCCTAGGGTTGGCCGCTGTTGTCAGACAGGCCACTCGGCTAGATGGACCTTTGGTCTGACCCAGGACGGCCATTGTAAGCTCAGGGCTCAGGGTCGGGGGTCTCAGTGGACCCCCTTGATTTTCATGCACACCTGCTCCTGGGTGGCCAGGCTGGCAGCTCTCCTGCCCTAGACAGCCACTTTCATGTGCCTAGTGCGGAGATCGAGGACGAAGTCCACGATCTCCGCACTAGCCCAGGAGGGTGCCCGCCTCTTGCAGTCCCGGGCAAGCTCCCGGGAGCCGCCAGCCTGGTCCCGGGAAGAGAGGGAAGGCTGGGGGGCATCGGGTGGCTGGCTCGAGCCGTGCCAGGTGCAGGGTCTGCTGGCTGGGTGCTGGCAGGCTTGCACCTGGCACAGGCACTGTAGCCAGCCCGTGCCCCTTTAAGCGGTCCGGGGCTGGGAGGGGGGCAATAGAGTTTCCCTGGTGTTGGCCAGAGTGGCCACCAGGGAAACTTGGGGAGGGCTAGGCTCCCACTAGTTCGAATTAAGGAGCTACACACCCCTTAATTTGAACTAGATAGTTCGAACTAGGCTTAGTCCTCGTACAATGAGGTTTTCCTAGTTCGAACTAAGCGCGCCGCTAGTTCGAATTAAGTTCAAACTAACGGAGCGCTAGTGTAGCGCCTATGAAAGTTAGTTCGAACTAACGTCCGTTAGTTCGAACTAACTCTGTAGTGTAGACATACCCTCAGTTATACCAAAGGATGGGTTCAGTGAGGGGGGATCTGTTGCTGCAACCTTAACAAGACTGATTCAAAATCCACTGAAGTCATTGGAAAGGACTGAAGTCCATAGCAGTTAGCTCACTTCTGAAATGCCTTTCCTCCCTCCTTGTCCCCATGTCCCAAGTTGAAAGAAGTTTAGTTTCTGCATGTTCCATTTGGCTTGTGAAGCTCTGAACATCCACCCACCCCTTCTGCAGGCCCAACCCATTATGGTGCTGTACAGGGGACCCTTGCTATTCATGTAATTGCTATTTGCGATTCCACGTATTCATGGGGGGTCACTTGTCCCAGCCTTGGCAGGGAGGTGGCCAGGACTGGGAGAGATGAAGAACTCACTACAGCTCTTGACCCCCAGTTCCTTGTGGCTGCTAGGAGCTGTGGTGAGCTCCCCATGTCTTCCAGCAACTGTGGTGACTTTTCCTCAGCTCCTGGCAGCTGCGGTGACTTACCCACGACTGCCAGGCCCAGTGGTGAATTTGGGAGCTGCAGGGTGTTCATTGCGGGAAGCTGGGATCTGCAGCTCCCGTATTTATGCATTTCACCATTCATGGTAGTGCCAGGAATACATCCACTGCAAATCTTGAGGGTTTCCTGTTTTAAGAACAACTTTGACACCAGAAAGGTATTGCACACCTGAGTTCTATTCAGATAGTCATGCCAAGGTTCTGAAAAATCAGATTTGAGACAGATTGTAGACTAGTCACATGGGATGGGTAAAAAGAACATACATAAGATATAGAATTCAATGGAGAATCAATGCGTGGTGAGACATCTTTGAAATTTCTGTAGTTTGTTTTGTCTAGTGACCGGTATTGGCTAATTGGTGCTCTTGGTGATAGGGCTGGTTTGTTCACGTGAGCTGTTCACATTACCTCTGGGCTCAGATAAGCATTGATCATACAGCCCACAGTTCCACTGAGGTTTCCTTAGAAAGAGCGCTATTGGGAACCTTTTATTCCTTTTGAGGAGTTGTTACATCGATTTCAGTGGGATTACACAAGTGAATAACAGTCACCAATGCGGCCCAAAGTTCATTGACATCTAACTGGGATAAACAGTGACCAAAATAGCACTAGCTCTTCACTTTGCAGATGCTGCTTTAACAACATGTTTTTGAGCCAGATGTGGAAGCTGAGATTTTGTCCACCTTCTTTTTAAGGCATCATGTTTAGTTTCTAGGCAGATACATCAATTGCCATCTCTTTTAAAAATACAGTGATATTCTAGGGGAATAGCTTGAAACCCCATACTGTTGAAATGATGAAATGCAGAGTGTGGGAGTCATCACTGTAAAACACTATAGTGTTTTTTTTAATAAGTGATAATATTATGAGTCAATCTCTATCATCGTGGAATGGGGCAGCACACAGAGAGTTATTTGGGCAATTCATAGAAAGGAGAAGTACCAGGTAGATCCCGCTTGCTAGGACCTTTCCATGCACTGGATGGGTAAAAGAAGCTTCTTGGTGGGAACAAGTAGGATTGCCAGAGGAGGTGAGACAGCATAATTGCAGCTGCCCAATTTTTAGTATGGACGTACAGTCTGTGCTCTTTCCTGGGAGCAGGGTTGGATTAAGAAAGGGGATGTACCCCGGAGCCCTGGGCTAAAGGGGATCCTATGAAAAGATTTCTGGGCTACCAAAAGTCCAGATATTTTTGCGGGGCCCCCTTAGCCCAGCGTCCTGGGCTGTAGGCTCTAAAGCCCTGTGTGCTATCCAGTGCCAGGGCTGGCAACAGACTTCATCAAGCCTTGGGCAATGTGTGGGAAGGGTGGGGCATTGGACAGAAAGAGCGGGGCTAAGGGTAGCCAGCCCTCAGTGCCACCTGGACTGTGCTGCACCTTCTCCCAGCCAGCCCTCAGTGCTGCTTGGATTGTGCCACCCAGGGCTCTGGCCACTGTAGCTGAGGAGGCAGTGGTGGTGGTGGCCTGGGCCCTGGGGAACTGCCTCCTTTGTCCCCCCTGTTGGTGGCCCTGTCTGGCTCTGTGTGGCAGGGAGGAGGCAGTTCCACACTCTGCTCTCCCTCCTGCTGGGCTGGAGCCATGTTACCATGAGTATTGGGGTAAGCGCTGTCCCTTTGCTTGCAGGCTCTGCCCCTCACAGCTCCCATTGGCTGAGAATTATGGCCAATGGGAACTGTGGGAGGTGGTGTGCCTGCAGGTGAGCGCAGGGCAGCACGGCCAATGCTGAGCCACCTAAGGGGAGCTGTCCCAGGTAAGCACCCCCCCAACTCCTGCCCCAGCCCTGAACCCCCTCCCACTCTCTAATTATCTCCCAGACACCATACCCCAACCCCTGCTCTGAGCCCCCTCCTGCATCCTAAATCCCTCACTCCCTCCTAGCCACATGCTCCCACTCTGAGCCCCAGCCCCACTCCAGCATCGTAACTCCCACCCAGACCCCACACCTCCACTCCAACTTCCTGCTCAGAGTCCCCTCCCATACTCCAACCTCCTTGTCCCCAGGCTGGAGTTCCCTCCTGCACCCCAAACAACTCATGCTCAGCCCCACACCCTCCCAACCCCCGAGTTGGAACCCTCACACCATCCTGCGTCCATGCTCCTGCCTCAATCCACAGCCCCTCCCACAATCTGAACTCATTTTTGGCCCCACCTTGGAGCCTAGGAGGCCCCACAAAATCTACTATCCCTGGCCTCCAGAACAGTTAATATGGCCCTGCCCCAGAGGGAGGGGAGAATGTGTTCTAGCTCTGACTAGTCTATATTTATAGAATGCTCCTGAAAATGGAAATACTGATTGAGTACGCATAATATTCATGACATTTTGAAGTACCTGGAAAAGTGGAAAAGGAAAGTGTATGTCTTGTCTGCACATCTTTGCTCACATAGGCTCATAAAGAGTCTCCAAAAATTAGTGCTCTATTCAAATGTATCCAGATCAATTTCTAGAGAAGGCAACGTCTGGCTGTCTTTTTTGGATCTGTTTGTAACTTCAAGCTTGTGCCAGCCTGCCAATCAAATTATTTTGACACAAGCTGCCCATTTCAAATGTAAAATGCCAACTACAAATAAAGGATTTTCCGACTGTCAGTTTTGATACCATCATATGTCCATTAGTCAAACCGTACCATGCTGTGCTAGATTAGTTCTGGCTGATGTTGACCAGGGACAACATACATTTCCCCTTTTGGTTCATTACTTAATTAGAACAGAAATTAACCTTCTCCTGGTAATTTCAAATCCCTCTTAAAGTTTTATAGAGAGGAAATTTATTCTGAACAGTGCAGTTTTTTGAGTTTACTGAAAATGAAGATGTACCCATTAAAATTTTGATAAAATGTCAGTTTCCTACTTAACTTTTCTGATCTATTTTGCTTAGATAGGAGATTCTGGGGTGTCTTTGTTGGCACTCACAATTAAACATAGCTAGTGCCAAGCAACATGAAGACAAGCCAGAGTACTGCTTTTGAATGTAAAATGAATAGAAATAAGTAGCTGTGACTCAGTGTAACATATGTTCACAGAATTCCTTTTCTCTTGAAAGAACATTGACAGCCACGTACAACACTTGTGTATGTGTGGGGACCTTCCAGTTACAGCAAAGAGAATTCTGTATGCTATTTGGATTTACATCAAGAAACCATGGCCATTTATTTAATGGGTTAAAAATATTTCGTTCCTAAACCCACACCGGCATGACAAAGTCACGGTTTACTTTTGCACGGCTACTTAACCTCTTTGTGGTTAGTGTTTCCATCTGTAAATAGGAGAGTAGTTTTCCTTCTGTTGTAAAGCATCTCTGTTCCTTGGATGAAAGTGTTATATAAATGCAAGTATTACATACATGGTCTTGTCCTGAGCAATCCAGTCTTGAAGTCCTTGCTCAGGACAAGATCATGTCTAACCCTTCAGTGAGTGAGTGAGTGAGCGAGCATCAGGATTCTCTAGAACAGCAACTTTTGCACTTTGTAAGGCACAAGGATTGTCACATTTTCAAGAACTACCCCTCAAAATGAGGCAGAAAGGGATAAGCAGAGAAAGGGCAGGCAGAGGCTCTAAGCTTCATTCTCACCACAATTCACTAGTTAACAGAGGGGAGAATGCTGCACCCCTTAAAGAGATGTTGCACATTTCTTGAACTTTCCCCGCTCCCTAATGTGATAGAGGTGCTCAGTGGTATATTTACTGGTTGAGAATGATCCTTTGCATAAGCAATATTAGGTGCAAGGCAGTGTGAAGCTGTCTCCTTACTCTGTTTTACTCTACTTGGGTGCAGCACCATAGGTCTGCCTGGCCTCACTTTAAAGGGAATTGTGATACCTTAGTAACTCTTTTGGATAACCTGGTCAAGTTCTGAGACCATAGCAAAACCCCGTAGGTGCATCGTCTTGGGTTCTGTTGCAATCTTTTCACATAATCCTAGCTACTGATTCATCTCTCAGTCCATGGCTTAAATTGGGCCTAGGTTGGTATCTTAATAATCACAGTGAATTTTTCTGCACTGTTCCTCTAATTTGCTTTTAACCTGAAGCAAAAGGAAAACCTGACATACAAGGCTGGCTGGTAGTCTGGATTCAGTACTAATTCACTTCTCCACTGTTGCACAGAAGCTCTCTATATTAGAATCAATCTTGTCAATTTAGGAGGCTGGGTTTTGTTTTTGTTTTATGTGGACACCTGTTGTCTGAGAGCTGGATTGAATTTGCAATATCACTTTTTCATAGGCTACCACTTTGGCAATCAAATAGCAATGATGGTCATTTGTTGTGGACCCCCTGTTTGAATTTTCTATCCAATGTGACTTTGCTAGCTAGGGAAATGTAATTGGTCTGTGGCTGAAGATGTAATCATGCTTGTTTGTTTTCACAGGTGTTTCTTTTACTACACGCTGTAAAACCAATGAAAAGACAGACAAAACACCCCTCCCCTTGACTATTCTTGGGAATGTATTTGCAAAATGACTGTAGATTATTTTTTATTGCTTCCATTCAATAGATTTTGTACTGTCTTTCTCCTGGCAATGATAGTTTCCAAAAAAATGTGAGTTTTTTGTCACATGTAAAAGTTAAAAGGATGATGAGTTGTTTCCATATAACTTAAATCTATGATACTGAAGGGTCACTGATTGCCAACATATGGGCCCTATCAAAGATTTTATTGAACACAGAGACAATTTTGCCTTTGATTTCAGTGGGAAAAGGCTCAGTCCTTCTGTTAGTTAAGTAGGCTGATTAGAGTAAATGTGCCATTGAGGCTTGTACCAGTCTCTGAAATTAATTGCACAGAAACATTAAGCTGGATAGTTTAGTTTTTTTTAAAGGGAAGGTCCTGACTCAGAATCTCTAATCCAAATCCCTCCAAAATTTTGTGTTGGTTGGGTTCTTAGTTTGGCATGAGCAGAACCAAAAAATCTGGTTCTAAATATCACATTTGGAAGTGCTTGAAACCTAAATCCAGTTTTATGTCTTGCACCTGCTGTTTCAGAGTTTAGCTATTATGATCTCTTGCTTTAACATAGTGCAGGCTGACTTCTTGCTTTATTTTCAAGTTTTGCTCATTTGTCCATTAAGGGAAATCTTATTCTTGATCTGCATAAAAATGGGACATTAAATAGTCATTTAAATCATAGCTGAAAGACCAAGGACTGAGTAAGCACATTGACTACCTTGCTATTGATAAGTTTCTTGGGGTCTGGGCTGACAAATGCGTCTGTACAGCTGTCCCTGCTTTATCTGTCCTGTGTGGAGAGTCCAGCTGACTTAGCAGCATTTTCAAGCTCTAAAGGTATGTACACAACATGTATTAACTATGACATTGGGAGACCTTGTTTTTTTGCTAAGATGTTTTATTTGAAAATCATGAATGTCATCTTGTAATTAGTGATGGGTGAACTGCTTCATATAAAATGTGATCAGTCCTCACCGTCACCCTGAGCCTTTGTCTGTGAATGTGTGTTTTTGTTTGGGGATTTTTTTTTAAAGATCCTGAGACAAACTTATGAAGTTTTCAAAGAATCAGGTAACTCTACTCTAAAGGCTTTGTATTTAGAGTTCCATTGAGGCCCACAAACAGAAGTGTAAAAACTCTTGTAAGCAAGTCTGTTCCCATAAGATTTTGTAAACTAAGAAGGCTGAAGATTCTCTCAACTGAATATGAATAAATCTGACCCTGCTGTCTGAAAATCTTACGGTTCTTGCATATCTTCTAACTCTGCTTGAGCTCTGTGTTGTGAAGTTGGAGGCCAGATACAAACATGGGTTCATTTGCATCTGGAATTTGGCTCAGGACACTGTAGACATAGGTGACAGGCATTGATTTTGGATCTCCTTTCATCTTCCAAAAGCTTGCGGATGTTTGGGGATGGTGTTCTATTGCTGGGCAATCTCAGTTGTATGTGTATTGAATATGAATAATTGAAAAGTAATGGCTAAACAGATCTGCAGTGGGTTACAATGGTCAATGCAGCTGCTTTTTATGAAGAGCTATTTCAATTCTATTCTTACTATGTTTTAAACTTTCTCAGCCACTAGATTAAAAAACATATTCTATGTGATATTTGCTAACTTCTTTTTGTAAATATTTTTTGTCTTCCATGATATTGTTTTCTGGATAATACATTCTGCTACAGGCAATTTGTGGGAATCTGTGTGACAGTGATAGAAATTTAAAAACCCCCTCAAATCCCACATGCCTAGTTGTAAAAGATGTGCATGTATTTTAGTTTGAATCCATATAAGTACAGAGTGTCTATCTACCACGTGAAGTTTCACACAAATGTTATGTGGTTCTTTTGTTTTTTCAGGAAAAAGAGGTTCTTAACTTAATTTGAAAACATGGTTTAACAATGTTCTTGTAGTTGTTCCAGCAGCCACTACTTTATCTGCACCAAATCTGTGAGACTTTTCAAATCTACAAGTACATAAGCAGGTCAGCAGAGCGATTGAGATGAAGATCCATCTCAATTTTTACTTCAAGAGAATTTTCTGAAATGGGCATGGGGAAACTAAGTCTGTGATGTATCCTGGGCCTTTTCTGCCTCTACTATGATCCCATTTAAAATGTTTCAGAATGATCTATGATCAGTGAGTAAACACAAACTTTAGTTGTCCTGTAGCTGTCAAGAACAGAGAAATTGCTATGAAAAGGGATGTGAATGGTGGTGGTATAGAGTTGGCAGAGAGAAATGACAACCAACCAAGAGAAATATCTGTCCACTGATCTGGCTCATCTTATTCTATATATGCTTCACTTCTCACCCTAGCAATTTATGTATTTAGAAAAATATGTTGTGTTCTATTCCCCATTTCCAAGAAGTGATATCTAATTCTTACGGGTGTTCCAAGGGAAAAACTATTTCCAAGATTTTGGTCTTACTGATGATCCTCAAAGTGGCAAAGTTTGTGATCACTTTTTGTGCTTGTGGAAGGAAGTTTTAACTGTCAGTAAGTAGGCCTTGCTCCCAGCTACTCTGACTGCTGAAAGTTCCACCATTCCTCTCCTTCACATGTGAAAGAAGCAGTGATTGCTGGGATACTGAAAATCTTTGCAGGTTATTGTCAGGACCTTACACTGACTTTTCCCTGTGACACACTCTTGGAGTGTCCAGAACTTAAGGTCTCTGCCCCCAAAGGGATCTGCTGGTGCTAAGCTGAGTCACAATTCCCTGCTGCTCCAGTTTTTTTTTTAGCCAGCTCCAGAGAGTCCTCAGCCTTACAGATTAATTAGGCTCAGCTGTGGGTGCACACCTCCCGTGACTATAACAGCACTGCGATGCATTTATAACAAGGATAATGTTAATCAAAAGACATGTGTGATACTAAGCTGGAAACCTAAAAACAGAAAATGGTTACACATAAAACAATAGTATAATCACTCTAACGACTACAGTGCTCGGCTTCTCTGTTTCCAAGATACACAAAATGTCTCCTCCTTATAGTCTCTAAAGCTTATGGTATTTGTCAGAATCAGGATGTGTCTCTGGGTTCAGACTCAGTGTCTTCCCCTTTCCCCCTACTGACTTTTTAGGTCCTTATGTTAATTTGTGCCTCTTGTTCACGTCTAATGCAAATGAGTTGTAAACTGAGCATGGGAATGCTAGTGACATTAGACATAGGGAAATAACTGTCTTCCTCTTGTCCAGAAGAAAACCTGTTTCTCCTTTTGGTTGCAGACTTTAAAGCATAATGTCAGTTAACATCCGTAATTCCTCATAACGCGCTGTTCCTCATGACACCGACTGTCGTTTGCTATCTCACAGCAACCTTTACATACACATTTCATGACAGCAATGGGTTAGGTGCAGTGAGCAGTGGTGGATTTAGAGTTAGTGGGGCTCTGTGCTCTTCCGGAAAAGCGTCTGTGCCAATCTAGATGCTCTTTTCCGCAAATGCTTTTAACGGAAAAACCTTTCCATTAAAAGCATTTCCGGAAAATCATGCCAATCTAGACGCAGCCCTACAGTTTCTCAGTGACTGTTTCATATTTATCTGGGCTTTTCCAATGTGCATCAATCACAAGTTCTTACATGAGCCAACACTCGAACTACCTCCCTCTGGCCTATCCCACCCCAGGTGTGCAACCTGATAGCTTACCATGCCAAGGCTTTCCTGTTTTAGTGGAGTACTGGCTCAGAGCCATTTGTCTAGCTGTAATGGTGTCCCAATGTTCTCAGCAGATCCTGGGCTATAGCACCTCTTAACTCTGCCACAGCCATGCAGCATTGCCTCAGTTTCCCAAGTGAAGATTTTTTTTTTCCTCTCAACCACAGGATCTGGCTATGGGTGTGGGGGGGGGGAGGGGGGGCTAGTATTTGAGCCCTTAATCTTAACCCTGCTACATTATTACAGAAAGCAACACATCAAGACAATGTTTTTACGTTCCCACTATCAGAATCTCAGACCAATCTTTAGCGTCCTCAGTGACACAGACTGTGGGCAGGAAAGTGGGATCCATCATACTCAGATCTGATTGCCTGATAGGCCCTGATCAGGCCCAGCCTTCAGTCCTTTCAGCTGGGTCCCCTGCAAGTGACAGGACCCACTTCCCCTTTTGGATCTGCCTGCATTTGACCTCTGATCAGTAAGCTTCAGTTGCTCCAGCTCTGCTTCCGTGCTCTGATGCCTGGTTTTGCATTCCATCCATCTTTCCTTCATGAGCAGCCTTTTCCCACACCACTCCAGAGCTCTTCCACTGTCTCCGCTGGATCTTCTGGAGAACTGTCTGCTTGGCTTCCAGCCTCCCCTGTAGAAGGAAAAAAAAGCCCTCCTCTCCCCCCCCTCCAGTTTGGAGCAAGTGCCCCATCCTGCCTCATGGCATCTGAGGGCAACATGGCCAAGAGCTCCAATTGCTTTTGATCAGTTGTTGACAGCCCTTCAAACTGCTCTTACTGAGCTCAGCATTTGCTTCTTTGCTCCTCCTGATTTTTCTGGTCCTTACCCCTCTGTTTGTATTTTCCTTGGTTCTGGTTCCATTACCTGAAACAAGCTGAAAATGATAAAACTGTAACCATTTTTTCTTGGTCCTCCTTAAATCCCAGTTCTGGGTTGATAAACTTGTCTTTATCCTAAGCATGTGGCAATGTGAGTGTAAATTCCTGGTTAAATCCAGCAAGTGGGTGTGAATACTGTCTCTATGGGGACAATAGACTTGGTAATTTCTATAAGAATTCAGGGACTGCCAGGAGATGTCCCTGAAGAGTTGAGGAACTAAAGTGTACTAAAGCAAGGTTAGGACTGGCGGTGTCCTAAAGAGTTTGACTAACAGAGCCCTAGAGTCAACAAATCTCTCTTTCCCTAAGGCAGAGGGATAACAGTGACTTATAGCTCTGGACACAATGAGGAAGCATCACACCACTCTTGATGGGTAGCTGATGATGTGAAGGGAGAATAGGAGTGGCATGTGCTCGTTGACTTGTGTTGATCAGCTGGGTGGGCCACAGCATGGTGCACTAGCTGAAATGACACCAGCTTTTGTGGGTTCATTCCCCAAGTGTCGTGCATTGCAATAATCCCATCTAGAGGGCTTTAAGATGTTACTCTGGCCAGCTGTGCATCTAGCAGAGTGGGAGTATAGATCCCTTGCCAGGGAAAGGCTGCAAGTCTCTTTTCTAGTTGTTTGTGTAGCCAATGGAACGGCTCCAGTAATATTTAATGTGACATTCTTTGTTGGAACTTGCGACCCCAGCTACATTGTTCAGTATTAGTGAGGAACTTGGGAGCACAGCTAGGCTGTATCTTGTCCTGGGATGCTCTTTAGTTTATTGTATAGCTGGAAAACTTTTTGAACCCCACTTGTCTCATTTTCTGACAAAAGGACTGTATGTGTAATGCCAACAAGTGGAACCAAAGTTAGGACCTCAGGTGCTAGGTGCATGGGCCCAGGGGTGGCCTGTCAATACAAACTACCTAGGCAGTCACCTAGGGCACCAAGATAAATGGGCTTTGTAGGCGGGGGCGCCAATCACGTGTTTCGCCTAGGGCGCCAGTTGCCGGCAGCTCGTCTAGGGCCGCTCCTGCATGCACCTGTGCCACGTGAGTGAAAAGTCAGCTGGCTTTCTGCTAAGGCTCTAGAGCAGACTCGGTATTCTCTCTCTCTAAGTGGTCTTGGTGTCACCGCACCACTGAGTGTGGGACAGGACACCGCACTCAGAAGGCATGTGGGTTATACGTGTGTTACAGCAAGATGGACAGTGTGGCCCCAAAAGACATGAAGTTGCTACTGACGCAGGGGTGAGAGGGAGAACAAAGCCACAGGCTTTTTTTTCCCCCTAAAATAAAGAATAAAGTAAAGCTACCGGGCCAGATTCTCCGATAGCGTAACTCGGGGTAGCTCTATTGCTTTCAGTGGCGCTATGCTGATTTGCATCAGCTGAAGATCTAGCCTACAATATGATCCAACCCTGTCTGGGCCAAATGCTTCCTATTTATCTCAGCAAAGGACCATTTAGGACTAGAACCAGATAAACTGTTAACCGTGAACAGTATATTCCACACGTGTGCTTCTGTTTTGTCACTGCGAACATCTGAGTGCTGTTTCACCCCTTCTTGGTGGGGGCATTATCTGTGAATAGACTTCCCTTGTTCATTCATTTGCTATTATTCAGAGAATGCTTTAGGATGAGGCATATTTGCATATTGTGCTGACCAATGCCATCTCACTTTTTTTCCTAATTCATCCCTATCTGAATGTTTATATCCTGTTGGGTCATGTCTTGCATGGAGATTGTAAATTCTCTGGGGGCCGGGACCACTTTTTGTGTTTTGTTCTGTGTTTGTACTGTCCCGGCACAGTAGGATCCGGGGCCATGACCAAGACTCCTAGGCAGTATGGCAATATAAATAGTGATTTGCTGTGGCTATTGCATCAGATATTCAATTTTATATTATGCTAATCATGCTGTGCAATCAGCCACTTAAGTCACATGACACTTCTGCTCTCTAATTTGATGGCTCCCAAACTGCCAGTGAACTTTCAAGATGACTGATCGCATACTATCAATGAAAAGACTCCTGCAGATCTAGCTATCAGCCTGTCTAATATATCTCCCTGCCGGCGAGGTGACTTGTGTACGAGCTGCATGATGTGTGGTGAGTCTGGGAGGGCAGGGACAAGGGCCTGTGGACCTGGCTGGCTTTGCTCTACCTGCAGCAGCTGACATGAGGAGTCTTAAAAGCAAGAGACCCACTTCCATTGGAGGAGGGTCTGGAAGGAGAGCACTCTGCTTCTTCTTCATGAGGGGGGAGCCTAGTTCTTACCAAGAGCTTGTGATAGGTTATCTGGGCAAGCCTCCTGGTTGTAGGTGGGCCAAGTGAATCCGGAAACAATGACTGGCTGTGCAGAGACAAGCCCTCCGCAGACATCTGGAGTCCTGTCCATGAATGCTCAGATCACCCTAGTTTTGAGTTCAGTCTTTTATTTTTGGAGTCCAATACACCAGAAAGGGTGGCACCTGACCTTTGGGGCACACAGTTAGGTGAGCAGTGGGGTGCTACCTGATTACATACCTATAATGGCTGAGCACTGTAACAGCACAGCTATTTTTGACACTTTCCCGTCCCTTGACCTTTCTTGCGAACAAGAATTTGCTCACAGGAACATTAGCAAAAAGCAGACACAAATGTTTTGCAAATTTAGTTTAGACTACATTGATTGTTACTTAAAAAATAGTTGTAAATACCTCTTAGAGCCACATACCGGTGCTGGAAAAGACCTATGAAATAGAAACCCTAAAACTATATCAAGGGTCTGCCATTCTGCATTGAAATAAAAAGGAATTCAGTGGACAAGATAGGTCCTTGAATGCTCCATAACTAGGGTTGTAAGCGACTAGTCAACAAGCTTTTGTTTATTGGACAATTGGATAGTCGACTAGTCTCTTCCCTCGCTGCCTCTATCCAAGGTAGCAAGGGGAGGCGGGGAGCAGGAGCTGTTGCTGGGGCAGCCAGCACTTAATACATTTAAAAAGCAGAAGCACAGTCAGGGGGACCTGGGACTGCTGATTCCTGGCTTGCGCTGAATCCTTGCTGCTTCAGCCTTTTAAATGTATTAAGAGGGGGAAGGCTCTTAATACGTTTAAAAGGCAGAGCTACATTGGGGCTAGCTCCTGGGGCTAGAAGCTAACCCTTCTGGGGCAGCCCCGCTTTTAGACTAGCCGATGGAAAAGCCACTGACTAGCTGATTAAATTTAATATCCCTATCCATAACCTCGAGAAACTGCATGGCTGAAATCTTTGTTATGCCTTTGTTACAGGATGTTTAATCAAGTCTGCATAGCACATAATGGAAGGGACAAGGTATTAATGTTTGCCCCATTTCAACCAGGCCCCAAAGCATGTGGTCCTAAAGACTCTCTCTTAGCTAATCAGAACTACTCAGTCCAGGGTGTCCCTGTATATGGAATCTCCTGGCTCCTTCCTGCCTCTTAAACATTTATTAATGAAACTCTGTAACACATTCCTAATTACAGTATGTAGAACTGTTCCCTCAAGATGCAGGCTGCCACTTACATGATTCATTGAATTAATTTTCTTCCTCTCTTCGAAGACATCTTGCTGCATTCCTTTTGATGAATCAAGCCCTGAGCCTCTCATTTATACAGCCTGCTTACTGCAGTTGGCCTTCTGGCACCTAGGACTTTATCCTTTTTAAACAGCATTGTTTTGCTAATGGAACCAGATTGGTTCCACCTTCACATCTATCATTTTTGATGAGACATGAAGGCTGTACTTTACTTTCATATGCAAGCTAGGAAGTATTCCTTTCCCTACTCCTTTCTTTTGCACTGGGGCAGTTATCCTAGGCATTTATTCAGGTCGCTAGAACTTGAGGGGTGAGTTGGGGGAGCATGTCATTCATTTAACTGGTTTATATTGTAACAGACGTAGGCTGTACACTGACATAATTCTGTGTGCGCGTCTCATGCTGCATGTTAAAAGAAGGTACATATTGTGCAGATAAGCAATGAAGCCATGAAACACAAGGGTTGCACTCAACTGAATTCTGCCTCCTTGTTCATGCAGTGCTGAGATGCTAACTTTCATTACACAGGAGAGGGAGGGCAATATTTGCCACTTAAGCAACCACTTCAATCTTTTCACTGTATCTTCAAATAAAATAGTTTCAATTTCAATTGAATATAATGGATGCTCCAGAAAATGATGAATCATATAATACAAATTAAAGTATACAACAAGAAAGCACTTGTTTAATCAGGATTCTTGAAAACAAGTATTAATTTACTTCTGTAATGTAGAAGCAGTTCTGTTTAGTGGGCATTTTAATACTTTTGCTCATTGCAAGGGCTGTAAAAGAGAACTTTGGGCTTTAGGATGATAAAAGACCTTCCATTTTTTTCCAGATTTTCTGTTTTGTACAGCGCACTCTAACCTCTAAGATATATGGGCTTTAGTCCTCCGTAAGGAGTTCTTTGTCATTTTGCTGCTTATGAATTGCCTTTTTTATTTATTATTATTTTGAGATACATGTTGTGCAGGAATCTGCTATAGCTGTGGGGCCTGATTTTTGAAAATCAGTTTCTGTTTTTGGGAGTATGATTTTGCTATTCTGTCTAAAGGGGAGCTGTGATGGGTAACCTCCTCCCCCATAGAATGCCACCTGATATACTGTGTTACTACTGAGTCCTCTGTTTTTTCTACCCTGAGTTCCTTTACACAGTCCTGCTGAGCCAAGCTCACTAGCCTCTTCCAGCACATGCACAGATAGGGACACACCTAACTTCAGAAAGATTCAGAAGATGAAATCAGCTCTGAATGGGAAGGCTTCAGCTAAGGAATTGGCCCACACTTGAGTGTACATCCCTCTGGAGTATAAACCCCAAATTGTATCATCCTGTGCTGAACAGAGAATTGTCTAGTGTAAGCTTATGAGATTTCCTCCCTCAGTGTGGAGGGGGAGATGCACAGCTTTTTGGCTTCCCCCCACCCCATGTATTGCACAAACTGGCTTTAAAGAAAACAAACAAGTTTATTCACTACAAAAGAGAGCTTTTGAGTAAATATAAGGAAATAGCAAAAAGATCAAAGCAGATTACCGAGCAAATAAAACAAACTGCAATATGAACTTAGATGCCAAAAAACCTGGTTACAAGCAGTAATTTCTCAACCCCAAATAGTGTTTTAAGCAAATTGCAGAGGTTCTTTAAGGCAAGCTGCTCTTTCTTGCCTGCAGCATAAAACTCCAGGTATTCTTTTCACAGGCCATACTCCCTTTCCAGCCCTGGCTCGGTTCTCTCCCCTTGGTCGGTCGGTTGGTCTTCCTTAGATGTTCAAACAGTCATTCTGGGCAACGACTCAGTGAAAAGTGAACATTGTTCTTCCCCTGCCTTGACTAGGCTTTATATATGGTGGAAACCATTGTTTCCCAATGTGATTCTCTCTCCCACCAGTGGAAGAATACTGGTATTCTATAATGGAGTCTATTACCAGGTTACATGATCACATGTCCCTGAAGTGTCAGAGCAGCCATGAGTCAAAGGCCATTTGTAGCATCCCAGGAAGGTGTGAGATTAGCATCTTCAAAGATCTGCTGTTCTTCCCTAATGGTCAACTGACTTCTTTCCAGCCAGACCAATTGCATTTTACCTGGTGGGCCTTCCCCAGGTGCCAATATTTTTGTAGTGCAGATGCATTGTCAATAATCCTAACTTTAGATACACAAATAATGCATGCATACAACTAGGACAATCATATTCTGTAAATAATGACCTTTCCAATAATACCTCACATCATCACATGGCCTATCTTTCATTAAATACATTGTGATTATGACACAATCATACCATAATATTAATATGGAAAATATGGGATGCAGTATATAGGGACAAAAGATTCCACCCTTCAAAACAGAGACCCGTCAGCACTATTTTAAAAATCCAGTCCCTAGATCTTAGCAGTGGAGAGAAACTTCCTCATGAGATCTCATGATAGCACTTTGCTGGCTGGAGGAAGGAGGCATTGTTGCCTTCCCTGGAGACTGTACAGCAGGTAACACTTACCAATATTTTCCATACATGATATCAGAGCTATTGCATTATTCATATATTTTTAATAGTAAATCTTTGTGGCACCTTAAATACTACCTTGTGATTATGGTTGTTAGTTTGTCTTTAAGAGCAATGACTCTGTGGGGAGTAGGGTAAATAAAGTATGAATGATGGGAACAAGCTCTAGTTTACCCCAGAAAGTAAATGCTTTCTTTTACAGTTTCCATAATTTTCATAGGCCTGTGCGTTTATATATCTATAAAGACACCGTCAATTAGTATTGAATCTTTCTGATGGTTGCAAAAGTGAGGGTTGGAATCTTTAAGTATAGACAGTATTGGAAATCCCTCCTGCATATTGTTCATTTGTGCTAATATTGATTTCAGATGCCAAGCAATGCTGACACGAAAATAAGTAAATGACCATTAATATTTGTGCTATCAAAGTAAGCATCAAGCAGGAGAATATATTTTGTGCGGATGATTTGTAAAAGCTACTAGTCATAATATATTGATATCATTGTTCTTGTCTTCATTGGAGAGGTTTCAATTTTCTGGGAACTGTCAGAATTTGCATCCTCTTTGTAAAGGATAGGAAAACAGTTGTATGTAGAATGGTCACTATTAAAATGTTATCCAGAACCATTAGAAAGTAACTGCTGTGAAAGTTGTATTTCAGCCATGACCTCAGTACAAGAATCAATTTTGTGAGCATTGGGATTGCACAGTAAATGTGAAGGGCTGTTGACCTCTCTTCGAAGGGGCATTATGGAGTCTCACTCCACACCGTAGAAGCATATGGTTCTGTTTAGACTCCAATCTTATTTCTAGTGCAGCCAGTAGCAAAATCCCCCTTGGTTTCAGTGAGAATAGGATAAAGGTCGTTATAACTCAGAGTTCAGAGATGCAGAGGGAGCCTTCCATTATGTCCTTAGGAATATAGCATACTCTTTGACAGTTGGTGAAGGATCTGGAGACTGGTGAAGATCTGCAATGCTGTTCACTCTAGCAGCAAAGGGCCGAATTATTTGCCTCCTTCCTTACACAGGAAACAGCAAATCACAATCTGTCATCAGCTCTTGCCCATCTCTCCTAAGATGAGATGGGGGGAGGAATCAGTCACAGGGAAAGAATGGGTCTTTGAACACTCAAATCCCCTTTTCCAAACAAGGTCTAGGTTTTCTGACCCCATTGAAGCAAAAAACAAAGAAGAATTGGAAGTAGCCAAATAACACTCAGAAAAAGGGATGGAGTCTGAATTTTCACACTCAGATCATGGCATCAAGAAGCCAGATCTTTGTGCACACCAAACACTCTAATTTTTCCAACTTCTTTATTAATTCAGTAATGGAGGAAAGAGTCATTTGAGGTAGAATTTTCAGTAGTTCTATTTTAATAAAATCTGTAGCAACCAAGGGTATGAAAGTCTGTAGGATTTCAAAGTCTATATCTGAAGAAGTGGTTTTTTGTTGTTGTTTTTTTGAGGGGGCTGCTGACCCACAGAAAAATCAGTCATGGGCTGCACACAAATGAGAAGTGGGGGAACCCCCCCCCAAAAAAACCAAACAATCCTCCCTCTGAAGTAGCCCTGACTGAGAAGAAAGACACTCCCCTCACACACCAGAGCCTATGGGGCCCAAGCTAGTAGATTTTCTGTGCTCTAGCCCTGCAGGGCAGTGATGGGGAGGCTGGAGCACCAGCACTGGCTCCTCAATGCTGCAGGGAGCCCTGAGCTTCAGGGGCTGGATCTAGGCAAGCCAGGGGTTGCATCTAACCCCAAGCCTATAGTCTTCCTCATTCCCAGTCTATATGACTAAATCACTTTTTAAAATGGGACTTAAGTTCTTCAGTATCTTAGGTGTGTGATCACAGATGCCTCCTTGGGATTGCTACCCAAAGTGCTAATCATACCACTGAGCCTGCCTACCTGCCCTTTGGGCTCCCTACCACTCTGTCCTACTGAGCCAGAAGCTCTCATCTCCCCCAGCAAAAGCATAGAGTTGGAGTAACAGCACTTCAGCAGAACAACATAGATACTGAATCAGCTTAGCTAGGGAAGGCTCAGCTATAGGGCCTTGACAGAATTTAGGGACCAAACCCTCAAATAAATGTCTTCTCCTGTATGAGAGTTTTACACAGAGAAAGCTCATCTGGCTACTCTCTTGATCAATGAGACAGATGCACAGTGGTTGCTCCCCCAGGTAACAATTATTTACACTGGGCTTGATATAAGTAATTGCAAATGATTACAGACAGATCAAAGTAAGTTACTAAATACAAAATAAACACAACATGCCAGATAAGCTGCTTAATTTAAGAAACGTGTTGCATGCAAATTCTTATCCTCATAGCTTAGGCCCAATCCTTCCCCCTGTTCAGAATTAGTGTTTTTTCAGCAGGCATCATGGGTGGTAATTGGGGTATCTCATGGCAACTGCCCCTATTGTTTGGTTTCCTGCCTTCTATGTTCCCTTTCCCCGGGACAGGAATTCTTCGTGTTTAGTTCAAACTTTTCTCACCTGGTGTGGAACAGTACACTATCCAAAATGGATTCAGCAGCAGGTAGGCTGGCCACATGTCCTAGCAGGACCAACCATAGTCCAGGCTTATAGGAAAACCAAAACTATTCAGAGGTCATTATCTTGAGCATTGGGCCATTACGTTCTCAAATATCACAAATGACCCTCACTACAAAAATCTAGATTTATAAACAGATTCACATTTCATATTTCTAACTTCATGTACAAGAGTGATATGTACACACAAATAGAAAATACACATTCCGCAGATTGTAACTTTATATATATGATATGTTACATGATGCATTTTACGTGAAGTGTCTTTGAGTTATGCATTTTCATGTTGATAAGCCAATTTTCATAAAGCATGGGAGCTGTGACAAGGTGCTTTTGAAATCTCTACCTGTTGGCTCTTAAACAAGAGAGGTTTTGAGTTATGCTTGGGATTTATGTTTAAAATACTGATAGGTTGCAAAAAAATTACTATCATCCATGATGATCCATTTGAGAGAGATTTCTGGCAAGTTTTATGACTCTTAGAGCATGTCCTGACCTTCAAACAAATTATTTAATATTTTTGAAAAAATATCCCAACCTAACTTAGAAATGGATTTATCTCTGAATACTGTGTCACGTAAAAACCTCCTCCATCCGATTGATGGTCAGATCAAGTGCATACATTCATCAGTCTCTATTCCTTAGAGAAGCTGAAGCTAGAAGCCTTAGCGCAGTCTACTGTACTGGGTGTAGGGGCTTTAAAAGATAGAACTACATATAAACCCCACAATTTATTATATTCTGTGGTAGCTAGATATAGGTTTAATAGGAGAGGCTCTGAAGAACATATATCTTGATTAGGAGATCAGGGCTAAAGCCTTCACTATTGGGATGTTTTCATTAGGGAGTCAAATTATTTTTCTTCACTGCTCTGAGAAAATAATTCCTCCAAGTGGTTATTGTCTAAGTTTGAATCATGAAACATTAGGAGCAGCCCACATGCAGAATGCTGATGACTCAGACAGCTTAAAAATCCTCCCCCAATGAATACACTAGTATTACTGTACAGCAGGGATGCTTTCTAGATGAAATAGTCTGAGTCACTTAATGGGCAAATTATATGAAGGAGGTGGGGGAGAGGACATGGCATGGCAGAGAAATAACTAATGGTGAAGTTAGTGGTGTCAAAGATCAGGCATATTTGGGAAGTTTTTGGTGCAGTCCTTTAGCTGTTCATTGTTGAGCTTATAAATCTAGTAGCGAGATCTTTCCAGGTGACTTCTGTAGCATGACTCTAACAGTTGAAAGTTCGGGAACCAAGTTCTCTGCTCATTGCAACTATATCCATATTCACCAGCACAGAATTGGTCCCTGGATGCTTATCTAAGTAATCCATATCTTTTCAGCCTCCAATACGGGGCTAGAAGTCTTATGAGAAATACTTTGATAGAGATATTTCAGTACTTCCTGGCTTGGCTTTCCCAGATACAGACACAAGAAAAAAAATCTGAGGTTTAAAAAAAGTTTAATTGAACCTTTAAACAGGTTTGCTGCAGTTTCTGTTCTGGAAAGGGGTGAAGATTTATGTTAACCAGTTCTCTCATTGCTATCTGTAGTGAGCAGGGGTGGCCGCTCACTGACCCAGAGGGAGAAGAACCCCTCTTCCAGCCAAGGCGGGCCAAGTCTGGTCCTGCCCCTTTATTTCCCTGGAAGCCAAGGGGCAGGGTAAGTGGTATGTATAAAAGCCCAGCCCAGGAGCTCAGTATGGCTTCAGCCATCAGAGGAAGCAGAGGCCATCCCCAAGCTCCTGAGCAGGGAGGCTGCTGAAGACCTGGCTGAAACGGAGGACTGGCCCAAACCACAGGGGCCCCCCCCACCAAAGAGGAGACTTTTTTTCCTCCTGCCTGAGGGCTTGGATCCCGATGACCCTGAGTACTGGCAGCACCAGCGGAGGCAGGTATACTCCAAGGGGGAGTTTGGAAGTGGCCCGGGGGAAGCCGACTACGGTCAGGCTGACCTCATTATATTTGAGTGAGTCAACATCATGGGTACGTCTAGACTACAGGCTTTGTCGACAGAATTTTTGTCGACAGATACTGTTGACAAAGCTTCTGTCAACAAAGAGCGTCTAGACTACATCCAGTTCTCTTGACAAAGCAAGACGCTTTGTCGATGTGACCGTGTAGACGCAAAGGACAGTGTAGATGCTATAACGCCTCCTGTTGATAGAACTCTGTTGACAAAAGGCGTTATTCCTCGTAGAATGAGGTTTACTGCCGAGTTATGTTGCCAGAACTCAGCGGCAATGTAGACGCAGGTATGGTTTTGTCGACAAAAGTCCACTTTTGTTGACAAAACCTTGTAGTCTAGTCACACCCCATGTGTGCCAGATCCCCACTGACCCCCATGGCAGCCAAACCTGCCACTGCTGGGGCCCTGGGACAGGACTTGGTGCAGTAGGGTGGGCCTGTGTTTCTCCTCCCTCTCCCCCATATGCCGCACACTGGGTGGCAGTCTCCTCCCTCTCCTGCCGGCAATTTGTTTATTTGCCTGCCCGCCCTGCACCAGGACCTGAGCTTACCTAAAGACTGGAACTGTTTGCCTGCCCCACCCTGTTCTCAGGGAACGGGCTTAAAGAGGACCACTGGGGCATTGGTTTATGGGCTTGAGCACAGAACTGACTCAAGTGGCTTACACTATCCAACACCATTAATGTGCTCCAAAGCCCTCTGCATTCTTTTCTTCAGATATTTGCATAGGATGGCTAATAACCATCTGTAGAGCAGTGTGACACTTACAGCCTGAAAACTAAAAGTGTGTGAAATTTGGCCGGTCACAGGCTTAGGACCCTTAAAAGACTTGCAGAATTTTGCAGACTACCATGTTGCAACTTAGACTTGGATTGGGCAGTGATCTCATTCCAGCCTATAGGGGTCTAGTCTCCCTTCCAGTTTCTTTTTTGTTTGTCAGTGGCCCAATATTTCCTCTTTTTTCCACTAAATTTTCTTGCAACTTTAGATCAGGACTTCAGCTCCATAATTCTGGTTGTAAAAGTCTATCCATAGCGGGATCAGACTTCAATTTGTACAACTCTCACCACTGGGTCAGAAAGCAATTGGGAGAAGGGAAAGAAATTTCACATTCATGCTGCAGCTGGATGGGCTATGCCATTGCACTGCACTGTTATTGGATCTGTGACTAATCCTCTAACCTTGCTTTGACAGTCTAAAGGTGATAAAAATAGACTGTTGTAGGAATTCATCAGAAGGACTGTGACTTTGGTCCAGTATATAGAATTCTGTCACTTTTTCTAGTGACAATGGTACACCCACCCTTGACTAGGATAAATTACCCAGAACTGTTCATCAAAGCAAGATGTAGTGTGCGGGAAAGTGTAAGACCTTGAGATACATTATCAAGCTCTGCTGTAACTCAGAAGTTAACTTGTGTTACAACCATACCCTCCCCTTGAACTGGGGTGTGCTCTCTTTTCTAGTTAGAGAACCTACTTTAAATTAGATTTGAAGCCGTTTGACTGATGCTCAGATTCTTTGATGCCTCTCCAGGGAAAAGGAGCTGCCAAAATACCTGCAAGTTAATATCATACTCTCTGACATCAGTCTAATCATGTATGGCCCACAAAATGAATGTTCGTTGTTGGTAAAACTTTAAGAACACTTGTATATGTCAAACTCGCAATTATGGAACCCTATAAATGTCCTTTTAATATATAAAGTAAGTCGCAGAAACACAAATGAAAGCCGTATAACTGAATGGTAAATCAGCTCATTATCAGCTGAATAGAGAGATGTATTGTCATTGTTCATTTGCTAGTATGAATGCCAGCAATGAAAATAATGATGGAAAAAGGTAAAGTACTCCATTCACATTGTACAGTTCTGCTTTTGTGACAACCTGTATACCTATTTTCCCAGGTATGGTTCCTCTCTTCCTATTTCTTTGCTAGCTCAGAATTAGAGTGATCCCCTATTGCGAAGCATGTTCGTTCTCCTAATGCTATCTCAAATAGACAAAAAGACCTATGTATTAATGCTTCAAAGAGCTAGTCAGGACTTTGTCCTCCCTGTCCAGCAATGGAGCTCTTCCTCCAGTTTGCTTTGGTCTTTCTCCCTACCTCTGGATCTAGACACAGTGACCCATAGGTTTGTCACGGCCAGGTTGGATGACTAACTCCCTGTATCCAGCAATGCAGAGGCTTCAGCTTATACAGAGTGCAGCAACCGATGTTCTTGGTGGAATAGGTTGCTGTAAATGAATCCATCACACTGATTCCTGCACTGGTCTGCTTCCACCTAAAGGCCCAGTCTTTTGTCTCCCAAATCATCAGTGGGTCTGGACCAGATACTATACCTCAGCCACAGCACCATATCTCCACAAGGAAGTTGCAGTTTAAGGGGTGGGGGAATTGCAGCTCACAAAGTCCTGCTCAAACTAAGTGAGAAACAGAGCTAAGGCAAGTTTGAGAGCAGGTTCAATTGTGGGACAAGCCTCCGGAAGAAAGACTAGAGTCACCCAAAGTCTGCCACAACTAGGAAGCTCTGAAACCCCCATCCTATTGAAGCTTTCCCACCATATCCAGAGTAAGTAAGCACACGTGGATGGTGTCTACTCCAAATCTCTGCTGGGAGAAGGGTTGAAGTTCAGACAACTTGTGGGGGCACAACACAGGGGCACACATGATATGAGGGCTAAAGTCAGGTCACAGGTGCCTTAATGTAAATGGATCTGAGATGAGCTGGGATTCTCTAGAACTCTGTTGTTTGTTCTACCTCCCAGGAGCAGTGGCTTATTTGAGCATGTTCTAGAGGTGTTCTAAGATCAAGGTGGACAATAAAATGGCAGCAGTTCACCTGGATGGGCCCTGGTGGGCCACTTTTGCTATATTTACCAGTGCGTCTGCAGGTATGGACAATTGCAGCCCCTGTTGGCTGTGGATCGGCATTCCTGGTAAATGGGAACTGCAGGAAGTGGTCTACCGGTCTCCGCCGCTTACTTCAACTCCCATTGGCCGGTAATGGTGGAGTTGAAGTAAGCGGCATAGACCTGTAGACCACTTCCTGCAGGTCCCATTTACCGGGAATGCCAATCCACAGCCAGCAGGAACTGCAAACACCCTGTAGTGAGCAGGGGTGGCTGCTCACTGACCCTAAGGGGGAAAAACCCGTCTTTGAGCTCAGGTGGGCTGAGATGGATCCTGTGCCTTTAATTCCACAGAGGCCCAGTTGTGGGGCAGGGAGCATAAAAGCCCAGCCCAACAGCTCAGTAGGGGCCTAGCTTTCCGAGGAAGCAGAGGCCTTCCCTGAGCTCTCGTGCCAGGAGGGACCTGAGGATCTGGCAGAGGTCCAGAACTGGAGAAGAGGAGACTTTCCTTACCCTAGGCCACAATGCAGACTACCAGGACTCTGAGAACCAGCAGCTGACCAGGAACCAGATAGAGACTGAAGGGGAGTCTGGAAGTGGCCCAGAGGAAGCCAACAATGGTCAGGCTAACCTTATAACCCTTTAACGTGTGTCAGTGTGTTGCGGATCAGATTCCCCGCTGACCCCAGGAGCAGCCAAGGCTGCCACTTCTAGGGCTCTGGGCTGGGATGAGGTGGAATAGGAAAGACACGTGTGTCCCCCCACACCACCCCACATACCGGGTGGCAGTCTCCCCCTCCCCACTTGTGCCTGGGAACTGTTTGGCTGCCCCTTCCTGAACCAGGGCCTGGGCTGTGCTGACATTGGACTGGCGTGTGCATTGCTGCCTGCCCTGCCTTCCATTCCCAGCCTAAAAGGGGCCGCTGGACTGGTAGTTATAGGCCTGAGCACAAGTCAGGGGCCCAGGACCAAGCCAGCCAGATTATGCATCCATATGTGTAGAGCCACACATAAATATAGTGGCAGTGGCCTGCCAGGGGCTTACCCTGGTGAACTGGATCTGCCCTGTGGACCAGTATTTGCCCACCCCTGTCTTAGAGGATGATGAAATAGATTTCCAAGTCAGTTACTGGCCCTATCTAAGGGGCCTGAGGGAAGGGTGTGTCTCAGGGTCATATGCACAGTACCTCTTGGGGTATCCCAACAGTGTTCCTGCTGGCCCAGCAGCCTACAGTGCTTATCTCATCTTATTAAACTGTGATTAATACAGCCATACTCTAGCTCTGCACTGGCTCATGCTGTACTCTCACAACCCCAATCTGCAAACCTGTCGCTGAGCCCTTGGGCTGCTAGCTCTTTTGGGGGGGAGGGCCCTTCTGTTTTATGTTTGTAAAGCACTGTGCACATCCATGGTGCTATATAATAATAGTGCCATAGCCTGCCAAGGGTGAGCCTGGGAATTCCTAATGGGGCTCTAGTGTCTCCAGCCTGCTGTTACAACTATGGGATAATCTGAGAAATGAGTAAAAAAGGAAAACAGATTAGCCCAAATCTTATTTCAACTTCTGATAGGAATATTGGCAAAGGCATTCTGAGACTGTCGGTGGTCTCCAAATAAGAGGAGGACAACCTATCTGAGCAGCTCCCGGCTAGTTCCTGTATCTTGTGTGATGTCTGCCTCCCATGAAGAATTTCAAGTGAGGGGGAAAGAGAGGAATCCAAGTATTACTACTGTGTTCATTATTCGCTAGCTTCAAGCAGAAGAGTAAACACTGCTGCTTACTAACACCTTTCTGTTGCAATTGTGGGAGGGATGTCCAGGGAAGGAGCATTGAGTATAACTTTCTCACCTGATGTCAGATACTCATGGTGCATCTGCAGATGCCTCAAATTTCAGTTTTAAGACTCAGATCCATATGTTTGATAGTAAAGGGTGGGGCACAGAGAAACAGTAAAATAACAGTTCCAAGCAGAGGAATGCTTTGCCCCATTTCCACTGAACACATGGAGACAATAGTGTGGGGGCCAATAATCTGGCGCTAGGAACCTAGAAAATCCCCATGTCCTGAGTGATCTTCATGTTGCTGGTTCAGATAGCTTTAAGGTCACTTTCTGGTCTGGCACAGTTAATCTTCCGCTGAAGATTGGAAAAACAAAGTGTGGCATCAACAAAGTGAAATGAGGTTTACTGGAGCGATCAACAAAGGCTTCCCTTGGCACAGTGCAGTAGTCTAGATGCTCCACAACAATCAGCTGATCGGCATAGTGCAGCAGCCATTTTGATGTAAATGAAGCAGCAATTATTTAAATCACCTCTTCATTTTGCTATGTCTAGTAAACTCATCTACATGGGTCTGTCGATGGAGCACCTTTGCTATTTGATGCTACACTTTGTTTTTCCAAATGCTGTTCAGTATGCTCTCATGGCACTTCTCATTATAATTAAATTGAGAAGGAGTAGAGAAAAATAAATGAGCTCAAGAATTGGATGGGCTGGCAATAGGCAGGGAACCTTGAAACAAGGAGAGAGAAAAACATTATTCCAGGTAGTAATCAGCTTCCCTATAGGAGCCTATAGTTTTCCAAATGGAAGTAAATGCAGATGCAAGTGAACTTCCTTAGAGATGTGTCTGATTTACTGAATTTGCAGGTGCAGATGTTAAAATGCTGCTGTCAGTAGCACTTATTTCTATTTGCAAAATGGCAGGCTGGGTTGATTCAGGCTGAGTCCCCTTTCACAATTGAGACAGGAAATATGATTCATTGTTAGATCTCCTCTCAATCCAATTTCATATTATGAACTATTATGCTTAGGATGTGGAATTATGAATGTCCTTGTTTGTCATTTATCTGTTAGATTTTAAATATTTTAATATAGCTTTTACCAGGGTCTGTAAATATTACAGTAGAACTAACCTATATGATATCTGATATATCAGCTACAGAAATACCTTGGTTCATTGCTCTCTCTAGGTATGCAGCTGAATAGATCTCTCTGTGTATGTTGTGTGTAATGGAAAGTCCCACCTTAAGAGAATACATTGCTCTTCACAAGAGGTACATCTTTTAGTATCTGTTGTCACAATTCAGCCTTTGATTACATTTATTTTGTGCAATAATAGCCCCATATACCTCTGTCTGTCATTTGCAGTGACTCCAGTTGGCATCTGTGAACTTTAGACATAAGAGTTTTGGTGAATTACCGGTACTTAAACAGGTCAAATTAAAAAAAAAAGTGACATTTTGACATTGCAGAAAAAAGTTACATGATTTAAAAATAGAAAAAAGCACAGCACTGCACATCTTTTCCCTAGCTCACTTAAATGTGTATGTAGGTAGATATCTAAAACAAAAATATATTGCCATTTCAGAAAATGAGAATTGTTTGAAAGGAGGAACCTACAGCTAGCAGAGTTTGTTGAGCAATATCACAGACTAAGTTACTCCATCAGACTGGTTATATCAGGCTGTATCATGAGATATTCAAAGATTTCCCAGTAAAATTGATAAATTCCATAGTTTAATTTTTTTAGTATCGATACACTACCAAATTTTCAAAATACTTCTATGAGGATGCCTTTCATTTGAAAGCCTATTTCCATCTCAAATACATTGCTTGAATCACAATTCATTTCCCTTTTTATTTGGAGTGATCTTGTATTATAAAATGCTGACAGTACAATCACCACCCACTGAAAGCAATGTAAATTATGCAGAAGTGGGTATATATAGTTTGATTCAGATTTGTCCTTTAATCTAGACCCAGCCGTCCTAGCTGGGCTTCAGGCCAGGTTATGGCACTAACCTGACAATGCTGGCTCTCCTGGGGAATGATCTTGTTTTAGCTCAGGACAATAGAGAAACATGACAGTACTGCGTTAAAGTACTAAAAATAAAAGGAGGATTTTTTTTTTAATGGTGAGGTAAAGAAACCATTTCTGTTCCATTTAAGTTTAGATGGTTAAAAGCAACATTTCTTTTGTATAGTAAAGTCTGAAAGTTCTATTGATGTTCAGTTGTAAAACTTTTGAAACACAAAGGTAACATTTTGTTTGAAGTTATGAACGCCTAAGAATTATGAGCAACCTCCCTTTCCAAGATGCTCATAACTCTGAGGTTCTACTGTACCAGCTTCAGCTGACCAGAACTCTATTGCTCTTTCTATTGAATGCAGATTAGGGGTGTAACACCCCATGCTGATGCCTCTATCAGAGGCAACAGCACAGGGCGACAGGTTTGTAAACTGGCTCCCCTCACAGATCAGCTTCTGCCTGGCAATGTGCATGGCTGCCTCTGATACAGAGGCAGCAGCACAAAATGGCAGGGGACTCCTTGGGAGTGAGGCACATGGGCTGCTGGTCCCGCCCATAGAGACTGTAGAATTGTCAACTAACCGTTAAGAATTCACGAGGTTATTCGACTATTCAATTAACCGATAGTTATCATCCCTAATGCAGACATGGCTCCTGGGCTCTTGGCACTGTCCATGCTGCAACACTCTTCATGTGGAAACATTGTAATAATCAAGTCTGAAAATGACTTATCAGATGCGAAGGAGCCTTCTTTTGAAAAGCTACAGGATGACAAGATCACACCACTCCAGTGATCTATACGCTACATTGACTCCAGGTATAATACAGAATCCAGATTTCTGTCCTTAGTGCCCTGCCCTCCCCTCCCCCAAAAGTGAGGGAGCACTTTTTAAAAAAATTAGTTTAATTTTTAAACAAGATGCTTGACCATCTGTATAACTTGTCAAAAAAACAAAGTAGGTGGATGGGAGGCTTTGTGAAAATTTCACTTGTTTGTTTAATTTAAAAATTTCATTTGACTGGCTCTAGTCCTAATAATGACCTTTTAAAGTCCTTAGTCCCTGTTCAGTCTAACTAAAACAATCCCTTTTTCTGAGACAAGGTCCGAGCACAAACGTTCAGTCCTATCCAGTGTCCCAGAGGAACTTAAAAGTAAAAAAAGCTTCAGGGGGTAGCCAAGTTAGTCTGTACAGGATAAACTTAAGAAACAACAAATAGTCTGGTAGTACTTTAAAGATTAATAAAACATGTAGATGGTATCATAAGCTTTTGCGGGCACAGCCCACTTCTTTAGATGACCATCATCTGAAGAAGTGGGCTGTGCCCATGGAAGCTCGTGATACCAGCTACATGTTTTGTTAGCCTGGTAGCTCTTTAAAGACTATTTGTTGTTTTTAAGTTCATAAAGTAAAACCTTCAAATACAGAGGATTGGGTCTCCTCTTCTGCCTCATATTTATCGAATTCTTCTCCAACAGATATATGGCACTTCCTTTTGGAAGAGCATGAAGGCCTGGTCTACACTACATCGACAGGTCAAAATAAGATACGCAATTCCAGCTATATCTTACATCACACTTCTGCACTGCCCACAACAGGGGCCAATGGGAGCAAATGCTCTGGTCTGCTTCCCTTACTCCTCATGAGGAGCAGGAATACTAGCGCTGAGTGGGATGCTCTCTGAGTTCAATCTAGCAAGTCTATACTACACCCACTAAATTGAGCCCCAGAAGATCAATCACGGCAGTGTAGTGTTGACGTGCCCAGAGAAAGAATTTTTAAAAAGTGTCTCAGCTCCCCATGGGGCAAGTCAGAGGATATGATTTGACTTGCTCTAGGGCATTTTGATACTGTCATGATGGATGTACTAGATACCTGAGTGACTCAGTCTGTGATGATACCTAGACACAGCAGTAGAGTCCCTGCTTTTGGGAGCAGCCAAACAGTAGTGCCATGTGTGTGGAGAATATTTTATTTCTTCTAGAACATGGGTACCATGCCTTGAGATGTTAAACTCACAATTTCCAAGAGATATATCAATCTGACTCATAATACGAAAAGATTCCACTATGGTTGGAGAGCCAGTAGGACTCCTTTAATTATGTTTGCAAGCTTCACAAATTAAGCTGTCTAAGTGCACTGCAGATTTCTCACTACCACTTATCGGTTCCTCCACACTTCACATATGAAGGGTTGTCCGTAGTTACTGTAGTTCAGTTATTACTCTAGACATTTTCTCATTAAGAAGGGCTCTGTATTTTCTCCACATTCTCTTTGGTACTGATGCTCCTTAAAACATTGTGGTCTGATTCACTGTTCTTTCAAGGAAGTTGGAAATAACAATTTCTTCATTAATACATTTTGTTTTTCACGTATACAGCAAATATATTGGATTAATTGTCCTGGTGACATAGAATGCTGTCAACTTCAAAATTCAAAGCAAGTTTCCAGCTAAAGATAGGGCTGTTTCTATATTCTGCTAGTATCCCAAATATAAACTCCTTTGTTTTGCAGGCATATATGGATTTAAACACCTGAATCAGAAGTTCAGTTCCTGAGGGTGGTTGTTGCTACATTAGCACCAAAACCACAATGGGCTAACTTAAAATTCTGGTTTGGATACAACTGATACATTGTGCTAAAATATCCTTTGCAAAATTTCAAGAAAGCTGATGCTTGCCATATTAACCTACTGCCTCAAGGGTTACTTTGGGGAACAGTAATAATTCACAATCTTGCAGGCATGTTGTGAACCTTAATGGTTTTAGACTTGTGTTGGAAAGTATTGTACAAGTGATTAGTATTATCCTGTACAAACATGTCATTTTGCACAGCAGTAATCCAGCTATACTCATTTGACTAGTGACTGAGAGCAGGTTTAGAAAACGTAAGAACACCACCATTTAACCTTCACTTAAAATTGTAACTGTTCTTAGTTTACAGGTTCTATCTGGTGTAGAAGACCAAAATACCATGAGAAATACTGTTGTAGCTTTCAAGTATAGTCTTGTTTTCTAATTCTCAGTGTATTTTGTGACTAAATGCTTGTTTCCTCATTCCTAAAACTGCCTGAGGCCTTGCCTACGCTGGCATGTTTTGACACCAAAACCTCACTGTTTTGTCAACAAAAGGCAGAGCATATACGCTACAATGTGACTTTTGTCAGGAAAAACACCCATTTTTGGTGACAAACTTCTAACCCTGCGAGAGATTTGTCTTTTCCCTTCTCTTTATTATCAACAAATAGCCAGTGTTCAACATTTTGGCATCTGAGGCGTAGAGCTCAAATGATGCCCCCATATACCTCCTTTTCTCCTGCCTGCCTGTTGTGTCTCTTGTGCCCTCCTTCCTCCAGCACAGCACTCCACCATCTCTGTGCATCTAGAGTAGAGAGAATACATATGCACCACCAGCAGACAGTCTTCTACACTCTGAGTCCTAGTGGTGCGTGTCCTCCCACTCCCCCTCCCCCCCCCCCCCCGCAGTCTGGCACCTGAGGTGGTCACCTCAGTTCTTCTCATGGTAAGGCCAGTCCTGTCAGTGCTTGTTTTTTGTCAAGACAACTGGCTTCTTCCGGTATCCCACAATGACTTCCCTGGTGGCTGTGCTCAGTGTTTTGTGATCTCCACTGTCCTGTGGGCATGCGCTCCTCCCCTTTCAGAGCTCCAGGAAGTATCTGACAGCTGTGTGAGCTGCTCCATCTGGGGAACAAACAAAAAGAACAAATTATTCTTTCTAACAAATTATTAGAAACACAACAGCAGGCAAACTGCTGCTTCAGGAGAAGGCCTGAAGAGACAGCTGTGCTGCTTTGAAATGTCTCAGCATGGAGAGCTCACAGAACTACTAGTGATGCTCCTCCTGGCAGCTGAGTGTGCTGTGGGAGAACTTGGGGAGAATTCCAAGAAGCACGGGGATTGGATCTGCCTTCCCACAACACTGCACTGTGGAATGCTTACCAATGTTGCTTTGCTCTGACAGGGAAACTAGTAATGTGGTCATGGAATGTGGACAATGGAGGCAGAAGAAACGATGACCAGTTTTCACTTCTGTATGTTGACAGCATTTTTGCAGCCAAACCTTCCCAGTGTAGACATAGCTTTAGTGGCATCATTTGCTTTCCTTTTTAATTACTTTAGTGTATTAAAAATAACAATTTAAAAAATGCCTTATGAGTTCCAAAGTCCCTTGATTTTTAAAATACTTGTGTCTTCCAAACCTAGCCTGCTTTTGGCTCAGTTCACTGGAACCTCTGATTCTTGGTTATCTAAAAGTTCTGAGCATCATGTACTTTAGATGCATCCAAGGCTAAAATGCTGCAAATGGCTCTAACACATTTTAAGGCATTCCAAAAGTCTTGATAGGCTAACCTACTGTGCATCTCACAATTTAACTCCTCCAGTGCTCATCACTTTTTAAAAAAATTACATAACCAGTTTTCATCCCATATGGCTTTCCCCATAAGTCTCAAGAAAAACCTAAAACAGCCCTTGTGATCTCTCTCTGTACACTTCCCGATCAGACCATGTGGCAGGCATATGGATTTTTTTATACATGCAGAACACAAACATGTCTAGCAAACTGGGATCAAACTGGCAAAGAATAAACTTGGATTTGAATAAGACTAGAAAATTTGGCCCCAAACAAATATATGAGAGTTCTATAAGTAGCATTTTTTTTTAAATGGAACTTAAAACAGAAGCTGGAATTTAACCACAACGATTGCAATCTGAGCCCTACCCATGACCAGAGTTAAGTGATTTATAAATGTGTTGCTTTTCACTCTCATACAGAGATATAAAATTAAACTTGGGGAAAAAGGGGATGGGTGTTTGGTTCTGAACCAGACAGCCCAATATTTGAGCTTTCTGTTTGGGAAACAAATTGAGAAAATATAAATGAGAAAATATAAGTGTCCGGTATTTTCTAAAGATGTAATGTAGATTGTGATGAAATATCAAGTGTGTCCGGTATTTTTGTTGAAACCATCTGGCAACCCTAGGGGATATAGAAATAAAACATGAGGGGGGAAAGAATAAACATGACTCACAGTTCATTGCAGGCAGATCTTAAAGAAGCTGATTTTCTTTCTTTCTTTCTTTCTTAGACATGGAGGTTTGTCAAGTAGGGGAAGAACAGACAGCACAAATATGTTAATTTTTAAGGAGAGGAGAGAAGTTTCTTGAGCCCTAGGAGCAGGGATGTTTCCAGTTTTAGAGAGCAGAGTGAAGCATAAAGGGAATAACGAGTTGAGGAGAATTGTAACTATGGCAAGAGTAGTGTGCGATTGTATGTATATCTGCTCAGCTACCTACTATGTCAGAAATAGACACACTAGTTTATAATGGATGTATGTGGGAGAGCTACAAAATGGTCTCCCGAGTCGCTTAAAGAGGTCATATGAAAAATTTCATGATTTGTCGCCTGTCAGGCTTCCCCAGCCTTCTCCCCCATTTTTCCCTTTTCTGAAGGCAGATTTGACAACACATTTGCCATCTCTTTCCACCCACCCTCCAACCTGCTACCCGGCAGCTCAACCAGGTGAAACACATTTTGTCTTCTGCTGATAGCTCTTGCTTGCTGCTTACTACTTACTGACTCACCACAGCACTGGCGCAAGGGGTCAGGCTAGGGGTAGGCTGCTTGACTGTTAGCTACCTTTTTCAAAAGATTGGGAAAGCAGGATGGAAGGAAGAAGAGTGGGCATGGGAAAGGCAAGGTGGGGATTAAAGGGGAGTGTCTACTATTATGTTCCGGTGTTTCTCAGTCTGAAGGATGGCCTCACCTGAGCAGACACACCCTTCCGTGACACCCAGAAGGTACCACTGCAGGGTGGGCACTGTCCTGGCCAGTAGGGAGACTCATGCACACGCAGGTTCTGAGTTGCTGGCTCATGGCTGTAGAACTCGTCCCCCAGCTCTCTCCTGGAAGCATATTCAGAACAAAGCTATGGAGCACACTTTTTTCAGCCAGGCCTTTCCCCAGCAGCCTACCAAAAATCCTGCTGTAAAAGAAAAACAACAAACACAGACAAAGTGGAGCCATAAAAGGAATGGCTTTCAGCAGGGGGGGGAGGAGAAGAGAGAGACTGAGATCTTCTTTTGTTTTCTTTTACTAAGAGCAAAAGCTGTTTGGATTCTAGGGTGATGGGAACAGAATGAGAATGTAGATTCAGAGGGCACAGCTCTAGTCCAATGCAGATTATTGCTGCTTGGGAACTACTTTTTTTATCTCCTACAGTAATGCTCCCCCTTCCCAGAAAACAGGAATAAATCTGCCAGGCTAGAAGATACGGTAGTAAATCTAACATGAGTGACACATTTACAGCTTTATACATGCCGTTGCTGATGGATCTGAGCAAACCACATGCTAATTGTTTTTCTCTGGATGGGTTAGGAAGAGATGAATTATTAGTCTCCTCTACATAATTAAGAGTGGTATCTTTTTATCTGCCTTTATATCTTTTTTACTGTTTTTTCTTATCATAAATACACTAGTAATGCAGAGGAAGAGTTCCCAGCAAGGAAAAATGTGAGCCGGTGAGGTGTCAGTGCCTGGCAAGAACGAGCAATATTGGAATCAAAATACAAAATGGATTATGTCTATTTGGACTTTTCTGTCATTCTAATAGCAATTCCCTAATTTGTTTCTCTCTGTCCCCCCACCCCCTCAAATTGCCTACTGACTTTAATTAAGCACAGATTTATGAGTCAGGCCATTTTGAAGGCTGCTTTTTTTTTTTAAGTGTATTTGTTTCTTGCATGAGTTTTGTCAAAGACCTTGTAATTTATATGCTTTGAATTACTGTTGGCACAGCAGAAATCTGTCACACAAGGCAAGTTGAAGATAAGCAAGGCAAATGTCATAGGCTCAGTGAAATCTGATGATTAATATGGCTGGTCGCCTGGACATACTTTGTGTCAATCACTTGGGAAATAATAGTTGATGCGTCTTTAACCCTCTCATTAAATATCAATGTTTTTAATCCACTTTAGCTGTGTAAAAAATGCAAAGTGGATCCTACAACACTGGCTTAATTTGTAAGCTTCAGTTCTGATGTTTTTTTAATTCAGAGCCTTGGAGTACCTAAAGTACCTGAAATTTGAAGAGCACATCAGTCTAGAGTCTTCAGTTTTTTTTGTTACATATTTGTCCTGTTTTGTAATGAATGACAGAGAACCTACTGGATCAAATTCTCTGCTGGTGTAAATGGGCAAAGCCCCCTTCATCTCAGAAAAAAATTTAATTCAATATGTTCAACACAGTACAAACAGGACCATGTGCCCCATTGGAGAAAGACAGCTGCTGACCCTCTCCAAGAAATGCCTCCTAGAAAGGAAATGTGTTAGAGTTAATGAGGTGGCTAATTACATTCATGGATCTAGAATTGTTAATCCATACAACTTCCAATTATTTCTGTGAATTGAACGCTAACAAGGAAACTGGGAAAGTCTATTTCCTATATATATGTCTGCTGACAGATGAGTTGTCAATGCTGTGGAACAAGGGAAGGCTATTAGTATGCTATGTGGAACATACATTAGACTCCGTGCTCTCATTCATCTCCACTTAATATGAAGTATATATGAGAGTGTGCACCTGCAAAGTTCTGATCCAATCCCACTGAATTCAATGGGAAAACTCTGAATTCAGTGGAGTTAGACAGGATTAAATCACTTGGCCTTTTGTGACACACTCTGTTTTTCCCCCTAATTATTTTAAAAGCTGCAACATTACTATTTGCTGGTTATTGAACATAGAGAGAAATCCTGTTAGAAATTCTGTTTAGGATACATTTCCTTGCTGAGAGAGGGTCACCCAGTTTACATATTAATTTTTAATGTATTTTATTTAATACACAGATTTTAAATATATTTAATAAGCAATAAAAGGGGTTTTCTTCATTAAGGGTATGTTTACACAACAGCATTATTTCGGAATAACTGACTTTATTCTGAAATAACATAGTCTGTGTCTACACTACAAGCAGTTATTTCAACGTAATGTCAAAATAAAGTCGGGCGGAGGGTTTCCTGTAATCCTCATTTTATGAGGAGTAAGGGGAGTCAGAGGAAGAGTGCTCTTTCTCCGACTTTCTGCTGTATAGACAACACCAAAAGCCAAAATAAACTCTTTTGACTTGAGCTACATCAATTGCATAGCTTAAGTTATGTAGACTCATAGAACACTAGAACTGGAAGGGATCTTGAGAGGTCATCAAATCCAGTCCCCTGTCTTCATGGCGGGACCAAGGACTATCCAGACCATCCTTGATTGATATCTATTTAACTGACTCTTAAACCTGCTCTTAAATATCTCCAGAGATGGTGATTCCACAGCCTCACTAGGCAATTTAGTCCAGTGTTTAACCACCCTGACAGGAAATTTTTCCTTTTGCTGCAATTTAAGCTGATTGCTTCTTGTCCTATCCTCCGAGGCCAAGGAGAACAATCTTTCTCCTTCCTCCTTTTTGACACCCTTTTAGGTACTTGAAAACCACTCTCATGTCACCTCCCAGTCTTTTCTTTTCTAAACTAAACAAGTCCAATTCTTTCAGTCTTCCCTCATAGGTCATGTACTCTAGACCTTTAATCATTCTTGTTGCTCTTCTCTGGACCTTCTCCAATTTCTCCACATCTTTCTTGAAATGTGGTGCCCAGAACTGGACACAATACTCCAGTTGAGGCCTAAGCAGAGTAGAGCGGAAAAATGACTTTTCATGTCTCATGTAGCTTATTTTGGCCTTAGCCCTGCTGTGTAGACATGCTCTAAGAAACATAATGACTTTCAGATAAAATACATGTCAAAGCTTCCACTGACTTTGATGGGTCCAGGGTTCCAGACAGTGTCAGTCTTGTTAGCTAGAAATATTCCACTCCCATGGTAGTACAGGTTGAACCTCTCTAATCTGGCGCTCTCTGATTTGGCAACATCCATGGTCTGCCATGATTTTAGTTGTCTGGAAGTCCACTTATTATGGCTGTGGCCAAGTTTATCTTGGTACTGTAAAGTTCGTTTACATCCACCAATTCTGGCTCTTTGTTCTGTGCTGTTGTTGAGCTCTAATTTACCCCTAAATGTCTTCTAAGAGCCCAGCAAGAAATGGAAATGTTGCCAATTCTGCTCGACCATACTGGCCACCTGTGGCTCAGCAAACTTTCTGATTCAGCATTGGTCAGATCCTGAGGATGCTGGACTAAAGAGGTTCAGTCTGTACCCACATTTACTGCCTGTGATGGGATGTTAACTCAACACTTCATCCGAAGGGATTAAAGTTGCATGGAAAGGTCTAATTCTTCTAGTAGGCCACCCCAGGGGAGAATTAGGTGGGTGGACAAGCCCTAGTAGAAGCAGCTGAACAGGTAGAGGCTTGGCTGGTGCAAAGCTAGAAAGCTGAGGCAGAAAGTACTGCAGGGACAGTAGGCTACAGTCACTGCTTATGGGGAACTTGAGTGGGACCCCACAGGTAGGACAGGATATGGAGAAAGGAAGGAACACAGGAGAAAAGTGATGGGGTCTTTGAGTATGCAGACCATGGTTGCTGGATAGACTGTCACTGTGCTGGGCTCCGCTATTCATCAGTGGGTGAGTGGCATAATCTTAGAGGACAGACTGGAAAGGCGGAAAGGCAGCAAGACAGCTAGCCTGGAGAGACTTTAAAGGAAAACCTGTATTGTGAGCTGGCCAGAGGGTGGGTCACAAAGCGGAGCGTGCTGATTTCCAAAGAGTGAGAGGGTCATGGAAAGAGGGAGCAAAGACAGGGGGCGTCATCTCTAGATGGAATCCCCGTGGTGCCTAAAAGGAGTGATCCTACTAGGTATTCAACAGTGAGAAGACAGAGTGGAGGCGATGTTATGTCAATTGACTGAGCACATACTCCTCATAATGTGGGTGCTGTAACATAGTGGAGCAAATTCAGACCTGGCATAAGGAGAGGTAACTCTAGCAACTTGAACAAGGTACCAGGTCCATAGTTGTTTGCTGCAGTTGGGAGGTTAGAGACAGATGGCAACTATTGCATTGACGTGCTTAAGAGACAGGGGTTTTGTGCTATGGCTTTCTTAGGAATCTGATTCCCTCCCATTGCCTATTTCTACCCCTGTATGACCAGTTGTGATGCCAGTAAACTGGGCACCAGCATTGTGTGGCAAGCAGTCAATATTTGCTTTAATGAAATATAGTTTTTATTTCAAGGATGAGAAGTGTCCTGAGTCTTGAGTATTTTGGCTTCAGTTAAATTGTTTTCTATAACCTGATGTAGCACTCGTCAATCATTTCACTGTGGTCAAGCTGCTGCGGGGGCAGGTTGGCAGAAAAGAACCACAGATATATAATATTTAAAGGCTTGACTGAAGAACAGGAAAAATTGATCTCCTGGCTATTTGCAGATGAAAATTAGGATTATTGGACAGCATATCTCCAGTTATTATAAGGCAACAAAGTAGCCTAGATCATTTTAGTATCTGAATATAATACCCTGCTGCCCAAATATGCTGTTTATGAAGCTACTACTTGGATTTTATTCTGCATTTGTCTGAAAGAGCACAAGAGGCAGTCTTGCCATGCAGTATTCCACTTGCTTACAACGTGACGCTGGCTAAGAATAAGTGGCTATCATATTGTATAAAAGTAACATAATGGCGTGTGACTGTATTTTCAATTAGGGTGGTGGTATGTGACTGCACTTCCAATGAGACGGCTGCCTCCCACTTTGTTGTGCAGGCCTGCTTTTATGAAGCCGAAATGAAGAGGACTCCTCAGACCCACTCAAATATTGTCATAGTGAGTCTCTGTTCCACAAAACAGTATTTAAGGCTTCCTAATCATATTACGAATAGCCTTTATAACTCCACATGGTGCTGATACCAAACAATAAGCTCCAGGAAATATTTTCAGTATATCAGTTGTGTAAAAGGAGATGCACATCATTCTGCCAATGAAGTACACATCCCTCCTGAACAGGAGCAATGGAACACAGCAGACAATTGCACTTACAATGTCATTTGCATAGTTACATAGGGCAATTAATATAATCAGTTTGACTTTAAGTATCTTTTATCATAGATGAGTTGATTATTAACCTTGGTGATGTCTATATGTTCTCGCCAGCCTGTTGAACTAAATTCACGTCCTTAATAACTGTTAAAAGTACACTTCACCGGGCATAATAGAGTTATTGGCTCCTGAAATGCAAAGAGTATTCAGAAGAGATCTACAAAAATAAAACACACGCTCACAATGAGGGTACCAAGAGATGGAGCGAAAAGTGAAACTGGCATACAGTAGTACACAGAGGTGTAAGGACATGCCACATGCAAGCAAAGAATTCTGGTAATCCACAAACACGTGCAGATCTGAAACAGAAAGGACTCGAATTCTACATGATAATTCAAGGGCTTGGGAGGGTAGGTGGCATAGGGGAAAGGAGCAAGTAACTGGGCATCAGGCCGGCTTAGATACCGGCAGCTAGCTTGAGCTGCAGCCTGTGTGTCAATGTCCATGCTACAATTTTCAGTGGAGTAGCTCGAGTGCAGCTAGAGTGAATCCTCTCCTCCGAATGGGAGGCATGTGTCCGGCTGCAGCATAGACCTACCTTAAATTCTTTGGCATAGGAACTGTTTCCTAGTATGTAGGAGCACAGCACTGAGCTCCGTGGGACCTTAGTCTCGCTTGGGTCTGCAGATGCTACTGCATATATTTTTAAAGAATTTGTCTGTCCGTGTGTATGTCCATCTGTGAGTCCGTTTGTTCAAGAACTCTTCCTAAACAGTGAGAGCTAGGACCACTACATTCAGTGTTCAGCTTCCTCTTTTTATACCTTAAAGCAAGGTCAGGGTTTGGTTGTGCCAGAACAAGAGAATGTGCATTGACAATGATTGTTCTGCATCAGATGGAAAGGGAGGAGTGTGTTAGAGACAGTTGTACTCACAGATGACCACAGGGGGCAGTAAGTGTCCCAGCTCAGAGGAGCAATTGATGGCTGGTAGCATGGCCCCCACTGCCCAAGGCCATCCCTGGGCCACCATGCTGCACAGCCCCTGCCATTCCCAGGCTGCCACTGGGCCACATGGCCACACGGCCCCCTGCCACCCTAGTCTAGACACAGGGAGTGATGGTAGCCCTGCCATCTCCAAACTGGCCATAGGGAGAAATCAATGGGTGATCTGTGCCTCCCGTTCCTGGCTGCCTCCAGAGAGAAGCTAGTAGGTCTGCATGGTTCCCCATCCCCTGCCACCCTGCTCCAAGCCAGAGTTGAGGAGAAACTGGTGGGTGGCCAGCACAGCCCACACCCCAGGCAGGCCCCAGACCTGACCAATGACAGGAAAGTCTTCTACTAGATCATAATTCAGCAAGAGGAAAGACCGAGATCCATAGGGACACGCATAGTAGATCAAGAGTGAAATGTGTGATTCTCCGTACTCTCTTCAACTACCTGCAAAGTTGCTGGAATAGCAGGTGTAGGGTGACCAGAAAGCAAGTATAAAAAATTGGGACTGGGGTGGGAGGCATCAGGTGCCTATAGAAGAAAAAGCTCCAAATATCGGGACATGCAGGGTATCTGGTCAACCTAAGCAGGTGCCACCTCTTTTTTTTTTTTTTTTTTTTTTTTTTTTTTTACATTTGTCGTGGAATTAGGCACTTTGAAGTTGGCTGTTTCCTTTGATTTTTAGATCTCTCTGATGAAAGGTAGCTGTTGTAAGATGGTGGCAGTTAGTGTTTTGTCAGGATGCCAAGAAACATTTAATGTGTCCAAAGTTCAGCCGATCTCTTCAGTCTGGATATAATATTTGGGCTATTAACTAGTAGCTAACTTTATGGAATGGCTGAAATTTAGAAATTATATTCATTTAATTTTGGTAGATAGTTATTAGTTCTGCTTTTATAAATAGTGGGCTAAAGGTCCTCCTGTAGGCTAAGACGTGGAGGTGAGCTATATATTATTGAGCTTCCTTTTTCAAAAGCCATTTGAAGTGAAATTAGTGTTCATGAAAATGAGAGATTGATTAACCTTTGTTAGAGGTGTGTAATATAGGTTGACATTTTGCAAGATTCCCTTTGTCAATCTGGTCCTGGACCTCTCTGGAACAGAAACGGCTAATTATTCTAAAGGGCCTGATTTTGGAAATCATCCACGACTCCCTTAAAAGTCCATGGGATTTTTTTTTTTTTCAGCCTTTGCAGAATCAGATCCCAATTCTGCAGCAGTTGGTGATGTAGGGAAATATCACTATGGAGTGAAATATGTTCTCAGAGCTATTTTAAACTTAGAAAACTATTTCAGCATCCAGCCTGGACAGTCAAGGCTCTATCCCAAGGCACCGTTCAGCTTTCCCTATTCTGCTTCTCTGACTTATGTGAGTTTCAAATGGATCCGTTCCCTTTCCCTCCTTAAACATGACTTGCATAGTGTGGCTGACACTCAGTGGTCGCTAGCAGTGGTTGTATTTTACTGGAAGGTGAGTAATCCTTGTGGGGGGAGGGGGACTTTGAATATGTATAGGTACAGGGTGAACCTCTCTGGTCCAAGATACTCTGGTCTGGCAGCATCCATAGTCCCGAGAGACCACGGATGCTGCTCACCCAGAGAGACCCAGTCACAAGGTTGCCAGTCGTTGGGAGCTCAGCTGGCAGGCAGTCTGGAGAACCAGTGGCCTAGGGGCAGGAAGCCCAGACAGCAGCCAGAGCAGGCCCGCCAAGAGTGAATTGTGGAGCCACCACCAGCCAAGGGCTGAGCCACTACCAACTGAGGGGTGGAAGGGAGCCCAATGGGCAGAGTGGGGTGACAGCCATGAGTGGAACCCTGCTACTGGCCTTGAGCAGCATGGTGGCCAGGAGGGAAGCCCTGGGAGAGCCCGAGACCTGACCTCCCCTAGTCTGGCAAACTCCCTCCTTCGGGACCACTCGGGTCCCAAGGATGCTGGACCAGGAAGCAGGGCCGCATTATGACTTTCATGGGCCCTAGGCACTTTTGCCTTCGTGGGCCCCTTCCTCCACTTATATCAAATAATTTTTTTTAACTTTAAATACTTCAACATTTTTTTTCTGTTTTAGGCAAAATTTAATAGATTTTCATGGGCCCTAAAAGTTTCATTTTTTTTTCTGATGTGAGGAAAAAAATTAACATTTTCTTCGAACCTAAAAGTTCATTTTTTTTCTTCTGATTTTGAAAGAAATTAAAACATTTTCGTGGGCCCCTGAAAGTATTGTGGGCCCTAGGCACTGTGCCTACTGTGCCGAATGGATAAGTCGACCCTGCCAGGAAGTTCCAACCTGTATATTAATTCTGCCTCAGATTATAGATGGCCTAATAGAAGTATATGTAATGGACAATTACCAGAGAGGTAATTGTCTCTTTGTTTTGTAGGACTCCTCCATATATCATGCTTGACTAGCATCTTATCTTGTAACTCAAATATCTCTTCTCTTTTACTTCCCAATTGTTCTTACAGTCAGAATTTTTTAAATATGTGTTCCAGATTATTTTTCTTTAGCTTCAGGCCTTTGTGAAGCCATAATCACAGGTATTGTAGATGTCAAGGAAGGTCACTTGGTTCTCCACCTATAGAAACAGTACTATGGATCAGCAAGCTGGGGTAAGAATCAGGTGCGAGAGGCAGAAAATAGTCTTCAGTAGCCATGTCTCTTTTCATTCGGTAGTAGTTATAGGATAGTTGAATACAGATATTGGTTGTGGGAAAGATTCTGGTATGTATCGTATGCATTCTGTAGGAAATCATCAGATTAATCTGTCTCAAGTTCTCGATATAATCCACCTTTCATACAGGGGCTTGGGAAGCAGGCCAAAAAACATTGTTCTTATTTGGGAACTGTGGGGAAGTGTTGCTAAAGCCCAGAGTTCAACCACTATATCCAGGGTGAGGAATGTTTTTTGGATTGGGGGCCACTGACCCACAGAAAAATCAGTTGGGATTGCACACAAGTGAGAAGCAGAAAGACCCCCCCCCCCCCCACACACACACACACACATTCTCACACACCAGATCTTAGCGGGGCCTAGTCTAGTAGATTTTGTATGTTTTTACACCCATGGTAAGGTGTGTGTGTGTGTGGGGAGAGGGGACGACGACACTGGAGCGCCAGTGCAGACTCATGTCACAGAACAGTTGAAGTCTAAATTTCTGTAAAATACAATGTAGAATTCTGTGGTCACTTACATTCACAAATACCCAGTGAAGCCAATGAATAGCATGGCTGTGGCTGAGGAGAGAATTTATTCCAGAATTTCCCATATTCCTAACAGGTTTACTACACAAATATACTCTTCCGTTCACAAAGCTTTACTTCTGTGAGTGATACCTGCTTTACTAAACATGCCAGCTGACACATGCAAGCATTGGTTTGTGTATAATAGAAAATCTAGATTGTTTTTGCTTCTTCAAGCTAGTATGAATCATTCATTTGAATGATTTGCTGTACAAATTTGCATTCCAGTGCCTGCTGCACATCTGGTTTATTTAGTTTACATAGCTTTTTATGGGTAATTGCATCAGAACTAGAGCTAACCTCTTCAGAATACCCAAATGTCTATGACTGGAATTTCTAGTATCAACTGGTAAGTGAAATTCAGAGTTACTGAAAAACTAGACATAACTCACCCAGTAGTCTTAAGTACTACATAGCACCTAATTTCTTACAACAAACTAGTGATATTGCATGCAAAAGCCACGTAACACCTGGGCACACAAAAACTGGACGAGAAGAGTTTTTGTTTTAATTTTCTTTGTTTTTTATGTTGATGGTGTTAAACTCCTAGGCTGTGTCTACATTGGCACCCTTTTCCGTAAAAGGGATGCTAATGAGACACTTCGGAATTGCAAATGCCGCGGGGGATTTAAATATCCCCCGCGGCATTTGCATGAACATGGCTGCCACTTTTTTCCGGCTCGGGGTTTTTCTGGCCCGTGGATATTCCTACTTGAAAGTAGGAATAAGGGATCTTCCGGAAAAGGGTTTATTTTCCGCAAGATCCCGTCTAGACTGGCGCTTTCATCCAGCAAAACCCCGAGCCGGGAAAAAGCGGCAGCCATGTACATGCAAATGCTGCGGGGGATATTTAAATATCCCCCACGGCATTTGCAATTCCGAAGTATCTCATTAGCATCCCTTTTACAGAAAAGGGTGCCAATGTAGAGACAGCCCTAATGTCTGTAGTACTTGTTTTTGCTCAGTGCAAGGATTGTCTGTCTAGAACAGCTGTATTTAGCTGTTTTCTATTAGCCTATATTATTGACTCCAAACTTCATCGCTGTAGTGGCAATTATTATATTTGTCTCTCCTTTTGGTCTCCAGAGGGGGCTATGAAAATGTTTGTGTTGGTTCACATGGGACTGAATGTCAATGAAGGGTTATACAACTTGAGAATCCAAGTTGAAACTTGGACAAAATTATCACATCCCAGGACTTCCATTAGTAGCAAACCTGCTTGTTGTTATAGGCTTCCCTGTTCATTTTGCTGCTCCCTGATAGGTATCTTGTTGGAGGGTAAACAGCTGGATCACTCCCCCCTCTTCTTCAGTCTGAGAATCCTGCAAGATGGTTCCATCCTGTTCCCCTAAATTCTCATCTCACTGGTGATTTGGATGAGGTAAATGTGGAGGCTTGCAGAACAGATTATGAAAGGCATATCAAACCACAAAGCACAGCATAGAAGAAGAAAGGGAGAGATTTGTGAGAGATCATGAAAAGAAGATTGAGAGTAGCTTCACTGACTTTATCTCTGTTTTGTGTGGAACAACACCTTATATTATACCACGCTATATTATTACAATTGCCTTTTCATGAGGGAAATAAGAACATAAGAATGGCCATACTGGTTCAGACCAAAGGTCCATCTAGTCCAGCATCCTGTCTGCCAACAGTAGCCAATACCAGATACCCCACAGGAAGGGAACACAACAGGCAATCTTCATGTGATCCCTCTCCTGTCTCCTGTTTGCAGACTATGAGATTCCGTATTGGGCGACTCCTCCTGGAGATCTGGCTGTGTGCAAGAAACACTGTCTTATCTGTGGATGTTTGGATAAAATCTCAAGGTGTCCATGTTTTGAGTCTAGATTACAGCTGACAAAAATAACAAACTTTTATGGCCTCACTGGAGTGCCATCTGAGATGCATTAGACCCATTGTGCCTGAGGAGAGCCACTCACAAGATGGCTGTGATTGGTTTTATTTTTTGCAACCCTGCAAAACATTAAAGCTGCATCGAGTACAGGCAGTCCCCGGGTTACATGGATCCGACTTACATCGGATCCCTACTTACAAATGGGGTGAGGCAACCCCGCACTAGTTGCTTCCCCCCAGCAGACCAGGGAGACGCGAAGCTAGCGCCCCCCCAGCAGACTAGGGAGACGCGGAGCGGCTTTTCTCAGCAGACACCTCAGCTTGAGAATAAAGGACTGAGGGAAGTGAGGTGTGGGAGAATAAAACTGAGCTCTGGAGAAATGTTTGGCTAGAGTTTCCCCTACAATATGTACCAGTTCCGACTTACATACAAATTTAACTTAAGAACAAACCTACAGTCCCTATCTTGTACGTAACCCAGGGACTGCCTGTACTCCCCATTTCATGTTGTATCTGAAGTTGTTCTGCACTTGTTTGACTTAGAATACTTCAGATTCTGGGGATGGATTAAAGCAGTGTTTCTTAAACTTTTTAAGACCAAGGAACACCAAACAATAATTCTTTTTTATGAAGAATGCCAAGGATTTTTTGTTCAACAACAACAACAAAAAAAACAGTGGGGGAAGGGCCAGAGGGAACGTTTTTGAGAGGAAAAAGGGTTGGGGGAAAGTTATTGACCAAAAAGTCACCTGCCCCTTTAAGAGCGGCCATTTTGAATTCTGTTCTTCTCTGCAGCACACCGGTGTGCTGCGGAAAACAGTTTAAGAAACACTGGATTAAAGTGTGTTCACCACAGCTCTGCTTTTTGTCAAATATCAGCTCTGTGGCTAACACACAAAGAAAGCTCTTCGGCTGCACGCTATCAATTCAAACAGATCTTTATAAACTATTTCAGACAAGGAAATTCAGTTTTTGACCTTTTTTAAAAATTTAATGAATCATCACCGTGTGACTCAGTAAAAGCTTTTGCTAAGTGGTTGTTACAAGCAGCTCATCTGAATCATCTGCAACAATCTTTCAGGAAGGCAAAGTTGCTGTCTTTCCTAAACAATCACGTACTGACTAACATTTAAATAACACAACTAGAAGTTTCCGAAAATAACAGAAATGGTCTGATTTACGGGTTTTATATTTGATGCCTACATTTCCAAATGATCTAACATTTAAAGAACCCCAATATTGATAATTCAAAGCAATGCACTCAAAAGTTAGGAAATGCCAGTATTAAGGCATATGAAATCACCAGAGCATTTATTTGCCAAACTCCTATCTGACTATATGAAAAGTATGGTTTTGTGAAGGCTTATGAGTTTGGCCAAACTTGGCTTTCAGGGTGACAGCTAAAGGCATACCCTTGACATCAGGATGGTCCACTCAGTATTCACCCCTTGTAGAAATTTTAAGCCTTTGCTCTAAAGCAGAGCTACTCTATCATTGTAGCCTCATGGGCTTCCAAAGTTCTCTCAGCACATGCTGAGGGCCGCAATTTAAGTGTGGTTGCATATACATGCAAATAGTTTTTCACACTAACAAGCATGACTACAAAGATTAAGGCAAGACTACACAACACACAGGCCCCATTTAAGTCAGTTCTGCTGATATTAATAAAATGCAATATCTACCCCAATATCTACCCAATTTCCACCCATATTGGAAATATGACAGCACTTTTAATGAGCAATGACAGTCCAGAAATTTAACTACTAAAACACCTATCAACAGAAGACCATTATACTGACTACTTTTTGTTTTGGCTCCAACCCGTGGGCAGTGTGAGACCTGCGTAAATCCAAACCAAACTGTGGGCCACAAACAAACAGGCCGCATGCAGCCTAGAGGCCACATGTTGAGTAGCCCTGCTCTAAAGCATGGAAGCATTGCTGCTTCTCCATTAAATGGTTGTAAGATTTTTTTTAATATGGACAGATTCACACATTTCCCCTAATCTTGCTCTTATCAATGGCTAAGTCGCTTTAGTGGCAATAGTCGCATCCTGAGGCAGGCACCCAGCATTACACCCTTTAGTTGAAATCATTCAAGTTTGATAAAGTTACAAGCAACTGAAAACAGTATTGAAATGGAAAATGTCAAGCAACCTTGACTATGAGGTGGTACAACCAGCTCTGTCTAGAGTATAGAGATTTATATTTTTATGGGGGGTAAATTTGTGAGTAGAAATCTGAGCAGTCGGTCAGTTAACAATCTGTGCTGAGTTTAGGAACAGATAGTTAGAGGTTCAGCAACTCAGGTTACAACCAAGCTTGAACTAATGTGCAAAAATAAAGGATCACATTTAATGAGTGCAAACTGCCTCTGCCACAACAGGGAAGGTGCACTTCTGAAAACACATTTTATCCTGTGTACCATGACTCCTCATGTGTTGTAATTCACCAGGTATTCATAAGATATGTCAGAATTTTGACTCTGAAGTATGGGTTGCTCCCTAGTCCTGTAGCACTTACCATCATCTGAATTGAATCAAGCATAAAGCCTGCTTTTGATGCCACCAATTTTCTCTTGCAAAATACACAAAGATGCTATTACACATTCCTATCCTAATATCTATCTATCTAGTAGCCCAATGTCTGAGACTCTATAATGCTGGTTGTTCCCTCTGGGTGGCGCTGTTGCCTGAGTCACGTCCTTCGACTCCCGCTGTGGCGCTCGGCTGACTTCTGTGATGCTCAGCCGGGGCATCGCAGGGGAACAAGTGGCGAAAGCAGCTGTTTGGGTGCCACAGTCCCCAGCACAAGGAGCGCGGAGCCTAAACGGGAGGCGGGGCGAGAGAGAGAGAGAGAGAGAGAGAGAGGAAAATCCCGTCTTATGATGGGCTAATTGGCTAGTTTGTACATAGTCTTCTCTCTCTTCCCCTCCTCCCTCCCCCCCCCCCCCCCAAAATCCCCTTTCACTTTATAAAAAGCAAAATAAGTCCAGGGTGTGTGGTTCGTTTTTTTTTTTTTTTTTTTTCCCTCTTTTTAGGAAAGACTTTCCATAACGAATCAAGGAAAAATAAAAAATGCCAGGTTTGTGGCTCTCTTATCTGGCTAGAGGTTTTTAGTGTTTGGTCCCTTTTTATGATGATTCTTTTTTCCCTGGCAGCTGGTCAGTTTTTTTCCTTCTCTGTCCCTGGTTGATTAGTTGTTTTGTCTCCATGTCTTGCGATCACTTTTCTCTGCAAACAGACCCTGTTCCTACATGATACTACTTTTATGTTGTTAGATCCTTTTTCATGCTTCCTCTACTTCTGTCAGACACTCAAACTGATTTTCTTCCTTCCCCTCTCTCTCTCTTTCCCAGAACTTTCTTCTTGTTCTTCCTAAGTTCCCATTACTTCCCCTTTTTGCCTGCTCTACTTGCATAAATCATCCGCTCACTTGTGCTCACATCACGACCAATACTCAGGAGCATTACTTCCCGACGCCATTCATTTTCAGTTGTGCTATTTCCAAACCCAGCCAGCTGCGGTGGCTTAACTTGTATCTCAAACAAACTTTTCAGTTTCCTCCTTCGTTTGGAGGCATGTGCTCAGGAACGTGTTGTAATCACTGTTGTGCAGCACACATCTGTACCTGTGTGTGTGTGTGTTTGAAACAGAAAGGAAGAGCTATATATTTCCAGCGTGTTAAGTATTAAACAGGTTAGACAGGAAATGGGGACTCTGTTATCTTCACTTGTGCAGATCTTAATTTTATAAACAACATTTTCTCAAAGGAGTAATAACCGAGGACAGCGACAGAAAAAGGATTACTGGGCTCTTCTCAGCGTGAACCTTTGCCAGTAACACGTTTATCAGGGCAGTGCATGCACAGGGTGCTTGGCAATAGTGTTAATTTTGTTGCTACTACCAAAATTAACTGTGCTCCATTTTGTTTTCTTTCCAATTTTACATCCTTGATTACACATTCATAAAACTGTCCTTTCTTCCAAGCATAAATACAACTGCTTTGAAAATATAATTGTGTGTGTTTATCAAGCACCTAATTTGTTTTAGTTTCCAGATACTAATTATATATGAAATTTAAATAAATTGTGGGTCATATAGTCCATTTTTAAATACTAGAAAGGAAAAAAAATTAAAATCCACAAAATTGAATTTGTCCCTTCAGAGGAAGTTGACGCATGCATTAAAATTTCCCCTCTGGCACTACTCAGAGAAAACAATATTTGGTTTGATAGTTAATTAAATTTATAAAAAATGCTGAGTGATATGTATGTCTTCCATTTAAGTGAATTGTTTGGTAGCCTGAAGAGGTGTTTCTATCTCTCTGGTTTAGTTTATATGTAATTTCTTTTTTATCACTGCTGAATTTTGTTCATACTGTCACAAAGAAAATTGAATGCAAAACAAACCAAGAAAGCGCTAGGAATTGTCTTTATATGCCACATAGTTCATTTTACATCTCCTCCCTTTTCTGAAAAGATGTGCATTCTTTCATGCTTCTAAGTTGGGTTGTTATACCATCTCAATCCATTGAAAGTAATAAAATTGAGATTTAATAGACTTTGTTAGTTAATTGTTTAGGAAACATGCAGTTTAATCACTGTGACAACCACAGATCTGGGAGTAGAAAGCAGAATTCATTTTGCATAAATAATATCTCCTGCTGAAATATGGTATTAGCCAGCTAGTCACAACTTTCACTGATGCTTACGGTATTGAGCATTTATAGAACATTCTACATCTTCAAAGCATTCAACAAAAAAAACTATCAAAGTTCACAACACTTTTGCCAGGTATGTAGTTAGAATATTTTTTCTAGAAAGAATGCAGTCCTCTTTACAGAAAGGGACTCAGATTTATTCAGTAGAATTTTCCCAGTAGAATTTTCCCAGTGGAACAGATTTTCTTTAACAAGAAAATAGGAATTTTATCTACCTAGGACACTTCTATTTTATAGATAAGAAACTGAGGCATACAGCAAAGATGATAATATTTAAAATAGGGGTGCATAAAGTTAGACACTAGATACATAAATGTAAACAACAAATGGTCTGATAGCACTTTATACACTAACAACATGTATATGGTATCATGAGCTTTCGTGGGCACAGCCCACTTCTTCGATTAACTGAAGTTTAGTTAGACACCTAAATAAAGTGAGTGTTCAGCAATTATGAAAATCCAGCCACACCTACTTTTGACTTTGCAGTATACTTTGTCTTGTGTACCCTTTAATCTAAAAGGTTATGTGTGCAGGAGGATAGGTCCACCAGTAGCTACTAGCCAAGAGGGTCAGGCTCGCAACTCCATGTTCTGAGTGTCCCTAACCCTATGACTACAGGAATCTGGAAATGAACAGCAGGGGATGGATCAGTGATCATGTGATGGACTGGCCTGTTCTGTTCACTCTCCCTGAAACATCTGACAGCGTCCACTGTTGTATGTCAGGACACTGAGCTAGATGGATCATTTGGTGTGACCCAGTCTGGCTATTCTCCAGAAGGGCACAAGAGGGGAAAGAGAGAAGGATGGATGGGTAAGTGATTATGAAGGTGAGCCTTGTATCTTTTGCTCAGGAAATATCCCAATCATATTATCCATCCCTTCCTCCCCACCATAAAAACCCCCAAAGTTTCCTCTGCTCCTCTTATCTGCTAATGAGAGATTTAGGCAAAGTTTATCTTTTAAAACTTTACACTGGAGATATGCTGTATACCTGCAGAAGGATGCATAAAAATAATTAATGCACATTTTTGGGTTTGAGAGATTCCCCTCCCAGTTGTCTATATTTTGTAAGTATTTTTCAATTCCTGCTGGTCTTCATGCTATATTTTTGGGGATAGTCTGGAAGCATATTTGTAAATTCACTAATCCCCTGAATGTCCAATATTAACCATAGTACAGATGCTACTTAGCTCTATATAGATTATGTAGAATGGCCCAAACTGATTCTGATACATGTTACCAATATGAGTCTGCTGTAGATTCTCTCAAAACCTACACAACGGTGTGTACATTTCTTGAAATATTTGACAGTGGTCAAATTACTGTATATTCCGGCGTACAAGACGACTTTTGATGTTAAAAAACATCCCCCAAAAATCGGGGGTCGTCTTGTACGCCGGGTATGCATCCCAGGCGCGCCTGGGATGCCCCGCCGCTGGCTTCCCCCGAGGCTTTGCAAAGCTGCTGCGGCTTTGCTCCCGGTGCCTCTGGTCTGCTGGGGACCGTCTTCAGCAGACCAGGGACACCGGGAGCAAAGGAGGCGGAGGGGCGCTGGGGTATAAGATGAAACCCTATCTTTTAATTAAAAAATTAGGGGGTCGTCTTATATGCCCAGTCGCCCTATACGCCGGAAAATACGGTACAACCTAGTTTTTTGGATAATGTTGATTGTATGGGAAACAACATAATCCCATTGGAGTCTATTAATGATCCTTCTAAAGTGCATCTTTTCATTTGAAGACTAGACTATTTCAGTTCCTGCCCAGAATCATAATCCTCGAGTCTCTTCTACAATTGATTGTCCCATATTAGATGGAAACATCTTTGCAATGAAGCAATGGTACTGCCCTAAAAGATCCACACTCAGTCTTGATATTTGGGCACCACTTATTATTAGCAAATACAACGTAGATGCCTTGAAGCCAGAGATTCTAATTGTTCTCCATTTAGAATTTTGTGTTACGTTTGCTTTTCAATGGGCCTGAGCCAAACTCCATGGTGGTTAGTGGAAAAACTCCCACTGAGTTAAATGGGCTTTGATTCAATTCTTGTGGGAGAAGTTCTCGAATTTTTATACTTCAATTCCACAGTCACTTCTTTATAATCTTGTCTTGTCTTGTATTTTACTACTTGCCTCTGTTATGCTCTTCTCTCTGCCCCAGTCGACAAATACAATTTTTCAAAAGTAAGCAGCACAGGATAGATTTTTTTTTTTTTTTTTTTAAAGACTTTGGGGTCATTATCTTCTTAGTCAGAACAGATAGCATGGCGCAGCTTCTATTAACAATGAAAAAAGGTGATTTGCAAAAGAATACCATATAATGAACTTACAGATACACTTTTGTACAGTGACATTTTACTACCTTACATTTTGTGTAGGAAACAAATGTTCCTATTCGTAACAGGGGATCAGATTTCATTAATAAATTACATACCATTTACATAAGCTTTTAGCACATTATGCTTGAGAGCAGAATAGAGTAGTTGTGCCAATTGAAAAGTAATAAATTGTAAAAATAAGAACAAGAGGTGCAGAATGGAAAAGTGTTGGCTTCATCTAAACTCCGTATGTTTGCACATATAGAATGGTGCTTCAAACTTTACTTGGTATTAAGTCCTATTTAAATATGCACTCATATAGTACACATATTTTCTTCATCCCCTGTCCGTACTCCTTTAATTGTTCTTATGTTAGGGGAAAGTATCTTCATATATTAGTAAAATGTATTATTATAGTAATTCCATGGGAGTCAGTCTAGATACACACTAATGTAAATGAGAGCAGATTACAGCCCATAGTATTCAAATATTGGATACACATCAGACACTTAAATTAAAAAAGTTGATCAGAAAAACAGATTAAGGAATCATTTTAGACCTGTATGAAAACCTAGGTAATAGCTATCATTTTAGACCTACCTACGGGTATTTAGATATCCATTTCCACTAAAACAAATATCCAGGGTGCCCACATCTTGAATTTCCACACAACTCAATAATATGAGATATTTCAGTGCACTATGCTGTTTTGAATGTTCATTCTCATGGCATTTCAGTTAACTTCCTGGAGCTCCTAGGCCAATGCAGAAATGTTGCTGTCATTCCTGTTGTTCATAATCACTATTATTATTTGCAAAGAGCTTCACCTAAGTGGTGCAATTCCATGCGTACAAACCCTCAGTGCTTAGATGCTCTCTAAGGGCCTAATCTTAAATTGTACATTTTGCTTTCTGAGTAAGCCCTGCAATGCATATCTTAGCTTGTATATGAGCTGTTTCCAACATGACGTGAAAGACTTAGTGAGCAGACAAAGCCCTGAGCTCAGAGTTCTCAGCTTCTCCACAGCCTGAGGTGTTTTCATTACACTTTTGGAGGGTGTTCTGGAAGTGTCAGCTGTTATAGGAGACACCTGGGACCTGGACTTGGCACATGTATAAATATGAAACCAATTTTCAGCTACACTATGCTGTGTTAAAAGGCCCACATCCTACAAATGAAAATCTCAGCCTGAAGTGACAAATTAAGGCCCTGATTCTATAATGGACAGTTTGTGTGAAGACTGTTATGTCCATATTAAGCCCAATGAAGTCAATGGGGCTCCATAAGGATATATCATGTAACCTTCTTTTTCCTCCCCCGGGTTACTCGGGACCAGGTTGTGCACACAGGTGTACCTGGATGCCTGATGATTTTAACATCAAAGGAGATCCTGAGTACCCAGTGGTGGTGGTGATTCTTTGGGGAAAACCCTATCCACTCCCTTGCTGCTGCCCCTTGCTCATAATGAACATACAATGGTGGTGCCTCCACTTGGCTGGCCCTGTACACACTTAATGGTATGCCTTGGGAGCCTCCAAGAATAAAATTATTCCAGCAATAATCTGGATCTAACTCCAGAACAACAACTAAATCGTATACATCTAATAGATTAAGTTAAGTAAAGGTTGTTCATTCTAATGTAAAGAAACAGGGTTTAACAGATTAACAGTGAATAACATTAACAAAGTACACAGAAATAATAGGAAACGTATTTATCTGGCACGTGCACCGCCACCATTTATCCCACTCCTCAGAACTCACAGTACCATACACTTGCTTGTGTGGGCACACTTGAAGATTTTGCAGCTGGAGTGGATGATTCTAGTCTCCTCCTGTGTGCTGGGTGCAGAGTAGTACTTCTAGCCACAGGTACACAGCCAAAGGCAATCAGAAATAGCCTGCTAGATTCCTGTCCCAAAGGCTCTTACTCCAAGACTGTAGCTGCAACCTAACAGTTCCTGGGCAGGATCAAACTCCTCCACAGCAGCCAGGCTCCTATTTTCCAAAAACAAAGGGAAGAGTCCTGCTGAGAGTCTCTCTCTCCACACCCATGGAGAAATCCAGATCTTTCCCCCCACCCCTCCAAAAAAGTCAGTTCTTTCCTGGCTTCCTCAAGGGCTCATGGGAATTGTAGTCTCTGGGACTAGATTGCAGCACACAGGATCTTCCCAGAGAACAATCAGAGGCACCTTTTAGTAAGAGGACTACAATCATTTAAATTTCAGTACATGCCATCAATTGCAGGATCAAGGCTGGGATTCCCATTGACTTTCAATGGGAGCTGAGTGCCTAATTTTCTTAGGCCTCCCTGATAATCCTAGCCTACATCCATGCACACATTCTGTTACAGATGAAGTGTTAAATTGCATACTGTTTATTTTACCCAGTTGTGTCTCTGAAATACAGCAACCTGCCTGAAAAATCATCTGCACTAGAGTCATTAGCAACATTTCAACGCCCATATTAACTATAAAGAATATTGCTGAAGACGGCAATTCTTTTTCAAGCGGAATAAATATTTCCAATGTGCCTACTGGAGTTTTCCACTGGACAGAATTTTGGATGCAATCCTGTTTAAGTGATGCTTAGTGTGACGATATTGGCCATTCACTTTGAAATGAAAAAAGAGCAGAGTCAGAATTTGGTTTGAGTGGCAGAAGCTTATCATATCCTCAGATCTACAATAATTAAGACACCTGCAGTGCGGCTGAACAACAGTGAAATTTTATTGAACAAGCACATTAATATTTAGTTTTGGGAACAGTATGTTCCTTAATTAAAATAAATTTCCCCTCCTCCATGCTGAAGTTTGTCTTTAGCTATGTTTGATTAAGCAGATGCACAACTGACACTGCTGCCAAAGCATTTGTTATGTATAGCGAAGCAAATTCTCCTGTTGACTAATCTTTTCAGCTGAGAAACATTGACCATACAAGTTTAATGTTGGATGGGAGGAACAGAGACTATTTCACGGATGGAGGAAAAAATATAAATCAGAACTTGACAAGTAAAATTAGAAACAATGTGCCAACGGGCTGTAGGGGAGCAAATCTCTAGAGGTAAAAAATAAAGAGGAAAGGAGCAGAGAAACAATAGACTGGGAATATGGAGTCTGATTCCCATTTTACATTAATGTATATCAGGAGATCCCAACTGTAGTCAGTGAAATTTATATGGGTGTAAAACTGGAAGAAAGAGAAGGAGAAATTCAGACACATTGTTTCTGTTCATTTAAATGATGGATCAGCCACACTCAGTACAAGTGTTTCAGAGTATCTTAGGCCATGTCTATACTAAGAGATTATTTCAAATTTTACTAAGTTCAACATCTGGGCATCTGATTCTACAAATTTGAAGTTCCGTATCCTCACTACAGGGAAGAATTGAATGTAGTCCGAGGCAGGCTCCCTTTATGTGGACATGCTATCGTGGACTCCAGACCTGTACGCAGGAATTTCTGGGGTAGGTGAGTGAGCTGTGGGAGGAGCTATGGCACAGCCCCACCCATGGCCTCACTCCTGGCTGGCCGGAGCATGTGGGAAGGAGGCTGGGGCAATTCGCCGCCCGTCTCATGATTACATGGAGGACGGGTGTGTTCACATCCTTTGCCCACATATTCCCACCCTGCATATGGGCCTGGTCTCAGAGCCCCAGGAAGCACTCTGTTCGGACTAGGGAGGCAAATGAAGCATACCAAAGTTGCTAATGAAGCGCAGGATTTAAATATCCCACGCTTGATTAGCATATTTGCGGCCGGTTGCCATTTTAAAATGCCGGTAGCCCGAATTAAGTCGCCGCGTGTGGACGCGGTAGTCCGATTCAAAACCATTCCCTCAAATTAACTGTTACTCCACATGCAATTTTGGCTTCAATAAAATATAACTCATCCTATAGGTGCTGACTCAATGCAAAGTGCTTCTTTTCATCTGTTTCGGTTCACATCTAGCCAGTGTTACAGTTTTGAGGAATTTATGAGTTAAAATGAGTGATGGAAAAGAGACCTGAATATAAAATGGTTTCCTATGAACAGTAGGCTCTTTGGTGCCCACTGCAATTTCCTGAAAACTCCCCAGATAAGAAAAACTTGGCATGACTCATGCGGCTTTTGTTATTAAAACCCATCCACAAACTACAAAATGTTAATGTATCAGTTTAATCTCTGCAAAGTTAAAGAAAAGAATGGTTCTGAGTTTTGTTCTTTTGCTTGTTAAAATCAGGGGCGCGTGCAGGGTAAGTGCCTGATTGCCGCATCGGTAGAACTGGCTATTTGCCCCCAGGCAATATAGGTATTCTGTAGGTATTCTGTCATGGTGAGAACAAATGGCATAATTAGGCTCTAAGCAATGTTCCCTCTAACTTTTTCCATCCATGTGCAGAATATATTTTGTTCTGTGCATCAAGATGTGCACCACCAATAGAAAAAACATGCTGCTGGCTGTGGACACTCTGCTAATCAGCTGTGTGGCACCTAAATCTCTCCTGGATAGCTGCTGAAGTGCACTGCTGACAGGGAACACCGGCTCTAAGGCCCTGCTTTGATAATGCACTCCATGCTGAAAGATCCTTTGAGCCACATGAAAATGGTGTGTGGTGTGGGCGGTGTTTTGTGTTTGGTTTTACACTGCAAATTCAGAATCCGCAGACCAGGGGGACGGGGAGCAAAGCAGAGCAAAGCGTGTTCTGCCGCTTTGCTTCCTCTCTCTGGTCTGCTGGAGACCAGGGAGAGGGAGGGCCCCGTTCATAACTGCGGATCCAACATAAGTTGGATCCGCGTAACTCGGGGACTGCCTGTACTGAAATGTCCATTCTGGCTAGCCCTTGATGTTGCCATCTGATTTAGCTATATCAAAATGTGTGAGCCATGATTGCCTGAAGCAGCATGGGGGATGTTTTTAGCACTCAGCACCATTAGTGGATCAGAAAAGGAAGCACTGGAAACATCATGTCAGTGGAACAAAACAAAAAGTACCTTCAAAATTATCTGGAAAACTATTTCCCAGTGATTGCAAAAAGCATGTGAGACCCCTGGAGTCCATATCCCATTCTTTGCAAAAGACATACCCTCAACAAAAGTCCCCACTCACACAGAAAGCCAAGCTCTGGCAGTATCTCTAGATTCTTATGTCTCACCCTCCACACCACCGTGGATGATCTCCTACAAACAGCTATTTTGGGGGATGTAGATTCCTTCATAACAAACTGGTAAAGATTCTCTCCACATATTTCCACACTTATTTGTTTTTATAAGCTTTTCCCCACTGCAGTAAGTGCCAAGGAAACAGACATCTTTTAGGGTTGTGTACAAAAGTATTGTGGGACGAAATAGGATGACAGTATAGGCTGAGTATAAGAGATTTTGTAATGATTAGGGATGAGTTTGAGAGTCTCTCAAAGTAAAAGTGGGAAAAATTATTTTTCTATTAATGAAATACAGAGGGACACCTACTGTGACCAGAGCTCCATTTTGTGATATGCTGTACAAACCTAAAATAAAAGAAACCCTCTAAATTTGGCAAGATAGGCCAAGAAAATGTTTTCCCTAATTCACAGAGAACAGAGGCTTGTTTAGGTTGGACATTAGGAAAAACTTCCTAACTGTCAGGGTGGCTAGGCACTGGAATAAATTGCTTAGGGAGGTTGCAGAATCTCCATCATTGGAGATATGCAAGAATAGGTTAGAAAAACATCCATCAGAGATTATTTAGATGGTGCTTGGTTCTGCTGTGAGGGCTTGATGTCCTCCTGAAGCCCCTTCCAGTTCTACTATTCCAAGATTAAATGACTTACTCAAGGACACATTTATGGCGAAGCCCAGAATTGAACCTGAATCTCTTCACTCTGTCGACTAGTCCCTCAACTAGTCATTCCCCCCCCCCTTCCTCCCCCCCCCTCCCCCGCTGCTCTATTAGAGGCAGCACAGGAGGGAGCAGGAGTTGGCTTAAAAGCCAGTTCCTCCCAGCATCATCTCTACGCAGGGCAGTGGGGGTAGCAGGGACCAGGCGTGAGCTAGGAATCAGCTGATTCCCAGCTTGCGCCCAGTCACAGACACTGCCTCTACTTTTTAAACGCAGTAAGAGTCTGCCGGCCCTTAATACATTTAAAAATCAGAAGCACAGAAAGGGGGGAACCTGGTGCAAGCCAGGCCAGCTGATTCCCAGCTTGCACCAGGTCCACCACTGCACTCCAGCCGTCTTACATTTAAGGCTGGTGTGCAGCGGGGGGGACCAGTGCGAGCCAGGAATCAGATGGCCCAGCTCACACAGGGTAGCCTCGCTGTGCTTCAGCCTTTTAAATGTATTAAGAGCCAGCAGGTTCTTAATACATTTAAAAGGCAGAGCCACATTAGGGTTAGCTCCCAAGGCCAGGAGCTGTGACTCCCCTGCTTATCGACTAATCAATTAGTTGATGGAAAATCCATCGATTAGTTGATTAAACGAAATTTAACTTCCCTAGTCCCGTGTCTGAAGCACAAGTCTATTCTTTCACATTACTTACTATGTCTATTTTTGTTATGATTAAGAACTGGAAAAATAAATCTTGTGCCATATTTTGCCTCCAGAGTAGCACATGTATCTGATCTCTATAAAAAAAAATATTATGCAGGTGCACATGTATCTGGGGGGAGACTTTGGCGCAATACAGGGAATAATTCTGCTTTGGTTTAAAAAGATGGACAAAATGGGTTTATCTGTCTTTTCTAGTTCTAGCTTATTCCCCCCCCCCTTTTTTTTTCATTGAGGCATGAGTGCTGTTGAACAGATCCATGAGCATGTGACTCAGCCAAATGAAAATACAACTTTAGCCTTTTGCCCTTGCAAGTTCTGTGGCATGTACAGTTTTTTTGAGTTTCAATAATCTTGACATCAAGGCCTAGCAGGGAAATTCAACAGACCGGGAGAATTTGAAAAATCTATGCTTAAGAAAGTAGGAGGCTTTTCATTTTCAACTCATTTCACAAAACCAGCAAAGGGCAAATTGCAACAGGTAGGGGTGTGTGTGTGTGTGTGTGTGTGTGTATCACACACATGGAGTACTCACAAAAGGTTTATCATCTGGATTACCCTTCCCATCTGAAGGAAAATTGGGGAAGTGGTTATTTTAGGCTATCCTAATGATTTTGTGAGTCTAAGACACTTGGCCTTTTTAAGCTTCTATCTAAGAGTATGTCTAGATAGCTGCTGCTGTTTACGGTAGTTCCAAATGACCTTAACTGAGATCAGGGCCCATTGTGCTAGCTATTGTACAGAAAAGAAAGTGAGACCAAAGTGCTTACAGTCTACTATGAATGCTGCACCCACATACTCTCAATGGATTTAATAGGGTTCTATGAGGGCTATTTTTCCACCTGTCAGGGTCCAAGTGGGAAAAGGAAGAATTACATATGGGAAACTGACACACACAAACTTGTCCAAAGTTAAACAGGAACTTTTTGGCAGTGCTAGGATTTGAACTCAGATCTCCCAAGATGTACACCTGTGCCTTAGCCACAAGAGCATAGTTACTGCTTTTTAAAACAGCAATAAGGGGTGGGGAAATGTCCAGCAGAAGCAAAGGCTGTAATTGGCAAACAAATCAATAGCCATCGGTTATCAAGAACTTGTTCCTTAGCCATTTACACCAACATGATTATTGGTACTGCAAATTTAGTAAATGACATGGAAAAAGGCTTGGCTTGGCTGTGGCCAGAATATGCTGGTAGAAGCTTTTTATCTGCATGATGATGAAGTTAGATGCTAGAAATAAGTTAAACCATTGTACCTACTTTTTGTTTGTCTTGCTGTCAGTAATCAACAATAAAGCAGTAGCAATGATAAACTTACTGGCCATCTCCTCTCTTCCTTTACTCCCCCCCCCCCCCCGAAGATGGTTGATACATCCACATCCCAGCTTTCCTAAAGAAAGGAGTAACCTCTGTCTTGGCAATGGAAGGCTAGGACCCAGGGAAGTTCTCTTGGCAGCCTAATGGAAGAAGCTGCACTTACTTTTCAGGGAGCCTGTAGAGAGGCTGCTTCTTAAAAGACTTGCTGTGGCTGTATGTATACTGCATTGGTTGTTTTGACTTTGTTCTAGAAATGTCATAGGTATGGGCCTTATGTATAGTGATTGACTTTGGACAGGACACTTATGTTTAGTTCAGGGGCTTTGGTGTTGTCTTTGCTTGATGTGAGTATTGCCTTATTGATTTCTCCCTATGCAGATTAACTTGCTGTTAATATGTTTACATGTACAGTGAAAGACAAGTTATGTTTTGATCATGTGTTGAGGGACATAGATAAGAGGGAATTCATCACGGCAATAAAACATTCCGACATTGGGCACGGGTGAAAATAGGAAATTCTTTGAGTAAGGTGATATGATGACATGGAAAAATAGCATGGACAGCAAAAGTTTACATAAGTGATGATTCTGCATGTGTAGTCTATGCTTTATGCAAGAGACATTTCTTAATGTTGATTGGATACTCTGCTGGAGTGTAAAGGGATAATAAGAGCTTTGTAGGAGGAATCCATCGTGAGTCACCTACGCAACAAGAGGAGGTAATTAATCAGTATATTTTTCTGTGTCTCTTAGTTCCTGTTCCATACTTTGAGGGTTTGAATTAATAAAGGTGAGTGTCCAGCCCCAAGTGCATAGTAATCCTCAGCCAACAGTGGTTTGGACCTTATTTGAAACAACAACACCAGGAACTCAGGAGCCTTTTATTGCTTCTGGCTCTCTGAAATGTAACCAGGAACGTTTCTCAAAAAAGGAGAGCATTTTAATTTCAGGACCAAAAGAGCCCAACTATGGGGCTCAAGCAGCTTCTATTTCTCCTCTCCTCATTTGACAGACACCCACAACAGATTCCTGGTACTCAGTACCTGCAGATTAGTGAAATAATTCTTCCAAGATATCTTGAACCATGTCCCTAGAAAAAAAAATCCAGTTTCTAAGTTAGGGATCAGCATAGTTTATAGGAAACTCACTTTACTTACCCCAGATTCCTCCCTTTTTGAAACCTCTCTATTCCTGGCTTTCAGCCTCCTATATTTTATTTTAGGGCATATCTTTGGACTGCATCTCTTGGTTAAAGCAGTGAAGGATCTGGGAGATGACACTTTGACTGACTTTCACTGAGACTATTGCACCAATGTTGTCTTTAGACTTCAAGAGTCTCTTGCAGCTGAAAGTGCGATGAGTCTGGCTTATCAGAAAGAATGTAGGTGGAATTTTCCCCTAAAGAAACTACAGCTGAAAAGTACATCCAACTCAGAAGGTGGGTGGGGAAAGGTGCTATATCTGGGAAAAGGTTAATAAGGGAATAAATGGTTTTACTTTGGGGAGGGGTGAGAGGGAAGATGCCATGGAAACAAAAGAGCAACTGATTTGGAAACAATAAAAGGCTAATGGAAAAGCCAATCTTTCTCAAGTAATGACCACTACAGGACTTCCAGCAAAAAGGGGAAGCTTTGAAACTACTTAATTCCATTCCTTTATTGCTAAGCAACACCCTCAAACTCTAATGATTTTGACATGTGATGGCAGCAATTGAGGATATGCGGGGTAGGTGGCACAGGGACTCATTAAAACAATGCAGAAAAACTTGTTACAGACAAAATTACAAGAAGAAGTTGCCTGACACATTGGAGAAACATGCTGGGCTCCTGATTCTCTTAGTGCCCAGCCTGCCTCCAGGTTAGGGCTGCTTTGGGGGCAGCAGTTGCCAAAGAACAGTCTGCCAGCTGAGGATAGCCAGAGTTCAGTATGTTTCGGCCACTACCACTGAGTCAAGTGATCCCCTGCCTTGGGGAATGGAGCATCCACTTCCTTCGCACCACCCAAGTCCATATGAGTCAGAATATCTTCCCATTTACTTCTGTGATAACCACCATTGTTTGTCAAGTGACAAGGATTTGAACGGTGGCTTCTGTTAAACTTGGATTTAATCAGTGGGTAGAAAAGACAGCTATAGTTCTAGCCATGCAGCTGAAGACTGGCATTAACCTTGTAGTCAAGACCCTTTAGATGTGTCCGGGGCTTTGAATGCAGCAGAGATCAATTGATTGTTTCATAAAGATGTTTCTTTCATAATCACAAAGAGCACTATATGGGTGTGTCTACACTGTGGCACTATTTAAATAAGCCATGCAATTTGGGCTATGCAAATTGCTTATTTCGAGAGAGCCTCATGGAATGAGGTTTACTGCGATATCAGAATCGCAAGCCTGTTGTTCAATTGCATTTTGAAATAATGGGCATGCTGTGAAGATGTGAAAATGCTATTTCAGGATACTGGATGTGTCAGGAAATAGTGCCTGCTGTCTAGATGTACCCTATCGCAAGAGTAGGAGTTTTCTACCTCTAGAATGAGAGAGGATTTCAAAACACAGAGACTGCTCTAGCTGTGATCCATCCCTTCCCCAAAGACAAACAGGTTTGAATATGGAGTGTGTTTTTTATAGGATCTACAATGATCTGCTTGTTAATTCTGATAGATAATTCCTGTGGCACCATCTGGTAGTTATTTTGCAACCTCCTAGATCATTTATGGGTAGGCACTTGATCAGCATGGGGAAATGGTGAGTCTTTAACACACATGTTACTATTAACATCTCCTTCATAATCCGGTAGAAATTTTTCCCTTGCTCTAAGCTCCAGGAACTTGTGTGCTTGCGTCATTTTGGTAGTCAAAAAGTTGGGATCTCCATAGCAGTGCAGATGATAAATCATACCAGGGCATAGTAATCAATGATATAAAGTTTACACTCATTAGATTTTACCTTGCATCTAGTACAAACAAATCAATTTTCCCAAACTCTTATTCTGATCACTTCTGTCCCATTGGAACAGGCGATTTACTCTGCAGTATTTGCATCTGCCTGCTCCCTGAAGTTCTGTTGTTCAGGACACACATTTTGTTTGGGAATTTTCCATCACAATGATTTTCTGATGGAAATGGAAAGTACAGTTTCTGCAAAATCAAACTTTCCCCAGAAAATTGATTTCGCTGAAACTTTTTGTCCCTCTGCTATAGATGGAAACCGAAACCAGATATTTCATTTCAGTCTCGTTCAAACCTGAATTGGAATAGCTCACTTTCTGAACTGACACAAATTTTCCCCCCTAGATTCCAAAGCCAGAAGGGACCACTGCGTTCATCTAGTCCGACTTCCTGCATAATACAGGCCAGGACCCCCAAATGTTTTTGTTACTGATTCCCACAATAAAGTACCCCAAAAGGTATGACTGACTTGCATCAAGGGAAAAAGGGATGTATACCTTTACGTTGAGCAATATTAGATTTTATACTGGTTCCTTGCTCTGCTGTGGCCATGACAGCACCCCAATGCCAATTGGCACAGTCATGATATGTACCCGAACATACTACTAGGAGACTATTAACTCACCAATCATTAATCTTCTTGCATGAGCTATGGTAAACCCACAAAGGAATTTGTAGTTATGTGATGAAAATGTATTTGGCAAGCAGTGCCTACACTGTGCCTGTTCCAGATAAATGACAGAGGTTCTGCCAGCTTGATTGTGACCCCCATGTCAATTACACAAGTTGTGACCCAATACAAAGAAGAATACATTTATCTACAGTGTGAACAAAGTCATCAGGCAAACACCTGGGAAAAGCAAGGTCAATGAAATTTGGGAGGCAAAAAAATGATGGATGCCAGAATGGCTTTCTCTCTCTTGGGGAAACATAAGAATGGCCATACTGGATCAGACCAAAGGTCCATCTATATCCCATCTTCCAGCAGTGGCCAATGCCAGGTGCCTCAGAGGGAATGAACAAATCAGGTAATCATCAAGTGATCCCTCTCCTGTCATCCATTTCCAGCTTCTGACAAACAGTGGCTAGGGCCACCATTTCTACACATCCTGGCTCTTAGACATTGATGGACCTATCCTCCATTAATTTATCTAATTCTTTATTGAACCCTGTTAAAAGTCCTGGTCTTCGCAACATCCTCTGTCAAAGAGTTCTACTGCATGAAGAAATACTTCCTTTTGTTGTTTTTGGGTATTAAATGTGCCATAGCTCTTGAAATAGCTGTACGTTTTATTCTTCAACCAAGGGCGTTGAAATCTCTTGGTACTGAGTTTAGATGAGAAACAATCTTAGGCAAAGATTGTAAATGACTGAAATTAAGTTTCTTACAAGTTTTACTTTTGTGCATAACTCTTCCTATACATACATTCCTTATACATGATCTCTCACAATCCTGTCATCTTTTGTTAAATAAACATGTCTTTTACAATAAAACAGTTCAGTGCTTTGTTTTTATGGAAGGGTTTGTCAAACCCCCATTAAATTAATGAGCTACAGTGTATTGTCCCTTTAAAGGAACAATGAGCTGAATAACTTCTGTAAATATTCCGAGAGGGGGCTGGATATTGGATATTGCTCTAGGGTAATTTGGACTAGAGGGCTTGTCATCACCCTGCAATAAAGTAACTGTGTGGTGGAAGCTAGGGTCTCACCAGAATACTTGAATGCTGATTACTGATATTAGGGCTACGAGCCCTAGCAGCATAGTATTTAAGGCTCTCCGGTTTGCAGGACAAGCTGTGATACTACTACGCATCTTGGTTGAACCACAAAACATCACACCCCACTTGCCAAATGAGCCAGTTCTCTTGGTATCAGTGACCTGTTCTCTTCATTATTTATGACTCCTTCAACTTTTGTGTCACATGCACACTTTCAGTGATGGCTTTATGTTCTGTTTGAGGCCATGGACAAAAATGTTAAATAGCATAGGGCCAACAACCAGTCTTTGTTTGACCATGCCCACAGGATGAACGATTCCTTGTTTACACTTACATTTTGAAACCTCTCCTTTGCAACTGTTCCACAAAACATTTAATTGCATTTTCTTAGCACTGCAAGGCCTTATGGGAGTTGTAGTTTGAGCGCCCACTTTTTCACACATTCTAGGACCCTGGCAGACTATATTAAAACGTAATTAAATATAGATTTCCTTCTCGTGTGGTGCATCATGGGAGTCACACGATTCTGGATGCATGATGGAAGATGTCATGCATAGGGGAGAAGAAGGAAACCCAGCTCCTGCACTACAATTCCTGGGAGGAAATGCATCAGTATGGGAAAATGCAGTTTACTAATGGAACAGATTCGAAATTTGTCATTTTGAGTCCATTCTATAAACAGAAACTCAACATTCTGACATTCTTGAATTTAAATTTTTCATGGAACAGATTTTTTTATTTTTAATTTCAACTTTTTGGGTAACAAGTTCTCCTTGTATTAATGGCAAGTTTACAGCTTGCAATTTGTTACACTCCGAGGGTATGTCTACACTACAAAGTTAGTTCGAACTAACGGACGTTAGTTCGAACTAACTTTAATAGGTGCTACACTAGCGCTCCGCTAGTTCGAATTTGAATCGAACTAGCGGAGCGCTTAGTTCGAACTAGGAAAACCTCATTTTACGAGGACTAACGCCTAGTTCGAACTAGCTAGTTCGAACTAAGGGCTGTGTAGCCCTTTAGTTCGAACTAGTGGGAGGCTAGCCCTCCCCAGGTTTCCCTGGTGGCCACTCTGGCCAACACCAGGGAAACTCTATGCCCCCCTCCCGGCCCCGGACCCCTTAAAGGGGCACGGGCTGGCTACGGTGCCCGTGCCAGGTGCAAGCCTGCCAGCACCCAGCTAGCAGACCCTGCACCTGGCACGGCACAGAGCCACCCACCCGATGCCCCCCAGCCCACCCCCTCTTGCCGGGACCAGGCTGGCGGCTCCCGGGAGCTTGCCCTGGACCGCAAGAGGCGGGCACCTTCCTGGTCTAGTGCAGACATCGTGGACCTCGTCCACGATCTCCGCACTAGGCACAGGAAAGTGGCCGTCTAGGGCAGGAGAGCTGCCAGCCTGGCCACCCAGGACCAGGTGTGCATGAAAATCAAGGGGGTCCACTGAGACCCCCGACACTGAGCCCTGAGCTTACAATGGCCGTACTGGGTCAGACCAAAGGTCCATCTAGCCCAGTAGCCTGTCTGCTGACAGCGGCCAACCCTAGGGACCCTGGAGGGGATGGACCGAAGACAATGACCAAGCCATTTGTCTCGCGCCATCCCTCTCCAGCCTTCCACAAACTTTGGGCAGGGACACCACTCCTACCCCCTGGCTAATACCACTCCATGGACCCAACCTCCATCACTTTATCTCACTTCCCTTTAAACTCTGTTCTAGTTGTAGCCTTCACAGCCTCCTGCAGCAAGGAGTTCCACAGGTTAACTATTTGCTTTGGGAAGAAGAACAACTTTCTCTTACTAGTTTGAAGCCTGCTACCCATTCCTTTCCTTTGGTGTCCTCTAGTCCTTCTTTATGGGAACTAATGAAGAACTTTTCTGAATGCACCCTCTCCACCCAACCCCTGCTTTTAGAGACCTCTATCCTGTCCCCCCTCCGTCTCCTCTTTTCTAAGCTGAACAGTCCCAGTCTCTGTAGCCTCTCTTCATCTGGGACCTGTTCCCAACCCCTGATCATGTTAGTTGCCCTCCCCTCTCCCAGCCTTTCTCTTCCCCTCTCCCACCTCCTTTTCCCAGTCTCCCCCAGTTTTTTTTCAATAAAGACAGAGTCAATGTTGGAAGAAACGTTATCTTTATTTTGTACATCAATAAGAAGGGGGGCTAAGGAAGGGTAAGTGGAAGGAGGTGAGGGAGGAATGGGGTATGAGCCCCCGATGGGGAGGACTGGGCTGGCTCTGCGGGCTTCTGGGGGTGGAAGCTCTCCTGCAGCCCCCCAATTACTCCCTCTCCCCAGATGGCAGCCTGCGGCAAGTGCAGCCGGGCTGATGGCCGAGTGGCGTGATGTGCCCAGTGTGGGCACTCCGGGCAATCCAAGCCAGAACTTCTTTGCAAGCGGGGCACCCCTTAGAACTGTGTGTCCGGGGTGGGGGTCGGGACCCTTTAAGCGCAGCCCTCGGCTAGCCTGAGACAGCATCTCCATGCTCTAAGTCCTCCTTTTATGCCCTGCCGGCACTGCTTCCGGCCATCCTTAAGCCCTGTTCAGAGTCCACTCAATGTGGACTTGCTAGTTCGAACTAGCAAAACGCTAGTTCGAACTAGTTTTTAGTTCTAGACGCGTTAGTTCGAACTAGCTTAGTTCGAATTAACTAATTCGAACTAAGTTAGTTCGAACTAACTTTGTAGTGTAGACATACCCCTACTTTTTTGTAAAGGCACTTGCTTAATGCTTGTGGAAATTGCAGTGGACTCTAGTAGAATGCTAGCTGTATTAATTTCTATTGGAGAAGCCATTGACCTGAGGAACCAGAAGACCAATTGATCTAAAACTCAAGTCACATTAAAGCCAGTAGAATTTTAATATAGTCTTTTCTCTATTTAAAAAAAATAGGGATGCTGACCCTATTAAGGAGAAACTCCTGTATTGCATATAAATATTAAGGAGAAAAAAGCAACAAATATGTTGAAAACAATGTTGAACGTTCATATAAAACACGTTTCTATAAAAACACAGAGCCAAACCTCCTCAGAAATGAGGTTGGAACCTGGATCAGGCTGAGAATTTTGTAACTTAGGTTATCTCTTCGTAAGGTGCTTCTGTAATTGAGGTAATGAAAAATAGGTATAACAAGTATCAAAGAAAAATATTGCATTGATATTAAGCATGATGTGCTATGGAATAAAAATCTGCATGTGGGTGGAGTGGAGGCAGAGCATTGTGATGCAAATCAGAAGACTTTGTGCTTCAGCACAGTGTTAAATTCAGTTCAGTGCTGGAGGCAGAAATCTTCCAGATGTCATTTGGTCAGCTTCTTGTGTGTGTATGTACAGAGAGAGAACAAGTGAGAGAGCTCTTGGTTACTCATTCAACAGAAGCAGCAGTAAAACTAATTGGGAAGATAGCAAATCATATATAATTCACATATAATTTTCATTTTCTTTAATGTCAGTGACATACCTAAAGTAAGAATTAGTAGAACTGGTGCTTTGTGGTGTAGGTTTAGATAGGGTACGATCAGATAATTCTGACATTCTAAATGTATGTAAAGGGATTCATTTATAGCCACTATTAAAGGTGATATTAGGAAGTCACGGTAGCAGGTACAAAATCATAACAATATTCAGGAAGATAGTAGAGTACAGAAGAATTTTTTTGAAGAGCTAAGGACAAAGCTACTCTAACGCAGGAAGCAAGAGAAAATTGGGTTAATGAAGTTTCAGTTACAGTTGGTAAATGAAATCTGGATTTATCTTTCTACTTACTTACCTCATCATTGTACATAACACTGAGTAAAAAAGGGTTGATGCTAGTTTCTATTTAAAAACTCAGTTACATCAGTATACACTAACCTGTACCATCGATCTAATCTGCATGATCCCAGCTACACAAATAGTATAGCTGAAGTCAATGTACTTACTGCAGTGTCTTATGTTCAGTAAGGTCAGCAGGGGCTGCTCTTCCATCAACGCTAACAACTTTCCTCATCCTGGTGGAGTACCGGGGTTGACAAGAGAACGCTCAAAGATCAATGCATTGCGTAGAAACAGATGTGATAAATCGATGACTGCTCCCTGGCATCGTGGAGACAACCCCTAAATCAAAATGTTTTGTTGCAATGTGTCAATTCTCATGAAACCTTTCAGTGGGGGAAAGTCAAAATGTTCTATTTCCATCTTTATAGTTTATATAAACTTAACATATATAATTGATATTTACTATGATAAATCACTGTAAACGAGTCAAACCAAAATATATGGATGGCCCCATTTTTTATTATTTTGTTTCACAGGAAACTTCAAAATTTTGGGTTTTCAGTTTGAATCATACTGGAAAAAAAAATCAATGTTAAATTCTCACTGAATGGAAATTCTGATTCCTGAACAGCTCTTATTGTACAATCTGAGCACCTCATAAACATTAATGAATGTAGCATAACAATACCCAATGAGACCGGGAAATCTCCCCATTTTAAAGGTGGAAGATTGAACTACAGGGATTAAGTGATTTGCCCAAGGTCTTCCAAGAAATGGATGGCAGAACTCCGCATTAAGCCAGCAAATCTGGATGCAAAACTGTGGCCTTAATCCAAAAAATACCCATCCATAAATGGCTTGGGAGACTGAAATAGAACCTCTGACTCACTTGCCAAGCCCAGCCGTAGTCAACTGTGTCTGAAATCTTTTGCTGTCTGATTGTTGCTTGGTGGTTTATTTGGGAAATGCAGTTTCTAGTGGAAAAAGAGCTCACGTTGGAAGGTGGAATTTTTGCAGTTAAGAGCGATCAGTGGCTTAGTCATAGGCTTAGCAGAGACACTGAGCGCTGAATGGCTGCAGTTATGGAATCAGTGTTTATTGCTATTGCATCATGGAGGACAGCTATGTATTATTTGCTGAATGAATAGAGAGATATAAATGGGTAGCTAGTGCGCACTTGTTAAGGGACCATGTGGATTTTACAGTAGCAGGTCACAGCATGAAAACCATTGTCAATTCTTGGTTGCATGGGTGACTTTTAGCGCAAACAAATATACGTCTGGAGTTGTTGGAGTTATTTAGGAAGATTATCATATTGGTGTTGTATAGATAATGTTGAAAACATTCGATTTGGAAACAACTGTACTTCTCTCTCAGATCTGTTCTGGAGTACTTTGACTTTTCTTTCCTATAATCTAACATCTAAAGGAGACTGTTTGTATGTTTGTGCACTAATAACTTGGACACCATAAGAGCTACCACAACCAAACTTTGCATGGGAGAAGGTTTTAAGGTAATGAGGGAAGGAAGAGATAAGAGACCGACGCCTCTCCCCGGGGCTTCATGGAGCTTGGCAGTGTGGGCAGAAGGGGCTTCCCGGGGGAAGCAGTGGGGATAGACGCTCACTAAGGCTGGCGAGGGGACAAGGAAGTGGAAGGCGGGCTCAGGCGTCGGCGGCAAGTGCGTGGCTCCCTTCCCCCTCCCTCTCCTCAGGCTCCTCACCTCAGTTATATCAACTGTCCTGAGCCACGCCGGATAACTCCAGCTAGTTTGTTCATATACTACAGCCCATAGGTGTGTTCTCACAGAATCCAGGATTTATGGTTCCAAAACACCAATATAATGTGAGTTAAAGAACTATGTCCAGCACCTAAGCCAATAACAGGGACCCATGCAGGGACACTGACACATTTTTCTATTGAGAAGGGGGATCTCTGCTCCTCAAGTTTCTGGTTTTGACTATTTTCTGACTTGACTGTTCCATGGCCCCTTTGATAGATCACTGTCACTTCCTTCCCTTTTTACATCTTTGTAATTTTTTTAAAAAAATGCGTGCTGTCTTCAAAATAACTTCATATGTACTAATGTGCAGCATGTCTGGGTCAGAGTCATGGAGCTTAAAGCAAAATGGGAACACCATGTCTAACCTCGCAGGGCACTAACACTACCATGCAGCCTCACATTAATCAAATTAAAAACTACCAAACTTATTTGTGTCATGTTAACTACAGCTAAAGCCACATAAAACTAAACCTGCACTCTGCTGTAAACAAAAATATATCCACATCATCACCAACTCAGGCAAAAGTCTGAATAGGCAGATGGGTTTGCACTATGCCTGGAAGGTTAACCTCAGGCTGTCTCTCAGATCACAGGGAGAAGAAAATTGAGGTAAGGGCTCTCTATTGAGAGTGTTCTGTCACCTCTCCATGTTCGTAGCTGGGGATTTGCTCCAGCTGACAATAGAGAGAGAAGTGTGTTGCTAAATAGATTCTAATCCATATATGGCTTTAAACATCAATATTGACAATCTGAATTGCACCTGGAAATGAATGGGAGGCCAGCCCAGTGTAATGTGCTCTCTGTAGCTTAATATCCATAAGGCAAAATTCTAAATGGGATTATAAATTCAACAGCTAGAGAGAGAGCAGATACATTTATTGTAAGAATTCTTCTTTCACAAACTATGTGTATATAGAGAGATGGTGTGGCTCTAGAGCTGCGTGTGTATACGCCTAAAGCAGGGTGTGTGTGTGTGTGTGTGTGTGTGTGAGAGAGAGAATGAATATCTTTTCGAAGGACCTGCAAAAGGAAACATATAAACAGGCTTGTGTCTAGAGCAGATGTAAGCTGGGGAATGGTTCAACCATACAGGGGAACTTCCCTGGCTTCCTCACTACCTCGGTGATATGGGTTAGCAAAAGGATCTGAATCCCTGCTCCCACTTTTTTTACCCAGGGGCCTCCCTGACCTCGAGGACTCTCCTTCTACACTCTCTTGTGTGACAGTCCTCTTAACCCCAAGAAAGCTGCACCCAGCATTCCTGGTGGGGAGGTCGACTCCTAAACTGGTTTTGGTTACCTAGGGCAAGGGCCAGTGTGTCCCCACTCTGGGATGTCCTCTCTGCACTGGACCTTTCCCTGACCCATTGATCATTACATACAATTCAAAGCAAATACAATTTATTAAACCTCAATAAATTTTTAAAAAGAATAGGAAAAAATAGGAAAGGTTAGAGGAAAACCCATAACCCCACTCTGTGACAGAGGACATCACAAATAGTGTCTCTGGAATACAATGGCAGTTCACAGTTCTTCCTCCTAGGTCCCAGGCCCTTTCCGTGGTTCTGGCTGTGCTGCAGGGATGCTGTGGGTCAGACACTTGCTCTTGTGGTGGCCACATGCCTCCAGGCTCTGGGTGTGGCAGGACCTTTCTCACCAGCTTCAGTCCTCTCCAAGTCTGGCCTGCAACCCCTCCTTCCTGCTTCCTTTGGCACTGGGGCTAGCTAGCCACCCCCAAGTTCTAAGGGGCCAATAGTCCCTATACACAGAGGATAGAAGTTCTGTTACATGAAGAACTTTGAGATTTCAAATCTTAGCTTTTTTCCAAAGGGGACCAATCCCCCTTCCCCAACTGAAATTCTTTGCTAAGGAAAATTTAGAAAATGTTTTTCATTTTGGATTGATGGAAATATTTTATTTTGATTTTGCCTTTCTTTTATATTATAATATATAAGGGGAAAAAAATGAAAAACCATCTCAAATGGTACGTCTAGACTGCAGGGTTTTTTCGGGATATCCTGAACAAATTCCACCATGTCGAGGGAACGGTTTGCTCTACTGCTTTTTTTTTTTTTTTTTTTTTTTTTTTTTTTTTTTTGCAGAAGAGCAGATGCACTCTTTCGGAAGCCCCGTCTTCCTTGTTCCATGAAGAAGAAGGGAACTTCTGAAAGAGGAGATTTTTCTGAAATTTGGCCCAGTGTAGACGGGCCAAATTTCAGAAAAGCCTCTTGGGGGGGGGGGGAAGGGAGGAGCAGAAAAAGATACGCAAAATACAGAGCGCATTTTGTGTACCTTTTCCTTAAAAAATGCTGTACTCTAGACGTAGCCAAAATGTATAGGGTCACTTGACACTGTAGGAACTTTTTTCTAGTCTTCTTCTTAAATGAAAATCCTGCTAAATTTGACCTGATTTTTTGCAAAGCATTTAAATTTCGTCTGAAGTTACTAATTTGATGCAATATTACTCTGTAAAATTGTCTGCAACTCACTTTATGCATGTTTTTATTGTTCCTTTACGGTTTCTAAAGAAAATTTAAAAGTTGCCTTTCCCCCCCTCTCTGCTTGTGTTTTGCATTGTAAATGCAGGTCCTGTTGCGCCTGGAAGAGCCTTTCTTTTGATGTTATTGAGATGATCACACCAGAGCCAAGAAACTGAAAATCAAGCATATAAGGGAAGGAATATTTTTAGACACATAACTCTCCCCACTCACCTCATTGCCTTGCTTTGACCTATTTAATTTCAGTGAGGAACAGTTTGGAAAAAGGAAGCCTTTGTTAAAGGATTGGCACCCCTACTACTTCTCTTAGGGTAGAAAACAAAACTATATTCATCATTGGAGACCCCACAAACCCTATAGCAAAATCAGGGAGGACTTGATTCTATGGTAAACAATATAAGCACTGGGAACTGGTTCTTCCCTGGATTTACATAGTCAAAGGCCGTTTACAATTGGACCTCATTGAACAGGCAGCAATAGGGTTTAGGAGAGATATGGCCAACTATCACTAAAACACACAGTTTTATTTGCTTGTATAAAGGGAATCAATCAACTGTCTCCTAGTTTGCAGGCTGGTAGAGGGTTTTGTCCAGGATCTTAGGCAAGCCTTTGAAATTATCAGGATTCTGAAGGAGTAGGCAGATGTACAATGAGACTCTGACCAGAATGAGTTTCAATCACTGAATGCAGCAGGCTTTTCCCTAATGTTAGACAAACTCTTTTAGGCCACCTTACAGAACCAAATCCATGATTGGACTGTCCTCTTGGAAATTCTTAAAATCAAATTAATTCCTTCAAGAAAGCAGCTGGGACTTAGCAATACAGGTATGTTATCAAAGAAGTTCATTTGTACGTGTCTTTTTTTTTTTTAAAGGGATGCATCTGAAGACCACATTCAAGCACCCACTGGAAAAATGAGTTGTGTACACAAAATCATTGACCAGGTAGCTTTTACAATGAGAAACCACACTCACTAGCATTAACGGGCCCTGTTGGTCTCAGTGGCAGAATGTGCCGAGGGCTGTTTCAACCTTGTTGCAACCTCAACAGCACCACTATGCCTATAGAAGGCTAGCACTACTCCAAAGATCAGGGGTGGGCAAAAGGGCCTTCGGGGTTGGATCTGGCCTGCCAAGAGGGTGGATTCTGCCTGTGGAGGCCCTGCTGCTCCCCCACCCCCAGGCCAATTAGGGCCATGGGGAAGGGGGATACTTGAAGCCTCTTCCCGCCCTGCCAGGAGCATGAGGTGCTTTGAAGTGCTGCACACTGCTCGTAGGGCAGGGGGAAGAGTAGAGGAGGCTTTGCGGGCTGCCCTGCCCCCAGGCCAATCAGGGCCTGGGGGCGGGGGATCTGCATGAAGCTTCCTTTGCCCTGCCCCGGCCCTGAGAGGAGCCCACAGTACTTCAAAGTCCCACATGCTTCTCGCAGAGTGGGAGGAGGCTCCCTGCACTCCCCTGCCCCTAGGCCTTGATTGGCCTGAGGGTGGGGGAGTGTTCCAAGGCTCTTCTGGGGCATGGGTGTGTAACCCCCAAGGAGATTGCTTGGATTCCCGGGGCTTTGTCTGCTGGCAGCTCAGGGAAAGGCTCTGAGTTTGCCTTGGCTCCCCCTCCCTACCAGGGCCAGAGTCTGCCTGGCAACCCACAGGGAGTGAGATGCCCCTCCCAGGGGGAAGGAGAGACCATTGTTGAGGGGAGTCTGGAGCCAGCCAGGAAAAGGGGAGGACTGAGTGTGTGGGAGCTAGTAAGCCCCAGGCCTGCATGCAGGGATCCCCCTGAGAGCTAGCCTCTAGGGACCTGAAGGCAGGATCCCTCAGCTGGGTTTGTCTCCACTGTTGATTCCCAGTTGTGGAGTTTGCTGGGAGGCTTCCCCAGCCAGGCGGAGTTGGCTCTCCAGCTCCCTGGGTGAGAGAGTCACTGCATGGTCAGCTGGGCTATAGCAGCAAGTTCAGGGCTGCTGCCTGCTGTGTGGGTCTGGAGGCTGGCCTGGGAGGCTGTAGTTTTGAATTTTGGTGCAGTTGTGTGGTCTGCATCTTGAGCCCTGCACCCCTTCACGGTGAGGGGAAATTCTGGGACCGAAGCAGCCTGGTTCCTGCTTGAAGAGACCCCTGTGAGAAGAGAGCAGCCCCTTTGCAGAGACTGAGTCATCTCTCAACCTGAGGCTCATTCATGGAGTGTGTGAGTGCACCAATTTTTAGTTAGTAAGTCAGGGAATTTGTTTGGGGATTTTATTACCTGCAGCCTATTAAACTGTGGAGGGATTTGCTGCCTTCTCCCATTTGTGAGTCCTTTGGGCTGTACTGGACTTAGTCAGCCCCACTGCTAAACCTCTGCAGAGAAGGATTGTGTGGTCAACAGTCATCAAGGGCCCCAACAAAGTACGCGTACCAACGGGACACTAACTTCACAGTTGCAGGGCACCGGTGACCCTAAAAATAATGTTTTACCCTGTTCTGTTATAATTGTCTCCTGTTTAATATAATTGTGTTTATTATAGTGTATGTGTTTGTGTTATTTTCTGGGAGTCTCCAACTATCTGGCGAATACGTGGGGATTATCCTGGGCTAGAATTTTCCTCCCAAGCTGCCCTGGCAACCCTGCTAGGAAGGAGTGAGGGGGGTGGAGGCACCGCCAAGTACATCAATCAGAAAGAATAAAATTGAGTAGGTGGCGGGATCCAGAAGAACCCAGACCTATCCATCCGAACCTGAAAGGAGATTGGCTCTAAAAGAAGGTAACCAGGTGGAGAGGGGGCGCTACAGGTGCCTAGTGGGAAGGGGGGGAAAAGGGGCTCCCCCACCCCCAGACCAATCATGGTCTGCGGGTGGGGTAGCATCACCCCTTCCTGCTTAAGCTCCACCCCTTCCAGGGTGGCCCGGGGCCACTTCAAAATTTTTTTGAAGTGGCCCCTGAGCGAGGAAGATTTTTTTTCCTGGGGAAACATGGAAAAATCTGATCCTTTAAAATGATAGCTCAGCTGGTGTGGTCTATTGAAACAGGAGGGCACCTTCAAAGACATGTCTGCTGGCAGTGTCTTTGGCACAGCAAACAGCTGCTTGCCCTGCTGCTCTCAGCAAAGATGTGGCATTTAGGCACATCCAGCATGACAAGGTGTGTGCCTTATGCAGGCTACAGGATTGCTGTGCCTGCTTCCGTTGATGGCAAGAAGAGCCTACTTTCATTTCAGTGAGTGCATGATCAGGCCCCTGTAATGTGAAACACTATCTAGCGCTCGTGGGTTTCAGTCATACAATATGTGCACTGTGGTCTCAGTATTGAACCTGTCTGTGTCCCCCACCTAATGGACTAAGGAGCCTCCTATGCAGGCTACCTTGATTACCAGATTCTGCATGGTTGTGAGAGGAGCGGTCACCTCTAATCTGCTTCTCCCCTTCCTTACTAGTGGGCAGGGAATTGGGTGTACTGGGGAGAGGAATGGAAAGAGTATTGATTGGTTCTCACTCCCAACTCATAGACTTTAAGGTCAGAAGGGACCATTATGATCATCTAGTCTGACCCCCTGCACAGTGCAGGCCACAGAATCTCACCCACCCCCTCCTAGAATAATCCTCTCACCTATATCTCAGATATTGAAGCCTTCAAATACTTTGAAGACCCCAAGATGCAGATAATCCTCTAGCTGTGATCTGTACCCCATGCTACAGAGGAAGGCGAAAAACCTCCAGGGGGCTTTGCCCCAGGCCCCCTGAATCCTCTGGACAGCCCTGTGCATAGGCACCCACAGGGCTGGATAGGTGCCCATTTACATGTTCAGGCCTGCAGATGGGTGGGGGAGGGGCAAAGAGCGCAATTGCCCAGAGCTCCAGTCCATTTAAAAGGGACACATTATCATATGAAATCTGAAGAGGTTTCTGCTGCTCACAGACAATAGAAGCAAAAAAAACTCACTGAAGCAGGAGTAGGCTTTGCAAGGCTAGGTTAACCCAACGTGCTAACCTGCAAGCATGGAGCAGCAGAGCCAGTGTGGAGAGGGTGGAACATGGGCCAGGGAAGTAACTGGCAGTGGAGCAAGGAAGAACCAAGGACCAAGTGGTAGATATCAGTATGACCCTTGTTCCACTCCTGAGGCAGCACAGCTACATGCTGCCCCTTACTGAGGTGAGACTGCAAGGTCACTACCAGGCCCCATCAAAATTAACCTTCAAATATTGTGATTTTAGCAACAAAGGCAGCAACTTCCACATACTATTGCTTTAAGGGTGTCTGCAGCAACGGCAGTAAAGTAGATCAAATAGCAGCTCGTTTATGACATTTCATGTAAATATCCTTAAGAGGAACCAGGCATCAGTAATGACTTTAAAAAAAAATCGCTACAGATGCATTTCAGTTTTCCTAATCTCCACTGCTATGCTATTAGATATTTGTCTTAGACATTGATGTCTCAGGTGGTACTGCGATAATTGGGAGACCAGGAGGAAAGAAAAGAAGTAAATTTGTAGCAAAACAAAAGGGGTATATTTGCACTTCACACTTGTGTCTGCTGCTAGTTACTGAACATCTTCAGTAGCAGCAGCTGTGGCTGCCTTTTGAATTTGTATTTTGTATTTACTCTGGTATTACTGGGATGGCAAGTCAGGAGGAATACAGATCTAATGTTTGGTTGGGCTTTAGCAGGCTGTTACTGGAGATACAAGATGTATATTAAGTAGACTCAGCATGTAGATAGCCTCTTGCCTTCTAGGAATGGAAGGGGACCTCTTTATTGCTTTCTATATTTGTCGTCTTTGTCCCTGTCTTCCTTCTAAATGTGGAAAACCAACTTCAATAATAAATCTGTCTGATCCAAATACCAACTGAAATCAATAAGAGTCTAGTGACATCAAGTCAGTACCTGGTAATTTTCGGATGTCACTCTGGGCTAGGCAATTTGAAATTACACTTGAATTCAGTTGTAGGTCAATACACCCTGAACTGTACCACATCCTTCCAGCCTTCAGTACACACTGAGCTGTGCCATGTCCCTCTAGCCACTTCCCTCTAGCCTTGCAAAGCCTACTCCTGCTTCAGTGAGGTTTTTTTTTTTGCCTCTATTGTCTCTGAGCAGCAGAAACTGAGGTCTTACCTCTTCAGATTTAAAAGGGACACATTATCGTATGAAATTGACTGGACCTCTGGGCAATTTGCCCCTCCCCCACCCATCTGCAGGCCTGAACATGTAAATGGGCACCTATCCAGCCCTGCGGGTGCCTATGCACATGCCTGCCCAGAGGATTCAGGGGGCCTGGGGCAAAGCAATTTCAGGGGCCCCTTCCTGGCACTCCCTGTCTCAGACTTCAGACATGCTCATGGGGGCCACTGTGGGGCCCGGGGCCAGGGGCAAATTGCCCCACTTGTCCCGCCCCACTTGTCCCACCCCCCTTCCCAGGCGGCCCTGCCTATGCAGGGGTTAAAACACAGAAATCTGTATAAAAGGCCGGCCTGTGAACATAACCATTTCTGTCTCCCCTCCCCAACAGCCTGAAAAAGATAAATACAAGCTTCCATTTGTTGAATGTTTTTGTCTCTCCTTCCTTCAAAGGCGAGTAAGAAGCAACTGATTAAAACTGATTGCACCAGATGGCTCTGGAGTTATCTGTGAAGCTGCTGATGGATGCTTAATCTTGGAACCCAAAATATTTTTCAGCTTATGCCTGAAAAAGCCTGAGGTGTATATTTTTTGTGCAAAAGGTCCACACTAATTGGACACAACCTTGCAAATCACTGTACCATCTTCCCCAGATCACTTGTAGACCCATGCAGTGTAAATGCAGGAGAGCAGCATTGCAGTAAAACCTGCTAACCATTACATGCCTGGGCACAGGCATTGAAAGACATTGGACCCATCTGATTCCACTCCAGCTTTTTTACTTTTCTCTGATGTTATATGCAGTCTGCAAAGGATGATACAATTTGAAATTTTCTTTTAGTGAACATTCACACTTAAAATTGTGCTGTCACTGTTCCTCCCCCAACTGCCCTGCGTGTTACTCTTTTTATGTAAAACAAATATTAACAGGTAGGAAATTGTATAGTCTAATAAAATCCATGTTCAAATTTGGAGACACATTTAGGGAACACTTTTTCTATTTGCTCAGTTCTGTTATCCATAATCATGTATCTTACAGTCTGGCCCATTATTTAGGACAATAAGCAGGATGATAACATAAAACTATAGAACAATGTAAGTACTCTTTTCAAAATATAGGCGGAAAATATCCAAAGGTGTTAAAATCAAATGGCTCAAGGAAGCTCTACTACTTCTCAGACATCTTGGTAAAAGTACAGATGAATTCTCAATGTCCTCCAGCCATAAAATAGTGCTATAGATGAAGAAATAACTAGTATTGCTAGGACATCGATTATTTTTTGTTTTTTACTGGGGAATATGCAGGGATGAATGGTGTGCAGCTCTTTTATTTGCATTACGTAGATTGCTTTTTAAGTGGGGTGGCTGAAGCAATATAGAAAAAACAAAGCCATCTTATGCTTTTACACGCAGCTGGAAAAACATTCAGCTGATTCTTTGTTGTTGTTTTTAAGGTCTGTTGTAAAAATATTTGCTCAGTTTTGTACTTCCAGCAGTGGTCCAATGAAGGCACATAATCCACCTCCAACAAGTCTCCTTTGTTCAGTGGAACAATATGTACATCACTGTTAGGGCATTCCCATGACCACAGTTAGGAACAGGACTAGATCCTGGAGAGACTTACCAATAGGTGTAATGTATACAAATGACTAGCTCCCCCTCCTCAAAAAAGCAAGATCCTGAAGAAGAGAAATGCTTTACAATGGTAATGTGCATGGAAACTATCCCAGTGGCTTCCATGTTGCAGGAAGAAAGAATAAAGATACATATAGAGCTGGGGTCACGGCTTTAAACATTCATAGTTTGCAATTTTATGGGTACAGATGGTCCCATCTCCTTGGATCTCAGGCAAATACATTGAGGACACTTATCTCCACACGTCCCTGTCCCCACTTTCATGCTATAGCAGAATGGTACGGTTGCTATCCTTACATTGGCTAGTTCACTCAAAACTATATTTTGTGATGCCCTGATATGGTTCAGAGACCATGTAGCAGCAGAGGATAAAGTTTACCAAACAGCCATGTAGCATAAAACGTCACTGTTGGATGGGAGCGTGTCACCTGGAGCTGTTGCTCATTGAGTCTGCCTTCTGACTGCTTGTGTTAGCCCCCCTTGCTTGCATGAAACTGTGCCTGTCTTATCCATGTCCTTCCTGTGGCGTTCCATGTTCTTCCTGTGGAGGAAATAGAAATGGTTATGTAATGAGGGAAGTATGCTGTTTCCAGGTTACCATTTCCTGTTTTATTCCCTTGCACAGTGGCAGGAAGCCTAAGTGATATGGATCCTAGTAGAAGATTTTCTTGTTGCTTTGCAGACAAATATGACCCATTATTTGGTTGGTGCTACACGCAATCTTTGGAGTATACAAGGAACATTAAAGCATGAGGAGGAAAGTCTAGGATCCTATTTTTTGTGACTGGCATCTTGAGCGAATAACAAAGTTGCTGAGAGAGATTTAGTACTTTCAGTGGGAAAATATTTTAACTGTAAACCTGATTTCAGTTAATACAGTTAATACACTTTGGGATGTGAAATCCTGATGGCTGTTCTGCGCCATTTCTCTGAGTTCCATAAGAGATTTTATTTTCCCAGACAATGAGCCAAAGGGCATATTTGTCTGACAACTCCTTCACTCCTGGAAAAAAAGTAGAAGAGACATTAATCTAAGACTGTGCATAGCCAGGAAGCATTCAAAGGACTCAGTTGAGGAACCAATTGCAAACATTTCTTCTGGTGTTTTGGGGCTATTTGAAAACTCAGACTCATTCAGGTTGGCGTTGGCACACATGCTATGAATAGCTAGCTGTTTGTCAGTGGTAAATGTAGTGTAAGGGTTCAGTGGTAAATGTGGGGGGAAGAAGAAATACCAGATGGGGGTGTGGGTGTGAAAAGTCTGAGATGTTCTCCAATCTAAAGAGGTTAGTTGTAATTCTGGGGGGAGAACTGTCTCTAACTGCTACCCATAGCACCCAGTGATGGATTCACTTTGAAATTATGGTGATTTGTATTATGGTAGACCCTAAAGGTTTGGATCAATCAGGGATCATATGTGCTAGGTGGTGTGCATACAATGCAATCCCTGTACCAAAGAGCTTACAGTCTATATACCTCTTCTTAATCTTTGCTCCTATTATATTACTAAAAGATTTACCCAGCATTGCTCATATCCTTAACTCAATTACATTTTGTTTTTCTTCATTTAAATCATTGTTCTGGGGTAGGACTGGGGATAAGGGGTTCAGTATGCAGGCTAGCACAGAGAGGGAGGACTACTGCAACTCTCTCACCACAGCACCTTGGGACTAGGTGAGAAGCCCCTCTCCATGGATGCTGCAGCTCCAGCCAGCACAGCTGGGGAAAAGGGGTGCATGTTCTGCTGGGGGATAGACAAACATACAGATGAATAGACACACAAACAGACAAACTCTCAAATATATTGTAGATAGCTGCCCCTATGTCCCAGTCCCCATATCTGACCCCTTGTTGACCCCCTGCTGTCCATCCCATAACCCCTGCTGCCCCCCCATGTTATCATTATAGAGCAGAACCCTTACCTTTCATTTTATGAGAAGCAATTCCATTCCAGGCACATCCCATTTCCTTAGCACAACCAATCCCTTACCTTGCTTTAAGGTATGATAGGAGGAAGCTGCATACCACATTTGTTGGTCCTAGCTCTTACTGTTTAGAAGGAGTTCTTGAACAGACAGACAGAATAACACTATCAAATATATAGTAGATTATTATTAATTATTTACTTTAGTCCAGTGGTCCTTGAGTCCCTGGCCAGACTGAGGCCCCATTTGCTATGCCTCAAATCTGCAGGAACTATATTGGCCCCTGGGGCTTGCAGTCAGAGGCCGTGATCCAGCAAGCCACTTACATGATTAAATGTACTTGGGAGTAATCTCACTTAAGACAATTAGTCACTTGCTTACAGGGAGGCATGTATTGAAGTGTCTTAGACAATATTCAACTGAGGGTAGACAAATGAGGGAGGTGGATGAGGTAACAGTAATACGAGCTTGATTTTTTTCATTAATTCTGGGCACAGTTTATAGATATGAAGGGTAAAAGCTTGGACATGTGTAAATCAGTGAGGCTATGTCTAGACTGGCCAGTTTTTCCAGAAAATCAGCCGCTTTTCCGGAAAAACTTGCCAGCTGTCTACACTGGCTGCTTGAATTTCCGCAAAAGCACTGACTTCCTACTGTAAGACATCAGTGCTTCTTGCGGAAATACTATGCTGCTCCCGTTCAGGCAAAAGTCCTTTTGCACAAAACTTTTGTGCAAAAGGGCCAGTGTAGACAGTTCAGATTTGTTTTCTGCAAAAAAGCCCCGATCGCGAAAATGGTGATCGGGGCTTTTTTGCGCAAAAGCGTGTCTAGATTGGCATGGACGCTTTTCTGCAAAAAGTGCTTTTGCGGAAAAGCATCTGTGCCAATCTAGATGCTCTTTTCCGAAAATGCTTTTATACGGAAAACTTTTCCGTTACAAGCATTTCCAGAAAATCATGCCAGTCTAGACGTAGCCTGAAAGCTTTGCCATTGACTTCAGTGGACCCAGCATTTTGCCCACAGTCTTTGTTTCTTTTATTTTTAGTGCAGTTGCCAGCTGAGCGAGTTGAAACAGCAAGCAATCTTTGTACTGAAAGTGTGGGTTGGGGAGGGAAAAGAACTGAAGGTAAATCCTATTCAATGCATGGATTTCTTGCGACCATTTTAAATGTCAGCCTTTCATTAGCTGATGGATTACTTGGAGATAATCATAAAATATATTAATTTAGTCCTTACATGTATACCAGCTTTTAAAGGTGGTGTGGAAACATTTGTTAACATTTCTACCCAAACATCAGAGGGAAGAACCATCAACTTCTCATAATAAGGGTGAAAGGAAATATGTCATTTTAAAAACACTAAGTTGGAAAGCTTTGTACACGTCGTCTTCAACATGCAAAGCAGATGCCACTACGTTAACAGGTATCATTTGTATTGATAAGAGGCAAATTTATTATTTATGTAAATTGAAACAGTTGGCAATGGATCTCTGTGGATGAGTCCTTCCTTAGATAAGATGTATCCTAATTTAATTTCTATTAAAATGTAATATTTATCAGTTTTCATAATTTGTCTGCATTTGAGAGACTTATTTCAGAAGCCTTACTCAAGGAACTGTTTTAATAAATACAATTTTTTAATTAAATGGGAGTATGAAAATAGCCAAGTAGAAGAGGACATTTATGCTATTTAAGAACAAAAATTACTAAGTGATAAGAGAAATATTTCACAACAGGATTTAATTTCTACATTATCTCTTTGTCAAATTAATTTTACACCTATAGGAAGGTTATATTAAGGATCATGTGCTTCTGTATTTCATTTAAATTTTTTGACTTATTCACAGAAAAGGAAATTAAACAGAATAAATGAACTGTCTCAAATGAAAAAATAGAATAATCAGCTCTAACACTTTATAATGATTAAATTATACTGAATCTTTATAAACAGTTGCTTTTATTTCCATTGTGCATGAGAGTCAAATTGACTGTTTTTAAAATCTACTTGCATTCTAGCAGTGAGGAGTTAGTTTTGTGTTTTTATTCTCTCTCTCTCAAGTTTCCATACATATTTATTCATTTTAGAAGGAAAAACATAGTTTTGTCACTGCTAGCCAGCAATCCCAACATGGGATCTGAACGCCCACTGGCACTTTTAGCTCACACACTAATGTGAGGAATACTGTGTAATGTGCAGGAATACTGTGCTCTGAACTCAGCATATCAAGAATCACAGATCAGTTGTTGATTGTGGAGCCAGAAAAGAATCCAGATTTCTGTCCTGCAGCCTTGCAGTCATAACAGGAGTAAAAAGTAGTAAAAACCTAATTTGCTCTCTCAAGCACGTAAATATGGCTTTAAATTACACTTTGGGAGCAAATTGACTAAAAAGATGCTGTTTTAATATAGTCACTTTTTAACCATATCACTCTTCTTATTGCAGGTTAGGAATGGGTCTGGGACTTAATGGACCGTATAGGCAAAATATCTAAAGTCCATACTTATAGCTGTATAGCGTAGGCGTACCCTTTTGGAATAAGGGATGGCTTAAAATAGTGTGTTGTTTCAAAATCTGGCATGTTATTTCGAAATAGATTTGAGATAAGCTGCGCAATTTGCATGTCTTATTTTGAGTTTAGGGTGCTGTGCACATATACCCTTCGGCTACGTCTAGACTGGCATGATTTTCCGGAAATGCTTTTAACGGAAAAGTTTTCCGTTAAAAGCATTTCTGGAAAAGCGCGTCTAGATTGGCCTGGACGCTTTTCCGCAAAAGCACTTTTTGCAGAAAAGCGTCCGTGGCCAATCTAGATGCGCTTTTGAGCAAAAAAGCCCCGATCGCCATTTTCGCGATCCGGGGTTTTTTGCAGAAAACAAATCTCTGCTGTCTACACTGGCCCTCTTGCGCAAAAGTTTTGCGCAAAAGGGACTTTTGCCCAAATGGGAGCAGCATAGTATTTCCGCAAAAAGCACTGATTTCTTACAGTAGGAAGTCAGTGCTTTTGCAGAAATTCAAGCGGCCAGTGTAGACAGCTGGCAAGTTTTTCTGGAAAAGCGGCTGATTTTCCGGAAATACTGGCCAGTCGAGACACAGCCTTATTGTCCTGTAATAATGGTATCGAACAGTAGTGAGCAACCTGTAGCCTGAAGGGCCGCAGGCGGCCCATTAGGGTTCTATGTGTGACTCACGGGACACTTTATTACCTGTGATTCCAGTGTTTCATAGTTTCAGTGTTTATAGTTTTTTTTCCTACTTACATTACTAAAGTGACACACTCCTAAAGTAAGGGCATGTGAAGTGAGGTGTGTGCTGATTGCACACAACAGTGTCAATGAGAGTCATGTCCTCCCTCTGCAGCCAATCAAAACACTACTGTGGTTCAGTCAGTACACCCTGCAAATTGTAGCTAGTTACAGAAACACAGTTAGCAAAACTACCCTATCCTGGGAGACAGTCTGGTTTAAAACAATCTTGCAGCCCACTGAGATGAAGGATGGACAACTCAATAGTCTAGGTTGCCTACCGCCCGTACAGAATCAAAACTAATGAAGTCCCTTGTTCAACTTTCAACTAGAACAAGGCAAGCAGCCTTCTCCCTAAAACTTCTCACTTTGCTGCTTTTTAAAGGCGCTGCCTACAAGCTTCCCCAGCCCCCGTGTTGCCTGGATTCACGCTATAGTTTCAAAGAAACGGTATGCAAAGTGTGAATTGGCCTGAGTAAAGATTTGAGAGCTGGCCCCGTAGAAACCTCTGAGTTATTTTCATGTTCTTTTTTTAATGGTACATGGAAACAACATCGCCCTTGACTTTTATAAAGGGCTTGAACACTTTTCGTAGACTTGGTCTCATGTGAGGGTGGGCATCTGTGTTAGCTCCTTATGGTCTGTGACTAGAAGGCAGACTGAATTGAGAGAAATGTGAGAAGTTGAACAAGCTGTCAGCTCTAAGCGTCTCTCTAGCCTGCTGAACAAGGCACAGCAATGAACCTGCATAAGGAAGCCAGAAGCACAGTCCCTTTACGGTTTTGGGGGAGAGTGCACATCACTACGGAGCGAGCTCTATCTTACACTCTCTGGGTATGTCTACACTACAAAGTTAATTCAAACTAACGGACGTTAGTTCGAATTAACTTTGATAGGCGCTACACTAGCGCTCCGCTAGTTCGAACTTAATTCGAACTAGCGGAGCGCTTAGTTCGAACTAGGTAAACCTCATTCTACGAGGACTAAGCCTAGTTCGAACTTACTAGTTCGAATTAAGGGGTGTGTAGCCCCTTAATTCGAACTAGTGGGAGGCTAGCCCTCCCCAGCTTTCCCTGGTGGCCACTCTGGCCAACACCAGGGAAACTCTATTGCCCCCCTCCCGGCCCCGGACCCCTTAAAGGGGCACAAGCTGGCTACGGTGCCCGTGCCAGGTGCAAGCCTGCCAGCACCCAGCTAGCAGACCCTGCACCTGGCACGGCTCGAGCCAGCCACCCAATGCCCCCCAGCCCTCCACCTCTTGCCGGGACTAGGCTGGCGGCTCCCGGGAGCTTGCCCGGGACCGCAAGAGGAGAGCACCCGCCTGGTCTAGTGCGGACATCATGGACCTCATCCACGACTTCCGCACTAGGCACAGGAAAGTGGCCGTCTAGGGCAGGAGAGCTGCCAGCCTGGCCACCCAGGAGCAGGTGTGCATGAAAATCAAGGTGGTCCACTGAGACCCCCGACCCTGAGCTTAGAATGGCAATACTGGGTCAGACCAAAGGTCCATCTAGCCCAGTAGCCTGTCTGCCGACAGCGGCCAACACTAGGGACCCTGGAGGGGATGGACCGAAGACAGTGACCAAGCCATTTGTCTCATGCCATCCCTCTCCAGCCTTCCACAAACTTTGGGCAGGGACACCACTCCTACCCCCTGGCTAATACCACTCCATGGACCCAACCTCCATGACTTGATCTCACTTCCCTTTAAACTCTGTTCTAGTTCTAGCCTTCACAGCCTCCTGCAACAAAGGAGTTCCACAGGTTGATTCTTTGCTTTGTGAAGAACAACTTTCTGTTACTAGTATGAAGCCTGCTACCCATTCCTTTCCTTTGGTGTCCTCTAGTCCTTCTATTATGGGAACTAATGAAGAACTTTTCTTGATGTACCCTCTCCACCACACTCATGCTTTTATAGACCTCTATCCTATCCCCCCTCAGTCTCCTCTTTTCTAAACTGAAATGTCCCAGTCTCTTTAGCCTCTCTTCATATGGGACCTGTTCCAAACCTCTGATCATTTTAGTTGCCCTCCCCTCTCCCAGTCTCCCCGAGTTTTGCTCAATAAAGAGAGATTCTAGTTTTGACCACACATTTTCCTTATTTTGTACATCAGGAAGGGGGGCTAGGGAAGGGTAAGTGGAAGGAGGTGAGGGAGGAATGGGGTACGAGCCCCCGATGGGGAGGACTGGGCTGGCTCTGCGGGCTTCTGGGGGTGGAAGCTCTCCTGGAGCCCCACAGTTGCCCCCTCTGCCCAGATGGCAGCCTGCGGCAACTGCAGCTGGTCTGATGGCCGAGTGCTGTGATGTGCCCAGTGTGGGCACTCAGGGCACTCCAAGCCAGGACTGCTTTGCAAGCGGGGCACCCCTGAGAACTGTCTGTCTGGGGTGGGGGTCGGGTCCCTTTATGCACAGCCCTCGGCTAGCCTGAGGCAGCAGCTCCACGCTCTAAGTCCTCATCTGATGCCCTGCCGGCACTGCTTCCGGCCATCCTTAACCCCGGTTCAGGGTCCACTTAATGTGGACATGCTAGTTCGAATTAGCAAAACGCTAATTCGAACTAGTTTTTTTTTTTTTTTTTTGTCTGGATCCGTTAGTTCGAATTAGCTTAGTTTGAATTAACTAATTCGAACTAAGTTAGTTCGAATTAGTGCTGTAGTGTAGACATACCCTCTGTTCAAACACAAGGAACAGGGGAGGCCGTGTCTGTTCCCCCATTCTGACTAGGCAACCTCATCTCAGGGAGGGTGGGCAATTGCACTGTTGTGTGTTGTCTATGCTCCATTCGAGATTGGGGTCCCATTGTGCTAAGCATTACCCACAGGTACTGAGAAACTGTGCTTATCCCCAGGGGCACCAACAAGCTTTATGGGTCCCTGGACAAGGTGGGGGGCCCAACTCTGTGCTTCCAGAAGCCCCCCCCCCAACTGCCACCAGCCCTCAATGCTGCCTAAAGCACACAGCGTGGCACTCAGGCAGCAATTTAAAGGTCCAGGGCTCTGGCTGCTGCTGCAATAATAGTGGTGGTTTCAGCCAGGAACCCTAGGCCCATTTGAGTCACTGGGTCCAATGGCAACTGCCCTCTTTGCCCCTCACCCCCATTTGCAGGCCTACCTGTCCCAAAGATGTTACATTGTAGTCAAGAGGGAAACAGGGCAAGAGAGGAAATAATTATCCAATGACCCTCAGCCAGTCAGTGTCAGAGGTCCCATGACTTCTTTGTCACTAAACCAAACTGTGGTTGTCTCCCATGCACACAGGTTTAGGGGCTCCCTTCTGCAACCCCATAAGGAAGTAAGGCAGCCATAAGGTGGCCAAAAAGACTCGGACTACAAACACTTCTAAGGCACTTAGCATGCCAGACGACTAAATTACTCACTGACATGTTAGTGGTATGGTGCGGCTTTCTTTCCAAGCGGATGGTACCACTTTCTAATTTGTAACAGTTCGAAGGAATGCTATATTCCCCTTCCAGACAATACGGTATTAGTGAATGTACCTGTAAATCAAAATTGTTGAACAGTCTATTGAGGTTTTGACTCTGTCCCAGGCCTGTTGGCAGGGAGGGAGCCAAAGGGGGAAACTGATCCAGGCCCCAGCAATTCTAAAGGGACTTGCTGCTGCCATTGCAGTGGTAGCGCCTGGAGCACTGAGCCCTTTAAATTGCCACTGGAGTGCCATGTGGTGTGCTCTGGGCCATGCTGGGGGGTGGGGTAGCGCTGTGTGCTCTGGGCAGTGCTGAAGGCTGGCCCTACCCCTTCCATCCAAGGCTGCATTATTTCTGGGAGCATGGAGCCGCTGTCTCCACATTTCCATATGACTGTTAGTTCCTTTTCCCTGTCCACACTGTGCTAGTTATCCCAATATTTATATACCCAGTATTGGCTCTTACATGGTTTCTGTAGCACTCATTTGCTGTATGGTTTAAACCAGGTCTATCCTTATCTCTCTTGCTCAGAAACCATACTGATACCCTATTGAGAATCCTCATATTTGCACATGCCTGTAGATCTTGATCCCAGTGGGGACAGGGACAGTGCTTATTTAATGAGCACAAACCACTACGAAGCATTTGTTTCTAAATACTTCACATTTGCATTTAACATGTCAGATTATAGGAATTAACCTGGTGGGTAGTCACCAGATATAACCTTATGGGATGCAACAAAAAAATACTATACTTTATCATGTGAATAGATAAGCTGAAAAAATGTCTGCATTTAAACTTTCACATTAGAAAGGGGAAAAGTTTTAAAAGCATTACTTCGCAGATTAAAATTAATTCCTGTACATTCTGCTACCTGTGACATTTTGATATATTTGGCAGTAAAATATACCTTGCTCTTGTGAGGAGGAAAATACCCCATCACAAAAGGATGTCTCCTACATTATTCAAGCCCCTGGCAGACTTCAGTAAGTCATTTTATTCAGAAAGGCTAGTATGATTTCAACACAAGGATGTCCTCTGCTTTAATCCAATCTCCCTGACCTAAGTTCAAATCCATCATACATCGTAGCCACTGCAAATAATTCCTTTGTAAAGATTTTGTCAGAAGAGAAATGAGTTAAAGTCAAAACCCCACAACGTACAGAATATATGACTAGCGCAAGTGAAGCCAGTGATTGGCAATTGCCAAACGAAAGTGTCAGTTTCAAATTGTCCTTGGAAGAGTTGTCATCCTCAATCAAAGTTTCAGCTCAATCACAGGGAAATTAGGAAAGTGCCTACAAGAACCATATCTCTGCTTGAAAATGCCCAACAAGAAAGCTGAAAGTTTCTGAATACAATTTAAGGAGTACTAAAAAAATACTTCTCGTGCCACAGAAATGTTGATCGGAGTATGTATCTAATTCAGCCTTGTTTTAGTCTAATTTGGCCAGATTTTCAAAGCTGTTAAGAGCCTAGTGAGATCTGTAAAAGTGCCTATACTGCTTAGCTGTGTAATTCCTGTTGAAAACCAAACAGATGTTTGCTTGTGTGCTTTTGAAAATCCTCGCTAGCCATCTATTTGCATCTTTAGACTCCTAACGACCTTTGAAAATCTTATTGACATTGGTGGGATTGTGTGGGGTAAATTGACACAGAACTTGGTTTGGATTTGTAATATTTATTTTTGAGATAAACCATGCAACACTTTGTTTGGAGCAATGTTTTTAAATCCAGAACATCAAAATATACGCTTGGAGGAGGAGAGTCCTATTACGTCAATTTATGTAGATGAATTAAAGATGACCTAAAAGGAAGTTGCTCATTCTAGGTGGATGCCTTTAAGAGACTGCAGGCAGGTGAATTTCCCAATGTGCTCTACATAGAACATGTATGCAGTGTGTTTAGTTCAGCCTTAAATTCTTGCTAGGCTTTATTTGAAAATTCAAATAAAAAAGCTAGAATAAACCTCCACTTAGGCTCCTGCCTATATTAGAAATGTGTGTACTAGCGTAACTACATTAATGTAGTTACACTGCTGCGAATTTCCCCAAAGTAACTACTTTTTCTCTCTGTAGTTTCTCCTTGTAGTTTCCTTACAGTGACCCAGATACTAACACTCTCTACTCAAAAAACAACAAATAGTTTGTTTTTTCCTGTTACAGACTCTCTCTGCCCCTCAAACTCTGTACTCAAAGAGCATTCAGGGTGGAGATAACAAAATACACTTGTCATAATGAGTCATCAGGAGTCAGCATCTATCAGCAGGGGTCCAATGTCAGGTAACAGGGTGGATCAACAGCAGAACACAGCCTAGGTTTAGTAAAAAAGCTTGTGGTTTCTAGAAAATGCACATTTTGACCAGTGTGTCTCAATACTAACAACAGTGAGAAGGAGGAGGAATAAGTTTAGGGGAAGTAGGAAATTAGGGGTTAGGGAGTATGAAGATGGAATGGCCTCATTTCTCTCTCTCTCTCTCTCTCTCACTCTCTCTAAGGCTATGTCTAGACTGCATCCCTCTGTCAGCAGAGGGATTCAAATCAAGCGCTTCGGAAGTGCCAATGAGCCCGGGATATCATTTGCATACTCACGTTCCAATGCTGTGCGGATCAGGATCAGTGTCGAAAGTGAAAGTAAAGTGTAGCTGCAGTTCTGGAGTACAGGATCTTCTGGAAAAGCCCCCACAGTCAGCAGAACCGCGGCTACCTAATCGGCACAGTGTCGGAATGTAAGTATGCAAATGAAGCCTGGGATATTTAAATCCTGGGCTCATTTGCACTTCCAAAGTGCTTGATTTGCATCCTTCTGTCGGCAGAGGGATGCAGTCTAGACACAGCCAAAGTGTTACTCAGAAAATCTAAAATAAAAAAGACCATTTCAAACCCCTGCTTACATCACTATTGTTAGATAATTACAAATGTTCCCTGGTGCATAACATCCAGTTACTTTTATGAACCACTCTGTAACAAGACTGCAATGGAAGAAAAATTAAACTTGACACCTTTTTCAGTGACCATTATTTTGCAGTTTGTAAGAGTGTAGAAGTCTTTGATATTAATATTGTTTTGCTGCAATTACTGTCCATGATCCTGAGGCCATACTGAATAAAAAGGCTTGCATACTTTGCTTTCAAGTCAGTCCCTTGGAGGCTCAATCAGTTCAATTTCTGGAATCTGTGCTTGGCAGTGAAGCTGATTAAATTTCTGCTGGTATCAACGGACATGCAGACTGGGTTCAAAACCTAGGCACGGTGTCTTGTGCTTACAGTGAAGATTATTATACCAAAGTCTACCGTTTTGGAATGAAAATAAAACACCAAAAAAAAATGTTCAAAGGCCGTGAAAAGACACACACACACACAGGAGCAGAGCAACTAATTGGCCTGAAGAGACAGTGCAATGAACCTTTTTCAACTTTGTCAATCAAATAATTTGCCAAAGCATGCTTTCCACAGAAGATATAAAGGTAGCAAGTAATAAACTAGTTGTGAAACGCGAAGACATCAGGTAATCCTGGAAGACTCTGGTCTTTGCCATGCATGAATCAGTCAGTGTTCCAAACAAGTTAAGAAAAAACCACCCCACATCCCAGTTGAGCAAAAACCAATTAGGACCAGACAAGCGTTTCTAACAATACAAAAGTCTCCCGTTCCTATAGAAGCTATCAATAGGATTGGTGAAGGCAGATCAGGGGCTCATCAGATTTGCCTGCCCTCACATTCCTCCTTCTTTCCCTTGATTTAAGAGACACTTGGGGATAGCACTCTGTCCTCTGCTGGAGGCAGTAAGTTACTTCCCCTCTTTTGGGGATGCAGTTTACTAGCCCATTTGTATCTGGACTGTGCTGCTGTCCAGCACATAGGCAAGTTTTTACCCATTCCCTGCTCACTTCCTTCTCTGTGGAGTCTTTTAGGTATATAGCCCCATGTGATTGGAGCCTCCACCTACGCTGGGCTAAGGTGGCCATGTGGATATGTAAAAAGGCTTTAATTTATTCAGTGACTGTATAGCCCAAGAGTAAATTTAGTCCATTGCTTGTATGATTTCTCCTTTCCCACTTCCCTTTGTCTGCCGTTGATTTTCAGGGTAGGTACTGTATCTTCCAGGGTTTGTGTTTGTGTGTGGAGTATCTAGCATGATGGGGACCTAATCCTGATTGGGGCCTTCCAGTGTCACCAGAGTGCAAACAATTAGCACATCTAACTTCTTAAATAGTGAGTCCTCTTGTGTAATTTCTTCATATGTTCTTTCAAGGGTTATCTGCAGTAGGAAAATAACACTGCAAGATTGTAATAATGCCCATCTCCTTCTGGAGAGGAAGAAATGCAGTTAACACCCATGATCTAAACCAATGAAATCTGAACCTAAATAAAGTGTGGCTGCCTTTTTATCTAGATTGCAATGTAAGACTGCACAGCATTACAGACAAGAATCATGGCAGAGAAGGCCAGTTATTTGTAGTTTTGTAGCCATGTTCGTCCCAGGATATTAGAGAAGTAGGGTGAGCGAGGTAATACAGGTGGAACCTCTCAAAATTAAAACTCCCTGGTCTAGCAACATCTGGACCGTGGATGCTCCTGGGCCAAAGAACCCTGGCAGCTGGGAGTTAGGCAGCAAGAGGGCCTGCGGCTGGGCCAGAAGCAGTGGCGTGGGTCGCTCAGTTGTGGCAAGCGGCAGTGGGGCCGGAAGCCTGAGCAGGGTCAGTTGACTGGCTAGTGGCTGGGAGTCCAGGGTGGGCAGAGGCAGTAGGGCCATCAGCCTGTCTGGGGCTATAAGTGGAGCCAGGCTGGGGGGTGGGCTGGTGGTCAGGGACAGGGTAGCAGCTGGGGCCAGGAGCAGAGCTGGGATGGAGGGGCTGGAACTGACCTCCATGGAATGGCAAATTCCTTTGTTCAGGACCACTCTGGTCCTTAGGATGCCTGTCCAGAGGGGTCCAACCTGTGTCTTTTATTAACTTCCATTTGTGGAAAATACAAGCTTTTGAGCTTACAGAGAGCTGCTCTTCAGGTCATTTCATCACGCGTTCCACATGTGGTTCTGGGACTATCATAAATCTTTCCAACTTTCTTAAGGCAAAAGTGAATGGTAGTAACTTTGTAAGCTCATCCAAAGTCTTGCTATCTAATCTATATGACTGAAGTGGAGGCGATGATGCTTCTAATGGAATGGATTTATATGTTCTGGGAACTGGAGGTTCTTTGGGCTTGTATCTCTCATGACATTAGATCCCCTAGAAGTGTCTCTGATTCCAGTTACCATGGGTGGCAGAATGATGCCTACTTCCATCTCCTATGGCTCAGGTAAATAGACCAGTAAATGACTGTTAAAGAGTAGGCAGCAGTGTGTGGTTGGAACTCAGCTTGTTGAAAAGAACTCGCTCTGCTGTAGTTAGGATTTTTTGGTCTTCAGTATTCATTACTCATCAGGAACATGAGTGATCAATGGAACCAAAGGAATAAATACTTTGCATGTGAGGTGTTTTTAAATACTGCACTGGTGAATTTAGGGATGGTGAAAGTACCAAATAGACAGTAAAGAATTAGAATGGTTTCTGATAACTTCTGGCTAGGCCAGAATTTGGCCCAGCATTTCATGTAGACAGTATTCCCTAGCATCTTGGGGCTGAAGCTAACAGCAAAGCTCCCGTTGATCCAGTAGTGTGGGAGTATGCCTTGAATCAGGAGAAAGAGAGCGGTATCACCATACTACTTTCTGCAGTACTGAGGTATTTCCCTGCCTAGCTTACTTCCAAGTACAGACCAAACTTCTCTCATAATGATATGATGAGATCTCTGCTTCAAATGGCATGGCTGCTTATTATGGTAAGTGGAAATTCATGCTGCTATTATGTCACTTCAGCCTTCATCTGTCTTGTTTTGCTGTCACCTTTGACTGCAATCAGCCTATGGAGCACATTAATAGATCTGGGCCAATACCTTTGTAGTTTTTTTCATATAAAGTCAGCTCAATAATTAAAATTTAAATTCTGTTCGTGCTCCTTTTGGGTTTGCTTTTCATGAATATTCTAGCAAACAGATTTCCAGGCTGAAGTGCATGTAAATAAAGTCAATTTTAAACAAATATGAGAGTCTGATTATGGAAAAATGTACATCAAAGTCTTAAAAGTGAATATTCACATACCTGAGGAAATATGATCCTATGAGTTCCATTCCTCCACACAGAGACCAGAAACAATACAATGGGGCCTTTGTATGCAATCAAAAAAGGAGCATATTTAATAACAAATTATCATAATGCATTGCTTGCAAATAATCTACAGATCAGGGACATTTTTACAGAAATGTATTTGAATAATTTCAGATAAAGAAGATAAAATTACTAGTAAATACTAACAAATTTATCTGAGGGAAAGACTGTTTGTAGAAAAAAATGCTATTCAGTCTGCAAACCATTAAGGAAAGTTTAGAAGAGAACAGGCATCTAGAAAAGGCACAAGTATAGTAAAGTCATGCAGACATAGGTCATCTAGACTGAGCGCCCTGAACAACATTTAACAGATGAAGATGTTCAACTATGTCCAAAGACCTTAATTTTGCCATTGGCTCCACACATGAGACCCCATATACTTCCTTTGGACCCTGCTTAGGTGAGATCCTTAACGTGCGTGCATGCAAGATAGGACCTAAACTATAGCAGAAACATATCTCAATGTACCTATAGTCCCTAACCGAGAACCCTGCATGACCTAATTCCCAGAATCACCCGCTTAGTCCCTGATCCTGAAAACACTTAAACGCTTAAGCATATGCTTAACATAACTACTGAGATTACTACCATGAGTACTTTCATGTATGTCAATGGAAGTAAAGTTAAGCCAGTACATAAATGTGTGCAGGGTCTGAACAGATTTTAGAGAAGTTTCTTCTGGTATTGCTGTACCAGAAGAGCTGCCTTTCCGAGATTACAACATTTTTAAAATGATTTCCCAGTTGGGACAGTCCATTAAGATTAGATTGCCCCTTTGGTTGAGGGTGTTGTGAGCAGTAACTTGCTTTTGGCAGACTGGTATTGACACACATAGGTGCATCTAAATGGTCAAGAAGCATACCGTTTGGCATTTCCTTAATTCAGCTGAGAATAATAAAACATAGAAAGATGTTATTTTAGGCATTAAGAAAATACCTAGGAACAGTTTCATTACATAGGAATGCAAAATACAGCTTTTATTTCATGCCATTGCTTTGAAAAATGAAATTAAAAGGTGACTTCTTGTATCCATCTGTATTTACTTACTGAACAAACTAGATCCCATTCAGTCTTAATTCCAAATCTAGCTGCTGCAGGTTGACCTTGTGCTCCAAAATTTAAAACCAAAATGCAACTCATCTCTGCAGTTACAGATATAGCCCAGAAGGAATAAGTGCTGAAATAATAGCATCTTTTACATGCTATTGTACAGAAGAGAGAGAAGGTCACAGCCACATGCTAATTCAGTTCTTGAGGAAACAGGCAGAGCTTTTTCACACGAGTGCCAAATGCCGCCTGGTGGGTTGATTTACAAATTGTCTCTTTTTTTCCCCCCAAAAGTGAAAAGACTTAAACTTTTAATAAACCAAGAAATTAATCATGTAAATGAAGCTCAGCATGCTGGCTGTCTTTCATAAGGAAAGACCGTGAGAGGCCATATTCACAGAGCTCTTACAAGGACAATTTATCATGTTTTTTTTAAATGGTCGACTCCAAAGTAATTACTTCCCCACTATGACTGGGCTGAAAATATTTGCAAGCCTGTGGGTGTAGGAGAATCTTACTTCAGAAAATGGTGAAGTTTATTTGCACCCGTCTCTTAAACACTGTGTCTGTGTCTAGACTGCATCCCTTTTCCATAAAAGGGATGCAAATTAGACACATTGCAATTGCAAATGAAGCGGGGATTTAAATTCCCCCCGCTTCATTTGCATAAACATGGCTGCCGCTTTTTTCCGGCTCGGGGCTTTGCCGGAAAAAAGCACCAGTCTAGACGGGGATCTTTCGGAAAATAAAGCCTTTTCCGAAAGATCCTTTACTCCTCTTAAAAAAAAAGCCTGTTTGTGCAATGTATTGGGGAGGCAATAATGTAGTATCATTTCTACTAGTAGACTGTCAGACCAATTTTCAAATTTGCATGCCTAAGTCATAGTTCTTAATTTCACACATAGGTCCTCAGATACTTAAGGTTCTACTTTATAGATGCTCTGAATATGAAGCTGGGACTGGAGTCAGCAGCACCTTTGGACACCTCAATGACAATATTAAACCCTAGAAACAGAGGTCCACATAATCATGAGTGCTCAACATTAGAGCAGTCTGAGAATTTTCCATCACTTACTTTTTGCACAGGAAAACTATAGATTCTTTTTCTTGAGAGTTTTCCATCAAGAAAACCAAAACTTTGTTCCCGAATGAATTAATGTAACTCTGCAGCTGCTTATGCTTCCTCACTGCCTTATGAGAGTCACAGGTCCATTGTCTAATGACTCTTTCCTCCCCAATGAGCTGCACTCTCTGCATCAACGTGGTCACTTGCCTGGCTGAGCTGTTGTGGGGTATTATGGGAATCACATGTCTGTGGTGCATCAAGGGAAATGTAGTCCAGCCAAGGAATTTAATTAGTTGAAACAAAATATGTTAACATTTCCACATCAACATTTTTGGGAATTTTTCTTGTGTGAAAAGTTTCAGTAGTTTGACTTTTCATCTCCGATCAAGATAACAAAAATAAAAACATTAGAATTTCTTGGATCAGAAATTCCAGTTTTTAGATAGCCTAACTCAACACCTCTAAATCGGGCTGCGTAGCTTTAGGCAATTTAATTTGAAAATAGATGCCTCTGTCTGTAGTGCTTATCCCTGGAAGGAAATGGCATTTGCTACAGCATGATGCTTGGATACTCACTAACAGCATTCTCAGCTTGTGCTGTACTATATTTGAAGCCCAATGGTTGACATTAATGTTTCCAGAAGGACTCAATTGAAAAGGTTTGTTTTGTGCTGGAGGAGAGGAAGAGTTTGGGGTAGTCCAAGGGATCATTGAGGTGTCCTTTCCTATGACATGCTTAGGCTGAACTTCATTGAGCTTCTAGTTATGCTGCAGGGTCGCTTTGTTTTCTCAGGCTTTTCCCTTGTATCTTTCTCTTTTGGGTGACCAAACGCCAGCTCAGTACCACAAAAAGGCTGATAGAGGAATCCAGATTTGACTATTCACCTAACTCTGCAAGTGGGGAGAGGTAGGGTTGGTCCAGTCACAACATATAGATTAGGTTTCAGGCACCTACTACAGGTTGAACTTCTCTAGTGCAGCATCCTCAGGATCTGACCAGAGAATTTGCTGAACCATGAGAGGTTAATATTGTTTAGCAGCATTATCAACACTTCCATTGCTTACTGGGCTCTTTGAAGACATTTAGGGGTAAATTAGACCTAAATAACACAGAACAGAGAGCCAGGACTGATGGCTGTAAACAAACTTAATGGAACCCTGGAAATCTTAGCCATACCCACAATAAGGGGACATGCAGCTAACTAAAAATCATGCCAGACCATGGATGTTGCCGGACCAGAAAGTGTCTGACTAGAGAGATTCAACTTATAGTGGAAAAAAATAAAAACACCATTGAGAGCTAATTAATATTCACCTGATAACTGGTCAGCAAATGTACTGAGTCATGTTCAGTATGTCTATACTGCAGCTAGGAGCAAGCCTCCCAACTTGCATAGACAGACCTGTGCTCACAGTGCTGATGTGAATGCAGCCAAAATAGCCGTGTGGATGTTGTGGCTGGGATGGAAGTTTAGGTGGCTGTCTCATCTCGGCCCCAGAGGCTGGGCTGGGCTTGAGCACAGATACTTAGTTTGAGCTGCGGCCAGTACGGTAACATCCACACAGTTATTTTTAGTGCATGAACAGGAGTGTTGATAGCACAACTTAAGTTGGAAGGCTGCCTACTTAAGTTGGAAGGCTGGCTGCTAGCTGCAATGTAGACATATCACTAAAAGGTGAGAGAACACATCAGTGGTACTTTTGCTAGGGCAATGGTCAGGAGTAAAGATCTGTGAGCTGGCTTATTAACTATGGGCTCAATCCAAAGCCTACTTCAGTTAATGGGAACATTTCCACTGGAGACCAGGCCTTAAGTCTGTCTTATTTGGTTCTTTTTAAAGATCTCTTCTAGATCCCTGGCCTGTACCTCAAACTACTCATGATTGGCTTGTGAAAGAATCATTAGTTTCTTTTAATCTTTTGTGGATTTTGTTCAGTATGTATAAAATGGGTTGTGAATAGAAGTCCCTATTGAAACCATCCTTGAGTGCCTCTTTCATCTGGCTTTTGGTAAAATGACCATCCTGCAGTTTAAAGAGAGCGGCCTGAATTGTGTCTTCATCATCAAACAAGTGGAAATTTAGTACAGTATATTGTTAATACTGCCTAAAGGCCCCTGTCAGGATCAGGGCCCTATTTTGGTTAGGCACTGTACAAGCACCTAACTGAAGAAAGAGCCTCTTCTAAAGATGCCCAGATTTTGCACTTTTCCCTCTAGCATCTTGCTGTTAGGATTGTAGTATTTGTTACTATTTAGATATTGCTTATTGTGCATGTTTGGAATCCTGGCTATAAATTTGCTCCTTAAAACACCACTTGAAGAAATTATCAGTACACTTATTTTCTGGCCAATTGACTCCACAAAGGTATCTTTTCAGAAAAGCTATTTGGATTGTATAATGATTCAGATTGTTATCTGATGCAAGTCGAGTATCTCAATTATGAAAGACAATACATTTTTTGCTCTTATGCAGCGTTTTTAATCTTCTAGGCACTCTTCAAGCATCAGTTAATCTGCTCAAGTGACGCAGTGAGACCTTACCCTCTATTTGTGTAATAGCAAACAGGGACACAAAAGGTTGCCTGACTTGCCAGAGGCCACACAACAAGTTAGTAAGAAAGCTAGAACTCAACCTCAAGAGCTCTGACCTCCCAATTCATTGTTCGAGCCACTACACAGTATTGACTCATATAAACAAACCCGTGAAACTCCCGTGTCTTATGTTCCATCTGCTGTGCAAATTCCTCTGGGTAACTGCAAGGCTTTCCATCCTCCAATACATTTCAGGCTGAATTTTAAGTAACAGAAACAAAACTGTAGGCTGTATCAAATTGGGTACAAATAATTCATTTAATATTCAGAGCTTCATGATTTGTTGCTTTGGGTGTCAGAATTAATTAGATATTGAGAAAATGACAGCTGCCTCTAATAGAACAAGTTTCAGGTTTTCATTAGGTTTTTAGATTTAGCAAATCGTATTTTTTTCCACAATGAAAACAGAAAACAGCTTAATTATTCCCATTACGTGCTCCATTCACCTCTGTCACACTCCTTTTGATTCAATGACTTGCCAGAATTCACCCATTGGCACAACAGATATTTTTAGGCATATTTGCTCATTTTCAACTAACGCTCACTGGTGCATACAAATTATCCATTTTAGCATTGATTTGAAAATAATAATATACAGCGCTTGAGCAGAGTGGCAGGAAAGCATAAAATGTAGTCATTCTGGAAGCTATAATTGTTGGCAGTGGTTTATTGGAAGATAACTCAAGTCTGTATGACATCAGAAACTATAAGCTATACATAAGGAGAAGCAGAAATTGAACAGCCCCCAACCCTAGCAGTTGGACTGCCTTAAAATACTGTCTTTGTGACAGCTGAGAGGAAACCAAGGACTGCCTGCCTCAAGGCACCCTGCTGTCTCTAAGAACTGCTTGCAGGAATGTTGCCTCAGTGTCAGCCAATCTGCAGTGTCTTCCTAGGAAGTGCACTCTGAGGATGGGATGTGAAGGGAGGCAACCTAGCCTGCTGGCTGCAGTACCTCTTTATCCTGATCCTGTAAACTGCCTTCAGCATCCCTTCATGGCGTAGTATAAGTGTTCTACACTTGAATGTTCCTGCCTTCTCCCTTTGAGCATGTCACCCCTCTCTTTGCAGTCTTCCATTGGCTCCCCTTTCTCCTTCACCTCAACCATAAATGACTTGTCTTTGCTTCAGGGCCCTTTGTAGCCTCTACCTGTTGTTCTCTCATACACACAACCAGAGACACCAGTCTTCACCCACCTCCTTGTTACAAGCAGCATCAGGCTTTCCTCCATACTTCCTCATGGATGGGAGGAGTTCTTCGTAAATACCCTCAGTCATCTCATTGTGCTCCCTCAAATTTTTCTTTGCCATGGTGACCAAGGTTTCCTGTCAGTTCGTTTGGTACTGAGTGGGCTGTAAACTCAACTGAGCACTATGTGTCCTTGGGGCAGCTAACACTTTTTGTTTTAAGTAAAGTGTACATACAGTGGAGGGTGATAGTGTCAGGGGAGTACAGGGTGGACTGACCCAGGTTAGCTCCTCTACAGCATCACACAGTAGTCCCTGACCATGCCGTTTGTGGGGTCCCAAAGAAAAGTGTTTTGCTCTGCAACAGCAGCCTTAAGAGCATGGCCAGGTGTCTCTGATGTTGCAGGAAGTCACACCTATCTGGGGGCTTTAGACCCTGCTCCCAAGTTGGGCACTCCCATGAAGGGCTCAGGTTATAGCTCCCTCCTTTGTAGTCACTCAGTGTATGTCTACAGTACAGCATTATTTCGAAAGAGTATGTCCACTCTGAGTGGATGCTGAATCACATTTAAGGCCGGCCAGAACCAGGTCTGGCAGGGCATCAGGTCAGGAGTTACTTTGTGTGGCTGCTGCCTGAGGCTATCTGAGGCCTGTGCTTAAAGGGACCCCCCGTGGACAGCCGGTTCTCCACTTTCCCTGCTTGCTTGCCTACCTCAATGAGGGACAGCAAAGCATTTTGTCTGTGTGCTCTGGTTGCCCTCATTCGGGACACCACAGCACTCTGCAACATGGAGCCAGAGCTGCTCTGGGCACTCTGGTGCTTCTCATGGGCATGCTGCTACGAGCCTGGCTGCACTTTCTGCAGGCTGCCATCAGGGAGGTCCATCGGGGGCTGTCAGTATCCAGGAGGCCCTGCGGGAGAGCTTCCACCCTGAGGCGCACTAAGAACCTCCCTGGTCTGTCCCACTGGGGGCTTGTGCCTCATTCCTCCATCACGTCCTTCCACTTACTCCTCCCTAACCCCCCTTCCTGATGTAAAATAAAATACACGTATTTTCATGAACACACTCTCTCTTTATTTAACAAAACTGGGGGGGGGGGGGGGGGGAGAGGGAATGAAACTCTGGTGAGACTGGGAAAAGGAAGCAGGAGAAGAGAGGGTAGAAGGGGGAATCAAGGGGAAGAAGAGGGAGGGGAAGTTCAGGGCCCAGGGTTGGGGGTCTCGCCAGACCAACTTGATTTTCATGCAAACCTGCTCCTGGGTTCACATGTGGCCTTTGGTGGCCAGGCTGGCAGCTATCCTGCCATAGATGGCCGTGTTCCTCCATCTAGTGTGGAGATCATGGATGTTGTGGGCATATCCCCCAAACCTGAATAAGGTCCATTATCTCCACCCTGGACCAGGAAGACGCCTGCCTTCTCCGGGCCCTGGCAGGCTCCTGGGAGCTGGCAGACTGGTCCTGGGGAGCAGTGGAGGGCTGGCTGCCAGTGGCTTGCTGGCTCATGTTTTGGGGCCACTGGGTCGGGGGCAGTGATTGCTGGCTCTGGGCTGGCAGGCTTGGAGCTGGGACAGACTCTATGGCCAGAGTCAGCCCCTTTCAGGGATCCAGAGAGGGAGAGGAGTGTTCTTGGTTGACGCTGGAGTGGCCACCAGGGCACCCTGGGGAGGCTGGAGGCCCCCTATTTCGATATAAGTGTCTACACGGCACTTATTTCGAAATAGCTTTTTCGAATTTGGTGTTGTTCCTTATGGAATGAGGTTTACCAAAAACGAAGTAAGCCCTCTGCTATTTCAGTTTAATTTCGAAATAGCAGTTTGGCTGTGTAGATGCTAAGAAAGTTATTTCCAAATAATGGCTGTTATTTTGAAATAACTTTTCTGTGTAGACATACCCTTAGCCATTGCTGGAAAGCAATCACAGGCAGTGTTCCCCGTAAGCTGCACACACATGCGGACACTCAGGAGAGATTTAAATGCCATTCAGCAAATTAGCAGAGCACCACTGCTAGGTTTTTGTTTCTACTGGTGGTGCACATTTGCACATACTTTGGTGTGCATAAAATTTATTCTGCACAGGGATGTTAAAAATCTACACATGGATAGAAAAGATTAGTGGGAACACTGATTCAGAATGGGCTAAGTGGTGGTGGGGAGGGAGGTGGGGGGCATTCAGGGCAGGAAATACACTGGCCTGATCTACCAGTAATTATTTTGTTCCTAACGTTAGTTGACTGGCTTCTGATAAAATTCTTTGCAGATAAAATTCATCTGAAATGAAGATTGTCTAGAAGATTTTTTTTCTCTTATTTTCATATCAAGAAATTAAGGCAGAAAAATGTTTCCTTGGCCATCCAACATCATTTCCCAGGCTGTTCTAATGGAACAATTTACATAATCAGGATCAAGCCAGCAGAGTTCAGACAAGAATAGGTTACATTCATAGTTACAAACCTGTTAGTTGCAACAGTAAATGCAGCAGTGGCAAAGTCTGCCCTTACTTTTTTTTTTTCCATTGGAATTAATTACAGGGCTTAACCAAAACTGTAATATGTTAGGTTATCATTTCTTTGAGAAAAACATTGTGGTTCGTGATTATATTTTTTTAAATTCAGGTCTGAGTTTGCGCAGCCATGTTCCACTTCACATCCAGAATGAAGTTTCCATGCAGTGTATGTTGGAGAATGTGATGAACAAATATTCTGGTGGCAAAGTCTCATTCGCTTGGTGAAACTTTTTTTTCCCCTGTCCTTTATTCTCTGAGACACTGATGAGGATTTGTAGTATTAGCCCTGTGTAATAATTTGTTAGCATCAGCTCGGTGTAATATGTTTTTCAGCCTATTTGTGTTCTGGGAAGTGGGTGGGCATAAAGGACTCTCCCCAGTAATAAGCTCTTGGTGTGAGTAAGATGCAATAAGATTTTCTTTTTAGACATTGTGGTGGGATTTACTCTCCCTACTGGCCCTGAAAGGGCTGAATTAGGCTAAGTGGGCCTAACTAGGCTACAAACAGGAGACTTAAGGTGAAGGAAATTAATTTAGAAGAAGGCTCACCTGTGAGGGAACAAAAGGGGCATCTCCATATCGAGGAAGCTGGCAACAGTGAAGAGGAAGCCTGCAATCTTCCTTCCTGGGGAAAGAAGAAACTCACTAAAAGAGAGTCCAGGGGTGAATCCCATGAGAGCAGTGAGGGGTGTAAATATATAGCTTTGCTGTTCACTACAGAGCCCTGGGATGGAATGCAGGGTAGAGGGCAGATGTGGGTCAGAATCCTACTAACCACTCTGAGAGGTACTGGCTGGAGGGCAGTAGATAGAAAGGCTGCCTACGCAACTGGAGGAGTGACCGTATCAGGATAGTAGCCATGAGGACTGCCTGGTGCCACATGGACAGGACTGCCTGGTGCCATATGGATAGAAGAGACTTTGAAAGACAAACCCAGAACAGGGAGATGCTCAGTGATCTGGTTTCAGAGCTGAGTCCAGGTCTACACTAGACCTGAAAAGTTGGGGTAAAGTACATAACTACAACTATGTAAAATTCATAGCTGGAGTTGGCTTACCTATTAACCCAAACTTAGCTCCACTTTCACAGAAGGAGGCCAATGGGAACAAATACTCTTGTCAGCTTTCCTTGTGACTGCCAAGAAGTACAGGCACTGGCTGGAGATGCCTTCAGCATTTGATTTATGGGTCTTAACTAGACCTGCTATATCGAATGTCAGAATAGTGATCTTCGGCACAGTGAGTGAAGATGTGCTCTGAGTCACTGCACTGCCCTTCTCTCACTCCAGGAGCTGTCACCACTTTTTTTTGTGAGAGCTAGTGTGCAACTGCAGAAAGGGGTGTTGAGTGTACAGAGCTAATCACTGGCATAGCCAGACAAAGATGCCATTCTGTGGTGATTAGTATGAGTATCCCCTTATTCCTGATCACAGGCACCCTTGACTACACTATGTAACTATAGTGCAGACAAATTTAATAGTGCTGGTTGGGTCCAAAGGGATAACGGTCTCCACAGTTTCCTTTAGAAGGGGTTGTCTTGTCTTGTCTTTGGAGAACTCATAGCTGGCCATTCTGTAACAGCTGAATTTGAGGGAGGTCTTGTATAAAGAAATGCAATGTGCTTTATTCTCTGAAGGTGGTTGTGGGCTTCAAAGACCAAAATATTTCATATTGGGTTCAGGAGAGCAGCTAAATGAGAGAACACAAAAGTTTAGTCTGTGGGAGAGAACAGCTTACACTTCCATTGGAATATGCTCTGTGAACTATGCCTCATAAAATGGCAGCTAAAATGAAGTACAGATAAAACAGACTAAGAAGTTACATAGCTAGGTGTTCCACTGTAGGATTTGGCTTTATCCTGATCTCTTCTAATTGGGAGCACTAGTGCTCAAGTCTGGAACCTGCCTCTCATCTAGTGTCCGGCTTATCTCCAGTGAAGCTCACCACCTGCAAGAGACTCAGCAGGTTGATTCCTGGAACTTATGAAACAAAATGGAGTAATTTATATCTCTTCTCATTGATTTATCTTTTCTGCTTTTAATCCATTAAATAAGAAAACCCTCTGGATTTAGAATTCAAGGTTTTGCTGTTGTTTTTAACTTAATATTTGTCCTAGGAGATATTTCCACCAAAAATGTTATAAACAAAAATACCTTTCAGCTGCTGATATTGGAGACTAAATCTAGAAACACAGTTTCACATAATAAAAACATTACATTTTCCTCTAGGGCATTAGGTTATTTGTATAATTTCAGGGCTCTCAGTAATTCTGGCCCAGTTGTATTAGAATGAGACTTTCAAAGACATGTTAAATTTTATTGTTTCCATGGAAATGAAGGACAGTCTTTGTATTTTGCTAAGCTTTATGAGTTATTTGAGCTAAATTTGAGCTAAAATACTGCTATATAATTATTGATAGAAATGTATTTTTCACTTCGGCTCAATTTAATTATGAGAGCTATTTTGACAAATTTATAAGCTATACATAAAGAAAATACTGCATAAAATCCTCCCCTATTAAATCTGTTATTTAGCAATAATCATTAGGATGCTGAAAAAGACCTAGAGGGAATCAAATCTACAGTATGCATTGAGTATCAGAGGGGTAGCATTGAGTATGCATTGAGTTGCTTGAATTTAATGCAAGAAAGCCAACCAGATAGTAAAACAGTAAAATATTTTAATTGTTCAACTTTCAGTGGGTTGTATTATGCACTTGAATATACATTTAAAATATCTACTTTCCATACATCTGAACAAATAACTTCTGATAGAATGTGTATATATATTATGTACTCACACAAATGACATTAAAATAACATTAAGACTGCAAAGTGAATCACTCAAAAATTGGGAAATTCCAGCGTTAAGGTTGCCTGTAGAATCTTAATTCAGCCCCCTTGTGTGCATACATTATGATACTGTCTCCAATTACATGATCACATACTACTTTTTTCCACAAGAACCCTGTCTCCTCAGCAAGCTGTGGCCTCACATCTTGTTTACATAAGTACACTGTTTGAACTCTGCTTTGAAGGTGGAATGCTGTTTCCTCATGGGCTTTTCTGTGTCGCTCATAGCTATAAAATCTGAGTGCTTCCCAAACATTAAAATCTTCACCACTCCCTTGCAGATGAGGTAGTAGTATTACCCCTATTTTACTGATGGGGAACTGAGGCAGACTGGGTAACTCTAATTTTGGATGCCCTGTTTGGCCACGTCTTTACTACATGGAAGATTGATGCTGCCGCAGTTGATCTTCTGAGTTTCGATTTAGTGGGTTGATTTAGTGGGTCTAATAAAGACCCGCTAAATCTAGCTCAGAGTGTCCACAAGGAGAAAGGGAAGCCGATGAACGTGTTTGCTCCTGTCAGTCTCCTGCTGTGTGGACAACGTGGAAATGTGATGTAAGATAGATTGATCCAGCTACATAATTAATGTAGCTGGAGTTGCCTCTTTTAATTTGACCTTCTGCTGTAGTGTAGCCCAGTCCTTTGAGACTACTACAACCTGATATTTTTTCAGAGTACTTACCGTTATTTAGCACTTTAACCGTTCAAAGCGTGGCTCCTGTTGACTTCAGTTGCAGTTGTCGGGGCTCAGCACCCCTGCAAATCAGACCCAGGCTCTCAAAATTGGCACTCAGAAAATGAAGAACAATGATTTGGAAAGTTTGGTGCACGTGGTTTGGAATTCTATGGCAAAGGCAAGCATAGAATCCAGTTCCATAGGGCAGCATTTAATAGACTTCACTGAGAGACCATCCTATTTCTTGCCATTCTCTGCATCATTTACTGCACACCTTCCACTTCTTGCAACAAAGTCTGTTTTTGGCCCAATAGCCATGGGCTAAAGCAGGCCCAGTTACTCTGTGGGGATAGCATGTACAAAGTCCAGTCAGTGTTAGGAGCTGACCATTCAGTGAGGATGGAATCTTTGGATATTTTAGCAACTAAAGTCTAAGAAGTCTTTACTGAGCAAGTTCAAACTGCAGTTTTTTTTAAAGCCTTAGGTCTTGGTCAACTTTGGGTGATTTTTTTTTTTAAACAGGGATGTCAAAAAGACATAATATAAAAGCCAGCCTCTGCCAAATTTCGAGACCCTGCTCCAATGTAGGGGAACAGTAGAGATCTTCAGAGACAATATTGCCAGAATATTTTAATATGGGCATATTTCCTTCTGTTTTTTCCACTCTGTTTGAATGTCCTTTGTTTTTCCACCTTGGTTAGTGACTTAAGTGCAAATTAAGTCGCACAAATTTTCCTTTGTAGAGGACAGACTTGCTTGCCAACCTCTGTTTGGGCAGGGCAGTGGGGTTTGGGTCACAAGTTAGTAACACCACACTGGGCACTAATAAATTCACATGTGTTATCACACATGTTACCAGGAAAACAGTGAGCAGTACATTGACTTTTAAAATGATACTTTACAAGGCACACATTGTACAAAGTTTACAATTGTGTAGGGTGTGAATACCAGTGTCTATTCCTTCACACAACGCTCCCTGTAATTAAGAATATCAGACTTCTCTATTATATTTGAGATCCTGAGCTGGTGTAAATTGGCATCTTTGAAGGGAAAGGAGCAATGACAATTTATGCCAGCTACAAGTCGTGCTGACATACTTCTAAATAGTGGTTGCTGAAAAGTTAGTGGACAGTGGAAAAGGAATTGCCAGAAATATAATAGGAAGTAATAGGAAGAGGTCCGCGTGGGATGTGCTGAATACTCAAAATATTTTACAGGATGAATTCAGCTGCTTCTCACCCAAGTTCTGGAGCTTTGGGGCCCATGACCAAATTGTATGTGGAGATGATGTCAGATTACATCATGACATGGTATTGGGGAAAAAAGGGGAGTATTTTGGCATTGTTTATTCCCATTGGCATTAAGGCGTGCATTTCCTGATTCAGGTAGGGCACCATCTTATATGCTCTATGGATCTTTTTTTAGTCTAGTGAAAGTTAGTTGAATTATTTATTGATGAGACACCTATTTGGATTCATAGCCATGATCTTTCCAGAAGATCTGGTGAAAACTACTTGGATAGAAAAAGAACTTGCTGGGTGGTCTTTTTGGTGACCTGTGTACAGTTACAAGCATGAGTCACCTGAATTCAGTCTTCCTATTTCTGGGAAAGTAGAGTGCTTCATGTTAAAAACTTCTGAATTTGTTTGCTAATCAGAGTAAAAGGCTTTTCAGCTCTATGTGTTTGTGGGAGAGAGGGAGACAGAGATAGATGGCGTCTCCACATAGAACTGGAAACTCACTATGCTTCCAGCCACCAGTTTTTGTTCAAAACTCAGCTTACCTTGTCTGAAGTAACATTTTTGACGGATGGCTTGTCATAGTTGTAGTACACAGATGTCCTCTCTCTTGCTTCATTTAAAAAAAAAAGTCATGAATCTTAGAATGCGGGTTGACAGGTTGGTATAGCTCTCCAACTCACCTGTTCTTAAAATTTTTTCCTGTTAGACTAACTCGGTTGCCCCTCTGAAACTATTGATGTGGTCTGCCTTTTTCATCCATACCTATCCTCACCAAGTCTCTGTACTCCTGCATAGGGAACATCTGTCCCTTATGCAAAAAGTTCCATTGAAGTTTGGTGGAGAAGACTAAGCTGAGTTCTGCATAGGAGCAGAACAGACTATTGATGGGCTATGTTGCGGAATCGACTCACTGGTGCAGTGCTGCCTGCTGGTCTCCTCAGGAATTAGCTTTTCCAGTACTGGAGTGCCCTCAGTTACCTGTCTTCTGTACTACTTCAGGCCCCATGTCCCTTCCTACCCACAGTACCCTTTCCTTACAGTACTGCCCCCACACTCCTGGAGTATCCTCATAGGGTACTCTCCTATGCAGAACCCCCTATACCCACTTTGCCTCAATGACCCACTGCCAGGGCAAATTGCAGTCTGAAATGGACACTCATCATTGGCAAGGGGGTGTGGACCTGCTGCCTATTCCTTCTCTGGCTGCCTCCCTTGAGACGCTCAGGCCCCTGCATCAGGCCTGCAGCCTTTTGTAGGGCCTAGCCTGCCCTGATTGGCTGACCAGTCCCTTCCCTAACTGGCTAAGGTTGCACAGGCCTCCTCCGGCATGTCTGTAACCCTCCTCCCTGCTGGCATGGACAATGGCACCACTACAGGCTAGTTGCTTGTTCATTTTCTAAATGTCTGTAGGCCTGAAGTTTCTGCAGGGGCCCTTGAGCGGGTGGAGCCTCACTTGTGCTGCTTCAGCCTTCTCTTTCCCTGCACTGTGCTGTGGAGACAGAGAGAATTTGCACCTCATGTATTCCCCCACAAAGCTTGCCCTGGACCTGTGAAGTGAAATAACTTCCATTCTACTGTACAGGGGGCAGGGTTTGACAGTCATTGTTAATAAAGAACTCCAGACTCTTCAGACTAAACAGGGCGGATTCATTTCTGCCACCAGTAGGCATACTGGGAAGAACTTGTCTGGGGCTGTTGTGGAGTGAAGCACCTGTTGCTGTGAGTGAGGAGGGCAGCACAGCTTGATGGAAGTATTCAGAACCACTGTTGAGTCAAACCCTGCCGACCCCAAACACTAGATTCATCCCAGATTTGTGGTAGTCTCCCATTGCCTCTGCTTCAGGCTCTCTTCTCCTGCAGCAGTGTGGACAGCAGGCAGTAGCATTTGACTGGTGGGGATTTCTTTCAGGCCCATGCTCCTTTCTCTTCTTCTGCAAGCAGCAGAGAGCGGCTCCTAGCGAGGAGGCAAAAGTAGGGCACAGAAGGGACTGTGGCAAGGAGACAGGGCAAGTAAAACTGCGGGAGGAAAGAAGGCAGGCCCTGAGCTGAGCAGGCCTCTTTCCTCCTAACGACAGGCAGGTGGGATCCCTCTGTCTGCTCCTCTGTGAGCCAGCCTGCTCCCCACTTGCAGCCACCAGCTTGGAAGCAATAGTTGCAGTGTCCACCCTGAAAACAGGTAGAGAAACTGAATTAATTTTATTGGAGGGGAGATTACAAGCGGGGGGGGGGAGGGCTTGCTTTTATTTATTTTTATTGGGAACTAATGTGGCCAGTCTTCCTCCCTTCTTCCAGTGCTCTGAAAAATCCAGAATTGGATCAGCTCCCCAAGTCCATCAGTCTCTAAGTCCCTTTAATTATCCCTCCCCATCTGGAACAGATTACACAAAATGTTTACATAATTCACACTGTGAGGAAACATCCTTCAAAATGGTTTTACAGTGAAAAATCATTATAATCTGCCAATTACAGCCTGATATGCAACACAATGTGGGTGTTCCCATCCCAGCCATTTTTCACACAGTTTTTCCACAGATGGGCATGTTTGCAAGTTGAGAGAGATGTCTGTCTTGGCAGAGCTCTGGCATATTGCATGTGTCTTTGGCTAAATGAATATTTCTGAAGACACCTCCCCCCAGTCCTGGCTTCTCTTTAGAGCACACTGATATCTTTCTTGAGATTCATTTTGAGGGAGGAAGGGGGGAATATTAATCAGCTAAGAACTCTCAGTCTTAATTCTAAAAAGGGAAGAGACACGTCAGTAAAGTGCAGATCCATGCTAAGCTGAAACATAATGAAATACATTGGCTATCTTGTTTGTGCAGCCAGTAAATCAGGATTTCCTTATTGACTAATGTTTGCTCCCTGGGACAACTGTTACTCTGTTAGGTAGTATCTGTAGATTAATGCCAGGATTTTCAAACATGGGTGTTTAATGCTAGGTGCCTAAATCCATATCTACCCACATAATTAAGTGACCTAATGTTCAAGAGTATGGAACATCCAGAAGCTTCTGTTCCAGTCAGTGTAGACAAGACAAAAGGGCTACGTCTACACTGGCATGATTTTGCGCAAAAATTCTTTTGGGGAAGAGTTCTTGTGCAAAAACTCTTCCAGAAGAGAGCATCAACACTGGCATGTGCCTTTGCACAAGAGATGTGCTTTTGCACAAGAGCATCCTTGCCAGTGTAGATGCTCTCTTGCGCAAGAAAGCTCTGATGGCCATTTTAACCATAGGGCTTTCTTGCGCAAGTAATTCATGTTGCCTGTCTACACTGGCCTCTTGCGCAAGAACAGTTGCAGCAAGAGGGCTTATTCCTGAGCGGGAGCATCATAGTTCTTGCGTAAGAAGCACTGATTTCATACATTAGAACGTCAGTGTTCTTGCGCAAGCACTCGCGGACAGTGTAGACAGGCAGCAAGTTTTGGCGCAAAAGCGGCCACTTTTGTGCAAGATAACGCCAATGTAGACACAGCCAAGTAGTACTAGGAATGCAGGTTTATGCTCTTAGGTTGTACGCTGCTTAAGGCAAGGATCATAAAGGACTATATAGAGGGTGCGTCTAGACTACAGGCTTTTGTCGACAGATACTGTCGACAAAGCTTCTGTCTATAAAGAGCGTCTAGACTACATCCAGTTCTGTTGACAAAGCAAGTCGCTTTGTCGACATGACAGTGTAGACGAAAAGGACAGTGCAGATGCAGTAACATCTTCTGTCGACAGAACTCTGTTGACAAAAGGCATTATTCCTCGTAGAATAAGGTTTACAGCCGTCGACAAAACTGCTGAGTTCTGTTGAGGTTATGTTGACAGAACTCAGCGGCAGTGTAGATGCAGGTATACTTTTGTCAACAAAAGTCCACTTTTGTCGACAAAACCCTGTAGTCTAGACACACCAGAGTGTGATACTATGTAGGGGCTACATAACAATTATTTTCGGTGTCTTTACTAAGTGGCTAAATGTTATGCTTTAATAAGTGATGGGAAAACCTTGAAGAGTTTGACATTTGGGGTCTATTAAGAAGTATCCAAATATTAAGTATATCCCCCAGCTTGTCCAGCACTCTCCCCTCTTTTCACATATTCCTCAATTCCCATAGCCCAGCCTTCCTCATGTTCTGCATTTCATTATGAAGAAGAAGCATGATATCCTGCAAGCTTATATCCAGTGTTTTGGTGGAGGGGGGCATGGGCTTCAGGGAAAAGTCTGGGTGCTTTTAGGAACGTGTGATGGGTGAGGGGAGATCTTTATTTAACACCCCTGACAGGCTATCCCTGAATCATCTGCCTCCCTCCACAAATAGAGCACATGTAAACCAGATCCCTGTTGTTACTTCAGTGCCAATATAGTGAAGAATGCAGGATATCCTGCATTGCTTGTTACGTCAAAAGAAGCAGCTATTAAATTTATGGATGCAGAATAGAATAGTGGAATGACTTGCTCCTCCCAAAAAAGCCAGAGCATCCTCTATAAATGACAAAATAAGAAACCTTTTAAGCTGTACAATAAAGCTAACAGCAGCATTGGCAAAATTAATGACTCTGCTTTGCTGTCTGCAGGGAAGGCTAGTGTACTGTGACATAATACAAATTTTGACTACTGGAATAGAATACTGATACCTTTTAGCAGAGGGCTAAAACATCCCAGATTTGACTCCTAGTTCTATTCCCTGTCCCTTCCCTTCTCCCCAGAAATCTGAATAAAACCATAGGGCAAAAGAATATAGAGAAAACAAATAATGCGCTGCTCAATTGATAAACAGAGATGGGCATGTGGTGGAAACAGGAAGGTCTGGTTAATTAGGGCATGGCAAGAGAGCACTCTTAGATGATTTGTTTTTCTTCAAAATGTGGCAGAAAATGCTTCCCATAAAATAAGACTGTTTTAATTAAGTGTGTGTGTGTGTGTTTTCTAGGAAGGAAATTAAAACTGCAGTCTTATATCTTCTGTAGGAATCCTATCAGCGACCGCTCCGCCTGAGCTTTTTAAAATAAACTGAAAAATCAGTAAAAAAAAGTTTTCCTTCTGTGGTGATAATGAGTTAAATGTTTCAAAAGACACTTTGCATTTTTTTTTAATGAGACTAAGAAGCCTCAAGGACAGATGTGAAAGAGAAATTGCTGTAGGTCCTCGCTCCGGGTTCATTAAGAGCCCTCTACTGACATGAAACCCTTCTCTGGAATCCTGCTTAAAGGCTTCACTTTTGAGACTTGTGTAGTCCCCTTACTAAAGGGGCCTCTGTTTTATTCTAAAAAGACTCTGTGTGCTACAATCCAGCCTACAATTCCCAGGAGCCCTTGGAACAAAAGAGGTAGGGGGGACTCTTGTGAGAGAGAAGAGGTCTCTCCATGGGCTTGAAGAAGAGGCCTAGCAGTCTGGGACTCTGCCTTGCAGTTTGGAACCAAAGGGGGAGCCACGCTGCTGCCAAGGACATTGACCCAGTGCAGGGGCTGTTGGATGCAGCTACTACATGCCTGTTGGAACTGGGAGTTAGCAGGCTGCTTCCTATAGGCACAGCATGAGGCAGTAAGTTTGGGCCTTGCTGGAAGAGTGCTGCCTGGGACAGAGCTGCTGTTTAGCCTGGACCAAATCCTCACTACAGCTGCAACATCAGCGCGCCAATGCAAGCGTCTGGGACTGAGTCTGGGGTGGAGTAACTGTTGTCTAGCTATATAAGCTTCAGTTATTGTTATGTGTTTTGTTAATGCTATTCCTTGCTAATCTGTTAATCCCTGTTTAGTTAAGTAAAGATGGTTTATTTTAAAGTATTCTATTAGATGTCTATGATTTGTAGTTGTTCTGGAATTAGATCCAGCTTTATGTTGGAATGAGTATATTCCTGGAGGCTCTCAAGGCACCAGTGTGTGTACAAGGCCAGCCAGGTGGAGGCACTGCCACTTTACATTCATTGCCAGCAAGGGACTGCAGCAAGGGGGTGGATAGGGCTTTCCCCAGCTAAACACCATCAACACTGGGGTACTCAGGATCTCTTTTGGGTTAAAACACCAGGCGCCCAGGCACACCTGTGAGTGTGACCTGCTCCCCAGTAACCCGGGGAGGAAAAAGGGGGGTTACACTTGATTCAGCATTGACCGAAGTCTATGGCTTGACTCCTACTGATAACATCGGTCAGGTGAGACTAAGCCCTCAGCAAGGAACCTTGCTTAGTTTAAAGACTAACTACTGGAGAAAGGGGTGCCATTCTAATATATCTCCATTGCAATTGGGAGGTGTGACTGTGCCATGTGTAGGCATGCCTGAGCTAGCTTTGATAGAGATAGAGCACTAAAAATAGCAGAGAATCCTCAGCAGCATGAAAGGCAGCATGGGGCTAACCCAGGGGTAGGCAATAATTTCTGACAGGGATCACCCCGAAAGGGGCGGACATTTCCGTGCTTTCCTGCCCACAGACCCTGATCAGTCTGGGAATGGGGGAGCACATGAATTCTTTGTCCCTACCCCCTCCAGAGAGAACTGCCAGCGGTTCTGAACAGCTGGCAGTTCCCGTGAGGTGCCTGCGGCCCCTCCCCCTCGGTGGTGGGAGGAGACTTTGACCTGGAGGTGGGGAGGGGGAGTGTGCAATCGGCCTGTGGGTTGGGGGAGCACACAAAGTCTGCCCCCACCTTGTAAGGGAGTGCTGAGCTTAGTGTCACCTGCCAGCTGAGCAGCTGTTGGCATTTGACTTTAAGTGCTGAGCCCCTTGCAGGGCAGGAGAAGACTTTGTGCTCACCTGTGGCCCTAGGCCCTGATTGGGCTGGGGGCAGGGGAGAGGCAAGACCTCCACAAGCCAGGTCAACCCACTTGGCAGACTGGATCTGGCCTGTAGAGGTCCTTTTGCCAACTCCTGGGCTAACTGCATGGGCGGTGGGTGAACCTAAGGCTTGGAGAGGCAAGCCCCCAGCTCTGACCCTATTTTATTTATTTATTTAAAATATTTTTACCCCACCTCTATATTTAAAATACAAGACCCCAAAGGGGGGAAATAAAACCTGCTAAGACATCGCAGGAAGAGGGATACAAAAAGAGTGGGTTTAGTCTGATGCCGAAACAGTGCCAGCATTGGCGCCAGGCAAATATCCTAGGGGGGAGAATTCCATAGTTTGGGAGCAAAAGCTGATACGGACTTGCTTTGCGTAGATGTCAGCCTTATCTCCATAAGTGGAAGAACATGGAGCCTCTCGTTGCCAGCTGACCTCAATCCCCAGGAAGGTTCGGATGGGAGGAGATGGTTCTTCAAAAACCCTGGTCCCAACCCACTTAGGGCATTATAAGTCATAACCAGTACCTTGAATTGTGCCCGGAAACATACTGGAAGCCAGTGCAGCTGCCAGAGCACCAGCATAATGTATTCTGTATAACAAGTGTTAGTTCGAGCAGCCACGTTCTGGACCAGTTGTAGCTTTCAAAGCCTCTTCAAAGGCAGCCTCACATAGAGCGCATTGCAGTAGTCCAGTTGGGATGTGACAAGAGCATGAATCACCGTAGCCAGGTCATTCTTATTCAGGAAGGGTCGCAGCTGGTGAATCAGCTGAAGCTGCTCAAAACCGTTCCTCTCACCAAGGAAATCTGATTCTCAAATGTTAAAAAAGGGTCCAGGAGAACTCTAATGCAGTGTACCTGTTCTTTCAGGGGAAGTATAACCCCATCCAGAACAGGTAAAGCACCACATTCCCGGATAGATGACTTGCTGATCCCCAGGACCTCAAACTTATTTGGATTCAGCTTCAACTTATTTGACCTCATCCAGTCCATCACTGCCTCCAGACACTAGATCAGATCAGTCACTGCCACACCTGGATCTGATGTCACACAGAAAGAGAGTTGGGTGTCATCTGCATGTTGATGGTACTATCCTCTAAATCAGGGCTACTCAATTTTGGAAGCCCTGGGGGCCACAATGATACTCACAACACATGTCAAGGGCCACAACTTAAGTGTGGTGGAATGTACATGCAAATATATATGCAAATAGTTTCTTTCCCATTGACAGGCCTGAATACAAAGATTAAGGCAAGACTACACAACATGCAGGCCCCATTTAAGTCAGTTCTGCTGATATTAATTTACCCGATTTCTACCCATAAGACATCACTTTTAATGAGCAATGACAGTCCAGGAATTTTACTACTAAAATGCATATCAACAGAAGACCATTATATTGACTACTTTTTTGTTTTGGCTCCCACCCATGGGCTGTAGGGTGAGCCCTGCCTAAACCAAAACTGTACCATGGGCCGCAAACAGGCCGCATGCTGCATGCAGCATGGGCTGCATTTTGAGTAGCCTGGCTCTAAATCTTACCACCTCTCCCAGCAGTTTCATGTATATGTTAAACAGCATAGGGGACAAGATGGAACCTTGTGGGACCCCATAGCACAATCACCATCGGGTCCAGCAGCATCTCCCTAGCTTGACCTTTTGAAAGTGTCCCGACAAGTAAGACTGGAACCACCGCAAAACAGTGTCTCTGATACCCAAATCCACCAGGCGCTCCAGAAGGATACCATGGTTGAAAGCCATGAGATGGTATCAAAAGCCATGAGAGGTCCAAGAGAATCAACAGGGACACTCTCTCCCAGAATAGGTTGTCTACCAGAGTGACCAAGGCAGTTTCTGTTCCAAAAATAGTCATGAAGCCAGACTGAAATGGCCCCTTTTGCCTGAGACCCGGCCCCTGCTGCCCACAACCCTGTGGGAGTCAAGTATCCCCCTTCACTGTCAGGATAGGCCACCTCTTTCCCCAGTGGGCAGCACATGGCCACAGCTTTCTCCTGCCCTGGCGGGAGCACTGGAGAAAGGGAGGGTGGGCAATGCCCAGTCCCAGTCTCCCCAGTGAGCTAGCAACATGGCCTCCAACAGCTCAGAAGACACATTGAAGGGGAGGTCTGGGATCAGTGTGTGGGCAGAGGGGCACTGGCAGTTTGGAAAGGCATTGATTTCTCTTGCCTCTTATACCCACCACCCATGACTAACCACCTGAGTATGTAGCCTGTGCTTGCTGCCTACATTTCTGTTGCTGCAGCTTCACTTTTACTTTTAGAGAGTTAGCTCCATCAGCTATGTCTATGCATGCGGTCGTCTCACCCCCTGGCTCATAGACATAACTCTTGCTTTGATAACTAAGGATATCAGAGGACTGCATCGGAAGTGAAAGGTGGATAGGCACAATATCCAAGAATAACCATAGGGAACTCTATCATGGGATGAAGTGCGCAAAGATTAGGAATGGTTAGCATCCCTCAATCTTTCATTTTAGAAGATAGGATACGCTTCATAGAGAATTTTCTGTGTGTATTCTCCTCCAGTATAAAACGTATACCTTTTTTTGTTGTCATTTAAGAGAGTCATATGAATTAGTTCTGGCTGGGTAGCCAGTGATGATCAGGAATTATAACACAGTGCCACTCCATACTGGAAAATAATTGTTCGTTCTCATCTCCGATATAAGTTTGCATTCATTTTGGTTAGTAGCACTTCTCTCTGGAGATTAAATGGTGGCTTTCAGTATTAGAGAGGTAAAACTGACAAAAGCATTATCACAAGCAGAATAATAGGAAAATTAGATACAACCCCAATGTTCATTCTGCTCAGAGTTTGCATTGAGGATCTGTAATGTATCTTTTTAACTAGCAGGATCATTTAAAATAAACTTTTATTAATGCAAAGCTGCAATAAAATGTTAACATACTACATCATCATAGATTACTTATTCAGGATCAGGTTAATATTCAAAAAGTCTGGCTAAAGATTCTGGCTTGCTGGCTGGGGAGTCCTTCTGAATATGCTAGAAAGGGTGACCAAATTTCTACATTGCCATCTTCTCCTCAGCTCTTCTCTTGTGTATATACTTGGTATGAAAGCTTTTCCACTAGAAGGACAGTCAATAATTTACGATACTACTATTCCACAGGAGGGGTCACATTTTCCCATTATAGTTTAATGCAGTCTAGCTGCTAACAATAACAACTTAAAAACAACAAATGGTCCTTTACCTTAGAGACTAACATCTGAAGAAGTGGGTTATGCCCACAAAAACTCACGATACTATCTATATTTTTGTTAGTATCTAAGGTGCTACAGGACCATTCATTGTTTTTCATGGTTTTTTTTAGATACTGACTAACATGGCTACCTCTCTGAGACAATAAGAACGTAACTTATTCTGCATATGTGACACATGGCTAGAAAGAGTTAATATCCTACAGGAGAAATGACCCAAATTCAACTTTTAGGAAGAGAATAAAATTATTTTTGTTTGCACATATACTAACATATTAAATGTTAACAATGTTAAATGTTAACAATGTAATCACATGTTTCCTGTCTATACTGCATTAATCTTTTTGAAGTATATAACAAATCATCTGTGAATGACAGACAATTGTCTTACGTAAATCAATATAGCTAATTACTTGGGATGCATGGGAGCTAGGTAATCATGGAGTTTCCAAATAGACCTGTTGTTGACCTAAAGACTCTGGGCTGTATAAAGAAGTGCAGCTACAAATCTCTATGAATATGATCTGAGAACTGTACTCAAGTTTGTATGTATATCGGTTTTTTCACCAATACTCTTTCCTTTAATAAATTTTAGTTTAGTTGAAAAGAATTGTCTGTAAGCATGTATTTAGATAAGGTCTGAAATATTATATTTGTTAACCTGGGAGGTAATGTGATCAGTCCTCTTGTATGATTAAGATTTTCAGTGGCCCTTATATTTGACTTAGGTGTCTGGTTGAAGGTCTAAGGCTGCTTTCAGGGAACTGCATTTATTGGCTTCTGTTTAACTAGTAAGTTCTAGTCTACGGTAGGGAGTTATTTCAAAATAACTCCCCTTATTTCGAAATAACAAGCAGAGTGTCCACACTACCAAGCCCCTTATTTCGAAATAATAACTCCTGCTTTCCATGAGGAATAATGCTTATTTCAAAATAGTTATTCAGAGTAGTTAATCCCCAGTGCTTCCTAGGGCTCTAAATTGAGGGAGCGTGTCCACATTAATGGAGTCTGCCTTGGACTAATTTCAAGGCTTCCCCATAGTGTGGACGCATTATTTCAAAATTATTTTTTGGAAATTATTATATTGTAATAAGATATTTTGAAATGTTTTCCTAGTGTAGACATGCCCTAAGGCAGGGCTACTCACCTTTGGAAGCCCTGGGGCCCCAGTGATACTCACAGCCCATTCTGAGAGCTGCAACTTAAGTGTGGTTGCATGTACATGCAAAAATATATGCAAACAGCTTCTTTTACACTGATGGGCATGAATACACAGATTAAGCCTTAAAACGTGGTGCTGGACCCAAACTGGCCAGTGTGAGCCAATCAGCACCTCTCAGGCTCTGCGCACAAGGCTAAGCAGCCAGCACTTCCCACAATGCCTCGGCGCTCCTAGCACTTCCTCCCTGAGGGCTAGAAATGCCGACACCTGTACCCGTCTGTTCCAGCCAGTCCGTCTGCATGCGACTTTCAATGCTCACCCTGCCTGGGAAATACATCACCATTGTGGCGCATATTCCCAGTGGAGGCCATGTTCACAGGTTCCCACCAACAGGCCCCGTGTTGAGTCCCATGTTAACCCAAACTGTGCCACGGGCCACAAACAAATGGGCCGTGGGCCTCATGCGGCCCATGGGCTGCATGTTGAATAGCCCTGCCCTAAAGTATTACAGATTTACCAAGCCAGCACACACCAGCTTCTAAGTATTGGCGTATTCACAGCTCTGGGGAGTGGCTTCTTCTGTCTTTGCCGTTCACTCTAATTGAATGATATCAGTTGGCTCCCCTGCGACCCTGGTCACCATGTAAATTGCAGCTCCTTTACTAACGTATTAAGCAAACAGTTCAGGGGATCTTTAGGAAGTGGTATTTTTGTTATAAAATGAATCTCTTTAACAATTTCCTCCCTAAACTTTCAAATCCCTGGACACAATCACCACATTGCAAGTGTATTCTCCCTTCCCCACAGTCCTTTAATCACAGTGTCTCCCTAGTAGCAAAAATATGATGAATTATAACAGGAGTCAAAAGTCAACTGCAATAATTCATAAAAAATATTTCTTTGAGCTATGCAGATTGAAGATTTATATCCTTTTCCCAGAGAGCAACCCACTCATACAGATAAACTTCTTTGTACAACTCTCTCTCCTAACTTTTCATCTGGATTGTTTTCTCATCAAAACTGTATGTCTTAAAAATTAAAACTTCTGTTTCAACTTGCTCCTGGGTCAACTTTTCAAATCTGGCTAGAGGTATAGCTAGAGCTGCCTTGTAGTCAGTTTAACAATAAAATGTTTGACTTACAAATATGGAACATATGTGGCCTTTACATCTTTACATATCTCAAGACCCAGGAATGACAGACCAAAATGTATAAAATTAGCTCTTTACCCACATTGAATTGTAACTTGGATCCTTTTTAGGGCAGCTAAAGGAGATGCTTCAATAACAGGAACTTAGAAAACAGTGAAAAGTTGATCTGGATAAATGGGTGGCCTAATCTTTTTTTTTTTTTTTTTTTTTTTTTTTAAATCTAAAAATTACAAGGGATAGTTATCTTGAGGCACCAGTCTTGTTCATGTTCTGATCAGATTTAGAATGGTCTGCTATTAATTCTCGTATTTTTTAATTGTGATGCACGATACCAATAGCCTATATCGTCACCCCTGGGGATAGAATGAGCTTGGACCCAGTGCCATGCTATTACTTCTTCTGAGAGCCCATTTGTTTATGCAGGCTTTTGATATGTTTTTTTTTTTTAAATTCTGTGTCTGGCCTTTATTGTGAAGAGAACCTACCAAATCTATCAGGACACAGTATTGTCTCACTGACGGCCAAATTCTATGATCTACAAGACTGAAGGACAGGGGTATCGAAAACATATTTGCCCACTGGATTGGGAAGCCTTCCTTTGGGTACCACTCTTTCCATGCTTCCTTCTTCCCTCTTGCGGGATCAATCCCTGGTCCTAGCTCCAGTGAGTGTACTGCACACTGATCATTTAGTAGACATCTTATGCTGTTCGTCCTCTGATGCTTTCTCTTTTAATACCTATTACCTGATAAGAGCCTGATTCTGTGAGTAGCTGAGCATCCTTAATGCCTGTTGTGCTGGACTACTCCTGGGGATGCTCAGCACCTTGGACAGTGGATGTTTTAGAAGATGAGATGACCAGCATTTTGAGCAAATGTTTCCTAGTTATGTATGAGGCAGCACTGACTGTGTTTACTGGAAGGGGCCTCGCTCTATGGCTCTGGCATTAGCCCATTCTTCCAAAATAAATAATAATATTTATATCAAAGTAAGGCCAATAAACTAGATGCATGTTCACTGAAAATTAATGTGTCCTTTCCAAATTGCACAGCTCATTGCTGACTGCTCTTCGCCAATGTACATTTCCAGACCTCATTGCCATAAGCATATCTAATTTTTTTTTCTTTCCTCAAGTCTCCAATGACAGTAACTAGGTAATTCCAGAGGGGGTGGTTACCTAAAGATAATCTCATCTTTAGGGAACAAGTGAAGCACTTGAAACCATTTTACTTATCATGGGTGTCTATTGCATGGTAATGCTCCCTTGTGAAGTTCCATTCTTCATCAAATAAATATTATCCCTTTATCATCCTTTTGAGTTGTGGCTTCATAAACCTCTTGACCTCATCATAGTTATTCAACAATATCCTTCAGCTCAGAAAGCCATCTTAGAACCAAGATAACAGCAAACGTTATCAATCATATATGATCTAATCTAAGCAATGAAATAAAAAATAACTTTCTACAAACCATGCTCATTCTTAGCGTATGCCTAATACCTGTGCTGTTGAGCAATGCTGGTGAAGATGCATTAACCCACCTTTCTGGACCCCTGGCGTAATCCCAGAGCTGGCCAATGGCTGGTGTGGTCCCCAACATAAACTAGAGTAGTTTTAGGGCTGCTGCGATTTACACCAGCAGAATGTGCTTCCTCTGGGCTGTTCTGCTTGCATAGGTTTGCCCAAGCATATCTGACCTCTCACTGTGTCCCCTATGCTAAATCAAGGATTTATACCACCCAAAGATTCCTGCTTAGTGAGAGACTCCTTAGTTGTTTTAATGAGTTTTCAGTCCCCATGGTATCTCTGTAGCAGCTCAAAGGGGACATATCACAGGGCAGGACTGAACCCTATGTGTTTCATATTATTTTAGATCACAGATCCCAGCGAAAACCAGTTTCCAATCCATTCAGGTTAAGCCTTTCCAGAATACACCATGTTTTTTCCCCTAGTAAGTAAGATGGTATATTTCTAGTTTCAGCACTTGCCCTGGGAAGACAACCTTGTGGTATCCCTCTCTTTATTATAGCCTTAGAAGAGCAATTTTCTCTCTCAGATTGGAGCCTGCCCCTGACAAGGTACAAGAGGGACTATGGAGTTTTAAATTGACTGCTTTTACTATAAGTGAGCATGAGATTTTTAAACCATAAATAAAGACAAATGTTTTCTATTGTGCTGTGAATGAGAAGCACTGGAAATAGGATTTGCACTTACTTCAGATTATAAAAGCAAATATTATTCCTGAAAGGAATAAAGATCTATCTTAATGGATTTTCTGCAGTGAATTAGTTTAGTTTGTAGTAATGGGAGCAGAAACTGTATTCATAAAGCAACTTCAAGCATTTTAGAGTGCTAGGTTTTTGAGCTACTTAATTGCCTTGAATTATCTTTTTTTTTTATTTTCCTTGTGGTGAAATAATAAATGCAAAGAGACAGACACATGCAGAAAATATAGATCACAGGCTTCAGAGCTATGACATTTTCAATTTTCCAAAAAGGCAGAAATTGAGCAGCAGGGGACACTGGTTCTGTAGATTAAACAACACAGCGCCGTATATAGTCAAGATAGCTACTATCCATAATTAGAGTCGACCTGCTTAGCGCTTTCATGTTAATAAAGTTAGGAGTTCTTGTATTTTGCTGCAGTATCTCAGAGCATCAATATTTTCAGTGACAAACGAGTGTTGATAATCTGGTGAAGATTGATTAAAGGCCCTAAACCTGTTTGTTTGAAGTTTTGTGGTAATGTTCCCTCCTTTGCTTATTCAGTTTACTCTAATCTACTCTAATTTTAAACCCAAGGTACATGCATTTCCATTCTCTTGTGACAGTTAAATTCTCACTGGTGTCAGAAGAGTCATTTGGACAGTGTAATGCAACAAGCATGATGGATGGCTTTAATTTGATATTCTTAGACTGCCTTTGATGGTGCTCTGGCACCACTGCGAACTTGCTACAGAATTAAATTAGCACTGTGTCGGCTTTGTGTTCCTGTTTCAACAGCCAGAAGCCATTTAAGCATGTGTCAAAAAGAAACGAAACTGAAACTTCTCCCTATCACAAATAAAGAAAAATATGAAACCCTTTAATAAGAATTATACAGCAAATAGCCACAATCTCAGTTTTTCTCCTATCTCTAGCTCCGATGGAGAGTATGTTTTTTTCTAGGATGTAAAATACACCAAATGGCCAGAAAGCAATCTGAAAATGCAAACAAACTTTTGGGGAAAAAACTTAGAAGCTACAAGAAGCTGGAGTAGGGGTTGGAAAATCCCAGAATGTTAAGATATTTAATTTTTACTTTATTTTACTTATTTTTCTTCTTAGTGTAGATGATTCTTTAAGAGCCTGGTTCTCAACCATCTTTCACACTAGCCATCCTCATTTAACTAATACCACACACTGAATGCTTTTTGAACAATCATTCTCCTGGTAGGCTTAAAGGAACACTTCTCTGAATAAAGACTGCTTAAGTGAGGAAAGGTTCCAGTCCTCCGACTACCTCAACTTCTGTGTCTACTGCTGAAAGTAATTTATCCCAAGTGCGACGTCATTTACTGAGAGTAAGGTTAGTGATTTACATGGGACTTCTGCTGCAGAATCAAGGCATGGATTTTGAATTACATCAACCTTTGGTGGGGATTTGGTATTCAGTGATAACAGGCTTCCAAACAGACTTTGTATAGCAGAAGATGTGGCACAGCTTTACTAAGCTTTATTCTAAGGGATTGATGGTCTTTTTCAGGATCAGTCTGGCATACTAGGCACTGCAGAGCCACTCCACCTCAGGTGCTTCCTTCCTTAAGATGCCTGGGCACAAGCAAAATGTTGTCTTCTGCAAACCTGGTTTTCCCCTTACAACCTGTGCCAGTCTCACTCCTGGGGTTCATGCGAACTCATGAGTGTGACCCCATGCTTAGTCCTCCTTCTTGCATGGGATATGGACAAGGAGTTCCTGGATGCTACTAAGTGCATGGGTGGCAGCTCTGCCTGGCTCTTATGTGGCTATCCCAGTAGAGGGGTAAAGAATCCATTACTCCCTCGGCTGCACTCCTATATCAGGACACAGTACAAAATCTAGGCCTCAGAGCTTTCAGTGTTTCATTAACAATGCTCTATTTTGTTGCATGTAAGAGTATTTATGGTATTAAGGTGTTAGTCCGTTTGTGGGCCATCTTAGAACACCCGCTGTGCTAAGAGACCATGTTTTGTTATTCCTGCTCCCCTCCTTCCCTGAGATGCTCAATACAATTTTCATTGAGTTCTTGCCCTTCTTCATTCAGCCGATGCCTTTCAGTTTGCTGCCACAGCTTGGATACTTGGAAACCATTTCAAATGTTGAGATGAAAATGGGTGTTCTAGAATCCTATGTGAAGCACTTTCACAGCAAATATTAAAATTACACCTAGATGAGTCCAATTTAATAAAAACATTTCCTTTTTCCATTTTTCAGACATCTCATGTGCAAACAAAAACAAGGTTTCTCATGTTCTCTTATACCATGAAATATGCATACTAAACCTGTACACATGCCCTCTGAACTGTAAAGTAAAGTAATTCAATACTGTTTTCATAAAACCTGTGTGTTTACTATGTTAAGCCATTTTTTGTTTCAAGGAAACAGAATTAGTGTTGCATTGGAGGAAAACAAATCTATTGAAGCCACTTCCTGTCTGACCCGAAGCCCATTCAAATCAATGAGAGCCTTTTCACTGATTTGAATGGGCTTTCTTTGGATCAGGTGCTTGATGCACAACATACAAATACTATAGCTATGCAATTTTATTGAGAAATGAAATTGAGCCAGAGGCAGTTCAATTTCCTCCCTAGTCTGTGCCCTTTTAACACAAACATTAACATACTCCCTAACCCATATCCAGACTGTTACCTTATAAAAGCCACAACATCCTGACAGACCTAATATCACCTCTGCTAATTCTGTTTGCTCCGATTTTATGGATGGACGTCAGTTCATTCCTCAATATCAATAGAGCCATGTCAGTGGGGAGACAAAAATGAGTATTACACTATTAAGCTGCAGTAGTATTTACAAGATTTATTATAATTTTTCCAAAGCTTAATCTTTTCTTTGATCCTAAAGATCACAGAGTTGAGAGAGAGCTCTACTTAGAAGATAGATTCTACAATAAAAAACTATTTGGTCTTGCCACTCTGTTAATTTGTGCGGCTGAGCCAGATCCTCTGGCAGGGTTTTCCCTAGGAGGGCATCACCCTCGCTTCTGGCCCCATCTCTATCCTGCCTTTTCCTGCCCCTACTCTGCCCTCGTCCTGGTCTCCCTCCACCCCTTCTCCGTCCCCTTTTTCCCCCAGTGCACCTCTTCCCCAAATCCCCCTGCCCGAGAGAGTCAACCTGGGGGATTACAGAGGGGCCTGGCGTGGGGCAACAGCAGGGCTTAGTTCCCCCTCCCCCACTCACCATGACAGCACAGCTACAGGAAACACGTCTATGCACTGCTGTTTCCCCAGCCGGGGGAGGGGGAGTAGTTGTGCGCACTTCTGGTTCATAGACTCATAGACTTTCAGGTCAGAAGGGACCACTTCTTCCCCTCAAGCCAGATACAGCAGGGAGGCTCAAGGCTTTCTCGTCCTCCCCTCCGGTTGGATGCCAGCACCAGCACTTCAACCTCACAGGAGGGTTGCAAATCTGAAACACCAAAGTGGGCTCCCCATTGTGGCGAGAGGGAGGGAGGAAAGGGGGGCTGAGCTTGAGCCGAGGACCACCTAGAAGGTGACCATGGACCACTAGTGGTCCACAAACTGCAGTTTGAGAACCACCACATGAAAGCAGAGGTGCAGCCAGAAGGGGACACTTGGCTGGGGCCCCAACTTTGGCTGGGTGGGAAGTGGGGAGGGGGACAGGAGGGATAGGTCTGCCCTCTCCAAGCCTGCCTGGGGGAGCTGACGTTGTCCAGGGGACCCCGGGCCCCAACCCTGAACCCAGGCTGCAGCTCACATTAGCCAGGAATGGCAATCTGTGGCCAGTGGGAGGTGCAATTGCCCGTTCCTGTGGAGGTGCAGATAAGCAAAACTTCTCACCGCCAGCTACTGACTTGCCCTTACAAGTCGTGACCTAGAGTTTGAAAATCCCTGCTGTACAGGGTAGCAAGCAGGGCAATTACTTGGGGACTTATGCCACAGACTGCACTGCAAAGTTTTTCAGGCTACTGCTTTAGGCCTATTTGGCATGGCTGAGGGGTTCAGGCTTCAGACCCATACGCTTGAGCTTTGTCTTTCTGTCCTGGGCTCCAGCAAGTCTAACACTGGTCTTGCTTGGTGGCCACTCTGAAATCTGCTCATGGCCTCCCTTGATTGAAAACCACTGTCTAACAGGACCTTGCTTATGAATGTTCAGTATATATGCCTTTATCTACTGGTAGAGCAGTTGCTAGTGTTACTTTCTCTTTCTGCATTGGATTCTTTGGGTTCAAGTTGCCAGCCCTGTTTTTATGTAAATACTGTGTGGTGGTGTTTTGTATATCATGTTCCCTGCTTATTTTTAGATCTCAGTCTTCTGATGTGCAGGGAAAAGTCAGTAAAACTGACCTTTGTTATATGATCATGTGTAGCTCCCAAGTAGAGCAATCAGGTCTTTGTCTTCTTCAGGGTCTGTAGAGAAGCTAAAAAAGGTTCAGCAAGTGGCCTACACCAAGAAAGGATTGTTCTATCTCAGATCTGCTCTTATTGGGCAATATAGATAAGGTCTGATCAAGGTCTGAGGTGCGGGAACAAGTGATAAACTGAAGAATAAGAAGTCAACAGGGCAAGATGATATACATGCAAAAGTAATGAAAGTGCAAACAAAATTTGCAGCCCCTGATGAAAATCAGACTATTTTATTGAGTGATTTGGTGCTGGATTGGCTACCCATCTATGCTGTGGAGGTTTCTGATTTTAGAGACTAGGGAGCCTTAGTTCATCGCTAGATAAAATGATTGAAACAATAGTTAATATAGACTTATAGAACATGCCAATTAACATGTAATGGTAAAGAAAAATCTGCATGACTTCTGCCAAGAAAAATAGCATCTCTTTGAGAATTCTTTGAGCATGGCAACAAATTAGCAGATTAAGGAGAACCAAATTGCATAATTTGTTTTGGGTTTTAAAAAGCATTTGACAAACATGCTTTCTAGGGGTTATTTAAAGAAACTAAGTCATGGTTGACAGGTAAAGTACTATTTTCTGTCTTATTTATTTTCTTACTCATGACAAAGATTAGAAATGCAAGATCAACTTTCCGTGTTGTGGAATAAAGTAGAAGATTCGGGATTGCGGCTAGTCCCAGGGACATGCAGAAACAGGCAAACTATTACTGAATATCTTTTAAACTTTAATTAAAGGGCTTCTACGTATAACTTATTATTTTATCAATTTCTTATATACGTGGGCACCAAATAAGTACTAACATGAACAATAAGCAAAATGCAATACAGTAAAGAAAATTCCCTGAGGTTTTTCTAAATCCCAATAGTTGTTAACAAGGGACCAGGGATTATTAACAGTTACATTTACATCAGTCTTACTTATAAGACTAATCATTTATTTAAAACTATTAACACTACTACTTAACAATACCTCTAAACAATTTCAGATAACAATACTTACATTTAACAGACACACAAACTACAACAGCAACAACAATATATTTGGTATACGTTATGCTCTGGGAAATTTGTTTGATTCGGTGAGTGGGAAGGGGTCCTTGGGTGATCAGTCCTCAGACATGGCTCGGATTCTATCTTCCAATTCGTTATTCGGGAAGCTTCAATTTGATACAGGAGGGGAAGCTGATTTATAGATGAAGCTTTTGCTCGTTTTTTCTGTGATAGGTGGGCAGACCCTGTCTGTGGTGACAGGGTTATGGGGGAAGGGGAAGGGGTGAGATGGTTTCCTGTTTTCTTGTTCTGCCTTATCAGACATGGCCCAACCAGGGCAAAAGTTACATGTCTGGTTTTGGTTCTTGTTTTCTAAATATCACAGCATGGAGGTTTTTCATTGGGGGGGAGGTTGACCTTTAGCTAGGAGGCTATGCGCACGAGGCCTGGCCAGCAAAGAGCCTTCTTTTACACGTGTATGTCAAACATCAAGAATGGAGTGCTCAGAGGTTCTGTAATAGAACTGGTCTTTAGGGTCACAAACAGAAAAATATAATTTGCTTGTTCCATCATTAACATAGCAAATCAATTTAAAAATAAAAATATTAAATTACAATAGATGACCAAGTCTAAGTAGTGAACTGATGGTTTTCCCCTCTCTGCAGTACTTAAGGATGAAATTTCAAATTAAAGGGATAAAGGTGATAGATAGTTTGTAGCTAAATGCTGCAACTGTTGCAGGATCTGACAATCTGTAAGGTTGAATGAAAGTAACATCATGAAACCTGGCACTATGTGGAAAACCACCTGTTGGTTTCATGTCAGACCTGGGCATAAGCACGTTTATTTGAGTATTTTTGCAGTTTAAAAACCTTTGAAGATAATCTGTGCTGAGTTTGTGATTTTTGCATAGTAACCCTGACAAATTCATGGTCTTACCTATTGTTAGCTGAGCTGAATTCTGACGGTGTGAATTTATTAATTGAAATAGAAGAAAAGGTGCAGATGATTTCTCTTATGCAAAAACAGTCACAACTATTTACTAATCCAGCCTTTGTGCTAGGTAAATAGTAGATTTCATTGGGTATTAAAGAGAAGTGGTCCAATTCTACATCAACTTCACTGAGATGGTCTCTGAAAATCAGGGCAATGAGGTATACTACATCCTCACCGTGACAAAAACAAACATCAATGAGTTGACTGGTAAGTCTGACTGAAGGAGAGCCGGTCTAGAGCAACGTCCCCCTAGCTGCATCTATCATCAGGGTTTACTCTTATCTCCTTAAAATAGAATTGACTTTAGGGTGGGTGCAAACAAACAAGGTATTTATTAAACCATCAACATTTCTAAAATAAGGTAAACCACAAATAAACCAGAGAATTATGAACATAAGTATGCAAGGACCCCCATGACCAAAGGTAAGTGACAAAAGAGATTATGTGCTGACTGTGACACACGTTAGTTCCCTCCCCCAGGATGGGGCCCAGGAAAGGGAATGGAGAATCAGATGACTACTGCCATGTCCTTGAGGACGCTCAGAAGGATGTGTACACCTCTAAGCAGCTGGAGGAATGAGGTGACTACAGGCAGTCCCCGGGTTACGTACAAGATAGGGACTGTAGGTTTGTTCTTAAGTTGAATCTGTATGTAAGTCGGAACTGGCGTCCAGATTCAGACACTGCTGAAACTGACCGCCAGTTCTGACTTACATACAGAATCAACTTAAGAACCCCAGGCGTCCCCAAGTCAGCTGCTGCTGAAACTGATCAGCAGCTGATTCCAGGAAGCCCGGGGCAGAGCAACTCTGCCTGGGGCTTCCTGTAGTCAGCGCTGGTCAGTTTCAGCAGAAGCTGACTTGGGGACGCCTGGGGCAGAGCAGCTTGGGTGCTGCTGGGTTGCTCCAGTAGCGCCGGTCCTCGGTGCTACTGGACCAACCCAGCAGCACCCCATCTGCTCTGCCCCAGGCGTCCTGATTCAGCCGCTGCTGAAACTGACCAGCAGCAGCTGAATCAGGACCTGGGGCAGAGCAGCTGGGGTGCTGCCGGGTTGGTCCAGTAGCGCCCAGAGCGGCGCTGCAGGACCAATCGGCAGCGCCCCAGCTGCTCTGCCCCAGAGTCCAAAACAAAAGCCTGGTCTGCTGGGGGGGGGGGGAGCACACTAGCTGCGCCCCCCCCCAGCAGACCAGGGACACGGGGAGCAGAGCCGCAGTGGCAGCGGGGTGCCGCACCTCTGAGGCTTTGCTCTGGCAAAGCCTCAGAGGCGCGGGACCCCGCCGCGGCTGTGGCTTCAGTCCCGGTGCCTGTGGTCTGCTGGGGACGGTCCCTAGCAGACCACAGGCACCCGGACTGAAGCGGCAGCAGCGGCGGTTCCCCGCGCTTCTGAGGCTTTGCTCTGGCAAAGCCTCAGAAGCGCGGGAACCCGCCCGGTGCCCCTGGTCTGCTGAAGACGGTCTCCAGCAGACCAGGGGCACCGGAGCAGCTTACGAACGGGGCTTTCTCGCCCCGACCTCCGGGGCGAGAAAGCCCCGTTCGTAAGTGCGGATCCGACATAAGTCGGATCCGCGTAAGTCGGGGACTGCCTGTACTATGCTTTCTGATGACAGTGCTAGCAGCACCTCCAGACTTTGGAGTGGCAAAGGGCAGACACTTGGAACTGGTGAGGCAGTCCTTAAATAGCCAGTGGGTTCTGGGTAGAGCTTAGGTCATATTCTCTACCTGATATTTTCCTCCAAAAGCGCAGAAAAGTGCCCTTAAGAGAGGAGGGGAAAGGCAGCCAAGATGTTGTCCAGGTTGCTGTTTGGACATTCCAAGCTGGTGCACCTATGATGTTAGGCACCAGTTTCCCTCTCTTCCCCCCCAAATGAATATTGAAAACATTGGAATTCCATGTGGTATCCACTTTTTAAAAGATATCCTGAGAATTTTTTTTTAAATTCATCTTCTCCTGAGACTTTTTGCTTTGTTTTCGCTAAATGTTGAAGATAGAGAGAAACAATTAGTTTGCAAAAATACTTTTTTACTAGATTCATTTTGGGTTCTTTTCTTGCTTTACTTTTTTTTTCTCGGAGCATTACATTCTCAGATCTTTGTTTTGGGGAATTAAAAATCTGTTCAAGGAATAATTCTCAGACTTGAAGTAATTTGCTTGCAAATGATTGTAGATATACTCAGTTCATACCATGTTGATTTAGTTCCATAAACTCTATGCGATTGTTTTGTTCCCTGATTGGATGACTTGTATAACAAACCCCCTGACTTGATGACACATAACAAACCAACAAAGCAGAAGTTATGATGAATTCTATGAAACTTAGAATATGAAATTTGCTTTCAATGAATAATCCAGCTTCCACTTTTTATGAATTATGTGCTAGTAAAGGTTGAACACTCAAATCTTTAAAGAGAAAGAAGATGAAAGAGTTGCAGACTTACTCAAATTGAAATGTAGTTTTGAATTCAAATTAGTATTCACAGGCTTTTTTTCCCCTCTATTCACTTGCCTCTAATTATAGATATATTTTATACTGCCCAAACTCCTTTCATTTCAGCCTATGGATTCTTGTTATAATAGGGAAAAAATCTTGTAACATACAGGCAAAATGGTGTGAACATGAGTATTTCTTGTAACCAATTAGCACAATAATCCCACCATGCCTCTTTTTTAGCCAAAAGGTGAATTAATTAAAAAAAACATTTTTGGCAAATTTTTGTTCATTTAAACCACATGCTAATCTTTTGGGGAAGCAGATAACTGAATTTAGTGTTACAGCAGTAGATCATTAGCCTTGCCAGCAAACAAGTGTGAAATGCTCTCAACTGCACTTAGAAGACGTACATAGTACTTGAGCCTATGTCTGGTAATATAGGAAGGAATAAGGCATGGTTACATTGTGTTTGAACCTGCACAGTGCTGAGTGTTCTGGCTGTAATGCATCATGGGCTTGATCTTACATTGATTGAGATCAACGGCCAAGACTGCCTTCACCAAATGGTGCACAATGAGGGCCTCTCCACATAGTACCAGTAAAGCAGCAGTAGAGTTTTGATGCAGAGTTCCAGTGATAAAGTCAATGGGGCTACGACCCATGTCCTCGCAGATAAGCATGCACATGGGTGCTTTGTTCATATGAATCCCAGGGGCGAGAGAATGATTATTAATATTTGGCTTCATTCTATTACTCTTACCTAGGTGTAATCCTTGTAAAATCTGTGGGATTATTCTTGCAAATTAAGACATCTGCAGTGATGTCAGGAGCATATAAACAATGCTGTGCACTGATTAGTATCCAGTAGAGAGACAATGAGGTGTTGTGTCCTCCTCTCCATAAACTGAAGAAGGTGTCTGTGCAATGGTGGGGAATTCTGCTATCACAGACTTTAGTGAGGGACAGTGGGATGGCCTCAGATCTGAACTATATACAGTGCCTTGCACATAGCAGAGAGAGCCATGCCTAGCAGCTTCATTTACTGTTATTCTGATGCTCTTTTAATGAACCACAGTTCGACCATCTCAAAGCCTAACAAGCACAGAGCTCAAGCATTCTCTTCAACAAAGAATGAAGTAAATAGTGCAAACTGGCTAAGATTTTTGTCTCTAAAATGGAGTCCTGGGTGTTATTCCCATTTAGAAAGACAGTTTTATGATCCTCATGGTTTTGAGCATCTTGTAATCTGTTAAAACTTAAGTCACTCATCTTCACAATACCCCTTCAAGGTAAGGCAGTGCTATTATCCCTATTTTGTAGAGGAGAACTGAGCAACAGACAGTGGGGCTGACAGAATTGCTGTGCCCTTTGGCAAGTGGGGAAGAGAGGAGCAGCTCTCTGCTCCTGGAAGGGGATGGGCCTTGAGTAGAAGGGGTGGGTCTGGGGGACAGTCTTTTAGCGCCACCTGGAACACACCTCCCAAGGATCTGGTGGCAATTTAAAGGGCAGTAGTGGTGGTGGCTGCTGGGAGCCCTGGGTCTTTTTGAGTCTCCGGGCCCTGGGGCAATTGACCCCTTTGCCTCTCACATCCCCCTGTCGGTGGCCCTGGGAAGAGAGCAGCTAACTGATTTGCCCCAAATCTCACAGTAGTCCCAAGTCTCAGGCAGGTGTCTTAAGTATATATTACCATCCTTCCTCCAGGGGCTGGTTTTGGATAGCAGTTTCCCCAGTTGTCATACCCCTCAAGAGTTCCTCATTTTAGACCCAGGTCCAAATGTATCTCTGGGTATGTCTACACTACAAAGTTAGTTCGAACTAACGAACGTTAGTTCGAACTAACTTTCATAGGCGCTACACTAGCGCTCTGCTAGTTCGAATTTAATTCGAACTAGCGGAGCGCTTAGTTCGAACTAGGAAAACCTCATTTTACGAGGATTAAGCCTAGTTCGAACTAGCTAGTTTGAATTAAGGGGTGTGTAGCCCCTTAATTTGAACTAGTGGGAGGCTAGCCCTCCCCAGGTTTCCCTGGTGGCCACTCTGGCCAACACCAGGGAAATTCGTCTGCCCCCCTCCCGGCCCCAGACCCCTTAAAGGGGCACGGGCTGGCTACGGTGCCCGTGCCAGATGCAAGCCTGCCAGCACCCAGCCAGCAGACCCTGCACCTGGCATGGATCGAGCCACCCACCCGATGCCCCCCAGCCCTCCCACTCTTCCCGGGATCAGGCTGGCAGCTCCCGGGAGCTTGCCCAGGACCGCAAGAGGTGGGCACCCGCCTGGGCTAGTGTGAACATCGTGGACCTCGTCCACGACCTCCGCACTAGGCACAGGAAAGTGGCCGTCTAGGGCAGGAGAGCTGCCAGCTTGGCCACCCAGGAGCAGGTGTGCATGAAAATCAAGGTGGTCCACTGAGACCCCCGACCCTGAGCCCTGAGCTTACAATGGCCGTATTGGGTCAGACCAAAGGTCCATCTAGCCCAGTAGCCTGTCTGCCGACAGCGGCCAACCCTAGGGACCCTGGAAGGGATGGACCGAAGACAGTGACCAAGCCATTTGTCTCGTGCCATCCCTCTCCAGCCTTCCACAAACCTTGGGCAGGGACACCACTCCTACCCCCTGGCTAATACCACTCCATGGACCCAACCTCCATGACTTGATCTCACTTCCCTTTCAACTATGTTCTAGTTCTAGCCTTCACAGCTTCCTGCAGCAAGGAGTTCCACAGGTTGACTCTTTGCTTTGTGAAGAACAACTTTCTGTTACTAGTTTGAAGTCTGCTACCCATTCCTTTCCTTTGGTGTCCTCTAGTCCTTCTTTATGGGAACTAATGAAGAACTTTTCTGTATGCACCCTCTCCACCCAACTCCTGCTTTTAAAGACTTCTATCCTGTCCCCCCTCCGTCTCCTCTTTTCTAAGCTGAAAAGTCCCAGTCTCTTTAGCCTCTCTTCATATGGGACCTGTTCCCAACCCCTGATCATTTTAGTTGCCCTCCCCTCTCCCAGCCTCTCTCTTCCCCTCTCCCACCTCCTTTTCCCAGTCTCACCCAGTTTTGTTCAATGAAGACAGATTCAATTTTTGAACACAATTGTCCCTTTATTTTGTACATCAAGAAGAGGGGCTAGGGAAGGGTAAGTGGAAGGAAGTGAGGGAGGAATGGGATACACACCCCCGATGGGGAGGTCTGGGCTGGCTCTGTGGGCTTTTCGGGTGGAAGCTCTCCTGCAGCCCCCCTATTGCCCCCTCTCCCCAGATGGCAGCCTGTGGCAAGTGCAGCCGGTCTGATGGCCGAGTGCTGTGATGTGCCCAGTGTGGGTACTCCGGGCAATCCAAGCCAGGACTGCTTTGCAAGCAGGGCACCCCTGAGAACTGTCTGTCCGGGGTGGGGGTCGGGTCCCTTTAAGCACAGCCCTCGGTTGGCCTGAGACAGCATCTCCACGCTCTAAGTCCTCCTCTGATGCCCTGCCGGCACTGCTTCTGGCCATCCTTAAGCCCGGTTCAGGGTCCACTTAATGTGGACATGCTAGTTCGAATTAGCAAAATGCTAATTTGAACTAGTTTTTTAGTCTGGATCCGTTAGTTCGAATTAGCTTAGTTCAAATTAACTAATTCGAACTAAGTTAGTTCAAATTAACGTTGTAGTGTAGACATACCCTCTGTTCCATACATTTTTTCCCCTTACTGCTGCTTTCATGCAGGTGCTGTGTAGGACGTAAAATGGCCACCCTGCAAGGCACAACCTACGTAAGTCAATGCACCTGCATCTGTCTACTCCAGGTATGAATTTGGTTGAATGTTTCTTTTCAGATTACAGGAGCACAATTAGAAGCAAAACAACTACAGAGAGATTAATTCCTATGCAAAAGAACTGGTAATTAGCTACTTTCTGTTCAGACAGGTGGAGTTCAGTGAAAAATCTATTCAGCTCCATCAGCATAACATATTTTGCAGCCAATGAGACGTAAAAGAGAAGCATTGCACTTTCAGAATTCTTAGTAGATGGCAGGACATGGTGCCGAGGGTAGCAACTGAAAGCTACTTGACCAAGCTGTGGGTTCTTCAGACACTATGCTAAATAGCCACAAGGGTTCTTCAGACACTAACGTGCCTTCCCTTCACAAATGAGGAGATCTTGTTGGTAGCACAACTGGAGCATTTCTGCTGCCCAAAGGAGGTTATAGAAAGTGGGGTGATTCTTACAGGAGGTGCACACTCTCTCTCTGTAGCGTAGCAGTATGAAGTTCCCTGCACATGGTCATGCACAGAGGGGTGGGGAGAGAAGGGCTGTGAACAAAACATGAGCAAGGTTGGGGAATCTGATGCTACATGGATTCTTTTCAGTTCCTCCCTCCCACCAATCCTCAGAGAGCATGTGATGCATGTAATCAGGCTGGAGCAGACTCCACAGAATGCTCCCATTCTCTATCCACAGCCTGATGAAGGATTCATCCTCCCATTTTTACATGAAGAGTTCTGTGGCACCCAGCCCAGTTGCTCTGGCTAGAGACAAGGGATAATCATTTTAGCCTTAATGAATTATGAAGTGACTACACTTCATTTACATGGACATAGAAGGTGTTAGTAGAGACCCCTGATATTCCTTGGCGCTCTCAGAGATTTTGAAAGTAATTTATGTAATAGCAAGGAAATGCCAGGAGATCGGAGGAAAATGATTATTTTGGATGGGCTTTTTTAGGTTATGTCTACGCTATGGAGTTTTTCTGGGATACCAAAACTCCACCATGTCCAGGGAATGCGTCTGCTCTTCTGAAGTTTTTTTCGGAAGAGAAGACACACTCTTTCGGAACCCCTATTTTCCTCATTTTATGAGGAATAAGGGCTCTTCCGAAAGAGGAGATTTTTCCAACATTTAGCCCTGTGTAGAAGGGCCAAATGTGAGAAAAGCCTCTTCCAAAAAAAAATTGGAAAAAGGTACACAAATTGCGTTTTGCAATTTGTGTACATTTTTTCCGAACCCCCCCTGCCCCCCACCAGTGTAGACATAGCCTAAAACTATCCTTTTAATCACTGGTTTTGTTTTCTGGGGATAATTCTACTTGCAAATCTGCAGGATTCCGCTTCTCTTCTTTCCATTATTCTCCTCTTGCTCCATGCACCAATTGCTCCACAAAATTTTGCCCTTACTGTACAAACAGCTCTTCTCCCAGCTACAATAGGCAACCAGGAAACAAAATGCAGGGATCATGCAAAGGGTTAAATAACCATAAATACTGCTTGCTGTAAGTCAAATTTGGCATGATAAAGGAGACAAAAGTTCTGTTTGCTGGAATTTTGTGACAAACGTCACTGCTAATTTAACTCTGCAGAGCCAAAATGTAAAGATTTTATAATCCTCTTATAAAAGTTTATCTGCTAGACAGCATGCTTACTCATGGTACTGTGAGATAACTGAATTTTAAAGACATATGTTAGGAAGGTGTGCAGGGGAGTTGATTTGGAACAGTAAGGATTCCACTGTGATAGGGACATGAGCATAATTTATTTGCATAAATGCTTAATTTTGAATGTAGGAGAATAAGGAACTGCTAGGTAACAGCCTGTAGGACTAGCTTCATATTGGAGACCGGGTAGGACTAATCATGGAAGTATTTGTAGAATGTCCTAACTAGACTGCTCAGTATGAAATTATGTACTGCTCTTATCAAAAAACATCCAGCGTGAGTAATTTTCATTGATTGTCATAAAGGGCTTAACAAACTGAGTTGTCTATAACTGTTCCCACTCTTTATTTTAACAGCTTTATATTTAAAATTTCAAATACATTTGTAGTTCACGTTCTCAAGATTTTTTACATGCCTTTGAACTCCGCTGCAATTAAGTAGATACATTATAAGTTGTGGCGGTGGGAGGATGTGAAAGAAAAAGCTTTCAGAATCAGAGTCCTATCTATGGCTGTTGAAGTCCATCGCTTTGCTCAAAGATTAAATAGAACTTTTGTGATTTTTCACTTCCAGAGGTAGTACACAAAGTGCTCAGAAAATGCCATGAGGACACATTGAGTTTTGTTTCTTCTGCTGCCCTTGGGAGTGGGGCAGGAGTCTGGCAAGCTACAGAGAAGGCAGGTGTGGGGGCCAGTGATCCATGGGAAACTTTGCTCCTAACTTCATGGATTCTGGAACTGCCAATGTAAGGCCTTCCTCTTCATGATGGTCTATGGCAAGCCCTTTATCCTTGGTAGCCAGGCTGTCATTGGCTAACTCCTGTGGCTAAGCAGTACAAGCCTTACAGATTGAATGGCACAGTTGTAAAATGGAAATGGCCAAAATAACATGTTTTTCTCCTGGGAGAGTGGAAACAGGGGAATCTGCCAATAGCTCTCTGAAATGGTGAACCATAACGAGGTATTGGTTCTGACCGCTTATCTGCCCTTCGCACTGGGTAGGCAAAAACTTTGCGATTAAATTGACCTTGAGAAAATAGACAAATTCAGACTGTGCTGTCTGATTTGGGGCCCAGAGTATAAGGATCTTCCTTTCTCTCTTAGACTTATCAATGATCTCCCATTCTCAGCGTGGTCTGAACTTTTCCTGTTGTGCCCACTTCCTTTTTGGTAAGGCCTGGGGATTTACCTAACCAGCTGCCCTGGTGCGGTTTCCAGATGATGGTGTATCACATGCTCTCCCTGGACTTGTGGAGAACACTGGATTAGATCTCTAGTTATTTACACCGGTTGGATCATCTGATCTGCCCCATTTAGCAATACAGATTGAAGTTCCAGGCAAGCAGCTAGCTAAAAACTGCCCTTTGGCAACAAAACAGAGAGAGCACAGCTTGCAATGCCACTTTTGTCAGGAAAAATGCCCATTTTCAGAGACGAAAAACTTCTACCCCAAGAGACATTTTTCTTTCCTCCTCCCCTTATTGTTAACAAAGAGCCAGTGTAGACACTGCTGTTTGTTTTGTTGACAGAACTGGCTTCTGCCAATATCCCACAATGTCTACCTTGATTGCTTTGCTCAGTGTTTGGTGATTTCTGCTGTCCTGCAGGCATGCAGCCCTCCCATTTCAAAGCTCCAGGAACTGTCTAGCAATAGAATGAGCTGTTCCAGTTGGGGACAAAGAACAAATCATTGGAATGCTCCTGTTCTGCCCTGCATGAAGAACACAGTAGCAGGCAGACTGCTGCTGCAGAAGGAAGGCTGGAGAGACTGCTGTGCTGCTTTGACATTTTTCAGCACAGAGAGCTGACAGAGCTACTCCTGATGCCGCTCTTGACAGCTGAGGAGGCTGTGGGAAACTTGGAGGGAATTCCAAGATATGGTCAGCTCTGCCTTTATACAACCCATGGTGCATTGCATACTGTACATGCCCGCTATTGGACGTGATCTGTTGACAGAAGGAGCAAGTGTGAGCACCCTCTGGTGATTTTTGTTTTGTCAACTTTTGAATGTCAACCCATAAGTTGTGTTGACAACACTTGGTAGTATAGACAAAGCTAATGTCTTAAAATTCTCCCTTAAGCACATAATGTATTGGGTTTTGCCAACCATGTCCATCTTGTTCCCCATGACCTTTTCACATTACACAAAAGATTCCCCAAGGCTGGTATCTGTACAGTAGTTTGAAAGGCAGGAATCCTGGGGGCATCTGGGGATACTCCTTGCACAGCAAATGGAAGCAGCAGGCAGAATTGCTCCTAATGCCTAGACTTAACGTTGACAAACTGCTTGCACATCTTCAGTCATGTTTAAATCTTTCCACAATGACATCCCATGGGAGGTTGGTGCAGCTGGGCCTGGAGAAGGCAGGCTCCCAGCCCTACCTACAGCCCCTCCTCGTCTGCTGAGACTCCACCCCCAGGAAAGGAAAGAGAAGCAGGACTATGCATGGAGCGCTCCCCAGCCTTCTCAGAGTACCGGGGAGGGGAAGAGAGGTGAAGGGATGTGTGCACACTGTGCAGCTCCCCGAGCACCAGAAGAGGGGAGGAAGTTACAAAGTTCCAGTTTCCCCGGCTAGGAGCATGGGGAGGGTGGGCACTATGGGCAGCAACACTACACACCAGAATGACTACAGTAGGCATTCTGGCGGTGGAGTATGGGTGTGGCCATGCCTGGCGATTTGGGAAGGCAAAGCCTGCTGCTGCCTAACATACCGGATGCCTACATGCAGTCCATTCACAGATGTTTCACTGATGTACTCAGAGCCTTGATTTTTAAGGAGGGAACATTGCTCACATATCACCCGAGATGTGAAGTTGGAGCCCTGATCTGTCAGAATTTCCTGCAAGAAACCTACCTGGGCTGTTTCATAATATCAAGCATGATCACCGTTGCCTTATTTGGGGTTGTTAAGGTGAAAGCCTCAGCTGATTGTGGCAGGATGTCACACTGGAAACAGGCAGTCTCATACTCCACACCTTTGGGGCTTAGATGAAGGTATTGATATGTGATGCATTTGTATGGTACAAGGATGGACCAGAACCTACCACTTCTAATCTAAGCCTCCTGTTTGGAGTTCAGGCCTTGGTCTGTGTGTTCCTACTGAGGCGTACCTCTGGGACTGAATTCCTTTTATTGCTTTTTTGATGGTATACAGTGACAAGTAGCTCCGAATCTTTTGCAGGCTGAGTCCCTTGCTTTGTGTCACAGTTAAGATGTAGTGGTGGAAATGTGGACTTATGCTGCTTATGATTTGAGTGACCCTTTTGACCAAGGGTTGATCCAGCTTCTTTCACAGATACCAACTTTAAATATTCATGCATCTGCCTTTAGGTCTGTTCAGAAGTAAGATACCAGTAGAGCCAGATACACTGGTACTCTGCAACTGCTCTGCTGCTCTATTCAGCAAAGGGGGGCAGAGCAGTCTGAGTGTACTGGTGCATCTTTCCCCTAGTAAACTGCCACATGTTACTTTGAGAAGCTTGATTTCAAAACTATTTACACAACAGACTTGCTTTGCTCCGCTTAATTATTTTTCTCAAGAGACTTTTGCAAAGATCATGTCACTTTGTAGCTCTTAAGTAAAACAGCTCAGTTCCTGCTTTCAACTCTACAACTGCAGCAATATTTGTAAAATCCAGAAACCTAGCAATTAGCAAAACAGCGGTAGCAGAGTCCTGCAAGGCCACAGTTACTGCAAAGGTCTTTTGTTGGTTGCCTTGAAATACCACTTCATGTGAATTATTTATCAGTGTACATTTATGAATAAAATACACGTCTTGCAAAATCCAGCGGGCATATGATTTTTCTGTATTGTTCCTCCTTTTTGTTAATAGCAAGTCCTCATTTTGGAGTTCTGCTTTCCCAGTTTAGCTTCAAGTTTGTGATTTAGGCATGAAATTCAGAGCCTTTTCAACACAAAAATAATTTTGTAGCCTTTGCAGGTGATACAAAATTAAATCCAAAGCAGACTACAAAGAATTACAGAGGGATCTTACAAAACAAAATGAGTGGGCAATAAAATTGAAGGTGAAAGTTAACACTGATCAGTGCAAAGTAAGGCACATTGGACAAAATAATCCCAATTCTCTTTAAATACACACACACACACACACACACACACAATGGTGGGCTTTAAATTAGCTGTTACCACCCAAGAAAGAGATCTTGGAATTAGTGTCACTGGTTCTCTGGAAACTTTCACTCTATTCACATCAGTGGTCAAAGAGGTTAACAACATTTTAGGAATTATTAGGAAAGGAATAGAATATAAGACAATGGATATCACAATGCCACTATATAATTCCTGGTGTGCTGACACTGTTCTGGTCATCCTGCCTCAACAAGGTTATATAGTAGTGCAATTGGAACAGGGGTGAGAGAAGAGTAACAAAGATGATCAAGAATATGGAACCGTTTCCATAGGAGGAGAAACTAAAAAAATTGTATAGTCAACTTAGAAAAGTGATGGCTCAGGAAGAAGAGGATATGATAGAATTCGATATTTTTTTCCATGCTACTCATGATTTTAGAATGGTAACTCTCACAATGCAAAAAACAGGAGTCAGTCAATGAAATTAATAGGCAGTGGGTTTAATACAAACAAGTAGTAGTACTTGTTCATACAATGCACAACTAACCTGTGGAACTCATTGCTATGAGAAATTGTGATGGCCAACTGGATAAGTTTGTGGAGGTTAGATCTGTCAATGACTGCTAGCCCAAATGGTCAAGGACTCTACCTCATGCTTTAGGCTACTGCAAACCTAAAACCACTGGAAGTGGAAGATGGAGTGGATCACTCCATAATAGCTCTGTTCTGCACACATACCCTGAAGCTGTCAGAGACGGGGTAGTGGGCAAGATGGGACTTAATGTGGCAGCTCTCATGACCTTAACTGAGAGAGAATTGCTTTAATGCTAGTTCTGGTTACTTTTCAGTGACCCACACACCCTTTAAATAGATACTGTCCTTATATATTGTAGGTTGCATTCCTCCATAGACACAAAAGATTGTGGTACTTGTTCTGCTGAGGGGGCATTAGAAATGGTGACATTCTTTTGGTTCTCTTGTGCAGTAGGAACTGAACAGCCAGATTTGGGGCTGATGATTTTTGGTCATGTTTTTTGTAATCCAGGTAAAAACTTGTATGCCTTTTTGTATTCATGTGAACATGATGCTCATAGAAGCAGAGTACTGAAAAACAGGGTTCAGCGAGGTCTGGTGCAAGCAGACACTAGAGATGCAGTCCTCACATTCTTGCCATTACCTCTTCATCCTGGGCCTCTTTTTATTAGAGACTTCCAAACACAGTAACGATTTTGTGGTGTGAACACATAGGTCACTTGTGGTAGCATTCGAGAGGTGCACCGCCCCCCTCTGCCTCTGCCAAAAACTAATTGCTAAGTGAGATGCCACTTCATGCCCCATTGCTGTTCCTCTGTATGGCCCTCCCTGCACCACCTCCTCCAGCAGGCACCAGTCTGTGGGGGCTAGAATGATACTGGAGTCACTTTCATTTTATTTAAATGATTTAAAACACTCATCTCCAGAAGTGAAAGGCTTGTACATTGAACCTGTGTTGCTGAGCTGTCTGGTCCTGTTTCATCTCTTCTTCCGTCATAACAAATACGGTGGATTTAAATACAAAAGCCTGCTGTAGACATCCCAGAATCTGCTATCAATTGAACAAGCATCTGCTTAGGTTGTGACTGATCTCAGAGCTAGCCATATTAGTCTGGTTCAGCAAAAACAAGTCCAGTGGCACCTTAAGATGAACAATTTTATTATGGCATAAGCTTTCATGAGTTGCAATTCTCATATGAAGTGAAAGATAAAGGAAACTGATAGTAGCGGTAGATTTAAGAGCATTGCATCAGAGCTAATTCAATCGGGTAGATGTGGATAAGAAAATAAGAATACCTAATGTGGAAAATTACCTGTTGTAATGAGAGAGCCATTCTCAGTCCCTATTCAGACCCATTCTGATGATGTCCAAATTGCATATGAATTCCAGCTCACCAGTTTCACGTCGCAGCCTGGTTTGAAGTTTTTTTGCTTGTGGATAGTGACTTTCAAGTCTGTAACTGTGTGTCCAGCGGAGTTAAAATGTTCTCCTATTTTTTTTTGTATTGTTACCATTCTTGATGTCTGATTTGTGTCTATTTTTTCTGTTGTGTAGAGTGAGTCTGGTTTTTCCAGTGTACATGGCAGTGGACCCTCAGAGGCAGAGCCACTGGCTACCTCCCTGATCTTCTTGGGTTTTTCAGATGTTCACTAATTGGTGGAATGGCGAGGGTGGTTGCATGGCAGGGGCGGAGAGGAGTGAGCCAAGGATCGGGATTTGAGGTAGAGGGTGGAGCAAGGGTGGAGTGGAGGCAGAGTCTCGGGGGGAGGGGTCAGAGCAGAGGTGTCCACTGTCCAGTGATTGGAAACTTGTCAACCCTACCAAACCCAGCTGTGCTAGGAAAATTCCTTGGAATTGGCCTCTGCCAGTTGTATGAACCCCTTGTGTAGGCTCCCCGAACTCTGCTCCTCCACTGCTCCCTCTGTTTGATAGAATTGCACCAGGCAAGTGCGTGTGTGTATGGGGGAGAGTTTCCATTTAAACTGATCACCTACTGAACAATTACATTTAAGAGCGTCCAAAGCAAATATGAAGTGTATTGTCACTCCTGGGCAATTGAACTATTTTGCAACTGGTTTTAGGCTATTTATTTGTGCCTCTTATATTGAGGGGAAAAAAATCAGGGTTTTGTAACTAATGGAAAAAAATCACTTCAATATTTACAGGGATCGAATGATACTATGTGTGCTTTGGACACATACCAGTAGTATAAAATGTAAAGATCCAATTGAAATGACAGACTTTTATAGAGGAAAAGAACAATTAGAACGATCAGCATTTTTTAATGATCCCCTTTTCCTTGTGTCTGTAGGGGGAGAGTCTTTTCAAGCAGATATTATCGACAGCAAAAACGTTATCCAGTGTACAGACAGATGGCAGGATGATAATTGTTTAGAGGGACAGATGGCAGTTTCTTGTACCCACTTTTAGGTCTGTGTTTTAAAGCTCAATGCAGTTGCAATGTGCAGTATTCATAGCGTTATAAAATCCCAACCACGTTAATTAACTCTGAACCAGGCTTTTCAGTGATTTGTTGAAAGGAAGAGAGTCCTGTTGAAAACACGGTCTACTGAGGATAACCTCATATTTGTCAAAGTGGGATGCAACTTAAAGAAATACAGTGATAGACTTGATGCTTCTATTCCCAGCGATTGCTGAACCTGCCTTCTCCTTTCTGGACAGACTAACAGAAGATGAAATTGCAGAAGAAATCTCACACCCTTTTTTTACTGGTGGAACTCAGCACTAACAGGAGAGCATTGCATGGATAAAAATAATGTACAAGTCTGAGAATGTCTCTGCAGATATAGTACATATAGACATGACTGCAGTTTCAAGATAGTCTTTCCCACAGATAAATGTGATTAGATCTGCAACATGAAGGATCTTACTCTGCATAAATGGCTAACCATGGGAAAACAAATATTTATTTGGCCTGTGAATCAGAGAAATATCTTTCACAAAATATCTTTTTCCTTTTAAAAATCTCAGAGCTTTTGCTCGCAGGCGGCTTGAACTGCATGAAGTACACTTCAGGATCAATCCTGCAACGCTTCCTCGGGGGGTTCAGGATTGAATCCTTGGGTTGACCTTTTTTTCTGCATACCTCGTTAGACAGAATCTGTTCACATTTCCATCACTCTGTAAAGCGGAGCAAAGTGTGGATTGCTTAAAAAATTAGCTAGTTTCATCCTTGCTTTTGCGACCTTAATTTGGTCCCCTTGAGTATGTGCATTACAAAACAGTCTCTTTGTGATCACAGTGTTTTTTCCGTGGGGCTGTTGCCTCATACAGTATGCAGGATGGACCATGATCAAAGCAGACAGTCTGGGGAATTGAGCTGCAAAATGCCAGTTTCTACTGATCACTTGCAAACTACAATTTTTCTTCCTCCCTCCTCCCACCCCCAAAGGCTTATAACTTGTTCATATTGGAGTGGATTTCATGGGGGTGACAAAAGGCACACCCCAACACCCCTGCCAAATTCCCACTCTCTGCTCCAATGGATAGAGGCACTGCAGCTTCTCAACGAAAAGGTCGCCCCTCCCCAGAATATTTTAATGCAGGCAAAGTAACATGTTTTTTTTCTAGCCTCATTCTTGGAAGCAGCTGAACCATAGGTGCCAGCTCCATGGGTGCTCTGGGGCTGGAGCATCCATGGAAAAAATTAATGGGTGCTCAGCACCTACTAGCAGCTGGCTTCTCCCCACCCCCAGTGCCTCCCACTGGCCTGCCAATTAACTCCTCTCCCCTCCCTCCCAGCATTCAACTGTTTCACAGGGTATAGGTGGCTCTGGGAGGAAGGGGGAGAAGTGAGGGTATGCTCAGTGAGGGGATGGGAAGGGGCAGGGATGGCTTCAGGACCTTGGCGGGAGAGCAGGTGGTTGAGCAACCGCTGCACTCAGATGGGTTCAGCTCAGACACTTAGTTTGGCAAAATTAAGCCACTGATTGCAGGGTTACAATGGGATGGTCACCCCCACAAGTCCCGAAGGGGCTAAGGTGGTTCAGAATGGACCATGTAATCTTATAAGCAGAGGGAGAAGACAGTCAGGTTTGATTGATAAATTACTAATTGATGATGAAGCCCAATAGTGGGGTAAGGATGGGTATAAAGCCAGGGAGTTTGCAGCAGAAGAAGCATCTTCTGGGCACAGAAAATAATATAGATGAACAAATGCCCAAAGGATGGGCTTACCAGCTGCTGGCAGAGTGGCAGTCTTGAACTGGAAGATGGTCTGGACAGGGGTCTGGTGAGACTGTGTTACCCTGGAAGAGGAAAACTATATTGTGAATTGACCTACTGGCTAGAGGGATCAGCCACAAAGAGGAGCCACCGTGACTCCAAGCGAGCAAAAGAGGCCACAGCATGAGCAAAGGAAGGGGTTATCAGATGGGGCATAGCTAACCCCCTGAGGGTGCCCCAGTTGAACCTCGTTACAAGGTGGAATGTGTTGGGCAAGCTTAACACTGCTACTACCTCTGACTAGTAATAATAAACTTGCTTTTCAAAATCTATTGAGAGGTTCCTTCCAGTGTTCCCTGTAAACTTTGCACTTGGGCGGTCACTCCAGAGAGATTCAAATGCTGCCCAGTGGATCAGCAGAGCGCCCACAGTTAGGTGGTTTGCTTCTACTGGTGGTGCACATTCACACATGCCTGGATATACAATTTATACTGCACATGGATGGAAAAAAATCCACACATGAATGGAAAAGATTGAGGGAACATTGGTTACAACTAGGAAATGTGGTGGAGCAGATTCTAATACTTACTCACTTTAAGTAGCATTGAACATCCCTGATTTCAGGACTGCTTGAGGGCTAAGTACTACTCAGTATTTTGAGCAAGAGTATCTGAACCTGGCTTATGAAGATTTTCCCATACTCTGTATCTGAGACGCTTTCTGATTTGTTCGTCATGAAAATCTCCCCTTATTCTAAACAAAATGATTCTAATTCCTCTACAGAAACGTACACAGCTTTAAAATAGTTCAGTTAATCATAGTTGCTCAACCGTTATTACCCCTTAAACATTACAAAGTAATGTTGCTTCTCAGGGCATGTCTACACTACGGAGCTTTTTTTGGGAAAACGGCCATTTATCCAAAAAAAAACCTGGAGTTATGTATACACTGCAATCGTGTTCTTTTGAAAGAAAATGGAAAGAACAGAGGGGGGTTTCTGAAACTGGAAATCCTAATTCTGCGAGGAAGAAGCCTTTTTCTGAACATATTCAACTGCTCATGGACAATTCACAAACTGAGAGAGGCTAAATCCATCATATTAATAATAGAATCATAGAATACTAGAAATGAAATGGACCTTGAGAGGTTATCAAGTCCAGGCCCCTGTCCTCACGGCAGGACCAAGCTCTGTCTAGAAGACCATCACTGATAGATGTCTATCTGACCTGCTGTTAAATATTTCCAGAGATGGAGAGTCCACAACCTCCCTAGACAATTCCAATGTTTAACTACCCTGACAGTTAGGAAATTTTTCCTAATGTTCAACCTAAACCTCCCTTGCTGCAGTTTAATCCCATTGCTTCTTGTCCTAACATCAGAGGCCAAGGAGAACAATTTGTCTCCCTCCTCCTTGTAACACACTTTTAGGTATCTGAAAACCACTATCATGTCCCCTCACAGTTTTCTCTTTTCTAAACTAAATAAGCTCAATTCTTTCAGTCTTCCCTCATAGCTCATGTTTTCTAGAACTTTAATCATTCTTGCTGCTCTTCTCTTGACCTTTTCCAATCTCTCCACATCTTTCTTGAACTTTGTTGCCCAGAACTGGACACAATATTCCAATTGAGGCCTAATCAATACAGAGTAGAGCAGAAGAATGACTTCTCGTGTCTTGATCACAATACTCCTGTTGATGCATCTCAAAATCATGTTTGCTTTTTTTGCCACAGCATCACACTGTTGGCTCATATTTAGCTAGTGGTCCACTATGACCCCTAGATTCCTAGACAGTGGCTTCCCATTCACACTTGCTTTTGGTGTGAGTGAGTTTGCTTGACTGTTTGAATTTTGTTGGTTGAATTCTGATTCTGATTTCAGGTGACTGCAGTTTCAGTTTCAGCTGCTGTGGCAGTTGGGACTGAGTGCCTGACCTTTTGTTCCCTTAATTGCTCTCTTGATTGCATCTGGTTAGCCTTCCCCTGTGTGACTCACGAGGGGGCAGGCCTGGCCTAGGCAAGCAGGCTTTAAAAGCCAGAGGCAGAGCGACCAGAGAGAGAAAGCAGACAGAAAGGGGGATGCAGATAGTGGAGTTTAGGAGGGAGTTGAATAGAGGGAGACATACAATGGTCAGGAAGACCCACAACATCTGTGCCAGCACTGCTTCTGTCTCTTCCACCTGCGTCTGTAGCCAGACAGAGCGCCTGAGCATGGATGCCTCTACCCAGATCCTGGTGTGGTTTGCAGGGACTGTGGCTTGCAATTCCCACTTACTGATATCCAGGCTGGGGAGATCATCCAATGCGAAAGGTGCCTGCTGGTGGAATCTCTCAGGCAGGAGGTGGGAGAACTACAGGAGGAGGTGGTTAGGTTGAGGAGCACCCGAATCCACAAGCAATTCCAGGACCATGTTTATGAGGAGACAGCTGAAGTAGCTGTCCCAGTACACAGGACTGCGGACATACCACTGGTGAATTATGACCCTATCCTCCAGAGCAGTCGCAACCCCTCCCAGCTTGGTATCATCTGCAAACTTAATAAGCGTACTTTCTATGCCAATATCTAAATCGTTGATGAAGATATTGAACAGAACTGGTCCCAAAATAGCCCCCTGTGGAACCCCACTTGTTATGTATGCCCTTTCAGCAGGGTTGTGAACCATTAATAACTGCTCTCTGAGAGTGGTTATCCAGCCAGTTATGTACCCACCTTATAGTAGCTCCATCTAGGTTGCATTTGCCTAGTTTATTGATAAGCAGATCATGCAAGACCATATCAAATGCCTTACTAAAGTCTAGGTATACCACATCCACCGCTTCTTCCTTATCTATAAGACTTGTTATCCTATCAAAGGAAGCTATCAAATTGGTTTGACATGATTTGTTCTTTAGAAATCCATGCCAGCTGCTACCTATCATCTTATTTTCTTCCAGAGGTTTGTAGATTAATTCCTTAATTACTTGCTCTGTTATCTTTCTTGGCACAGAAGTTAAACTGACTCATCTGTAGTTTCCTGGGTTGTTCTTATTTCCCGTTTTATAGATGGGCACTATGTTTGCCCTTTTCCAGTCTTCTGGAATCTCTTCTGACTTCTATGATTTTTCAAAGATGATAGGCTAAAGGCTCAGATACCTCCTCTATCAGCTCATTTAGTATTCCAGGATGCATTTCATCAGGCCCTGTTTACTTGCAGACATCTAACTTTTCTAAGCAATGTTTAACTTGTTCTTTTTTTATTTTAACTTCTAAACCTACCTCCTTCCCACTAGCATTCACTATGTTAGGCATTTCTTCATCATCAGACTTCTTGGTGAAGACCAGAACAAAGAAATTATTAAGCACCTCTGCCATTTCCAAGTTTCCCATTATTATTTCTGCCTCCTGACTGAGCAGGGGGTCTACCCTGTCCTTGGTCTTCCTCTTGCTTCTAATACATTTATAGAAAGTCTTCTCATTTTGTGCCTTTGGTTTTCTAATCTTGCCCCTGAATACCTGTATTTTTTGCTTATATTCATCCTTTGTAATTTGTCCTTTGTAATGATTCATGGCATATTATAAGCTTGGCTTCACTTCCAGCTTCCCTTTCTTCCTTGGTGATATTAACCTCCTGGCTTTCCCTTCCACAAAGAAATCCATATTTTCCTTCAACTCTTGTTGTTTGCCCTGCAGCCATGTTGCTTGAGTTATTGCTAGTGGGAATAAATGTGGAAGAGATAGGAAGAATGTAAGGCAAAGACTTTTTATAAAGCTAAATCAATTATGCAATTGTAACGCTGACAGGTGGAATCGAATCTGGAAACTCTGGAGCTTAGAATATGATCCCTCTACTGCATGAGCTAAAAGCCAGCCAGCTCTCAGGTAAGGCTGTAGCACACAATCCAATCATTATTGTCTCTGTTAGGCATCTTTGTGCCACTAGGTGGGACAGTACACCACACCCAGAAGGTGTATGGATTACACAATGAAACATCAACATCTACATAATACCCCCAAATTGTTAAATGCTCCATTTTGAAATATATTGTTTTGGCATGCACACACGTGCATCAGGTTTCAGTGTAGTTGGGTATTTAGTAAGTAACAGATGCACTTGAGTTGTGGTTTTCTGGGAAGGGACTATTTAATTCCTCCTTCTAAATAAAAGCAACCCATGTCTTGCATCACTCTGTTCATGCTGCCAGCCACATAGCTTGGAGCCTTATGCATGAACTTGGAAAGCCATCTGGTAAAGGAGCCATCTGAGGGCCTGTCTACACTAAGAAATTGTTTAAACATCACTAAATTTGAACTAGTAACTCCCAAAATAACGATTTTGAAATAGTGTGCCCCCACTACAGGGAAGCCTCAAAATTAGTCAGAGGCAGGTTCCATTATTGCGGACGCACTACCTCGACTTAGAGTCCCGGGAAGCACTGGGGAGTAGTTACTTTGAATGATTCTGAGGAGTAGTTATTTTGAAATAGCAGCAGTGGAGTGTCCACATTACTGTATTTCAAAATAGTTATTTCAAAATAAGTATTATCCTTCATGGAAAGCAGGAGTTGTTATTTTGAAATAGCCAGCCCCTTATTTTGAATCATAGGTTTAGTAGTGTGGACACCACTTGTTGTTTCGGAATAATTCCCTAGTGTACACCAGGGCTGAGTGCATGGTTACCCTTGCAATAGGATCTCTTCTCCCCTATCAACCCGGCCGTGCTTTCAGGATGGGATTTTTCAAAGATTTTGATTCTAGCCCCATTTAAGTCAATAGTAAAAATTTGGAGAAATCCTGGTCCCAGTGGAGACAGTGGAGTTTTCCCAGGATTTCACCCCATGATTTGACTCCAGTGCGAGCAGAGTTAGATCAGTGCTGAATGCTTCTGCAAATTGGATACTTTGAAACCAAAAGAATGAGAATTCCTATCTGGCCATGCAGCAGCAGCATCTGAAGAGGTGGGTTCTATCAGGATGCAATTCAGTTGTTCAACTGCACCGGAATAGCTCAACTTCTATAGTAATTTTGTCCCTTTCTTCAGTTGCTCCTGGTAGCTCAATGCTTTTTACCTAACTGCCCCAAGCCCTTTCACAATAGTAGACAGACAGATAGTGTCAGCTGTTGTCAACATGTAAGTATTTATTTAATACTTAAATTATTTTATCATCCTCTATGGCTGTTTTTCTGATTCCATTGTAACATGATCTGTCTTTGTCCTTGGCTGAGTCACTGTCTGCCCGGCTAGAAAAATCTTTGGGTGTTTGATATTTCCAGCTGCACTCTTCTCACATTTATTTTTGAGTTTTCTCTGGTGTGGGATCTTTCTGTACACTTCCTAGTGCTTCCAACTCTCTCCCTTTTGTATTTCGCTCCAGTCAGAAACAGGCCAGTCTCCACACACGCTTAAGAGGGGGATTTTGAAATCTTAGAAATGGCTGAATGACTAGTCCTTGAGTGGAGGTTGAAAATAGTTCACCCTGCACTGTTGTCTTGGGACATGGGTGGGACCCACTACCACATTGGGCGTTAAGAAACTGGATTTTCTTGGCTGGTGGCTCTTGTTATGTTGCAATTAGCCCAGCAGAGAAATGTTTAATTGGTAGCTGTGGGCTGTGTGTGTGTGTGTGTGTGTGTGTGTGTGTGTGTGTGTGTGTGTGTGTGTGTGTGTGTGTGTGTGTGTGTGTGTGTGTGTGTGTGTGTGTGTGTGTGTGTGTGTGTGTGTGTGTGTGTGTGTGTGTGTGTGTGTGTGTTGACCTGTCCTTTTAAAAAATAATGCTGCAGTTTGATAACTATGAAAATAGCACGTGGGTTGGGACCCTAGGGTGTTTCTGCTGTGCTCAGTTTTTTTGTGCTGCTTAAAGGCCTAATTTATAGCCTTTCAGGAAGAGGGAAGAGTTTTGATGTTAACAAGAACACTTAATGTCTTTTATCACTGGGACTCCTTAGTTGTGTTAACACCCCATTTAGTAATTTAGTATTCACACTGGGCTCAAGTATGTATGGTGGTGCATGGTAATCTTAGAGCCTGATCCTTTGAAATCAGTGGTGAATCTTACATGAATATGGATTTGAACTGAAATCCCTGCCCCCAGAATAGAATCTGTGGACTGGGTTGGGATTACCTGAAGGAGCAAAAGCTATTTACATAAAACTTTTCCAGACTGCTGCCTAAATTCAGGTATGTGCTACAAGGTATTTCCAAAGTTAAAAACCCCTGACACTTACAAAGCTATTTTACCTCCCCTCTTCCCACTCCTAGTTATTCTGTGGTTTGCTGGAAAACAAGGATCTTTACAGTAGATTCTAAAGTGATGCAAATAATACCTCAAAATCAAGGCTACTTTAGCAACTTGCAAATTATGCTGCGACACTTGCTACTTCATGAATGCTTTCTCTACTGACAATATTTATTGCTTTCTGAAAATCACTCCAGACCGTGAGTTCTATGCAATTATCACTACAGTTGGGGAAGAAGCTGAGAATGATTTTAAGAGCTTGTAAAGGAAAAATAACTATCCCTATAGGGGGCTTTCTCCTGCTGAGGGGTTATCACCATTAACAGTTATGGTCCTTTCTCCCTGGAAGGCTTGTTAATTATCCTGGTGGGGCAATAGATTTATAGACACATCATTCAAGTGCATCAGGAAAACACTTCACATTTTTTGTATAGCAAGCTTTTGTTCAAAGATTGGTGTCTCCTAATAGCGGATTCATACAATTTACATTAACCATGACTGGGGCTCCATAGGGCCTACACACAGTGAGAGAGGCTCCTTCCAATAAAAGCTTACAATCGAAATACCCAGGGAGTGAAAGGAAACAGAGGCACAGTGAAGTAACTGGGCTGGTTTCATGAGTCCCAGATTACTACCCTGCACACACAAAGAAACTCGCAGAAAGAGAAGTTGAGTTGCCCATATTCACAGGTATAGGAATCTGTTTTCCTCCTGACTTCCATGCCCTGGCTCTTACCACTAGACTTGTTTTGGCCTTCATTTGGGGTGCGTCTAGACTGGCAAGATTTTGCACAAAAGCAATTGCTTTTGTGCAAAAACTTGCCGCCTGTTTACACTGGCCGCGAGAATTTGCGCAAGAACACTGACTTTGTAATGTACAAAATCAGTGCTTCTTGCGCAAATACTTTGATGCTCCCGTTCAGGCATAAGCCCTCTTGTGCAAGAATACTTGCGCAAGAGGGCCAGTGTAGACAGACACCTTAATTTCTTGTGCAAGAAAGCCCGATGGCTAAAATAGCCATCAGAGCTCTCTTGCGCAAAAGCGCGTCTAGACTGGCATGGATGCATTTGAGAAAAAATGTCTTTTGCGCAAATGCATCCATGCCAGTATAGACCAGTGGCCCTCAACCTTTTGGGGCTGCCAGGCGCCCGGGGCTGGCACCGGCATGGGCCGTGAGCCTGGGACAGGGGCCACCCATGCACCACGCGCCTGGGGCTGGCAAAGCGCATGTGTCATGTGCCCGGGGCGGGGCCGGCCCAAATTGTTCGGCGGGTGCACATAAATAGCCTGGCGGGTGCCAAGGCGCCCGTGGGCACCACGTTGGGGACCACTGGTCTAGATGCTCTTTTGCGGAAATACTTTTAACGGAAAAACTTTTCCGTTAAAAGTATTTCCGCAAAATCATGCCAATCTAGATGCAGCCTTGGAGTATACATTTACATTTTTTTGAAAGAAACCTTTTTTCATTCATTCACCATCAACTTTGGAGATTCAGCTACTGCTCATCTAAAGACTCAGGAGTTTGATTTGGGTAATCACCCAAAAGAGCAAAGGTTCCTCCACATTTTCCTGAGAGTACTCAGCTGTAACTGTTGCAAGAATAGGTTCTCTTTCTGCTTTTGGCTGGGCAGGAGGCACTGTAAAAGTAGCTTTTCTCACTGAAGCAAATCTGAGGGACCCAGGCCCTGTGGAGGGGAGAGAAGGAGGAAGACTGAGGGCACCTGGCTTCAGCAGTTAAGGTATAAGAGGGCACACAGACTCCCCTCCCCACCCAACAGGGGGCAAAAGGGGCAACTATCCCTTGGCCCAGCAATTGAAAAGGGCCCGGGGCTCCCAGCTGCTGCCACCACTACAGCACCAACTGCAGCACCTGGAGCCGAAGGCCCTTTAAATCACTGTTAGAGCACCATGTGGCATGCTCCAGGAAGGGTGGGGGGTGTCGGGATAAAATAGCAAACAGCCCATTGAGATGTAGGTAAGATCCTGAACCACTGTCTCTGGTTAAACTTTTCCGCACAGGCCCATGCTGCCCAGCCTGGGCAGACAACAAACAACGGGCCCTAGGAATAACACAGAAAAACAGCCTTACCTGTGTATCACAAACGGAAGGAGCCAAAGTAGCATAACATTAGGTGGAAAGCCATAATTGAACATCCTTATCATGAGTTTCACACACACAAACAAGGCCAAAGCCCTGAAAGGGGACCTCATAGTCTGCCATCTGGCATGGGAAAGAAACAACAGCTGCCTTCCCAAAGCCAACCACAGATTCAGGGAAAGGCCCAGCACATCACTATGAGACGACACCCTCCCTCCCTAACAATCCAGGCTCGCAGATACACCAAACTGATGTTCTAACAATTGCTTTGCTGTATACCTGATCTTGTCTTTTTGCTTTATACCCCTAGACAAACACCTATAAACTGCATCCCGCACCTGCTGGAAAAGCACCGTCACCACTCCTATGAATTCCAATTGGAATGTAGCATATGCATTGCAAGGCAATTCTCGGGGGTTGAGGGGGGATACTTGTGTTTAGCAAATATGTTAACCTGAGCTATGTTCAAAGCTAATCTCTTAGACTATTGGCTTACCATGCTCATATGTCTTGCTGCCAGAACCTATCCAGGGGCTTTGAAACTCCCACCCTGTCGCTTCTCTCCACCCATTGGCTCCCTATATAATATATTATAATCAACTGCTTAGCAGTGTTTGCTGAGCCCAAGTGACAAGGTGACACTCCACCAGTGCCGTGCATATTAAACCCTCCTGCTTAAATCTACACAGTGTCTAAATTTTGGTTTCCAACAGGGGGCATGCCGTTGTCTGGGCAGCACTGAGGGCAGGATGCCCCCAGCCCAGCTCCTTCCATCTGAGGCCCTTCCCCTACTGGGGGTGTGGAGCTTATGCCTCCCCTCGCCACATTGCCCAGAGGCCTGGCTCAGCTGTCAGCTCTTCTGAGGGCATGTGACCCCTCATACCTCCCATGCGTCACCTATACAAAAATAATAGCTGAGCACTTTAAAAGGTCCTGGCCTGGGCTTGGGGATAAGAGGTTTCATTTTAATTAATCTTTTTTTATTATTTGTGGTTGGTTGTTCAGCAGATGTTTATTCCCTCTAAATTTGCTAGCAGGGCACTGTAATGCAGTGGCATCAGCAATACCATTGATTCTGATCAGTGCACCTCAGAAGCTAAAACCAGAACTGGAATGTAGGACTTGTCTACACTATCCCAGGAGAGAGATCTAAGTTACACAACTTTGGCTAAATGAATAGCCTGAATTTGTGAAGTTGACGTACTTACTTACATACTGCTTACAGTGGTGTCTTCAATGCAGTGTGTCAACAGGAATCACTCTCCTGTCAACTCCCCTATGCTTCTCATTCTGATGGAGTATTGGAGTCAGCTGGAGAGTGATCTGTGCTCGATTTATCATGTCTATACTAGATGCAATAAATCAACCTCTGCTGGTTCAATCACTGCTTGTCGATCCGGCTGGGTAGTATAGACATATCCTTAGAATCTGATTGCATCACTAAACACTTCCAGTTCTTTGGTGAGCAATGGCTTCTGTTGTTGCCAGGTTTCAATGCACTGCATTAATCACATTCAGTTATTGCTTGACACAAGTGTATTCATTGAGCAGACTGTTTTCATCAATCATCTATCTATGTTGTTCATATGTGCTATAAACACAACTGGCTTATTTGCTGCATACTGAGATGGAGCAGGTACTATTAAGGTAGAACTAAATTATCTTGTTTGTGTTCATCTGTCAAGATGTGGTAGAACCTCCAGTGCATGCCACAACAATGAGTTGACAATTTTTTTATTACAGTTGGTTCAACTTCACTCTTTCAAATTCAGGGTGATCGAACAGAGTCTTAATTACATGTGCTGTGTTTCTTTGAACAATATTTGCATACTAAAATGTCTTTGTATTTCAGCCTTGGGGCTACACTGTTAAATAGGCTCTAACCCAGTCCCTAGGCTTGTGATGCACATCTGAACCTTCATTTATATAGCAATGTTAACATATACACAGTTTTATAAACTCAAAGTGGAACACTTCTACCCTGAAAAGCTTAAATTCTAAATTCTTGAAATTGTGAGTTGGGAAATACCACCTAAAAGATGCTGATCCCATTTTACAGTGAATGATATCACTTGAAGAACCTTGTAGGAATGGACCTGAAGGCAGACAGTAACAAAATAATGCAAAACAATAGTTCAGGAAAGGGGATGTAAAGAGGAGAATTAATTGGGAAGAAGAAAAAAAAAGTGGCACTGAAAAGAACGACTTTGGAGAGGTGGACTGATGGGCATGAAGGGGGAAGACTGTTCTAACATTGGGGGAAGAATTTAAAAAACATTCATTAAACATTTTTCATGCCTTTCTTTCCTCTATAGACTCTTACACTGTTTGGTTAACTTGGGATTAAAGCTTTTACTCTTTTGATTGCACAATATGTTCTTAATATAGTGAGCAGAACTGAACTAAATATAATTGTTTAGTCTCACGGTGATACCCCTCTTTCCTGTCCCATGTTTAGCTGGGCATTCTAACATTTGGAAACTTCCCTGTTCTTTTTTCACACAGCTCAATTCATTGTCCCCTCACTACTTCACTGCTCAATTACAGTGATTTCTCTTTATTCAGTTTACCATGTTCATTATTTTTAAGCCAATTTTGCATTGCTTCACATTTCCCATTATAAAATTACATTTGACATCTGTCTGACCATTTTTGTATCCGACTTTGTAGCATCTCAAATATTGCTTACTGCAAACTGTGTTCTATCTTCCAGTTTCTGTCGCAAGAGAGTTTACCTGATCTGTTGTGAATATTTGAACAGGAAACAACTAGGCAGATGAACTGAGATGTATGGAGTATAGGGAATGGATAGCTGAACATATATCAGCTAGTAAAATCTGCATTATAGGCTAAGAATGAAATACCCAACTTGTATTAGCATATAAGGGTTATCCCAAAATCCCCACTCTAGGTTGCTGAAAAGGCATATCAGAAACTTGCTAGCAGCATAAATTCTCAGAAAAAAAAAATTAATTAAACTGGAGTTAGGACTGACAGTATATAACAAAAACGCCCAAATATGTTGTATTAAGCAAAAATAAACAAGCAACAAACCTCAACATTTGGAAAGCCAGGAAACTGAGAGTGGCAGATATTGACAGTTGTACAGAGACAATGAAGGAAGGAGGTGTTTGGTATGGAGACAATTAGGTGATGATTCATAAAGATGTGCCAGTAGAGGAAGGACACATAAGATTTTTGCTGGTTGAAGGGGCTCAGTGAGTCGTGGGGTGGACATGGTAAAACTGGGGGGGATTAACAGCACTCAGTCAAGCTTGGCCTGGTCACCAGGATGAAGACAGCCAGGCCATATCTCCATGGCATTTCAATCTGGAGCTCAGGATGGCAATGCCACTCTTTGCTAGTGTGGAGATTTTGGGGGTTAGCTGGTGGTCCAGATGATGCCCCATCCTTGGCTCTGACGCACACCTTAGGACACCACCTAGCCCAAAGTGTGCAGACACATCAAGAAGATCAGAGAAGTGCCCCTGAACATAGTTTGGGACTGGTGTCCACAGTCATGTTGTGTAGTGTCATCTTCCAAAGGTGTAAAAGTTGACAGCATCTGCCATGCGATGTTCTGAAATGATTCACTGAGGACTATTGCTTCCTGAGTAGCTTGAAATTCTCTTGTGGAGCTGGCAATTAGGTGTTTGATTGGGACACTAGCATTATCCCAGCATGCTGCAGTATCGAATTGCTTAAGAAGTGAAAATAGAAACAAAAGCGAAGAGTGAGCTGGAGCTGAGGGAGAGGATTTTTCAAAGAAGATACATTATGTATGTTATGGACATGACAGTGTCTATATGTCTCTTTCTCTGTCTCTCACATAGCAGAATGTATCTGGCAAACTGGTATTTCAGCACCATTTCCTCTGCAAATAGCTATGTTTCCATGGGGAAGGAATTAATTTTTTTTCAAACGGCTCACTGATTTGAGCGGGTGTCTTTATTTTTCATTCTTAATTTTAAATTACTTTCCTTCTCTACAGCTAGATGAAAGATTTTGGAGACTGAAATAAGATAGCGGAGGTGGTATATGAGCTGAAGGAACATCAGTTTTGTTAGCTCAATAAGGGTTTTACCTTTTAACCACTGATGCTTTGCAAGAAGTTTGACTGCCCATTAGACAGCATTACTTTGATGCTCTGGTACATGGTATAGTATGTGATTGTCACAACAAGGAATCACAATCTTGTTTCTTTAACATTTTAATATTTGTTCTTTCTCTGGAAATTATAACAGTGCACTATCATTTTGCTGTGTCTTTCAAAGGGGTATGCTAGAGCACATTATGGGAGTTCAGTATAGTGCACTATTCTTCAGTGCAACTGCTTTTAGCATGCATAGCACATGTTCTGACATTCTCGCCTTGATCTCTGTATAGCAGCGCTTCTTTTTGTATTTTTCAATTAGGACAGTGGAGGAGGAGGAGGGAAAGTCTTTTACTCCGCACTTAATGTGTTGGAACTGATTAAGATGACATAAATTTGACTGAGCATCTCTTGAACTGTTCCTCTGGAGACTAAAAACAACAGTTCGGTCTCATTCAGCAGAGTCTATGTCAGATACTCTTCTCTCGAGCATATTATCAATGTGATCAGATCAGTGTGAAGTGAGCTACCATAACTGCGTGTGGGTTTTTGTAGACAGTGTACTCTCATTATACAAGGAATGAACTGGGTAAACATTGAAAGTCTAATCTCTTTTAAGGTAATGAACCTAGCGGTTCTCTTTTCCTCACTACACAACAAACATAATGTGAAGGAATCATATAGTCATAGTATAATGCAAATAACTGTTTACAAACTATTTACAACGGATGAGGCCTAGCTACATGTGTGTGCTGCTTCTCTGGCAGGGTTCGGGCGGCTTCTGAAACACAGAGGGAGGGAGATTAGAGGTATCCCAAACTACATTAGACCAGAACACTAAGAAATATGCACACCTCTGGAGACAGGAACGCTTTCTTTGGCATTTGGTAGGTAATAAAAATGGGTTCAAGTAAAATACTAAAAATTGCTATTGGACCACAATGTTTTGATGCATTGAGAAAATGTTGGTGTCCTTTAAGTAGCACTAGGAACATAATTAAGAAAGTCTGTTGTGGGATATTGAAATCTGGCTGAAAGAAGGAAGTACTAGAGTAGCTGTCCTCAACCAGTTGATCACGATTGACTTGTCTATCATGGAGGCTCTGATGGTCAATCTTGGCTCAGTCCCACCTCTGAGGGACAGGAAGGTATTGAGAGGAGTATGGGCTGGGCTCACTGATTTAAATTGCTGCTATGTTCCCCCCTCTGTTCCTGGAGAGGAGACAGCAGAGCACCCACCTCCTAACCTGGGCAAGAGCTGTGTCTGTAGCACAGAACAAGTTCCAGCCATGCCCAATGGATCAGACGCTTCCTTTCTACAGCCAACCAGAACAGACTACATAGGGGGATCCCCTGCAGCCTCCCCGGCTGCGGCAGCGGGCAGGGGTGGGAATCTTCTCTAGCTCCCCAGCCCTGTTAGTAAGGGAGGGAAACCCCAGAAGCTCAACAGTTGCTGCAGGCTGAGGGGAGGGAGAAGGGAATCAACGTTGCCACTGAAAGGAAGCCCCAGTTTGAGAGCAGCGTTGATTAAATGAGGCCCAGCCAGGTTAATCACACACATGCAAAGTGCAGGCCAACCCCATCCCAAACAGGCAGAAGCCTGTGTGTCACAGAGGCTGGAGAGAGTTCACGAAAGCCGCCTTGGTAATTGCTGACAGGAAATGCTCCTCTCTCTCCTGATGGGGGTGTCTCCATTCTGACCATGCAAGGAGCAGAGCCTGTTTCCAGCACAGAGCCTGGTGTTCCCAGCCAGGCAGGGGGGATGAAATGGTTGCCTGCTCCCTGCAAATTCAAAATGGTATTTGATGTTGGGTCCTAACTGGAATAACAACGCAAATTATTCTGCTCGTTTGGGACTAAGAGTGAGCCCTTTTGGGTAACATCAATGCTGAATAAGGACTGGGGGAGACTAGCAGGAAAGAGGCAGTGCTAATCCTAGATGGGGGCCTTTGCCTTCCTGAAGCAAATCCAGTCACTTCTTTGGGTGTTCAGCCAGGGGACCATAGCACTTTGATGGTAGTTATGTGGACAGCTATGCACATGTGTTTGTACAATGGTGAGCTGTCTGTGGGACCAGTTTTTTTAATCAGCGTATCCTCAAAATAAGCTTAATTGGCAAATCCCACATCTGCCTCCCTTCCACTCTCAGCCCCATTCCTATCCCTCTGTTCCACTCTCATCAGTCACCTCACCTGCTCTTCATCTCCTTCCTTTCGCCTAGGTGCCCAGCTCTTTCTATCTCATTCCCCCACAATCTACCTTCACTTCCCTGACTCTGCTCTCTATCCAACCTCCCCCTCTTCTGTGCAAAGCATCAGTAGAGTCGGTTTCCCTGTGGAATTGATTTGGGCTTTTTTTCAATGCAATGCATGCTGGGGTTTTTGTTTCCAGCAGCAGGGTGAAGTAGGCAGCAGGCATGATGTACCCTGAACCTGCCCCAGCATGACAAACCAGGAATCCCTCCCTTCTCCTTTCATGGAGCCCCAGGAGAGGACAGCAATGGGACTCTAGAGATCATGAAGCGGTATCAGAGCTGTTCATGTTTCTCCAGCAGGGAGAAGGGCCTTACAATGACCATGCAGAGCAAGTGACAGGACACTTAGGTCTCAGGTGAGCTCCTTTGGGCACTAGTAGGCACACTGCTCTTATAGGCAATGTTGTCATTTGCTAGAAGTTCCTTCTCCTGCCCCATTACGTTTGGGTTACTGCTGCCTCTTCCCCCTGCTCTTGGCTCCTCTGTCTCCTGCTGCCTCTCCCCCACTTACCCTCAGTTTGTGCTACTCCTCTCCTCCTCCCTTCTCTGGGGACCCCTCTAATTTTCATCCTTCTTGCTGCTGCCGCCACCACCCCTGAATTTTCACCCATTTGCTGTTGCTTCATCCCACCATCAATTCGCCTTCCCTGCTGCTACCACCACCCTCAGCTGCTACCTTCTCCCCTCCTGATTCCCCTGTGATTTTGCTCAGGAAGACTGCTAGTGCATGGAGGGCTAAATTGGGATCTGATGGGAAAGAGTTGGTCCAGCTGCTGTGGCAAGTGGTGGATCTGGCCAGCAAGAAGGTATTTCCCTGAGTACGGCCCCCAGAGGCTCAGGATGAGAGGTGAAGCCTCTTGCATGGATTACCCCTGTCCATTCAGCAGGGAGTTCGGGGGTGAGGGGATTATAATAAATCGGCTAACCAATTGCCAAGGGAGAGTGGGGTTGGGCCGAGAAGGTGCTGCCCCAGCTAGGAGCACAGATTGAATTAGGCAACAGCCCAGACCATCCCATTACAGGGCTTATGCTAAAGCAAACTCCACCAAACCTTGTGGTGCACCCGTCTGTGCAAGCTTTTGTCTTAGGCCTCCAGCTTGGAATGCAGCCATTCTGCATGCTAGGGGGCACTGAGAGGGGAAATGCAAAGCCCTGCTCCCCACAAGCATTCTGGGGCCTTTGGCCTGGGAGCTTGCTCATCACCCCTACCTCCACCCGATTCAAACTCTATGTCCAGCCTGAAGCCTCTTCCCAGAGATAGCACCCTGCACCCATTTCTACACCCCAACACTCTGCCCCAGCCTGAAATTCCCTTCTGCACCCAAATTCCCTTGCAGAGCTTGCTCCTCTCACCTCTTCCCACTCCCAAGTCCCTTGGTTCTGGCCCAGAGCTCGCGCCCCCTGTCCCACCCCAGTGAAAGTGAGTAAGGTGGGGGTGAGTAAGTGATGGAGAGATGGAGAAATGGAGTGGGCAGGGACTCAGGGAAGGGGTGGAGCCTTGGGGAAGGGACAGGGTAAATCCTGGGTTGCCCTGACACTTAAAAAGTGCTTTTGGGTGTGTAAAGTTTGGAGATCACTGTACAAGAGTGGTGCTTCCTTGGACTGGAAATCAGTCTAGAAATCACAGGGAAGTCTGAATAGACTTCAGTTAAGCTGCTGAACTTTTATTTGTAATGCTTCTCAAACTTTCTAAAAGCTGACTTCAGTTAAACCATTGCAAACCCCTGTTTGGAAACCCTTGTTAACTTGAAGCTGATATATTTAGTTGAAGTTGTGCCTGCTTTAAGGGTATCCAGACAGTGTCTTGTGCTATTTAAAAAATGCACCTTTACTTAGACTGGTACAACTTTGCATGGAAAGCAGGTGATAGAAAAGGGCAAGTGCCAAGTGTGGTACAGCAAGAATCGGTGTTAGCGCCTATCTTATTTAGGAATTGCAATAAAAAAGGGAATGCAGCTCCTTCTTTATAGAAGCAGGAGAGTCCCTCCCTGGACTGAAGGAGTCCTGTATCCCCTTCTTTGGCAGGTGAAATGAAAACGTTGGGCCAGGAGTCTGAAGTGTGATATCAGAAATGTAGGGTATAAAACAAAACTTTAGTTGAACATCTGATTAACTGATTACTACCTATATGGCCTTTCTTCAGATTCTTTTAATTTTGGTTGCTTCAATAAAGAAAAGAATGTTATTTTAGTTAAGTTTTAATAAAGCTCTATTAACGATCCCTAACAACAGCAAATCATCGTATAGGATATAAGAAAGCAAAAATGGTACTGGGCAATGATTTGGCTAAGGTGAACCAGATATAACTAATTAGGTTTCCAGAATCAAATCACATAACCACAACAGAAAATCACACTTAATTATGATCTTGGGAAGATGACTAAGATTTTTGACTGAGCCTTCAGAATGTGGCTCACTCATGCCAGTTAGTTATTAACTCCAAGATTACTCACCCAGAGGAAAGAACAGTCTCAAACTAGATTACAAAGCAACTTGGTCAACTACTTACATGCCAATTCACCAAGTACCTTCTGTAGTCTTGGTTGTCCATTGCTGATAGTGACAGCGATCTTATTGTAGATGTCATCTGTGGCTATGCATGTGGTTTCCAAGTCCAAACCCTGATGCACAGTTGGCCAGATAGAGAGCCTGGGGAGCCTGGGAAGTCCGTATCTGTGAAGTTTGATGATGAACATCTGAGGTTCATTTCATGTGCAACCTGGAGATGATTTCCTTGATACCACTCAAACCTGTTGATCTTGTCAGAGACTGCCAGTTGTAGTAAGTTGAGGGTCAGTAACATGGAGTCAGCAGGCCTAAGGCCTGCAACATGGAAACGGCAACAGGCCTGCAATCTAGTAAGCAAGACTTTGGTTCAGTAACACAGGAGCCAAGAAAGAGGCCCTATTGATAATTGTGTGATTGTGTAAGTTAGGTCGAGCATGGCAGGACACAGGGAGGCACTGGGTACAGACTGTAAGCCAAAGGCGAGTAATGGAACATCTTAATAAGAAATGTCTTGGTACAAAAACTCCCTAAAAACTAATGCACATACCAACCTAGGTTCAGGACCAGGTCGGAATTGACAGCATGAAGGATAGTAAGTAAGCCCCCATTCCATAAGGTGAGGGGTGGTAACTAGGCAACAGAGGGTGGTAACCTGGTACGTAAAGAAATGATGTAAGTTGTTTGTACCTGTCTATAAAAGGACACCGCAGAGGGTGCTCTCCGGCCGACCTTGGGGGTGGGGGGAGGCGCACTAGGCCCCTGAACGGCAGGTGTCATTGCCTAAACTTACAGAGTGCACAGTAGCTTAACTTTGACTAACTGCTGTTAACATCTGATATATGGCAATAGGCCTGCCCGGTGTTGGTACCTTGTCAACGCGGGCCATAGTGCCCAGTGGTGTAACATTGTACTGATCTCTGTTACCAACTGGTAGAGCTTCGCATTTGACAATAAACCTGCTCGATTGATTTCAAATCTTGCCTGCATCTGTCATTTCCAGGGCCTCTCAGAGATCTCTTGTGTTGACCCAAGTGCACGGGGTATAACACTCTAGATAAAGGGAGTACCGATTGTTATGCACGCAGCCGAAAGTTTAACAACGTAGCAGAGGTCCTGTCAGGAGCGCACCAGGACAACCCTGACCAGATGACGCTGACACTGACAGTCCAGACCACCGAAGGTACCGAGGTACGAAAACACTGAGGTACGATACCAGTGAGTTCTGTTCCAACGCATTTGCTCAAGTTCTTTGTCAGTCCATGGGAGACTTCTCTTCGGGTTACCTTTTGAGGTACTCATATGGATAACCCTTCTTTCTTTTGACCTGACTCAGCTCTCCATGCAAGATCTGTTTTCAGAGCCTGTGGTCTTCCATTCTGCTTATAGTAATGTTTCCTCAATCATGCTTGCTTGCTCTCTCATGGACCTTCATATGGGTCCTGCTGTCCTGCTGGTGAATGCTCATTATTGAGTGAAGGGACTGTATGTGAAATTGCTCAAGCTGTTTAATGTGACCTCAATAAACATTCTACATCTCAGATCCATATAGGAGAAATGTTAGAAACACTGTACTGCAGATTTCTAATTTTGTGGCGAGATGAATGTTGTGTTTGGCTAAAGGCTTCTTGTTTGGAATCAGCCAAGGGCTGGGTGGGCTTTATTAATTCTAGGGGCAATTTCCTCATCAAAGCAGCTGTAATTCAAGAACGTGCTGTCTAAATACTTGAATTGATCCCCATTATTCAGCTATGTGCCTTGGTTGAAGATGGCAGTTGTTGGGGCATTGGAATGAGGTGCTGATTGGAACAAGGCTTCTGTCTTCCCAAGATTGATGGTGAGACCAGAGAGCTGGCATGTTTCAGAAAATCTATCAAGGATAGCCCATAGCAACCTTTAGGCCCTTAAGATTGTCATCTGCAAAAAGTACCTCAAAGAGAAGTCTCTCCAGTGTCTTAGTCTTAGCCCTGAGTCTTCAAATATCAAAGAGGCAGCTATCAAGTCAGTAGCAGATGCATATCTCAAGATCCAAGTCCCTTGTGGCATGGCTGAGGTTATAAGCAAAAGAACCAGCTGAACAGCACTAGAATAGCCTTGCTTCACTCCATTCAAGATTCCAAATGCGTCAAGAGTCATCATTGGAGTGAATCATGGCACAGACTGATAATTTATATGAATGATTAACCACCTCAACAGTTAGAAAGTTTTTCTTAATGTCCAACCTAAACCTTCCTTGCTAGAATTTCAGCCCATTGTTTCTTGTCCTATTGTCAGAGGTTAAAGAGAATATTTTTTCTCCCTCTTCCTGTTAACACCCTTTTAGGTACTTGAAAGCTGCTATCATGTCCACTATCAGTGTTCTCTTTCCCAGACTAAACAAATCCATAGGTCATCTTTTTTAGACATTTAATCATTTTTGTTGCCCTCCTCTGACCGTCTCTAATTTTTCTACCTCTTTCCTGAAAGGTGGAGCCCAGAACTGGACACAATATTTCAGTTGATCCCTAATCAGCACAGAGCAGAGAGAAAGAATTACTGCTTGTATCTTGTTCACAACACTTCTGTTAATACATCTCAGAATGATGTTTGCATTGTTTGCAACAGTGTCACGTTTTGACTTATATTTATCTTATGGTCCGCTATGACTCCTAGATGCCTTTCTGCAGTATTTCTTCCTAAACAGTCACTTCTCATTTTATCTGTGTGAAAATGATTATTCCTTTTTAAATGAAGAACTTTGCATTTGTCCTTGCTGAATTTCATCCTTTTTACCTCAGACCATTTCTCTAGATCATTGTTCATCTCTATACAGTTCCTTCTCCTCCTTGAAAGTCAGTTTTTCTTCAGTAATGAATGCTGTAAGCGTAAGTTTATTTTAATCTCTAATGAGATTTCAGGGAGGTAGTGTTGTCCTGCAGGTAGAGCATTGAACTAAGAGTTCAGTCCCATTTCTACCACCAACATGCACAAGCCACTTAGCCTCAGTTTCTCTATTAATGAAATGCTTTAACGTCTCTGGATGGAAAGCACTAAAAATGAAGTATTATTATAGGCCTTTTTCTAGAAAAGGTCTATACAAGAATCTGACTTTATCGTGATCGGTTTTTAAGCTTTTCCCATACTTAAAGTTAGGATATGCATATGCATTTTGCAATTGCATATTCTGAAATTGGATAGCCAAATGTGAAATTTATACTTTCAACATAAATAGGTGAGTATTCAAACAGAACTGTGATTTTTTTAAATGGGGATCTTTAGGGGTGTGTCTAAACTACATGGCTCCGTCGATGAAGCCATGTAGATGAGTTTACTAGACATAGCAAAATGAAGCAGCAATTCTGGGGTTGGCTGATCCCCATCTAGACTACCACGCTGTGCCGACAATCAGCTGATCGGCCTGGCGTGGTGGCCATTTTGATGTAAATGAAACGGCGATTATTTAAATCGCCGCTTCATTTTGCTATGTCTAGTAAACTCATCTACATGGCTCCTTGGACGGAGCCTTGTAGTCTAGACACACCCTAAGAGTCTTGTGACACTAAAAAGAGAGATCATCTGACAGTAGAGGATCAGACTTCTGAAAGGAGGGGAAGACAGACTTTTGCTGTGCTGCTACTAAGCCTGAGTTGAACCTGCTTACTCTGCACTTACCAGACCATTCACATTGCAAAGCATGGCATCTGCTATATTTTTTTTGCATGTGTACATTCATATTCGGAGGTAATAACCATATTCCAATCCAGGATAGACCTCACTTAATGATGATTGCTCCTGGAATAACTGAAAATGGCTTTCAACATGATCTTAACTGATATAATTTCCCCCCCTTAAGGATCATTCTTTTCATTTTGATTCAGCATAAGTAGCATATGGCATGGTAGTTTGTTAAGGTATCAATGTCCTTTTTAAATGAACACTAGAAATAAAAGAGATGCACACATTAGAAGAAGTGATGACTAAGTTAGTGTTATCTAAAAACTCCAACAGTTCACACACATTTTGTAGGCATGAATATGTGTTTTGCTTTTGCAATGGCTTTGCCTCTTCAATTTGTCTTCAACCCTTCTTTTAGGCTACTTTCTTATGCAGCATGACAGACAGACTCTTATGAAGGCACAGACTTAATTAATCATGGATAAGAATGTTATATAGAAAAAATATTCAAAGATTCACCCTCATATGCCATGTATGGTCAGTGAAATGTAAATGGAATGACATAATTACAAAATGTAGGCTTAAGATCAATCAGAGGAGACTGGAGAGGCATAAGGATGGGAATGATCTGATAGTGTGAAATATCTGCCTTACTCCTATGATGAGAAAGCAAAGTACATTTGAGAATTGACAAACTGTAGATTATTGTTCAGCTGTCATAATCAAGTACCCAATAACTTTGGGACTAGGGACATTTAAGATCCAACTCCACATCTTGATCTGAATTTTTCTTTGGCTGCACATTATGAATCTTCAGGAGTAACATGGGTCATCATCTGATTGGTCCATACTATGATGACCAAGAGAAACCAAGTTGGACCACACACCAGAAATAGGATAGAATGCCCTGTCTCTTTTAGCAGATCACTTCTCAAAAGCCAAAAACACCTGGAAGGGATAAGATAGAGGTCTTGGGTCAGCTACCTAGGAACTCTCCTGGTGGCATCAAGTACCTGTCTCAGTGTATATCTACACAGCAGGGTGAAAGACGAATTAAGCTACACTACTTCAACGACGTCAATTGTGTATCTTAAGTCCAAATAGCTTAATTCAGCTTTTGGCGCTGTCTACACAGCAGGAAGTCAAAAGAAGAACACTCTTCCTTCTACTTCCTTTACTCCTCATGAAATGAGGGTTAACATGAGCTGGAGTAAGAAGTACTCCAGCTTGACGTTATTTTGAAATAAAAGCTAGTAGTGTAGACACTCACTATGTTATTTCAGAATAATGTCAGTTATCCCAACATAATGCAATTGTGTAAACACACTCTTGGATAGATACTTTTAGTTGTTTCACTATTTCCCAGCAAATCAGCTTACTCTCTGCATCAGCAGGAAAAGGCTATAGTGAACAAAACCATGCTGAAAGCTGATGCCTAAGCAATGATCTAGTGATAAATAACCCAAGCGAAAGTCTGTGTAACAACCCAAATTAGTCATTTGAAAGCTCCTTGAAATAGATTACCCAATTAATAACAATGTATATATGGTTGTGTTGTAAAGATCATGAGAGTTACAGTGTGTGTCTGTTTTGTAAGATGCTCCAATCAAAATTGTTGTCAGATATTTTTAAACTACAGAAGTTACTGCCTCTAAGATTGCAGAATATCTACCATAGGTTTTGCTTGAGAAGGGGGGCTTGTTTAGTTTGGTGGAATAAATTGCCTAGGGAGGTTGTGGAATCTCCATCACTGGAAACTGTTAAGAGCAGACTAGATGGTCAAGATGGTGGTGCTTGGTCCTGCCATGAGTGCAAGAGACTGGACCTAATGACCTCTCAAGGTTCCTTCTGGTTCTATCATGATATGATTCTATGTGTTTATCCCACTGACCCTGCTGGGGTCTGAGAGATCTGTGAGAATGGAAAGGTATTCAAGAAACTTGTAGTGTACGATTCTTTTTTTTCTGATAGGCTATGTCTAGACTACTTTCCTCTTTAGAAAGCAGAATGTAAATGAAGCAAATTGAAAGTGCAAATGAAGTGCAGATTTAAATATCCTGCACTTCATTTGCATATTCACGTCTGAGCGCTTTTTTGAAAAAGGGTTTTTTTAAAGTGAAAGCGTAGTTTAGACCTGGTTCTTTTTTTTTGGGGGGGGAACCCTTTTTCGAATGAACTCGTACTCCTCATTTTTTTCAGGAGGACGGGTTCTTTTGAAAAAGGTTTTTTTTCCCCAAAAGAACCATGTCTAGATTGCGCTTTCATTTTCAAAAAACCCTTTTTCAAAAAAGCGCTCGGATGCAAATATGCAAATAGAGCACAGGATATTTAAATCCACGCTTCATTTGCACTTTCAATTTGCCTCATTTACATTCCTCTTTCGACAGAGGAATGTAGTTTAGACGTGCCCATTATGTTTAGTATTCCAGGAGTTCCTGCTGCATTTTAATTTGATTTTTCATCGAGAAACCCAGTGGTGATTGTATTGCCTGCAGTTCCTCTGCACACCGAGGAAAGCTTTCCCAACTCGTGTCATTTTCAGCTTACAGCTGTTATTCCAGTAAGCTAGTAAATATTATAAGCAGACACAGAAAATCAGAACTATTTATGATCTTGTTGTTAGGAAAGCTACACACACACACACAGCCACATCACAAAAGTAATATAACTTTATTACAAAGTAAAGAAAATGTATATTGGCTTGTTTGCAAAGTTCTCATGAGCCATATAGAGACCAGATAGTTTTATGCTGCATGTTTCAAATGTTACCATTGGCAAGAGCTGTGTGTGTGTGAGAGAGAAGAGCAATATGGTTTGGAGTAGCTGCCTGCCATTTGTAAATGTAGGGCCAGATTCAAATGCTGGCTTCTGTTGTTGTGCCCTGGCCATCTGCTCCTGAATTTGCCATCAGGTGTAGGCAGGAATATGGAGTCAGAAAGCAGTTGCAAAATCCTCTCCACTGAATCCTAATTACAAAATATGAAGTGCTGGATGGAAAGGTGGGTTGGCCAGGGACTGTACTAGTCCATCCAGTGAGTAGCCTCTGCTAGCAGGACTCCTGTGGTTTCTCCTGCACACACTAAAGCTGCCTTTCTCCTGGTTGACATGCCAAAGTAGAATAGAAGAGGCACAATTGTCTGCCAAATCCCCCTGGTGGTCCTGGGTATTAAGTGGAATAGGGAGGAATAGTTTACACTAACTTTCCCCAACTTGGGCCATGTCTCCACTATACAGCTAGATTGATAACTCTCTGATCAATGCAAAGGCATTGATTTAGCAGGTCTGGTGAAGATGCACTAAGTCGATGGGACAGCACTGTTCCATTGACATCTGTTCTCCGCCTCAACAAGAGGTGGAAGCATGTTGACAGGAGAGAGTCTCTCCTTGACATAGCATAGTGTGGGCACCACTATATGCTGATGTAAGATATGTTGACTTAAGTTACACTACTTAAGTTACGTAAGTAGCAGAATATAGATCAATTTACAGCATTTGTGTAGAGCAACATCTGATGTGGACAAAGGTCACTGAATTATTGGAATATTCCTAATGGTGTCTGTTTCCTGACCCCCTGGTAATTCTGGGTTGGTTTTTATTTTTGGTTTTGCGTTCTAACTTATTTTTCCTCTGTGCACACCTGGTTTGACCATAGGTTTTCTAGGCAAACCATTTGTGAACCATATTGCTATGTAATGACTTCTTAAAAGATAATGGAAATATTTTCATTTCCAGTTGAACTGTTTGTGCGGTTTTTTTGTTCTTGAAACCAAACAAAGACTTCAAATGTGCTCTTTCCTGTGCCCCCTCCTTTTTTAATACAAAAATGCAATAATTTGAATGAATAACATCCAGTTTCTCTTTCACTTTTTTCTTTTTCCTTTCTTGTCTACATTTTATTCTCTTTTCCCATTCTGTAACATTTCAAAACTCCCATAGTGTTTTAAAAGTTAGACTGGCAAAATGTGTGTGTGTGTGTGTGTGTGTGTGTGTGTGTGTGTGTGTGTGTGTGTGTGTGTGAGAGAGAGAGAGAGAGAGCGAGAGAGAGACAGTACTCAATAGTGGAAAGGCAGGGACTTGCAGATAAAAAATATAAATGTGGAAATCGAGCTTCATTTCAACTACTCAAAGGCTAAAATTTTTTACAAACCCATTTTTTTTTTAAATTTGTGGTTTGATCTTGTTTCCATTTTTCTTTCTGCTTCAGCTAGCAGGAATTAAGGCTACTCGGCAAAGAGAAACCATCTGGACACTTTCAACTGGAGTTTCCACTGGGGGATGTTACCTCACTGCTCAGCACATGTGGGAAAGGCACTGAATAACATGAGGATCAAGCAAAATACATAGTCCTGTATTTTGCCTCAGCTACACCAGACTAACACGGCTACATTTCTATTACTATTCTACATGAGGATCAAGGTATTTCCCCCCTCTTAGGCAAAATAAATGACTCTCCTTAGTAGTTTGTAAAATGATTCCATCTCAGAAGGGCAGTTACCTGGGATTCATGCTCTGTCTTTAGGGGCATGAGAGGCAAAAGGAGGAAATAGGGATGATAGCTAGCTGATTCTGAAAACACCACTGATAGATGCATTTCTGTGCAGTGGAGAGCCACTAAATGAATTTTTATCCCACTATGTGGAGATTTAGTGGCTTAGCTCCAGCTAAAATGGGAGATGTCACTTGACCCTCAGCATATGCATTCCCCTCATTCTTTCCCTGCCCTGAAAGTATGTCAAGAAACAAAAAAGGATTACACCAGTTCTCTTAAACAACTTTCAGGTGGTGTCATCCTCCCTAAGTCACCATGGGTTTTAAAATGCTAGCACAATAATGCAGACCTCAGCAAGATGTCATACTCCCCCCCCTACCCCCAAGCAATTCAGGAAATGTAGGATAAGATATTTGACCCAAACAAGCACCTTAAGATTTCCATGATGAAATTATTTAGGGAGAATATGTATTCTGTTAACCCATGCTGGAGTGCTATACAAGATGTGAAGTTGGGAGCTATTCTTATTGTTCTATAAGGAGTCCGGCCTAGCAACCACGTTCAGGCTGGGCAAAGAAATATTATCACAATGAAAAATCTCTAAACCAGCGAGGGGCAACTTAGGCTAGTAAGTGGGCCACGTGAGTGTCCCTCCATCTCAGTGGGCCGCAAGATTGTTGTAACCAATATGGCCTCCTAGTCTTTACTAACTGCACTTGTGTACCTACAATTTGTGGGGTGTGCCGACTGAACCGTAGCCACACTTTGATTGGATCCAAAGGGAGCACACAGCTCTCAGAATCTTGTATGCAATCAGAATATATCCCATGTCAAGTGCCATTGCTTTTGTAATACTGGGTAGGAAAAAACCTGAGTGGCCAAAAACCAGCAGAGTCTGGCAACCCTGTTCCTGGGAAAGTTAACAAAATGTCCTGTGGCTACCCATAGACCCTTGGGCCGCAGGATGCCCACTACTGCTCTATACAGTGGCTATTAAAGAGAAAATCTTAATGTATTGGTTGCTAGGAAGTTGGCTGGCCCTAGCCCTGGCACAAATTGTTCCCTACCACTGTTGCTTGCCATACCAAGTATATTCAAATCATCTTCAGTACTGCTGGTAGCATTTTTATAGGCAGAAAGATCTACCTTCTTAGTGAAGCCAGTACTGAGTTTTGTTTTGTTTTATTATATGATAAATCTGGATCCTTTCCCAGATTATGCATCTGCCTCTCTCATTTACACTTCTGTAGCTGAGACTGACCGGGAAGGCTGCTCAAATGACTAAATTTAGTGGCAGTAGGTAGAGAAATTGTCACCCCTCCCACTATTTCTATAAAATATTTTAGGGTGAAAACCCTTCCCCCTTAAGTCTGGTGTCTGGCTGACTGGAAATCAGAAGCTGACATACCAGAGTGCCAGATTCACTGATGCATGCTTCATGAGCTGTCTGCAGACTGCTTTGTATTGTATCAGGTATGTCTGCACTGCAGCCGAGGGTCAGCTTCCCAGCCCACTCAGACAGACTAGTGCTAGCAGGGCTTGAGCCAGCATGCTAAAAGTAGCCGGGTGAGCACTGCAGTACTGATAGCTCAGACACTCAAGCCCAGAAGGTTAGGTGGGATCGAACTACAGCATCCATGCTGTGTTTCGTTTGCTAGCTGAGTCTTGTTGCCCTGGGTCTTTGTACTTGGGCCAGGAGGTTCGCATACAGTATGTCTACATTATACTGTAATCCCAGAGTTAGCAGAACTTGAGTTACCAGACCCTGAGTTTCTTAACTTAGGACTTGAGCATCTACACTTATTTATAGCTCCAGGTTAGGCGTTGTTGAACCCTGAGTCCCAACCTGGGGCTCCAGTGCCTAGACTGAATAATGCAGACTCAAGTCCACCCGGCTTTACACCAGATTCCTATTGCCTTCCAAAAATGTGGTTGCTCTAGCCCTTAGTCTGTGTGGCACTGGAGGGAAAACTTGACTCTCCACCAATTTGACTGTCTAAAAGGCAAAGCTGGCTTGTGGGACTGTGGGATTCTGCTGTGTTGCTTCTGCAAAGCAATAGGGCTTGAACACTGGGTCCTGGCTTGGCTCATGCTTGGGCACTCCACTGCAATGGAGTATTGAGGCCAGTGTTCCCTCTAATTTTTCCCACCCCTGATCAGAATGAATTTTGTTATGTGCATCAATGTGCAGGTGATGTGTGACACAGAGATGATGTGTTCTTCATATCAGTGCACTTAACAGAATTCACGTGGCAGGGCTGGGGCCAAGAGGCTTTGAGCGTTAGAGCAGGCTCTGGGCTATGATCAGGAACGAAGGGCTCAGGGCTGGTACAGAGGTGGAGTGCAGGGGTCTGAGGGCTCTGATTGGGAGCTATAGCATGGGGCTGGATTAAGGGATTTGGGATGAAGAAGGGTGTTCTGGGGCTACTGTGAGGAGAGTGGACTCGCCCCCGGTTCTCTCTCCACACAGCAGCACCTGGGAAGGAGCATCTCTCCCCATCATAGCAGCTCCAGGGCTGCGGCAGAAGGATAAGTGCCCACACCCCTAGCCCAACAGGTTCAAGCCAGGGCTGGGCCACTTTGGCCATGGCTGAGTCTGGAGTTGGGCTAGGTTAGGGCCGGAGGAGGGGCAGGTTCCCTGAGCACCTGAGTGGTGCTAAATAGGCTGCTGTGTGGCCACACAGCTTACAGGAGAGTTAGCGTGGGATCTGGCTCTACGCCCTGGGCCTATGTCTACACTACGGAGTTTTTCTGGGATACCAGGCAACACATCCAGGGAATGCGTCTGCTCTTCTGAAATTCTTTTTGGAAGAGCAGACGTGCTCTTTTGGAAGCCCTGTATTCCTCATTTTATGAGGAACAAGGGCTCTTCTGAAAGAGGTTTTTCCAACATTTGGCCCCGTGTAGACTGGCCAAATGTCAGAAAAGCCTCTTCCGAAAAAAGAATCAGAAATAGGTACGCAAATTGTGGTTCACAATTTGTGTACCTTTTTCCGAACCTCACCCCCCCGAGCAGTGTAGACATAGCCTAGGAGAGAGCAATATGTGTGTCGATGGAAGGGGCACCTGAGTTTGAACCCTGGGCTTACATTGCCGCATAGACACACCCTGTGTCAATTTGACCAAGAGTGGCCTGAAGAAACTCACACGACTTCCTATAAAGGAATCTGCATCAGTGTAAAGATTTCCCCACTGTCCTCATTCCTTCTCCTTTTTGTTGTCCACCCCCACCCTCCTGGCCTGTTGTTGCATGTTTTATTAGGTCCTTTAGTCTATGATCATGCTCCCTGGATGCTAAGAAGGAAGAAGTTACTATTCTACCAGTCCTAATTTGAATGCCAGACACCAATCTCTTGTATTTTCATGTCATATGGTATTTCATCAGGCCTGTCTTTAGGATTTTAGGTAACACTTGAGGTATGTTGGAAGAACTGAGATAAATTACTGGAAAAACGGAGCTAGATTAGTTCTATGTCTCTAAAAATTCTGTGCTTGATGAACTGTTGATTTAACAGTATAGCTTCCTGATATACTGGAGCAGTGGAGAGATGAGATCTCCAGGCAGTCACTGTATTGCATAACACTCCTGTGTTACAACTAGTGTCCTATTCAACTTTTAAATTACATTTCTTGCTTTTGGACTCCATCCCCAGTCTCAGAGGTTCGCATCAGGGCTACCTGCTACTATTTTAGCTCAAAGTTTTTTGTTTTTGTGGCAGGAAAACTAGTGACTTTTTACCCACCTTCATCTCTCTATTTGCTGCTCATTAATTTTGTGCTGCTGAGTGAAGAAAGGGGCCAGTGGAGAACAAAAAACGATCAGGAGAAATCTTGAAGCAGTATATAACCATGTTTTCTGAAACTGCTCAGAATGATGATTGTCCTGGTCAATAGGTGCAGTTTAGCATGACTTCATCTGCTACTCACATCCACAGGCAATGTTCTGAGTGGAGAAAGACTGCTTGGGTAAGGGGGTGAGCCTATTTTGGAAGTGACAGAAATCTTCATAGGAAAGGGTTGGTGAAATGGATGTCAGTTGAGATTTACGTATTGTTTGGGGTGAAATTGCAGGTCTTTAAAAAAACCACAAGGAGCACAAACCTATGCAGACCAAATCATTTGTCTTTTACATGGTATTGCTATTGGTAGTATGCTAAAATATGCTCTGATATCCCCTGGCTTTCATAATAAGACTTTGTGCTGAGATTCTACTATGTTTCTTCTATTTCAACAATTTCAAAAAAAAAAGAAGACGAGGAAAAATCCCCTTTGTGAGGTAGAATGGAAGATGCACACTGTGTTTATTTGCAAAGTGCATGCAGTAGGTGAAGCCTAGAACAGTTTGTCTGCCCTTCTGATCCTTCCTTCAAAGCTCTTCAAAGCACAACATAACAATACTTTGTGGTACTCTCATAGGTAAGATATTTCCCGAAGTCTGTGTTTGATAGTTGCACAAAGATCAGCAGTTACCATGGCTCTGCATGCATCTTAGCATGAAATCACATTAAAATGCCTTTTTTAGTAGCGGACGATCCTGCCCACTTTATTGTACTGAATTCCACAATCCTTTCTCTTTGCTTTGTTGTTAGTCATCTCAGGACATGGAGGGTGTGTCTCTTTTGCTTTACTGTTGATTCTCCAGGTACTTGACATGTTTACTAATATGAATCTCTGTAAGGTTGCCAAAACCAAACCACTTCTCACAATGTTGTCTCTGACTATACAAACTCTTGTCATTATTGTCCTTGAGGGAGAACATCTGTTGTTCTCCCTATCACCAATTATCTCTTCTCTACAGTTCAGTTTCCCTCATGAGTATGCCATCACACTGATGCTTTGTTTTCTTATGTTCTATGTGAATGTTTCCACAGGGCTTTGAACTGGCTTGTACATTCTGCTGTCTGTCTTCTACTTCCATGTTGCCTTATCTGTTGGCCTCTCTTTCATTTTGTTATTTGCTTCTTATTTTCAAACCTCTTTCCTTCTCCTACGCCTGTCACGTCACCCTCTTACGTTGTGCTGTCTTGTAGTTCATAGGCTGGTGCTGATGAGCCATTTCTCACCTTCCTTATCCCCTTTCATTTACCTCTGTAGACTTTCTCAGATTCATTTTAGTTAATTGCACTTGTGTCTGACAAGGTCAGTTGGCATATTTTGCTTCTGCTTCTTTCATGTCCCAATTCTCTGGCTTTTTCTGGCATTTAACTAATTTGTCACCCTCTCATCTCAGAAGTATTTGTGTTTGTCATTCAGAATAAAAATCCATCAAAAGGTTCATCTCTTGTGTAGACTTGGCTGCATCACCACTATAGATTAGTTTTCTGAAAATTGGGAGTTGGTCTATAAGTTAGTTTGCTTGAATGGGAGTCCATCTCTTTCTCTGTGAACTTGCTTAACATCTCTGTGCAGCTGTCTGAAGAATAAGGATTGCTACCCTTGCATATAGGGATATTTGAATAGCTGCATCATTTGACGAAGAGCATTATTATTGTAGGCCAAATCTTGAGTGATGTGATCTACTTGACACTCCTCTGACACCAAATGGTAGAATTCAAGTGGGGTTCCTCAAGGATCCATTTTAGAACCAACTTCCATGAACATTTTCATTAATGACTTCACCAAAAAGTGGGAGTCTGCTAATAAAATTGGCAGGTGACCCAAAGTTTTGAGATATAGCCTATATGGAGGAAGACCAGAATATCATACAAGAAAATCTGGCTAACCTTGAAAATGGAAGCAATAGAAATGGGAATAAAATTTAACAGTGAAAAGCATAAGGCCATACACTTAAGGGCTAATAAAAATAATTTTTGCTATTAGCTGTGGACTTAACAATTGGAAATAATGGAGGAGAAAGACCAGGATATACTGGTCAATCACAAGGTTACCATGAGCTATTAATGTGATGGGCCCATCAAAAATGCTATTGTAATCCTAAGATGCATCAGGTGAGGTGCTTCCAGTAGAGATAGGGAAGTGTTATTACCATTATGCAAGACACTGTTGAGACCTCATCTGGAATAGTGTGTGTAGCTCTGGTCTTCCATGTTTTGAGAGAGAGTAATTCATACTAGAACAGGTGCCAAGAAGGGCCAATAGGATGATCGGAGGAATTGAGAACCTTCCTTATGAGAGGACACTTCAGGAGTTTGGCATGTGTAGCCTAACACAAGGACAACTGAGGGGAGATACGATTGCTCTCTCTAACTACATTAGAGGCCTGGATATCAAGGAAAGAGAGGAGTTATTTAAGTGAAAGGCCAATGTTGGCAAAAGAACAAATGGATCTAAACTGGCCACCAACAAGCTCAAGACTAGAACTAGACAAACTTTTCTAACTATTACAAGAATGAAGTTTTGGAACACTCCCAAGGAGAGTAATGGGAGCAAGAACCCTATTTTGTTTCAAGTCTGAGATTGACAAGCTTATGTATTGGGGGAGTGGGGTGGGGAATGAAATAATGAGGTTGCTTACAGTGGCATATGGCCCACCCACAACTGTGATGAGCAATTGTATCCAACAGCTGGAGAAAGCTACTATAGAGGATTCTTTCTCAGGTGGCTGGCTGGTGAGTTTCGCCCACATGCTCAGGTCAGGTTATGATGGATTTTTCTTCCAGGTCAGATTAGCAGAGACCCTTGGGTATTTTCTTTTATTATTATTTTTATTTTTATTATTTTTTATTTGTCTTTCTCTGCAGCATGGGTTACTTGCTGTTTTGAATTTGTATAAATGGTGAATTCTCTGTAGCAGGAGGTCTTTAAATGCAGATTTGAGGACTTCAGTCAGAGATTATGGGCCTATTACAGGAGTGTGTTGCTGAGATTCTGTTGCCTGCATTGTACATGAGGCCAGAGAAGAAGATCACAAAGATCTCTTTGAACCTTAGTCTATGAATCTGAGACAGTACACCTCAGTATGTGTTCAGCACCTTACAGGATAGATTTTTAAGGAAAGAAATGTATCAACTCTGTTTGTGAAGTGCCCTATAAATGCATAGATTTTAGCTTATGTTTGAACAGCTTCTTGGGTGATTTTTAAAATTGCTTACTATTTACCTCTAAAACAGGACTACTCAACACGTGGCCTGTGGGCTGCATGTGGCCCGCGGCCCGTTTGTTTGCGGCCCGTGGTGCAGTTTGGGTTATGCGGGGCTCAACATGTGGCCCATGGGTGGGAGCCAAAACAAAAAAGCAGCCAATATAATGGTCTTCTGTAGATAAGCATTTTAGTAGTTAAATTCCTGGATTGCCATTTCTCATTAAAAGTGCTGTCATATGGGTGGAGATCAGATAAATATTACATTTTATTAATATCAGCAGAACTGACTTAAATGGGGCCTGCGTGTTTTGTAGTCTTGCCTTAATCTTTGTATTCATGTCTGTCAGTGTGAAATAAGCTATTTGCATATATATTTGCATGTATATGCAACCACACTTAAGTCACAATCCTCGGCATGTGCTGTGAGTATCATTGTGGCCCCCCAGAGCTTCCAAAGTTGAGTTAGCCCTGCTCTAAAACTAGAGCTAACACTCCCATTAACTTCAAAGGGAGCAGAGTTAGGACCAGTGTTCCCATTAAGCTGTGCAGAAACACAGCTTCACAGGTAATTAATCAGCCAAGCTCAGTCAGAGGCTCAGGTCTCCATGCAGTGAGTTGACTGAGCCTCTGACTGGATGGGGCTGATTAATCACCTGTGAAGCTCTGCTGCAGCATAGCTTAGAGGGAACACTGGTTGGGACAACTAATTGCTTTTAAAAAACCCACTGTTGTCCATTTATTCTTCTTGAAAACAATTTGGTATAATGGAAACATTAACAGTTTTCAGGAAATAGTGTATAAAATGTAAGTTTGGTCAGGTCAAGTTTAATTAAATCTTACACCTTTCCAGTTGATTTCCCATTTCTTTCAGGAATGTTGTGAATTGTGCAGATTATTTTCAATAGTTATGGGAAAATGTTCTAATGTTTACCAAATTTCCCACTGTCACTGGTGACACCTCTAATAGTTGACCATGCTTCTCCCATAATAGCAAAAGGGGAAATGTTGTAAAATTGGCAGGAAGCCAGTTAGTTCTCATCATTTGGCACATTTTTAGGCTGCGTTTTTTAAGTAGTCTTGAATTTTTTTGTAGGTGCTAATAATACATCCAGGAAATAGACGTTCCACAGGGAGTGGCACTAAAACACACATGACACCTTTGTATCAAGTAGGCATGCTCGTCTTTGTCCATACTCATATTGTCTATGGGCCCTAGGACCTAAATTAGACCTGGTCAGGACATTTTTTCCAAAAAAATTATTTTTCATATGGAAGATGCAAATTCATCAAAACAAAAACTACCCATGGAAATGTATCTGTTAAACTGAACTTTGTTCGGAAATGCTTCTCAGTGTCAAAGGTAGGAGAAACATCACACCACTTCAGGATTGTCCAGGACTTAGGGCATTCACAATGGATGTGGGAGATGCAAAAACTTGATATTCCTGAATCCCATGTAAGTGCCCTAACCACTACACTGTACCGGTTGAACCTCTCTAGTCTGGCACCCTCGGGACCTGACCGGTTCCGAATGAGAGAATTTTCTGCACTGCAGGAGGTCAATATTGTCTAGCAGCATTACCAATACTTCCACTGCTTACTGTACTCTTAGAAGACATTTAGGGGTAAATTAGAGCTAAATAACAGCACAGAACACTGAGAGCTAGGACCTGTGGCTCTAAACAAACTTTATGGGACAGTGGGAAACTTGGCCACATCCATGAAAAGTGGACATCCAGCTAACTAAAATAATTCCGGAGGATGGATGTTTCTGGATGAGAGAGTTCTGGATTAGACAGGTCCAACCTATAGAATCTGTCTTTCTGGCTCAAATATTAATTAATTGTTTTTACAAAATGGAACAATGCTAACAGAAAAGACACCACAGACTTGTGTTCATGGTATTAGATAGGGACAGGTTCATGGCTCTAGTCTGCCTGACTTGCCCAGACTTGAGTCTGTTTTCTCCCACACCCTCAGCAAGTGCCCCAAATAGTTGGTTATTCTGGAGTGAGTGGATGGGTTTAAAAGTATTTTTCATGGAAAAAACAGAAAGATCTAAGTTTCAGTCTTATGCAGAACAAGAAAAACATTGAAATGTGGGATAAAAGAACCTTTTCCCACACAGCTCTGATTAAAATGTTCTCCCACTGATGTCAGCAAGAATTTTGCTAATGATTTAAGTGGAACTGGGAAAATAAGATGTTACGGCTAACTTTCTTCTAAGTTCTTCCCCAGAGAAATAGTATGTTCTTTATTTTCTTCCTGTAAGATGTATGGCACTGGTTATATTTACTTCAGAAAGGAGGTTCCCTTAGCAAATGTATTCAGAAAAGCCTATATTACTGCCCACATTTCATTAAAGTTTTCCGTGGTTCATAGATTAAAGTTAGCCAGTTCTAGTCATTCAAATCTAGAAAATAGACTATTGGGTAATAGAGTTGAAACCATCAGACCCTTTACCTGGCAAACATCCAAGCCCATCACAGTCTGAATTACTGCACTGCTCCTTGTAATGCTAAAAAGTTTGACATTTATGTGTGGAACATTTTTATAAATGAATCTTTGTCATTGGAGTGACTTATTACTGCTATCTTGCTTGGCCATCCTGAACAAACAAGTTTTTGTTGGTGCAGATAATGTATTATTATTAAGTTGATGAGTTTATATATTAGTTTTATAAAACACATTTAATTTTCAATACAGTAATTTAGAAACTCACGGGGTATAACCACATGGGAGAGTGTTGTTTTTATACATTGTTCTAAAGAGTTTGTGGAGGGGAAAAGATTGTCTTTCTGATTGTTTTATTTAAAAAAACAAAGAAAAACACTGTGTTTTGGGCAGTCAGTCGTGTCTATGCTAAAAGGTAAAACTGGGCCAAAACATCAATGTTTTGGTTCTGAATTTTTCCAAAATTTAGCAGGTGTGTTGTTTGGGCCAGGGGTGCTAGAACAATTTGTACAGTGAGGGTGCTGAGAACCATTAAATTGTAAACCCTTTATTTAATGGAAACAGCTTCATGCATGGCTAGTTCCAGCAACTATGGCTTGGGCCATGAGATTTGGTTCCTGTTTTTTTCAGTAGGGTTTTTTTTTTAATTGTGCTGGTGTTCATTAAACCAAATATACTTTTCTACCTGTGCTCCATCATAAGGGTCAGTGTTCAGGTAGAAGGCAGGGGGGCATTGTGCCTCAGAGAAGCACAGTATGTCAAGCTGCAGCTCCTCACTTGCTCTGGGAAGGGCGAGGAGTAGTGTACTGTATTCTTTGAAAGAGCAAAGAACACTTCCTTCTTTTCAGCTCTTCCCTCCCCTGCCGTCATGTACGGCCAACTCAACTGCCTTGTGTCATGGCACAAGGTAGCATTCCAGCTGCTGCAGCAGCAGGTTTTATTCCAAGAATATAACACAGCTCTCAGTGGGTGTAGAGCTGAGCAGTGACTGAGTTAAGCAGACGGGGGTGGGGGGTGTCTTTAGAGTGTAACAACCAATAGGTGCTAAGCTGTACTAATTCAACTATAAGCCCTTCACAGATTGTATGAGACCCATGTACTCACAGCCTGGTCTCTTTCTGCTCCTCCCCTAATGCCACCCCCTTGGTTGCCCTGAGAGGAAGTATCTGCTTTGATCTTCTTGCATTCCCCCAAACACCAGGCTGCAGTTGTACCCTTCTCTTACATGCGCCACAGGAGGGCATTGTTGCCCTCCTATGTCCCTAACTGAGTGAGCACAACCTAGCTCTTTATGCCTGTTTAGAGCCAGTTTGTTTACTAATGCCTTAAGGATAGGCAGAATTGCCTGAACTTTGGCCGTGTGTATTAAAATTGCACTTTCTCAGTGGAGTCCAACCAGCTAGAATCATTAGTTTTTGTGCTGTGAAATGGGGGACTGGAATTTATGGATGTCCTGAAGGCAAGAATATGAGTCTTTGAGTTCCTGGTGCAATGGCTCTTTGCTTCATCTTCCCTATTTAGCTTTCACGTTTTCTCATTTGAATTATATTTGATCAACAGCTGTCCCGCAGGCACTTTTAACCTTCCATAGAACTCAAATAAGAATGGAAGGCACACTGTGGTTAGAATGCAATCTGGAGGGAGAAAGGCATTACACTGGCTTCTCTCACTTTTGCCTACTGTGCTGGAGGGGTCCATATTTCCTGCTAAGCAGGCAACTGTTCCAGGAAATAATAGCTAGTCACATATGATGATTCTGAATGCTATGGTAATAGCAGCAACACAAGGCTCTGCTGGTTTCTGGAAATAAAAGCTTTAAATGGACAGTTCACACTGCCTCAAAATCGCTTTCATAAGGAAAATGGTCACTTGGTCTTAATTATTACATTGAAATGATGTTAGGAGCACAAAGAGACTCTAGCTACATCTATGCTGTGCACCACTGGCTGTGGGGTATAGGGTGTGGTAACTACACACCACAGTGAAAAGTAAGAATCACCCACATGTGTAGCTACACACCATGGTATTGGTTGAAGGATGCAGCAGGGAAAGGTGCTGCTTTCCTCCTGCCAGAGCCTTTCCCTTCTCCAGTGAAGGTTTCCAGCTGCAAGGAGCTGCCCACGTCTTTCACCACTGCTGGAATCTTTCCGGGTGGTGAATGGCTCTAGCAGCAGGACACTACAAGACTATAAAAAGCCATGTGTGTGTGGAGGGCTCTGCTTGGATGAAGAAGGAGCTGTGTATTCAGGTATATACCCACACCCTTCTGGCATGTCCTTCACCCTACTCCCCTAAGTTGAATGTACGCTACCCACTGCCAAAAGAAGAGCACAGTGTAGACCTACCCTTTGAGAGGGAGCAAAGCAAGAATATTTCGGTCTAGCTGAGTAAACAGTAGGTTAGAGGCTGGTATCCTAGTACCAGGATTAGATTTCCATCTCCCTTTCCAGTGAGTGTGAAGTGTTAACCATAGTTTTAACTCAATACTGTCTGACTTTGTGGGTATGCACATAGCAGCATCAGATAGGAGCTTGATGCTGCCTTCAGGAAAAGCAAGAACAGCCATTATTATGTTTGGTTTTGGCAGGTCCTGGCTGAGACTGATGCCTCATTGTGCTAGGCACTGTACATGCTCATCAGGAGAGACAGTCCCTCACTCAAAAGCTTAGCGTCTGAATAGAAAAGAATGAAAAAAGAGTGTGAGGGGAAGCCAGAGGCACAGTGAAGTGATTTTTGGACAAAGTTATGCAGCAAGTCAGTGGTAAAGCAAATGATAGCCTCATGCCAGTGCCCTGTTTGCCATACATTGTGTCTTACATTTACCTTTTATAACAATGATCAGTCCTGTGGCTCCTTAGTGTGCATCTACACAGCAGTGTTATTTCTAAATAACTGGAGTTATTTTGAAATAACAATGCGAGCATCTACACAGCAATTCCGTTTTTTTGAAATAAATTTGAAACAACGGATGGCTTATTCCAACTTCTGTAAACCCTGTTCCATGAGGAATAACACCTATTTTGAAATAGCTGCAGTGTGGGCGCTCCACTGCTGCTATTTTGAAATAGCTCCTTTCCAGGGCCATTCAAACTAATTATTCCTCCGTGCCTCCTCGGGCTCTAAATTGAGGTAGCACATCCACATTAGAGAAGCCTGCCTCAGACTAATTTTAAGGCTTCCCTGTAGTGTAGATGCGCTATTTCGAAATAAGCTATTTCGGCGTATTTCTTCTGGAATAGCTTATTTCAAAATAAGTGTGCAGTGTAGACATGCCCTTAGAGACTAACAAATATATTATATCATAAGCTTCTGTGGGTAAGAGTACTCATCTGAGGAAGTGGGTTTATGATATAAAAAAAGCTCATGATATAAAATATGTTAGTCTCTAAGGTGCCACAGGACTGATCGTTGTTTTTAAAGTTCCAGACTAACACGGCTACTTCTCAGAGACTATTTACCTTTTATGTTGGAGCTGGAGTTTTGTAATGTGCTCTGGTTTCACAAAATGCTTTTAGGCTTGTAATGGGAGATCATGATAGCAATCGTCTTACTCATTTCAGGAGTTTAATATTACTGCAAGCATCTGCTCCTTTATTGCACGTTGCCCACACAGTAGGAACAGCTTGCTTCAAGAACAAAGCAATGCAGAGTCTTATATTTTTCTTCAATGAGACAATGCAAAATCTTTGGAATGCTTTTAATGCACTCATTCTGAATGAGTTTTTATTTAGTCACTACTGCATCCTGCAAAAATAATAAATCTTGCTTGACCCATTTCCGCCATGACAATATAGACCATGATTTGCGGCTCTAATATACTGGAAATATATCCCTCCCATGTGATATGCAAAAATGATTCAGGTGTGTTGATCTATATTTACAACTACTGGTAGTGACATTTTAAACTGGTGCTGAGAAATAAAACCAATGGTGAAAATCATACTTTGCGTCTCACAGCATCTCCATTTTAAACACTCCTGTGAACAGCTTTGTGGTCCCACAAGGGATGGATCTTTGCAGCATGCCATAAGAAATAATTTCATGCACCACCGCAGTATCTTGAAACTAATTTAACATCCTATTTTTTCCTGCGCTACTTTGGTACAGACACAGTTTACAATCTGCCTCACCCACAGGCACCCTTACCCACCTTTTTTTCAATACTCAGCAATGTAACTGTTTATATTAGCCATGCTACTAATTAACAAGGTCTAATTTAAACTCATTAATTTTCTTTCCTCTTGTGATTAGTGGAGCCTCCCTCCCCATTGGTATTTGCTAAGGTCTAGCTAGGAGTAAGCCTTTATCATAGAATCATAGAATAATAGGACTGGAAGGGACCTCAAGAGATCATCGAGTCCAGCCCCCCGCCCTCAAGGCAGGACCAAGCTCCGTCTACACCATCCCTGACAGATGTCTATCTAACCTGTTCTTAAATATCTCCAGAGAGGGAGATTCCACCACCTCCCTTGGCAATTTATTCCAATATTTGACCACCCTGACAGTTAGGAATTTTTTCCTAATGTCCAATCTAAACCTCTCTTGCTGCACTTTAAGCCCATTACTCCTTGTCCTGTCCTCAGAAACCAAGAGGAACAAATTTTCTCCTTCCTCCTTGTGACACCCTTTTAGATATTTGAAAACCGCTATCATGTCCCCCCCTTAATCTTCTTTTTTCCAAACTAAACAAGCCCAGTTCATGAAGCCTGGCTTCATAGGTCATGTTCTCTAAACCTTTAATCATTCTTGTCGCTCTTCTCTGTACCCTTTCCAATTTCTCCACATCTTTCTTGAAATATGGCGCCCAGAACTGGACACAGTACTCCAGCTGAGGCCTAACTAGTGCAGAGTAGAGCGGCAGAATGACTTCACGAGTTTTGCTTACAACACACCTGTTGATACAACCTAGAATCATATTTGCTTTTTTTGCAACAGCATCACACTGTTGACTCATATTCAACTTGTGGCCCACTATGACCCCTAGATCCCTTTCCGCCATGCTCCTTCCTAGACAGTCGCTTCCCATCTTATATGTATGGAACGGATTGTTCCTTCCTAAGTGGAGTATTCACTTTATGTATTCACATTGTCATTCTCTGGGATACCCTTACAGATGCAAGACACCATATTTTATAAAATATACCTAAAATTTGCATCAGTTAGGACCAAATATATCAAACTTTTCAAATCATTCAAAATTCCAATAACCTTGAATAAATGCAGCTATTCAAAACAGCTTATTAAACTTCTCTATCTAGTACATTCTAATTGTCTGAGCTCACTAAAAAAATCCCAAAATCTAATTGTTACCAGTAATATGTAGAATAAAATCATAATAATGTCAATTTGTTGCCAAGCCTTCTTGTGGAAGAGATCTCTTCAAGGCTTACTCTTCAGGCCTGGAACCTTAAAATTCTGGCTATCATGGTAGCTGGGGTGTCTCTCTTGTAATTCAATATTATTTAGTGAAACCCCTTACATGGCAGGTGAAATTTTACTATTATTAAATACGTAAATGCAAAACCAAAGCTATATAAGAATAAAATGTTGAGTAGTGCTTATGTCTCCAACACTTTATATATTATGGTCTGGCTATAATATATAATGCTTATTCAGATTTTCTGTTTAACGTGGTCTATATCTGTGTGTCACCTTTGGATTCAGATTTTCAGCCATGAATCTGGAGACCATTCCACATATACTAAGTATTTTAATTTATACATTTTTCCAGTGAGGAGTAGGGAATTTGGGAAAACAGAACCCTGGAAAAGCCTGATTTCCCTTCTCTCTGCACATCACTGCCCCCTGCTGCTCCATGTGCAGTAACATCCTGACCTCAGATATAGTCAGTCACTCATCATTCCCTCCCATTCATTTGCTACTTGGGCAGAGCCCCTAGTTCCCTGATTATCATGGCAACAGCTGCCTTTGATAACCACCTGATTTCCCTGTGAAAACCTGGTATTGTTTTAAAAAAAGGGTAGCAGGGGAATCAGACTGGGTTTGGATAAACTACTACTGTGCTTCTTTGAGATTGTAGTGTGGTAAATTATGCTTCTTTTTAAAGGGTTATTGTTGTTTTCATGTAACCCTTTTTGAGGAAAGTAAGATACAAAATTACAGCTCCTTTCCACGGATATTGTTTAGATGCTCCTTGCAGACTATCCCCAATACTCTGCCATTTGCTCAAGTAAGCACGTGGCATAAAAGATGCATTTGTTCTGTGTCTCAATATGGACTAGGAAAGTATCTGCATGGACCAGTAATTGGAATACTAGCATCCAAAACCAAGAGAGGGAAGGAGGAGAACAGCAAGATAGAGAATGGGAACAAGCTGAAGGCTGGATTTTAGTGATGTTTAAAGAGATCTGTAACTGGTAGAAGCACTATATAAATAATACCGGCTAAAATGTATAATGTTGGTAGTACTGTTTCTGTGTAAGGTGAACGTAACAGTGTTGCAGGAGATGGTGTTTCAGATACTGGTATCATATAAAACTTTATCATCCCAGCCCTCTCTTACCACAGAAGGTTGGGGCCAGATGAGAAATGACTCTGCATAGTGCTGCAGCTCCAGCAGGCCCAGCTAGGGGAGGGACAGGTCCAGGTTTGTCTGCCACATGTGCTCCCCAGCCAGAGTGAGGAATGCAGCAAGCTGTGCACTTCTCCTTGAAAGAATAGGCAGCAATGTCCCTGTATGAATTGGGAGGGAAGCTTCAGCCTTCTGCCCTCCCTAAAGGAGGAGGACAGAGGGTGAATATGTCTCCAGCCAGCCCCTTTCACCTGCCTGGTTATTCTGTCTCTTCTCTGTATAGTTTTCTGAGATTCAATGCCATTCCAGGGACATCCCAGTTTCCTGGTACAACCAAGCCTTTACCTTTCTTTCAGTTATGATAAGAGAATGCTGTATACTGAACTTGGTGGTCCTAGCTCTTACTGTTTAAGAGGAGTTCTTGAATGAATGGACAGATGGACAAACTGTCAAATATATAATAGATTACTGGCTTAGTGTAGTAATCCTGAATGACATTGCTGATTTGGCCTCTTGAATATATTGCGTAATGAGCTAAAGTGTGGTCAAGAAATTGACTGCAAAATATATCAGCACTTTCAAAACATTGATTTTTAGGCATGTTTTCACCATCCTCCTGAACTTACATTTCCTGCCTTTTCAGGAGATTATGTAATAAGAATTCAGAGGCTTGTCACTAAAATCTCCTGAGATGGTGGTAAATGCATAATGAGCTATTGTTAGCTATTCCAAGTATCATTGGATCACACATCAGCGTGGATTTCCATCCTGAAAGAGCTCCCAGTTTCAGCTGGTTCTGGGGAAGGAATTTTTTGTTTCTGGAATGTTCTCAAGGCTGAAGACAAATGATTAAAATGTGGGCAGACTTTGGGACATACAAAGTCATGAGAAATGGACACAATTCTCATCCAAATGTTGCTCACATTCCCTCAACAGGAAATACAAGAAATCCAGGAAAACCATGTTCCCAAGAGTTTTTTGCAGAACGGTACCTGCAGCGTGGGTTAGAGAGCTCCACACAGAAAGACAGACTGACTCATGGGTGGTGGGTGAACCCCACTCTTTAGGGAAGTTACCACTCTTGCTCCTCTCCTTTCTTCTGGAGGCCTGACCCTCCATTCACCAGAGTCCTGAGTCACCACTCCCCACAGCTGGAGGAGCCCTGGCCAGCCCATGCCATAAGGTCCAAGCCACTACCCCCCAGCAGCTCTCTTACCCAATCCATATTCTGTCCCTGTCTGCCTCAGTCCCTGATCATCTTCTGGAGCTGAAACCCTTGTGGCTTCAGGAGAAAAGGGGAGGCAAGGTGGGACATCAAGGTGAACTGTGAGTTGGACCATAACCTGGCTTAGTGGAGGCTTAAGGGAGGCATTTGATGCCCACTGTCCATGCATTCACTTTTTAACAGCCGCTTGTATTGTGGTTGTGCCAGAGACTGAGCTTGTACTGCTAAGGTTACACTCTGCATCAGAGGGTTGACCATGGGTCCATTCCTATTGCTGAAGGACTTCTCTCTTCAGGCAGACAGAGCAAGAACATAAAGGGCTCAAATTTCTCTCCTACAGATGGCTTATGCCCTCAGAGCTCCTTCCCCTCAGCCCCAGTGTTGGTGGTAGAAAGAAGTATGGCATTTGGGTCTGAATTCTCTAGGCAAACACTCCACAGAAATTCTTAGCCACTAGTCACAATACTGATCAAATTGAAACACGGTGGAAGTTTGAGTGGGAGGAGGAATGCCCAGGGAAAGTGAGGAAATCTGGTATAGCGTCAACTTTCTACAGTGATGGGCAACTTGCTGCACCGATGCTTCCTTAACAGGGGCAACTAACTTACTAGCATCCCCACTTTTGCGCCGCTGTTTCTCCCCTCCCTGCTGGTTCTATCTCAATAAGTACTGGTGCATGATTCTCACAGAGCTGTATGTATATTACTTGTTTCAGGTGGCTTTTACTGGTGTGGCTGGCTGGCTCTCCAATTTCCCTCTCCTGATCCTATTTGACACACAAGCAAAATTTCAGCGCTGCTGTTAGGGGAATGTCCTGCTGATGACACAGTTGTCCCCATCAGACTCTGTCCCATACAGTGATGAACAGGAGTGTCATACCTCAGTCTGTATTGACAAAACATGCACAAGTGAATGCCAGGCTCAGGCACGGGATGTAGGTAAAGGAGGTGCTGATTAGAATGCTGCCAGAGCGCTATTCTTCTTGCTGTCAGCATCCTGGGGCAACAGGGCTTTTGTCTTGGCCTTCTTTCCTGGTGCAGTTGTGCCATGTACTTCTCTTCTGCCACCTCTGGGCTTTAGTTCTGCTGCTGGGGACACACCACCCACTGGGTGATTTAAGCTGAAATAAGTGGACAGTTATATTGGTGCAATTCACTGACTTCACTTGAGTTGTATCTCCTTTACATTAGTGGAAGTGAGCAGAGAATCAGATCCATTGTCTCTCAGAAGTCATTGTCTTCCTTTAACTGCTGCGTCACACGTTGTTGGCTACTTCTTAAATCTTGTCTAGTTGGAAAATCAGCGTGCGGCAAGCTGGGTTATAAACACAATGAACACTAACTGAAGAAGATCAAAGCACGCTAGGGAACTTCTAGTGTGAAGTATCTGAGTCCACATGGTTAATTTGTCTTCTGTAGATTTATACCCCAACTTGCTGCAGACTAATTCTCCATCTAGACTTCCCTCCGGAATAGCGGACAGTGTGTGATTAAAACCATAGGGAAGTAATTCTGAGACAATGGTTCTGATTCTCTGTCCAAAAGACAGTAGTTTCCACAGTACAGTGCCATAAAGATCATCTTGGGGCAACTGATTCAACTGACTCAGAAAAAAGAGCATGTACCTATCAAACCACATACACTTGGATTTTTCTTTTGTTTCACATCCAAATACTATGACTCTATTTAGCTTGTAAAATCTGACTGAAGGCAGAAGTGGTTTGTGTATATATTTCAGTTCACGAATCACCAGGAAAATACATCCTTCTAGGTTGACTACAACATCTTTTACTAAAATGCACATGCCAGAGGAATGAATGAACATCATTCTGAGTGTGCAATATATCTTAAATTTATGGAAGAGAACAGCCTTGTGTTAGTGATACTTAAAACAGTAAGAGTCAGCTAGAGAGGGCACAGTATGCTAATCTACACATTTACAACCCCACCTATTGCTGTGTCTGAATGCCATGGAATGCATGCCAACCCCAATGCTCTCCTGTTTAGATCTTGAAATGGAAAACCTTAATTAAGAATCTAAAGCTGAGCTGCTTACTCAGCGCCCAACTCTGAAAATTTCAATAATAGAATCATAGAATATTAGGACTGGAAGGGACCTCGAGAGGTCAAGTCCAGTCCCCTGCCCTCGTGGCAGGACTCAGTACTGTCTAGACCATCCCTGATAGACATTTATCTAACCTGCTCTTAAATATCTCCAGAAATGGAGATTCCACAACCATCCTAGGCAATTTATTTCAGTGTTTAACCACCCTGACAGTTAGGAACTTTTTCATAATGTCCAACCTAAACCACCCTTGCTGCAGTTTAAGCCCATTGCTGCTGCTTCTATCTTCAGAGGCCAGGAAGAACAAGTTTTCTCCCTCCTCCTTGTGACACCCTTTTAGATACCTGAAAACCGCTATCATGTCCTCCGTCAAACTTCTCTTTTCCAAACTAAACAAGCCCAATTCTTTCAGTCTTCCTTCATAGGTCATGTTCTCTAGACCTGTAATCATTCTTGTTGCAATGTGTCCTTTATGTTTGAAAAGGAATGAAATTGCATGGCAAAAGAGTTTTTCTGAGTTGCAAAATCCCCATATTAAACTATACTCAGACCTTATGCTCAAAAGTGGTATTCTGGTTTAAAGGGTAGCAAAAGCTCCAAAATGAGTATACATTGGTCCTAGGAGCTTTAGTTTAACTAGACAACATACACATTTTGATACTGAAATATATGTGCTTTTATTCTACTTCCAGTGAAGTTATTACCATGGGATCTTTTTGTCTTTTTTTTTAATTGCTGTCCCCCTTCATTTTTTATCATTTCATTGATGTATCTTATACAACTTCTCCTTTCTTTAATCTCCTTTGAAATGAGAATTAATCCATGAGCATATAGTGCCCCAAATCTCTCTCACCTCTTCTTACATAGGCATGACCTCTAGACAAAAAGCCAGCCTATTTACTTTTTTAGTTGGAGATTTACAGTAAGAATTTTGTTTGTATATATGTGCAAAAAGATGACTTTAAAAACGTTGGTATTTCATCTATATTGTTGAGTGATTGTACTATTTTGTACCCTCCCCTTTGGTTTTTTCCCATTAGAACTGGTGTTTATTCTTATCAAAAGTGCCTAAATCCCATTTCCACAAGTGACTAGACACTTGGGCTCTTCACTCCCATTTACTTTCAGTGAGAATTCAACTCCTAAATGGCAATGTCCATTTTGAAATTGGGACTTAAATCATGTAGATACTTTTCAAAAATTTGCCCTTATCATATTTAATAAGGAAGAGTACCATTTCGGTAGAAATCGTTAAAATCATTCTATAGGACTGACTATATCAGAGATGTAATATTCATTACGTTTTTTGGCACCTAATACAGCTGCCATTTGAGTCAATTAGAAAGATTTCCTTTGACTTCACTGGGAATTGGATTGGACAGTAAGTGTGTTGCTGAATAAGAGTGGATTTAAGCATATATTTAAATGCTCTCCTGAGTTTTAGAAAGGTTGTGAGTTTTCTATTAATTCTATAGAATTTCCCATAAGGGCTGCCTCAGTGACATTGGCAGCTCGTGAGACATGGTATAGAGTAATGATATACTAAGCCCTGCTTTAAGACTTGCTACTAACATTGTAAAATTTCTCCTTTAAATAAACAAATAGTAAAGCAAAATCTAGCATGCTCTCACAATATTTATCAGTGTTTATAAAAACTTTAGCAGTTTTTATAATAAATACTTCTTCCTGTAAGCAGTTTTACAGCAGACTGAATAGTTATTCAGTAGAATTTTAGTCACTGGGAGATTTTTGGTGCTGTTTAGAAATATAAAGGAATGTGCTACTTTATAATGAATAAAATCAGCCATCATTTAAAAAATAATAACTTGAAATGGATACTTTTAATAAACTTCCAATCTGTGAAGTATTTCATTTTTATTAGCTAGCAGTAATAAAAGGACTGAATTGGTGATGCTAGCTAATATTGTTAAACCAAGAGGAATGAAGAAGGAAGAACCAGGATGTGAAACACATTAAATCATGTCAAGGAAATCCTTTTCACATTGAGGATGGCTGCAGACTGTCAGTAGCTGAGATTAATGTCTTTGGAAACAAAGCTCATATAAGGACAATGATATTTAAAAGGGCCTGTGTCCAATTCATTTAACAGAAAAAAAGCAATCTCTACCAGGGTAGCAAACAGAACTTCAGAAACTTTGTAAAGCACTACTACCAGGTCTTAGATTTCAATGATGTTTCTACAATGATCATTTAAATGAGATCCCATTTTTCTAATTGCTATCTTCCTGGAAGAGAAACATGCAGTGCTGGATTTTAAAAGGCCTATGTGTCAGCCTGCAGTTTTGTACCCACAGAAATGGACCAGAGATGTGGGGGGAGGGAAGGCACCTGTACCCACATGGAGTTAATGGTGCTGGTTGCAATGGTCTGAATGGAACAGACTGATGTCCTGGAAATGGATGCTGCTCAAAAAATGGGAGTCCTAAGCTTAGAGTGGAGATATGTTTAATGCCTCTCTTCCCATGTTGGCCAGAAGCTGAGGTCATCTAACAGCACTATGGCATACAGAAAGCAAAGTAGAGCTCTGATATTGCAGACTGTTCCATTAAGGCAGACTTCTGCATCCAGTCCCATTAACTTCTATGGGATTGCAAGTGGGTGCCAGCCCCCTCTCTCTCTCTCCTTCCCCCCCCCCCCCCCCCCCCCCGCCCCGGCACCCAAACAAGGCTACTTGTTGAAACTGATGGCACTTTCTTCATGAAAACAATACAACCTTTAACTGTGGTTGCCTAAACCCGCTTTGGAAAACCCTTTCTCACACCTCTACCACATGGTAACAGCCTATCTACAAGTGACGCAACTTGCATCCAAGCACTATAATAATCTGGCCCTTAATATGAAGAGTGCCAAACTCCACTTGCACAAGAAAAGCAAGCAATGAGACCTCCTAAAGTCTGACAGCACTATATGTAAGGCTAATAAAATTAAGAAAATTAGCCAAATGCAAAGAGAAGGTAATAAAAAGGCAAATGTGGTACAAACTCAACATATAGCAAACAAATTGAACCAACGTGGCACTGATGTCTATACTACACAGCTTTTAGCCACAGGGCTGTGTTGACACAGTGGTGATGCTGAAAGTCAAGCAGTATAAACACAGTCAAGCACTTTTGCAGCCTAAAACCTTCCACCTCCTATGAATGGTGTTTGCTTTCTGGGCCGGATAAAACTGCTGCCTACCAAGCACTGTTTACACTGATAATTGCTGTGGCAAGCTTTTGGCAGGGCTTAAGAACCTGTGAATGACAAAATCTTTGTCACTCAATTACCAGTGTAGACAAAGCCTTAATGTGAGGAGAAGATTTTCTTTCCATTGCTTGCACACCAATGCTAGGAGTCTGGGTAACAAGCAAGAAACTGTCAATTTTCATTGATCAGAAGAAAATTAGTACACTTGGCTTTTATAGAAATGTGGTGGGAGAACTCAAATAATTGGGATGTTATGATCTCTGGTTATAATCTGTTTAGGAAGAATAGAGTAGGTAAAAGAGGCATGTGCGAAGGAGTGACACTGTACATTTAAAAACACTCTTACTTGTTTTAGAAGTATTGATAACTCAGAAGCACAGGCTCCCTAATGTGCGTAGATCAATGAGTTTCAGAGGGGTAGCCGAGTTAGTCTGTAACAGGAAAAACTTAAAAAACAACAAATAGTCTAGTAGCACTATGATCAATGAGTTAACTAACAAAGCACTGAAAGGAGTATTGGTGGGAATCTGTTGTAGATCACTGAACCAAACAGTTTTAGCTGTTGTCTGTAGTGTGTGGAGAGAAAAAGTAAGGTGTTATGGAGGGATATCAGTTTGGGAGACTGACATTGGAGCTCCCATACAGTTAGCAGTAAAATGTCATTAATTTTGAAAGATGATAGATTATGATTTTTTCTAGCATCAAAAGTATGGGACACTTTATGAAATATTTTTTTTTACCTCATAACAGATAAAGCTTATTAATTATTGGACTCAGTGCTGGTGGCTATCTAGGCACCTGTGATTATAACCTACGTACAATCAATATGGGGAAACAGAGGACTGTCTCAGTCAGTTATATGTATAGACTTGGTACTTGAAAGGGGCAATTTCCTAAATTTGAGGGAAAGGTAAAGGAAAAACTTACAGAAAAAATGGAAATAGAAATGCTTAATTTTTAAGTTTATTGGATTGCCAAAAAGACACAGTTCCTCAGTCAAGAAAGAAGATGACTTTGGCTAAAAATCTAATTTACTACTGAATCAGGATGGACGTTATGAAGTGCAAAATATTGATATGGTAAACTAAAATTTAAAATTTTAGTTTGCCTGGCATAGCAAAGGACACTAAAGAGGATTTTTTAAAAATATTACAGGAAAAAAAGAAGTTCTAGCCATGGTATAGGCCCATAATTTGATGGAAATGTAGTAAAATATTGCTTAAAAGGCAAAAATATTCAATAGATCTTTGTATTATGAAAGATGATGTGCTTGTGTCACATATGGAGGGAAATTTACTTTATAATCCATGAGTAACCAAGGAGGATGTTAAAGTAAGGGTAAATACATTTTATTTAAATAAGCAGGGTAAGATAACATGCATCCAAGAGTTCTAAAAGAGTTGTCTGATGAGATCTCTGGCCTGCTAAGGTTCATTTTTAATAAACCTTGACATATCAGGGAAATTCTAGAAGACTGGAAGAGTACTAATCTTGTGCCAGTATTCAAAAAAGGGTAAGTGGAATGCTCTAGGTAACTATCATCCAGTTAATCTGACATCAATCCCAGGCAAAATCATGGAAAAGCTGCTACAAGATTTAATTAGTAAGGAATGAAAGAACAGGAATATAGTAAACACTGGCCAGTGTTATTTTCTGGAAATAGATCTTGTCAAAATTAATTTCATTCTTTGAGATTAGAAGTTTGATAAAGGTAACTGCATACCTGTAGTTTGACTTTCCACCTCATGACATTCTGATTTTTAAAAAATAGCACTACACATTATCAGCACAATACACTTTAAAAGGATTAAGAACAGACATACAAAGTGGTATGGATCAAAATAGTAAATGAGGCCCGCTTAAACAAAAGGCATTTTAATATAGCCATATATGAAATTATACATCTAGGAGCAGGGAATGCAGGCCATACTTAGAGAATCCTTGAAACCTGTGATTCTTAAAAGGGATATTGCTATAAGAGTGGACTAAAAGCTCAACATGTGCTCCCCATTTACAGCTGTGGGAAAAAGTGTTAATTAATCCTTGTGTAGCTAAACACAAGAACAATGAGCAAGGAAGTGATTTTTACCTCTATATGGCATTGACACGGTATTGATGCTAGAGTACTCCTTTCTATTCTGGTATCAACATTTCATAAAAGAAGCTTTAAAAAAATGGAGAGAGTAGAAAAGATCTACAAAAATTATTTGAGAGCTTGAGAAGATGCTGTACAGTGAGACTTAAACTAAACAGATTGAGCTCTTTCTCAAAAAGAAGGGAAGTGACTTGACATTGTTTTAACTACCTTCCTGGGGTGAAAATATGGAGTACCAAAGAGCTATCTAATCTAGCAAAGATAGGCATAAGAAGAACCAAACTTGAAGCCAGACTAAATTAAACTGGAAATAAGACATGTTTAACAATGAGGGCATGTCTACATTACTGGGAAGATTAATGCTGCCGTGGGTGATCTTCCAGTATTCGAATTAGTGGGTCTAATGGGAACACGCTAAATCAAATGCTGAGGGTGCTGCCAGTGATTCTGGTTCTCTTCGCTGTTGTGAGAAGTAAGGAATATCAATGGGAACATTTCTCACATCGATCTCCTGCAGTGAGAATTGTGCTCTAGCTCGGCTTAAGGTACATTGACTTCAGCTGGAATTGTGTAACTCAGGTCGACCTTCCCTCATGGCGTAGACCTGCCCTAAGGGTGAGTCATCATTGGAACAGATTATCATTGAGAGTGGTGGAGTTTCCATCTTTTGAAGTGTTCAGATAAACATCAATGTTCTAGACAGTGCTTGGTCCTGCCATGACTTGAGGACCTCTTGAGGCTCTTTCCAGTTCTATGATTTTATAAAGAACGGATTTCTGGAAGATTTGCTTTAGTCAAACACAGGTTATTGCTCGATATCAGGGTAAGTGGGTAAAATTTCAGGGCCTGTGACATACAGTAGCTTAGATTAGATGACTAATGGTGTCCTTTAACTTCTATGAAACCTGGGTTGGAAGCAAATTTTTCAGTGTTAGTGATACTTATCTCTTTATTAAAAGGCCAGGTAGTCACCAAACAGGGGCTGGAGAACAGCAACAGACAGGGAGTCAGTCAGGAAGGGGTGATTTCAAGGAGCAGCAGGCTCCAGGGAAGAATTGTTCAGCTGGATAAGAAGAGTTTAGACAATCCCAGCTCCACAGAGCTCACAATCTGTGTGGTTTTGTTTGTGCCATACAGACTGCAATGGGTCTCTGTTTGGGATTCCTTGAGTACACCTGCTATAGGAAAATAAATGAGAAACTACCTAGGAAAAAAGAGGGCTGTAGCACAGCTTGAAACAGTAGTACTACAACTTTCACATCTCTATACTGTTGTTGATATGTACCTTATGTGGCATGTTGGAACTAGGGGACTAAGAATACCAGGGGGCATGTTATGGTCTATGTATGCTCATTGGGTTGACACAACCCTGTTTCTATGGTCCTTTGTTAATTATGATGGTTTGGAACCTCTTTGGGATAGTCACCTGATGTGCTGAGAAACCACTGTGCCTGCTTCCCCTGATAGCCAGGATGCCCTGTAACCCTGTCTTGTTGACCCCAAGCTCTTCAACCTCCTTCAGTTGAGACACTCCCAAGGCTGCAGACACATACTATGAGCAGCACTGTGTCAGACCTTTTCCCAGCACTCATATACGCATCCCCTCTGGGAGCTTAGATAAATTTGTCTTGTGCTGTATAGAGCTCTATAGAGTGTAACCTCATGAAATTTGTCCTATTTTTCAATGTAAAGAGAGAGAGAGATGCACAGGCTCCTTGCTCCCTCAGCTAGCAATTACGTACACTGAGTTTATTACTAAACAAAAGTGATTTTATTAAGCATAAAAAGATATGAGGTCCTATGAAGTAGCAGACAGAACAAAGTAGATTATTGAGCAAAATAAACAAACATGCAAATTAAGCTTAATACGCTAAAGAAACTAGTTACATGTAAGATTTTACCCTAAGCGTGGTTCTAATAATCTTCTTCATAGGCCAGACACCCTTCCAGACTAGGCCTAGTTCCTTCCCCCAGGTCAGTCTTAGTTGTTTCCCACAGTCATTTTGAGTAGGATGGACTGGGAAGACTGACCAAGATTATATCACTTCCCACCCTTAAATAGGATTTGCATAAGTTGGGAGTCTTTTGTTTCATAGTTTGACCCCCTCCTTCCTAGCTTGTCATGGAAAATTGCTGAATTCAAGATGGATTCCAGTATCAGGAGACATGGTCAAATGCTTCTGTAGCCATTCTTCATGGGCTGACCCACACATTCTCAGGAAGATTAAGCTTTTTTACAGTTCATTGTCTTTTATTGAAGGGCCAGCAGTACTGTGTACCTGAAGTGCATCTGCAGTGGGTGTGACAGAAAACAGCAAATATGAAATTACAGGGACCCAGGTGAATAGTCTTAACTTCATATACAAAAATGATGCGTACATACAAATGGAATAATCCTATTCAGTAAAATCATAATCTTCCCAACGTTATGTTACATGAGCCATCTCGCGTCAGACCTATGACTTATTCAAATCATAAAGCATATTTTCATAAAGCACATGGACTATTACATCGCCATGATATCAAATTGTTTTTCATAATGTGCTAGTCCATTGCCTTATAATTTTCGCTAATTATGATTGACACGCAAATTTAGCCGATGTTCAGGTCCATAATTCAGGAATTCCATCAAGTGTATTTTGTTTCTTCATCCTTATAAACTCTTATCATTAGCTATGTTTAAGCATTTAAAAAAAAGGGCTATAGTCAATTTGGCTTTCAAAAACATTTTCTTGTAGTTTTCATACCTGTTTTACCTCTTTTCTGTAAGGTTTATTGAGAAATAATGCTATTCCAGGTTCATCCTATTTTTATAGATCATCTTGGTTCAGACTCTTCCAACATTCACTCAGTTATGTTAATTTTGAGAACTTTATTTGATTTGGTGATTCTATCTCTTTTTTGTTTGGTTTTATGAGAACCAATCCCATTCCAGACAGATCTGATTTTCCTGGCACAACCAAACCCTGACCTTGCTTTGTTAGGATAAGAGGAAGCTTCATATTGAATGTAGTGGTCCAACTCTTACCATTTAGGAGGAGTTCTTGATCAGACAGACAAAATAACTCTACAAAATACATAGTAGATTATATGATATAAGGAGATTAACCAGTGGGGTGGACTTTTGATTGGCTCACAACCTACCCATCCATCTGACCAGATGCCTGTTATATGGAGATTCTGCATGGCCACTCGTAACATCTGAGGAAGTGAGTCTGGCCCACGAAAGCTCATCACCTAATTAATAAACCATCTTGTTAGTCTTTAAAGTGCTACATAGTCCTGTTTTTTGTTTTTGCTAATATTAATGAATGTAGCCTTAACAGCCTTGTAAGTCAAAGTAACACTAAATGGAGACACTCAGACAGAAAATGAAATGCCTTGTCAAAGCTCATTCCAGTGAATCTTGGGGATAAATCCCAGGTATTCTAGTTGCCAGCTTGGTGCTTTTTCTTCTGGACAATACTATCTCATATACAATATACCTATTACTTGAACGCCTCAAAGGATATATGTGCAAATTTAGCTGATATTCCTGCCCTATATCTAAAGCTTTGTTGTAGGTTTTACAAGATCTCACATGATAATTATGGCACTTTTAAGTTCTCTCTTCCTTTTGAGGAATATGGTTATACGACCTGGGAGACAGTGCAATTTTGATGCTATAAAATTGGTGTTGAGTCAGTCAAGCTTTCTGGAGAAAAAGAAAAACTCAACCTAAAATCTCCCTTTCCTTTGTTTGCTTTCTGTTAAGAATGTGTAATTTCAATTCTGCTGCACCCTGAAAAAAAAATTCTCTGCTCTGTATAGATTGTTCTCAAAACAATTAGCTCTGTAGCGGGAGTGACTGGTGCAGGGGGGAAGGGTTGCAGGGAAGGCCACCCCGGGGGAATGTGAGAACACCTCATTTAGCAATTAAAATATTGATGGGGAAATAAGGGGAGTAGTGCACCTCCCAAGCGCTACCACAAGTCACCTACGCTGTACATAGCTTTGTGTTATGAAGTCTATGCTGGCTTTGAATAGTCACTGCAGTCATGCTGCAGCAAGTGGTGAGTGATGGATAAACAGAAGAACGCCTTGCCCAGTGCACAGTGAATGTCAACAGTGATGTGTATTCAGAGTGGCACTATAATGTTTGCTGTGTGCTACAGACACAAGACTGATGCAGGAATCAACCCAGCAGATAGGAAAGGCAAACTCTGATATTAATGCATCTTAGATGGGGCCTTGTTATTATGAGGAATGCTGTTTTCGGATCCAATGCTTACATATGTGAATGAAAATGTTAATTTGGTGCCAGTTTGTGCTAAACTGTGTCCTTTATGCATCTGGAGAAATGAGTTCAGTCTTTTGCCAAGATGTAGAGAATTCAATTCTCGCCCCACTTGTGCCATTGTAAGACGATTGATTTTCACCTGGCTGGGAGAAATATCAAGCCCAGAGAAGTAAAAGCTATTATACAGGTTCACTGTGCAGATTATCTATAAAGGAAGGAAGCCAATTCATTTTCCAGATGACTTGGTTCCAATGTACAAATCACAAAAATAGTCAGTTTCCCAAGCAAATGGATGTATGCTGCTGGATTGTATAACTGAAGTCAACTCCATCCAGAGTGCTGTTTGTGTAAGGTGGATATCACTTGTGCTGAGTTTAAAAATGGGCAAAGAGTATACATGGAAATTTGAATGCTTTCGATTGTAAACAATGGTAACATTTTCATTTGGTGATTATAAAGTGAGCCAGATCTTGGTCTTGGACTGTGTATAGACATATGCCTTAAAAGCTGAAGACAAGATAATAGCTTCAGGGCAAATATTACTCCCTTCAAATCTGCCAAGAGCCAGATCTGTAGAGGGCAGTGTGTTAGGCAGAGTTGGGTTTACATTTGTGTGTGGTAAAGTGTATAAACCCCATACTGTAGCAGCCACAAAGGGGTTAATGTATAGAAGAGTTATTTCCCCAGCTGTGACTAACAAACAAAAGTCTGATAAATGGCTGCACTTCAAGCAGACTAAGGCACTGCCACAAGAGGGGGGCAGGGAGGGAATTACCTAAAGGAGGTTCCTTTGCAGTGGACTGGAAAGGTGCCAGCCAAGGAATGGACCCAGAGGCCTGCAACAGGGAGTGGAGTAAGACCACTGGCAAAAACAGATTGTTGGGAGAGGGTCAGACCACTGGAGTTCCATGTTGTTAGGCACTGGAAAAGCTACTATAGGGTAAGGGGAGTGGCTGGCAAGGTCCTAGGAAGCTGGGAAATTAGACTCTTACAATAGCCCCTTAGCTAAGAAGTGAAGGAATGAGCAATTCCACGATGTGTACGTACAGAAACTCACACCCCAAATCCTAAATTCTCACATCCCTGTCCCCTCCCCTGTAGATTTTTCCATGGCTGCATGTGAGAAGCAGGGCCTGGTGCATAATTCAACTTGAATATGGTCTCATGTTCACAGTGCCTTTGCTATGCAACTATGCATCTGTTTGGGATCTATTGTGGCAGAAGCCACAGTTTAGCTCTATTTCTCTTAAAGTGAGACTGAATGAAGCATTTAGGCTTTTTAATAGAGAAATTAATTGGGATAATCAAACCCATGTATTGTTTGTTCCTTTATTTATAAATGTCTCGGATTAATATCTCGCTTGATATTGCGCACAGGGATGAAAACAGAGGTTTCCAAAAAATATTTCACCTGTAAAATGCCTCTAGAAAGACATTTCCCCAGGAATAAATTTGAGAGTGCAATATTAGTTCTGTGAAGCAAGATGGCTATATGCACAGTAGACTTCCAGTCCTAAATCTAAACATATTTGTTTTTCTTCTATATTGATTTAACACTTATTTTTCAAAGAGCAGCTCCTATCCCCCACGAATGCCCTACAAAGTGGGCTGACAATTAAGAATGCATTATGAGAATGATATAGAGTAGAGAAATGATTGCTTTCACTTCAGAATTCAATTACGAGCCTTATTATCTAAAAAACTGTGCACTTGTTCTTTTGTTCGGGAAGTGATTTTTTGTGAAATCTGTTAGCGTCAGTGTTTTAAATGTAGCATTGCTCTTTTCAATAAGTCATATTTGAAAGAATTACAGATAAAAACAATATTTCCTATAACTTGACATGAGATGATAGTGGTCTCAGATTCTGGTGGGTCACTCGTGACTTAAAATAACTTTTGCTGGTTCTCCCCTCCCCCCATTTTTTGACAGTTAAACTTTAGGAAATGGTTAAGAACACCATAAGGCAACTGGAATTTTCCCTTATCTATTGAATCTCACTTACAAGGATTAATGAGCAGGAGATGGGAGCTTGTGTTACAGAAACTGAGTAAGTCTTCTGGCCTTTATAGCAAACTATTTGTTGATTTAGTAGAAATTGTGTTTCACTAGCAGGGTAATACATCAACATGAGGCACTAGTACCACTGTATACTGTAAAATCAATTTTGTATATGACTCAAAGCCTACTAGAAACCTTATGCTTTGGAGCAGTTGATTTTTCTGTCCTTTTCTTGAATACGGCAAGAAATAATTAAAATGATTATCCTAAACTAATACAAGAAGACTTACTTTGACGTGTCACGCTTTATTAATCAAAGCTATTTAACAAAAATCTTAGGCACTTGGGCGTATTTTGTCTATTGGAAATAAAAGTACTTCATTTTATAATTTATCTGCATGGGTTTCTGCAAGTCTGAGTGAATGATTAAATACTGGCTTGAACGTATTATGGAGAATGGTATTTGTTAGAAAATATCTGTGCTATCATTAGATGAAAAATGGCACAGGGTTGCTGCTACAATGACATGTGAATACAATGGCCTGTGTGCTCAGGGTGCAGATTCCCCAGACTAATATGGGTCTTCCTAGCTTGGGAAGATCAGAACATTATCTTACAGCTCTTATAGCTCTGTCCCTTTTTATTCTGGAAGGCCCTTAGCGGAGTGTGTGTCAATGACAATAACCTTGGGAGAAACTGGCTGAGGCCTTTGTTCTCCCTCCATCGGGACGGAATGGTTGTGGAATATGGACCGAGACAGAAATAAACAGAAGATGGAAGAGGCATTCCAGGAATGAATAAAACTTGACAGCAGCATAACTCTAGCTTCTTCCACTGTCATGTCATGTAGAATGAAAGCTTTCTGGGACCTTGGCAGGGCTGTAGATAAGGAAAAGACTTTATCTCTCATTCTCTCCCTCTTACTAAAGTCTTTACAATTGACAAAAACCCAGTTTCTGATAACTGCTTTCTATGCGTCTTAGTTGCACCTGTATACTGTTTTGAAATTTTTTATTTTCCTTGAAACTAGAATGAATTACAAACTTAAATGAGGCCTGTCAATAAACACTGCTAATGTTTTATAATTGGAGTATGTGTCTCAAGCTGTCACTGGAGCTACTCTACTTATTCAAAGACTGCTGAAAGCTGAATGTTTGTGACATCAAAATTCCCCACCCTTGACAGTTGACTAAAATCCTTTAGTAGGTTCCGAATGGTATTTTGTGCTTTAAAGGGTGAAAAGAAATGATGGTTTTACTGAAATCCTGTTTGAATAATTTTCACTAGATGTAATGTTGAGTATAAGGGCTAAGATGTCAGGCTTGTCTGGATACATGTTTCATGCACTGCTTACTCACTCAGCTCAGTCTGAGTTAACCGAGGCTTCTGGAGACCATGTGTTCCCACTGGGAATGCTCAGAACCTTACCACAAGCATTTATCATAATCATGCTCATAATCACATTATATAACTTTATTGCTACAGTCGCTCCCTTACCAGTCCTTATCCAGGGATGTTTACTAGGAACTTGGAAAACAATATACATGCAACTCTTTATTTATATGCATCATAAATAAACTGAAGAGGCATTTCTACATATCTTCCAACAAATATTGCTGTGGAAGCATAATTGTGCTAACAGGAACTGGTGTTTGTAATTTTCACCCATAAAACTGGATAGTAGTGTGTGACAGCCTAATCCAGTATGTTCCTGTCATTTTCAGAAAGGGAGCTCCTATACCTGCAGTCGATACTATTGACTGGTATGATTGTTATTAGTGTGTCATAGCTTTTGGTAAAGGTGAGCCAAAATTGGGACACTTAGTTTAACTGGATGCCTATGAATGTCATACTGGATGACAGCCCACATCTGAATAAAATTAGAATAAAATAATTGTCATTGGAAAAGTATCTCCTTCTCTATACTTTGCCCTAATATAATGCCCCAGATTTTTACATTAGATTTTATCAAGCCAATTTCTTTCGAGCGCTAACTCTATTGAATACATGGAATTATATCTGCATTACATTGGAATAACCCATGGAGAATCAGGTGCTGTGAATTACATCTCGCTGTCGTCATTAACTCCTGCCAGTGCTGCTGCTGCTGCTGCTGCTGTTCTCTTAGCCTGCATGGCCGGAGGCAGGGAAGCAGCTGCTTTGTCACAAGTCAAAACAGAGAAGACCAATTTCAGCATAGGGAAGACAGCAAGGTTAGTTTATTAGAGGCAACAATATGATTTATTCTCAACTCTATAAAGCAAAAGCTACAGAGAAAAGGAAAATATGCCAGAGCAGTAATTCTGTTTTCTGAGATCAGCATAAAATTGTCATCAAGTTGGGAGTCCTTGTAAAAGACTTCCAAAAAGAGCAAGCATGTCCTCCCCACTACGTAAACTACCGGAAAATTACCATTATAAGGCTCCTTCTTCTTAGTGAATGGCTTGTATAACAAGGGTTGACATTCCTATGTAAGCCTACTAAAGATGGAGATGACGGAAATGTATGTGTCTTCTGTCAGCAATCTCTTTCTGCTTTAAACTAAATCTGCAACTTTATTTTTATGCTTTTTGCCTGTTTCTTGTGGCAGCAAAGAAGAAAAGGGGAAAAATTACATTCAGCCTTTGGGCTTCATTGAGAGTCAATGGAAAAAACTGATATAAGTTGTGCTAGGGAATGTGAATCAAAGAGGCAAACTTGGCACTTTTATACAGTTCAGTTCACTGTTGTATTACACCAGTTGTATGCCAGCATAGAGGGATCATCGCTTTATTACTATTATTGTGAGCAAAAGGTTTCAGTTATATGTTTGCTATGGGTTTTATCATCATCCTCTTCATCATTCATCATCACAGTTCATGATATCTCCTAATCTAGGCTCTCAGTCATGTTTGTCTCTAGTTCTGGAAGGAACCTTCATTTAGGAAGAACTTCTTATGCCCTAGGGCTTCAGTTTTTGGATATTTGTCATTTTTATAATTATCATGGCCATGTTTCATAATCTAAGCATCAGCAGCCTCTAATCAGAAAATACCACTGCTTATACAGGAGCATAAGAAGAAAGAGGGAGGGAGAAAGATGGCATTGAAAGGGGTACGTGGCTGACATTTGTTATTTAAAAACTTTATACATTCTGACTGTATGCTTTTATTCCTCTTTACCTCCCTCGTTCCCATTGTGTTTTCCATGTCATCTTAGCCTGTAAAGCAATTTGAGTCACTTTGTAAGTGCTACAAGAGTACAAATAAAAGTATCCAGACTACACAGATCACACATGGATAGGGCAGACTGAATGGGCATTCTACTGAATTCAGTAAAAGCAAAATTAGGCCATACTGAGCCGTTTTTGAAAAGCCCATCCTAAATCTTTTCAAATCTTTAAACATTCTCTCCTAGTCTGGAACATCTCTCATATATGTGCTCCTCCTCTCCTTCCTCTCCCACTCCCTCAGCCCTGATCGCCAGATTCTTATCTCATTTACTGAAGTGTAATTGCAGAGAAATTCAATTAGTTGGAATTACTCCAGATTTACTCTAGTTACGATGAGATCAGCATCTGGTCCAGAGTCCATTGCCTGCTGAATAGGATTGCACTGGAGGGATATCAGTAACTATCTTATTCCAATGTCTTTTATCATGTAACATGGAGGCTCTAGCCATCTTCCTTACAGTCTTCTAGATGGAATTATGGCTCTGAAATTGTACAGTGAGTGGATTGTCTGATCTAATCTGAATAAAGTCCCATAGACTGAGAGATGTCAATGCACATTCAGATTTCAGACATTTGCTTGCAGAATGTATGGCTTCTATTATTTGGAGATTGCAGAATTGCTTCCAAAATCTGTTTGTTTAAAAAACAAATTAAATCAAAACAAAACACCCACTTTCTGAACTGTGTAGCTGCAGCCAGGACTAATAATGCCTCTCTCCTCCTAGTATTAAACTTCAATAAATATTAGAGGAAAATATTGGTACCCACAGCATTACCCATACCATTGCATTATCATCAGCTGTCATTCTGATCTGACAATGCCATATTATATTCTCAATAGATACTTCTGTAAGCAAACAATGAGTGGCATAAATGACTGTGCTAGTCTGACATGGGGAATTTGACTTGTCAGCCAGGGAAGAATGAGGCAGAAGGGGTGTGTGTGTGTGTAATATGGCCAAAATATTTAGCTGTGTTTAATGGATGTCACCATTGTATACCCAGCCTTTGATTGGAGTACCTTACTTTTGCTGCACAGTTGTGAGCTCTAAGGAGGTAGTTAGAAATTGGTGTTGTGCAACCCAGAAGCATGGCTCATTTGCAGGAGCCCTTTCTTTACATCCTACTTGACCCCAGTACTCGTAGTGATAGGGCTTGTAGGTGGATGCATGGGGTTATGTTTTTCACAACAGACCCTCCTGTTCTCTCTAACTGTCTTGGACTCCTATAGTAGAAAGCAAAATCTATTTCAGCTGGACAGAGCTTCATGAAAAGCACATTCCAAGTCACTCAAGTATTTGAGTTTTATTTTAAGATGGTCCTGACAAAAAAAAATCACCATGAAATTGCTTGCAAATGTTCAGTTTCTGCAAAGGACTTAGCAAGTGTCTTGATTATCTGACAATTTACTGTACTTCATTTTAAAAATGAATAAATAGAATATTTCAAAATCTACTTCATTGAAGTAATCTCTCTAACATGCAATGGTTATGTACAGCACAGTTGCTATTTCCATTCAATGGAAACCCTCCAGAGATGTGGTAATTTACCTGGTATAAGATGTCATTTTATTGCATCTTCACTGTTACTGACCTATAAGATTCCATAAGGTGTCAGTTCCAATTTACTGTGGCTACACTTACTATATTACAAGGTGTTTTCCTAGTGTGTTGAGTAGTCTTTAAAGATCTGCTCACACACAGTAGTCAGGTTGTTTGTAAAGTAGGCAGCTGAGGAAAGGCACTGGTCTTTCAAATTTCTGAGATCTCAAATCTTCAATCTACCTTGTAGTCCTAAGTGAAAAACAAACTAGCCATTGGGTGATATAGTAGTATGCATTGCAAGCACAACTATAGTGGCAACTTAATACCTCTCTATTTGTAGGATACTTCCTCTCCTGCAAAAGGAATTTATTTGTAATCTAGTAGCACAGAAAAGCCCCAATTGAAATCAGGCCCCCGCCTCACTAGGCACTGTTCCTATTTAGTAAGAGTTTAAGTGAACAAAACAGACAATGGCTAGGAAATAGGAAGTATTATGCCCATTTCTCAGGAGAGAGTAACTGACTTGATCAAAATTGTTGAGGCGGCCTGGAATTTAACTCTGATTACCTGAGGTGTCTAAGATCATTGTTTCACCTGGAGACTGAATCCTTGAATAAAAAGGCTCTGTAACAGGTCAACTCACTGCCACAGCACCTCCTGCTGGCCACACTGGGAATTAGCTCGGTCTCTGGACCCACATCACTCCCTGAATCCTCTTCAGGGCACTGCTGTCCAGCAGCGTCCACCATTGTGTTTCCCCCCTTTCCGGTATTATCAGCAGCCTCAGTCCTTACATCTGCCACTGTGGCTAGCTGCAGTCCCATAGTCTAGCCCCTTGCCTCAGAGGCAAGCTGCAGTCTGTAAAGGTCACGCTTCTTAGTGGCAGCGTGTGGTGCAAGGGAAGAAGGGGGGACCCAGGCCTGCCCACTATTCTGAGTTCTAATCAGAGGACCCTCTGGCAGCAGCCATCTCCAGCCCTCCTTCACTCCCCTTGACTGCTCCCATTCCCTGGATGACATCTCTAAGGCTATGGGCCTTGATAATAACGGCTAAGATGGTGGAAGGGCCACGGGGAAGCTTCTCTACAGCTCCCCTGAGCCTGCCCAGCACTGTGTCTCCAAGCTGCCACCGATTCCTTCCTCTATTGGGACACTGCTTCTTCTCCCTTGCTGGTCAGGTGAGAGTGAGTTCCCCTGAGCTCTTCAGCTTTTTATAGGGCCAAGCAAGGCCCTGATTGGCTCCTGCTCCTCGCCCTGATAGGCTCAGCTTATCTTCCTCTGGCCTTCTTGGTGGAGTGGGCTACAGCACCTCTACAGGCTTAATACAGAAATTCCTTTTCTTCGTGCTGAGAAATGTTAGGATGCTGCCACTATAGTTTGATATAATTAATCATTTTGCAATGAAAACTCTCCCCTGCCCTCTAAAATGGAAATGACTTTACCTTTTAGTGAAGTATATAATGACACAAGTTTCAGAGATGTATTGGGAGATAGTACCATGCAGGGATTGCAAACTGTTTGAGGTCTTCTGTCCCGAATCTCTTTCATGAGTTTAAATGTGCTTTGGAGGGGGTGGGGAAACCCTTAGAAAAACCCCACTCGTCAGAGTCATTTTTGCACACTTGATAATGAAACTGGAGGCTACAGCAAACAAGATGATTTTTGCAAGTGGGAGCAAATTTAAGATCATGTGAGCAATGTATGGCTTTGGAAAGGACGGGAAACCTGAAAGCTCACACTATAGGTGAATCACTTGAAAAGTTAGTCTGTGAAGTGAATTTGCTGTTTAAGAAACCATTCTATACAATTAGAAGTGACACAGATAGGATCAAAGAGTTGGAACACTTTGTCAGCAAGGACTTGAGAGGAAAGCAGGAACATAGGTGGCTGCTAATGTGAGCTGTTCATCCATTTGGAGCAATTATATTGATAGAGGATTCAGGGCCTCAAGCTAGAGTTGCAAATGGTTTTAGGCTTTTCATTGCTGTATATATTTAGCACAGATGAACATAAAAGGCCAACTAATTAATTGGGAGAGGGTGTATCAGGGGGATTTCTGCCTCTAACTAAGTGAAGGTGACAACTAATGCACATCCTTAGCTCATAATAATGATTCCTTCAAAAGACCACTGGGTGACACTGTTTCTCAGAGGAAATGTAACTTCTAATACCATTTTCTTGCTATACCTGAGGGTCCTCTTTTAAGGGAAGTAGTTTGAAGAAGGCTTGTTATGTACCTTCCCTTCCCTTCCTTTTCCTTCCCTTCTCTTCCCTTCCCTTCTGATATGTACTCTACATCTAAAAACGACCACTTCTGTTATGATTACCGACACAGGAGAGACACAGCAGTTATGGGGAAGACCTGACAATTAGTGTTCCCTGTAAGCTGTGCACTTGTGCGGCCACTCAAGAGATTCAAAAAATGCCCAGCTAATTAGCAGAGCACCCACATCTAGGGTTTTTGTTTTTACTGGTCCTGCACATTCACTCATGCCTCGGTGCACATTCAGTGCACCTAATAAATTATTCCATTTGTGGATGGAAAAAATCTGTACATGGATGGAAAAGATTAGAGGGCACATTGATGATGATGCATGTTTTAAGGAGAGGAAGCAGTTCCTATAACACTGACTAGAAAGAATGGACAGTAACAAAAGGGAGCTGAGCAAAGAAAAGGCCAGACTAGATACCAACTATCCATGATCAGAGACAATGTAGAACTTAATCAAACAGGAGCTCATTGAGGCTCCAAAAAATAGGAATGTTAAGAAAACAGTGGAGAAAATTAATAGTTTAAGGAATTAATGTGAATGTCTTTAACAGTAAAATAGAAAATAAAATAAGATTTGTTATCATTGGTAAGATGAACCATAGCACAGAGCACTGCAGTGAAAGTTGAAGTATGAAAGTACTAATATTGTAGCTAAAGTTTACACTATGTCCTAGAGAAAAATGTGCAAAAGATAGTGGCTTTCTTTACTGGAGGTTGGTCATTGTCGTCTTCTGTTTCAACATATATGAGTTTGCACCTCCTACAGTCCAGAGTTTTGTGCTGAGTTTGGTTTTGAAGCTGATACCTCTAAGTGAAGTTCAGTTGGGAAACATGAAGTTACGTCTGGCTTTAGTCTGAAACTGTGGTACTATCTGCTTTAGTGATCACCTTTTCTCATCCCAATACCCATTATGAGGGAAGGGTTTTATAAGGTATAAAAAACTGTACATACAAATTAGAAGCCAAGAATTTTAACATTTGGAAAGTAGGGGGAGAAGGAGGTATGGTGGATCAAGATAATAGTATTGGAGTAAAGAACTTTAAACCTCTGGGCCAGGCCAGGCTAAGTAGTTTATTATGTGTGTTGCTGTAACACATAGATGTCCTAGTTCTGCTGGGTGCCATACAAAACTGCAACAAAAAGGATGATCCCTGCCCTCACAAGCTTATACTCTAAGTGTAAGAAAAGAGCCCACAGAAGGGCACAGACTGGCAGAGGAGTACAAGGGCACAATGAAGAGTATGGGTGAGAGTGATAAGCTGTGCTATCGGCATTCCCAGAGCCTAAACATTGTCAAGCTACCTTGGTTTTTGTGCACTTCATACCAAAGTTGAGTGACGAAAGTTTGTGGGTAGTTCCCCTGTCAATAGACCTGCTCAAGAGGGCAAAGGGGACAGTTGCCTTAGGGCCAGGTGCTTCAAAAGGGCCTGGGGCTCCCGGCTGCTGCCACCACTGCTGCAGGAGTGGCAGTTGCCAGAGCTCTGGCTATTTTAAATCGCCACAGAGACCGGTGGAGGGCTGGCTCCTTCTGCCTGAGGACATGCCTCTTCCAGCACTGCAGAGTGCATGCATGCAAACACATAGTCCAAGAGCCCAACAAATTTGTTGGCCCCCCTGCTCCTGAGTGTGATGGGCAGGCGGGGGAAATAGCACAAAGGTACATGTTTGAAAAAGTAACAAGGATGTTGGAGGAAGTGGTAGGCCTTTGAATTCGACTGAGAGCTATCAGGTAGGAGGCGATGGGACTAGGGACCAGCTAGAAATGAGTCTGAGCCACATGTTTTAGGAACCTGAGCTTGAGTATGGGCCCGTCTCTAGAAGTTATACAAATCAATTTCAGTCTGATGGTACATGTGGAGGTCTGAATCCAGTTCTTAGAAGACAGACAAATCAACATTGCAGCTGACATCCTCACCTCAGCAGGGAGTTCAAGGCCTCAGAGATATTAAGATTGATTCTACTCTGTAAACTAATTTCCACCTCAACATTCGGGCTATCCCTGTGTATGGTACGGTCACCACCTCTTTCCCCCTGTTTTTATATTCTGTAACCCACTTCTCTTCTGTGGATCTAGGTTTTCCAGGGGAAATAATTACCAGGGCTAATGGACTGATAAGGAATTGTGTAGTGAAACTGTTAATGAGTGCTTAGAAAATTTTGCTTTGTAGTGACACTGAGGACTGTGGGAGAGCTTGGCATATTGCTCTACCCTGCAAAATGTGTTGATGTGCAGAATTTGAGCTGGTGTGATAACATGTGAGGGGGAACAGACTGTTTCAGCACATTCCCCTGCTCTCGAGAGACCTGCAACCCATTAGGGCTGGATGGGTCTAGCGGCCAAGCAATGAAGCAGCTATTCCTGGAGCGTTATCTTGGGCTCCAACTGGTTTTTCCTAGTCACCCAGCCAAGCTACATCTCAGGAGAGACTTCACACTCAGGCTGTATAGCAAAAGCCATTGAGCAATATGGCAGTTAAGCTCAAGCTTATACAGGGAGGTTGCAGCTTTGATAATTTGAGAAAAGGGAATTTTCCTAGAGATGGGGGACAGGGAGGGAGAGACTGAATTGCATTGAAACAGACTAACCTGGAGCCCAGAGCTCCTGGTCTTCCAGAGAAAGCAAATGGTGTTGGTCTGTTCCCATACCCAAGAGGGAAGCCCATCCAACATAGTTTGTAGTGAAGTGTAAGATTAGATGAGACTTGGTTTAAATGTAGGTAGTTGGATGTTTTAAAATCACTTTCTTCTAATGGCAAAAAGCACAAGTGTCCCACTGGACCTTCTCAGTAATAAGCTGTTGGCACAAACAGAGTGGTGTACGCAGATTCTAGTCTAACAGTGAGAGAATTGGGGAAACTCTGCCCTATAATAGGACAGCCTGCCTCCTTCAGAACCAGAAGGCCTGGAGCTGGGCAGCCCTGTTCAGTTAGCCCACCCTTGCTCCATGCAGGGTGGCGTGACAAAGAGGAAAGCCTAGAGGAACTGCCTGCTGACTGGAAAGGAGGGTAAAGTGCTCTGAGGAGTCATAGAATTGCTTAAGGCAGAGAGAGGATTGTGGGAGGCTCCCAAAAGAAGTCCTGGAGTGAAAGAGCCTTGAGTACCCCCAAATGAGCCCAAGGGAAGAAGAGGAGCCTGAGAAGAGTGAAAATTGAGCCAAGCAAGTGGGCAGAAGTCTCTCTGAAGTTACAGGAGAGAAGACAGTCTCCTTGGGAATGAGGGGTCCCACTGGTGTCTGGGGCTAAGACTTGCATTTTCTTTGGTTGGGGCTCCTACTCCAGAAGGGGTGGTCTTTTCTGAGTAGCCTGCCTGGGGGGCCAAGTCATGCCTATGACAACACATCATGACAGCAGCCCAGATGGCACTGGAGGCTGGGTAGCATTTCCCAAGTCCAAAATGAAACAGGTAAAGCTTCTTCAATGCCTCACTACTCCACAAGGGACAGTGAGTTTTGTCAAACTCTACCAGACAGGCAAAGGCATAATGCCAAACACCTGAGGGGGTAGTCTCAGGGAAACTACGAAGGGGGATGATGGTACAAGTTAAGTAACCATGCTAAGTACCCATGTATGTATAGTGTTCTGGATACTGTCCCTTTTTATATAACCATACATGGGCCTGGCCCTAGAGAAGCCATCTGAGGGTTTACACTTAGACCCATTATGCTCCTCCAGGATTTAGAAAGTTAATCAGCACTTTGAGGATACTTACTTTGTGCAAACATGCTCAGTACAGCTCCTGAGTAGTCTACAGTGCACCATTGCATCTCAGTGACTGGATATCAAGGGCTCCACCTGCTATCCAAGTGAGCTAGTTTGCTGGCTGCTTTTACTCTGAGAATTTGGGACATTGTGGGCAATTATTATGGAGTAGCACAGACTTCAGAAGTGATATTTTAATTCTGACTGTAGGTAGATTCATGCAGCAGGTGACTTGTCCCCAACACATTTTAAAAGGAACATTTTACACGAGGGCACAATTTGCAGCACAGCTCCAAAGCTCATTATGATGGTCACCTGTGCTTTGAGTATGTTGTTAGCCCTAGTCTGCCCTGCTTAAATGTTCTGTTTGAAAGGGTACTTCTGTGGGAAACATCATCATAACCATTTTGATAATGCCTGTATGCATTTTGTTTGTACCATGGCAGTGTTCTCTGTAAGCTGAGTGCTTGAGCAGCCACCCAGGAGACATTCAAATGTCGCCCAGCTGATTAGCAGAGTGCTCACAGTGCCAATATGTCAGATGAGAATCTAGCCCTCCTCATGCAAAGTGCTCTGTATTGATGACATGAGGACCAGAGAACCACATGTGTCTGAGGACTTGGAAGCTTGTGCATGGAGGATTTTGCACGTAAGTGACAAATGGGCAGTATGTAGAATGAATAGCTAAACAGATCTGTTCTGTTAGATGGGTATTTTTCACAAACATTGCCTCTGAAGGAGCAGATCTCACTAATTCCATGAAGAAAGGAAGTGTGCTACTACTATAGAATTCTCTCAGGGCTAGATTATTAGCCGCTTACTCCCTGTGATGATCAGTTATTTACATGAGTAGCTCCATTGAAGCCAATTGGATTGTTTGTATGAATAATCAGTACACCACTGGTAGGAAGGGGTTTACAATCTGGCCTTAATTATTCCGCTAAGGTTTTATTGACCTCATCATAGGAGTATTCACTGTCTGCAGAAAATATTTTCACAAGAATTATGAACCACGCTGAACAAATATTTAGGATAAGGCCCCTTTCACAAATACCCACTTAACTTTTTTTGCTCGACAAGCTTGTGTTTTGTGTTCAGTATTCACATTATAAAATGTAAATATTTGTTTAATTAAAATTGTCTGCCTTAATAATTAGTGGGGTAAGGCAGCTGTCTCTTTTCCTTATATCTCAATATCAATACAAAACTGCACCAGTGAAACTATTATAATATTCAGTGTTATGGACTATTAGAATAAAATAGTTATTAGTCATGCTAATGTAATATCCAGAACTAGGGAGGAAGAGGAGAGGAAGCCAGAGTGCAGTGTTTCGGATGCTTTGGCTGAAAGAAGGTGTCACAGAACTTTGCATTTGCCTGAAACACAAGAACACGTGGTCATGTTGAAATTATAATCTCTGCACAACCTTAATGACAGTAACATTTATTACAAGTTGCCTTACTGACGGTGTTTGTTAAAGGTAGGTTTTGTTCTTCTGCTCAATTGGTCCTTGATATGGTCCTGGACTCCTCTTGTCCTGCAGAGGACTCCTGCCATGCAGTGTAAAGAGCACTGAATAATTCACTTTTTTTAAAAACAAACATTCTACCTCCCTGTAGGACACACATTATTATAAAGGTCCAGGATAAGAACATTCCTGGACATCTGACAGCACTTGTAATACTGTGCATGCAGTGTAATTTTAAAGACTCCATAGCTACTAGATAGTAGATTGATCATTCACAAATTGAGGCATTTGCTAGTCATTTTTGTCTCTATCATCTCTAAAAGCAAAAGATACACAAGACACAGTCTGTTGGCAAAGATCAGAAGCTGAAAATCTTGAATTAGCATTCCTTAGCTTTGAGAGTACTTAGATTTGAGAGTTTGATCCAGGCTTTCTCTACACTGTGCAGTGTTCTCTTTGTTTTTAAAGCCAAGGGATAGCAACATTCCCTTTATAATTTCACACTGTGCAATTTAAGATAGTTGTATGTTACATTTTGAGAAGGAACAATGGTAAGACCCTCGGTTGCTGTAAGTTAACGGAGCGCCACTGAGTTCTAAGGAGCTATGCTGCTTTGTACCAGTTATGGATGAATAATACAATATTCTAATGTCAAATGAAAAAAGAGAAACTCTTAGTGGCACTCTGAATTAGGCATATAATAATGGTTTCCTTTGTAGTTATGTACAGGGCCAGCCTTAGAATTTATGGTGTCCTATGCAGTACTATCAAACTGGTATCCTTATGCCGGACAGCAGCCATAGGGTAGAGAATGATTTTTAGAGAGATGTTTTTTATGATCTTCAGCAACACACTTCAACTATTTTTAACTAAGGTCTTGTGGACTAACACAGTAAATTCAGGTTTCAGAGATGGATGTATTTAGTCTGTTTCAGCAAAAACCACAAGGAGTCTGATGGCACCTTAAAGATTAACAATTTTTAAATGGCATAAGCTTTTGTGAACTGCAATTTTTGAAAGCTTATGCCATAATGAAAATTTTTTAGTCTTTAAGGTGCCACTGAACTCCTTATTGTTTTTATAATAAATTGAGAAACAGATAGTCTATACGTGGGGTTAGCAAATGCCTGTTAAATGGCTTCATTACCCCTCGAATGGCTCTTTCACAGGTTCAATGTTCTGCTAATATGTTTGGCAGGCTTTTTCCCTTTTAGATTAAGTAGATGTTCTGCTGAGGAAACAGAGCCACTGAACAGGGACAGGAAGAGGCAGGTCAGTGGACATTAAGACCCAGTGGTGCCCCAGATTTTTGAGTGCCCTATGCAACTGCACATTCTGAGTATTGATAAGGATGTCTATGGGTATGTGGGTATTTTCATTTAATGCTCTCAAAAACATTTTTAAAGAAAAACAGACAAACATTACCTGCCCTTTTTAAAAATGAGGACCCTGACTTGATAAGCTATACTGGTATAGCTAGGTCTACACTAGGCCTTTCAAAGCATAAATGTCAGGAACAAAATCCCACTTCTAAGGGTTGCCAACTTTCTACTTGCACAAAACTAAACACTCTTGCCTTTCTCTGAGGCCCAGTCCCTACCTGGCCCCTTCTCTGAGGCCCTGTTTCCTGCTCACTCTATCCCCCCTGCCTTTGTTACTTGCTCTCCCCACGCTCAGTCACTCATATTTGTCTCAAGGAGGTAGGGTGCAGAAGGGGGTCAGGGCTCTGGCTGGGGGTGAAAACTCCAGGGTGGAGCCAGGAGTGAGGTGTTTGGGATGTAGGAGGGGGTTCCAAGCTGAGATATGGCACTGAAGGGTTCCGAATATTGGAGAGGGCTCTAGGGAGTGGGGGGAGAGTATGGTCTCTGGACTGGGTTATGGAGTGAGAAGTGAAGGGCTCAGGATGCGGGAAGGGGCTCTGGGATGGGGCAGCTGGCTGTGGTATGAGGAGGGTTAGGTTAGGATGAGAGATTTGGGGTTCAGGAGGGGTCCCTGTGCTGGGGCTGAGGGATTCAGAGTGAAGGTGGGGGATCAGGGCTGGGACAGGAGGTTGGGGGGGATGTTTGGGAGGTGGAGGGCTTCTGCGAGCTGTGGGGAATAGGGATGGGAATTATGGAGTTGGAGTACAGGAGGAGTTTCCAGACTGTAATTGAGGAATTCAGAGTGTGGAAGGGTGATGAGGGTGGGGAGAGGTTTGGGGTTGTGGAGTCTGGGCAGCACTCATTTCAGGTGGTTCCCCACAAGTTGTGACATGTTCCTTAGCTTCTAGGCAGAGGCATTCAATTAACAAACGGCATGCATTGTAGTAGATAAAATATATACTTAATAGACAATTGTTTCACCAACTACTTCGCACTAACGTTCATATTAAAACCATTTTTGTTAAAGTTTAACCAGCATGTCCTATAATAAAGCATTTAGTGATTTCAGTATCTTCTTGTTATCCTTCAGAAATATTGTCCTAATAATCTGTTGGTATTACTTAAGCATAGCATAATCATCCAATGCATCTAATTAAATGCTCAAATAAGTGTAAGATGGAGACTTAATTGGAAGTATTACCAAACTGTCTCCTAACTGGCTTTAATTTCAACTTCCAAATTTAAAATAAAGAATTCCACCCTTTAAGAAAAATCCTAGTAATTTTTTTTTTAACGGAGCGGCCATAGAATCATAGAAGATTAGGTTTGGATGAGATCCCAGGAAGTCATCTTGTCCAACACTTTGGTCAAAGCAGGACCACCCTCAGATAAATCATCCCAGCCTTTGTCATGCTGGGCCTTAAAAACCTCTAAGGATATGACTAGACTACATGTTTTTGTCAGGAAAAGGTACGCAAAATGTGCTCTGCATTTTGCGTACCTTTTTCCGGTTCTTTTGTCGGAAGAGGCTTTTCCAACATTTGGCCTGTCTAGACTGGGCCAAATGTCAGGAAAAACCCCCTCTTTCAAAAGCCCCCTTCTTCTTCATAGAACGAGAAATACAGGGGCTTCCAAAAGAGCGCATTTGCTCTTCCGCAAAAAAAAGTAGAAGATCAAACGCATTCCCTGGATGCGGTGGAGTTTTTTCGGGATACCTCTGGTATCCCAAAAAACCCCTGTAGTCTAGACATACCCTTAGTATGGAGATTCCACCACCTCCCTAGGCAACCCATTCATTCCAATATTTTACCACCCTTCTAGTGAAATAGTTTTCCCTTATATCCAACCTAGAAGCCCCCCACCACAAGTAACCTTAAGTCCATTGCTTCTTGTTCTGTCATCACTGAGAACAAGCAAGTTCCATCCTCTTTGGAACCCCTCTTCAAATAGTTGAAGGTTATCAAATTTTCCTCGCTCTTCCCTTCTGCAGACTAAGCACAGTTTCATCAGCTTCTCTTCAAAGTCATATGCCTCAGCTCCCTAATCATTTTCATTCATCTCCGTTGGCTGCCAACTAGACATTAAGCCATTGATCGCTACCCACTGAGTCCAATGATCTATCCAGCTTTCTATTCACCTTATACTCCATTCATCCAAGCCATACAATAACTTGCTGGCAAGCATGCTATGGCAGACCATATCAAAAGCTTTGCTAAAGTCAAGGTACATCACATCCCCAGCTTTCCCCATATCCACAGAGGCAATGTCATCATAGAAGGCAATTAGGTTGTTCAGATATGATTTTCCCTGAATGAATCCATATTGATGGTTCCTGATCAACTTCCTCTCCTCTGAGTGCTTCAGAATGGATTCCTTGAGGATCTGTTCTACGATTTCTCCGGGAACTGAAGTGAGGCTGATCGATCAGTAGTTCCCCAGATTTTTCTTCTTTCTTTTATTAAAGGTGGGAACTAATTGTCATGTGCTCATTGAAAGAATAATGGAAAACAAAACATTCCTGCTGCCTTTACGTGTTCATGGAAGGATGAAAAACAAACACTGCATGGTTGTGCCACAATTCTGCTATATAAAGAACAGGTCTTAGAGACCTTGTTTACATTAGCCTTCCTTCCCCAAAATGCCTCTGTTATCTCTCACGGCGTATAGATCTGCTCTGAACAGGGGATGGCCTTTCTATTTGAGCACCTCCATAGGCACACCAGTGACTGCAACTGTGAGAAATGTTGAGGGGAGAATAGGCTGGCATAGACACAGCTTAAAGACTATATAATAGACCTCTCTATCCCAGAGGTTCTTTCACTGTGGATTGGGACCTTAAGGTGGGTTGCCATATTAATGGGGTCACTAAGGCTGTCGAGCCAAAGAGCTTCAATCATGAGTGGCAGGGCTAAGATTCCAGGTCCCCTGTCTGGGACTGAAGCCCTCAGTCTTCAGCTTTAGGTCCCCCACCTCAGGAGGGAGGGCTTTGGTTCCCCATCCCTGGGGTGCCAGAGCTTGGGTGAGCTCAGGCTTCCTTCCCCCTTCCTGGGGTCCTGTAATAATTTTTGTTGTCAGAAGGGGGTCACAGTGCAATGAAGATTGAGAACTCCAGCACTATCCTGTGAGTTACAAGGGAGGCATCTTTGAAATGGTTCATTTTCATGGGTATAGTGATAATGGCTAATCTCCAGAATTCCTCAGATATGAGGTAGATTGGACAGAGAGGGTAAGGATTCACTATGGAACATTAGCTACAATTACCGTTTAGTTTTGGGTGTGTGACCCTAGGTGGTTCATAGGCCCTGGATTGCACTATTTCTGTGATCTCTCCATGAGGTGGGGGTGGGGGGGCGGACCTGAATCTATAAAGGATATTCAAAGGAAAGGAACTCAGTCAGATGAGATTTGTTTTTCTTTTTTCTTCCTTCTCCTGGTCCCAAGAAACCCTTCATGTTTGCCGCATACCTCTAGCTTTCAACAATCCAAACACATGAGCCCCGTTACCATAGTATTTATCTTTCAGCACTCCAGTGAGGTAGAGAAGTGCTGTTACCTCTGTTGTTCAATTAGTAACTTGACATATAGACAAAATGACTTGCTCAAGATCACACAGGAAGTCTCTAGTAGAGCGAAGAATTGAACCTGGATCTCTCAAGTCCCAGCCTAAACATTGTTTCTTCTCTAAAAGTCAACCCAGTCCTAAGGATGGTGTTAGACCTCATGTAACTGGAAAAAAACAGCAAACTTCAGTCATGCTATATGTTTTGCAACTGGCCTTATATCTGTAATTCTAGAAACACACACAACTGAGAATGATAAATGGAAATCTACAATGAAATTCATTCCACTAAGATTATACTATAATTCTTGAAAGTCTAGCATTTTAATAGGAACACATAATTGGGGCGTTTAAAATGGTGTTTTAATTATTTTAAATGACCCAAAAAGAGTATTTTCCTCATATACAACTTATCTCTCTTTAGTAGCTGATTTTTATATTTTGAAAGTTTTATGGATCACTATAAGTCACAATGAGTAGTGATCTCAAATATTTGTTAGAAAATGTTGTATTTGATTAGACATTAACTTTCTTTTCTGTATGTCATACATTATAGATATCTATATTCTGTTATACATTATAGATATCTATATTCTGTATAAATTGTACCCTAGAAAATACATAGCTGGTGCTGAAAATTAAGTGACAAAACTTCTGATGATAATATAGTCTCTTTTAAATAATAAAGATGGGTATTTTAGTCTAATTTATCAGTATTGATGTCTGAACTAGAAATATTTTGCAGAAGTGACGCATACTAGAGTCTAGGGCTACATTCAGTGTTAACCTACAACTCATGCATTCTATCGAAACAACTTCAGTGGGAGTGCAAAGAGTGAAGATCAATCTTGAAATTGTCTGTAGGCCCTGGTCTATACTAGGGAGTTATTTCAAAATAATTCCCCTTATTTCAAAATAACAAGCAGAGTGTTCACACTGCCATGCCCGCTATTTTAAAATAACAGGCTGGTTATTTCAATATAACTCCTGCTTTCCATGAGGAATAATGCCAATTTCAAAATAGTGTTAGAGTGGATGCTCTGGTGCCGCTATTTCAAAATAACTACTCCCCAGAGTAATTCAGACTAATTACTACCCAGTGCTGCCTGAGGCTCTAAAGCGAGGTAGTGTGTCCTCATTGAAGGAGCCTACCTCAGACTAATTTCAAGACTTTCCCATAGAGTGGACACACTATTTTGAAATTATTTTTTCAGGAGTTATTATTTCAAAATAAGTTACTTTGAAATAATTTCCTAGTATAGACATGCCCTATGTTACCAAAAGACCTGCTCCAGCACCTGTTGAAGTCCATAGCAAACTATCCTTGACTACTGTGGGAGTAAGTTTGGCCACACCACTAGCCATTCAGACATGTTCATGGGATGAGAACTTCTCTTGAACTAAAAGGTTTTTATTGTACTCTATTTTCAATATGTTGTTTAAACTCATATGTTACATTGATACTGAGCTTAGAAGACACTTGGGGAATATTTACACAGCAGGAGTAAAGCCAAAATAAGCTACGCAACTTGATCTATATCAATTGCGTAGCTTAAGTCCAAATAGTTTTTCAGCTTTTGGTACTGTCTACACAGCAGGAAGTCCAAGAAAAAGCACCTTCCTCTGACTTCCCTTACTGCTTGTAAAATGAGAGTTACAGGAGTCAGAGAAAGAAGTCTTCCAGCTCAACATTATTTTGACACTATGTCAAAATAACTGTGTAGTGTAGATGCAGACAATGTTATTTTGGAATAACATCGGTTATTCTAAAATAACACTACTGTGTAGATGTACCCTTGCTTAAATTAGAAAGAGGCTTGGGTGGCCAGGTGTTGGTTTAGAATAAAAACTCAGTCATTGTGCTTTGTCTATCCTGTGACAAAGCTGGAATTCTGCTTGGGTTTTGGATTCACAGCCTACGTGACATTTCCTACATTTCTCCTCCTCATGTGTGACATTCTTAGGCTAAAATAATAATTTCCATATTCATTGTTAAATAATTATCCTGCTTCCAGAAGAGGAATAAAATGAAATGCATGCAACCCGAGGTTAGCAACTACTTATGGTAGTGAAATGCACAAATGGTTATTCCCCAATGTTACCTAAATACACACAAGAGTACCCAGCATACCTGGCCCAAGTATGTATCACCATAAAAACATGTGATGCACCAGTCCCTAGGGTTAGCAAAATGTCTTCTGTGGGAAGCACAATGGTCTGCTTCCCTCTAACATCTTTCTGGTGGTAGATAGCAGACCCAGTGCATCCCTGTAGCATTCTCCAGCCCAAGCATATCCCACACTCCCTTCCTCCCACAAAAGTCAAAACTATCCATCTCAGTCACTTGCCAAGACTGTACCTTCATTATACCCTTCCTCATCCCCATAGCATTCCTAATTTTCTTGCCCAGGATCCATAGCCTCTAATATGGGCTAACCACACTTCTTTTCCCTTTCCTTTCACCCTTCTTTACATAGCTCTTGGGTTTTCCATACTTTCCTTTTAAAATTAGTTGTTACAAACAATTTGGGGTGTAGAAAGGGAGAAAATAAATCCTGTATAGTGTTTTTACAGTTCAGTATTTTATTGCAAAGCCTTTCTTTTTCTCATTCCCTTTGCTTTAGTAGGTTCTGAATCTCTTTTAACTTATGTAGCTTTAAAATTTCTTTCTTGATTTATCACAAGCGTATCCTAATTCTCCAATGTACATGACCAAAATATATGACATTTCCTTATTTTCTTTATGGCAGACAGCTCTCAAGGCTTACACATTTTGACCTTCTCTGTCTTCCCCATGAAATGGCACTTTGTTAGCTAAGCACTTCCCTTTCCTGCTCAATGAGAAAATGTTTCTGACAATGCAAACTATTTTTGTCTGGAAGCGTGTTTCCAAAATGGCTCTGATTCATACTACCTTCAAAGCAACTTTCAGAGTGTGACACATTTGGGCCACCAATCCCTCTAGTGCTTTTGGGATTAAATCTCTCCAGTCACAGCGTCAATATTAGGCCTCACCTACCCCTGAAGCTCTACATTAAGGAAGTTGGCAGTGAGCAAGGGCTTCTGTAGATATTGTGCACTGGTATCACTTTAGATGGAGTAAGAAGAAAGAGCCTGGGCCACAAATTGTGTGAAAGGGAAGGAAATGTGGCATGACATGATTTCTTGTCACCTGGAAGTTCTGGAGGGCTCAACTCCAGGTCTTGCTTCCTCACTCATGGTGAATACATGGCTTTTGGGTTAGCAAATGTTTCAGAAGTGCCTAGGATGTCTGGAGTATTGAGAGACACTCATCTGTAGCCATCCTCATGATGGTATTTTGAATGACAAGACGCAGGTGTTGGGTGATTCACAATGAATGTTTTTGGAGCACAAAATCCTGGAGACACTTTCACTCTGACCTCTCTGACTTGATTCAAGAAGAAGTCTAATCTGATAAGAATCGGAACTTTTGTCATTTACACCATGAAGCACAGGCAGCTGGTGTAAGTTAAAGAAATGCCATTAAAGTTAATGGAGCCATGCTGTTTTGCACTAGCTGAGGGGTCTGGACAGTAATAAGTACAGTCCATCTCTTTCCTGGTAGTAATGTGCTATGGTTTGAGTGCAGTACTGCCTCTAGCTTCTTTTCCCTAGTGTCACTGATTTCATTTTCCCCTTTCTTAGGAATCAGTGAGCAATATTAAAAAAGCAAAGATTGCATTGCCTCTCAAGACTTAACCACACATTCTCAAGAAAGCGCTTTGCAGTTCTTCATAAAGTAAGCAGTGGAGCTATTCAGAACCAACCCAAAAGGCTCAAATTGAAATGAAAGGGATTTTTTACACAATTTTGAAGGAGATGAATCGTTCTAAAACGTTCACTCTTCACAGGGGGGAAAAAGGACTGAAGAGAGCTGTCTGACCATGAAGCAGGATCAGAATTCAAATATCCACAATTCATTGCCCAAAAAGAAAGTTGAGGCATATTAAAACTGGGATCCACTGGAGGCCCAAAAAGAATATCTCCTTTTAGCACCCTATTTGACCTCCACATTGAAATAAAAATAAGACATGCTGAATAATATTTAAACACCCTTTTAAAAAAAGGGAAGGCGCTAGAAGATGCACTTGAACTTCAAATAATTATTGGATTAGATTAATATCAAACCACTGAGGGAAGCCTTCTGAAATACAAATCAAAATCATGGGGGAAAGAATTTTTTCTATGTAAAATCCATGAAATCCACTGGGCATGAGTACAAAAGCTTCAGCACTATTGCATCAGAGTCTAGTTTCACACAATTTGTGTTGTAATTGTCCATTTTATTCTGTCTGGTAGGTATGATGCTGTCATTTTAGTGCATACACACTATCATTTTTTGTTATCATCAATTACCTTTTTTTGGATAGGGTAATTTGAAGAAGATGGAATGTTCAGTTTTTACTACTTTTTCATTGCTTCTCTATATCCAAGTCCCATTTCTCTTCTGAACCATTTCCATTGTTTTTTTAGCCCTTTCTTATCTCACTAGCTATCTACATTTCCAGATAGTGCAGAAACCTTGTTTCACTGAGAGTATGTATTCTTGTGACTTCACTCAACCATACCCCCAATCAGTTTTTTTTTTTGAATGATTGTGATTCGTCACCACACCCAACTAGATAGACAGTCTAATGTCAAGAAAATGCTGCTGTTTCAAAGGGAGTCTTCCCAGAATAGGATTTGATGGATGTCAGTAGATTGGATTAGTGGGCATAAATATGCAACAACAAGAAAATTGGGAGCAGCCTGGGAACGGGTCTGAGACTGAATAAGACAAAGGGGATTTTGGCATGCTGGCAAAAATTTAGGGGGCAGTAGGGGCAGGAGACTTCTGAAAATCCTAGTGTACATAGGTTTGTGGACTGGAAGTGTTGGTGTTGTAGTTCCAGTGCTAATGAGGTTAATTGAGTAGTCTTGTTGGTTCACTTAGCAGATCTGTGACTCCAAATGTATTGAGTGGATTTGCACTGAGGTTGCCACCTGTTTTGACCTTGATGCTACTATTCTAATAGAAGACACTGTTCCTCCCATTAATGGCACAATTGTTTGTCCCTGGGCCACCAATCAAGGTGGGAGGAGGGAGGATGGTAAAGGAGGCAGTTACCCTGGAGCCCAGTGATGAAAAAGGGTTCAGGAATCCAGGCTGTCCCTGTTACTACTGTGGCAGCAGCAGCAGCCAGAACCCTGGGCCCTTTGAACCCTGGTGTTTCAGATTGTCTTGGAATATAACTACATAGGAAGGACAAGTAACATACTACCTGTCTGACTAAGGATGTTAAGGACTAGTCGACTATCTGATAAGCAAATGCTTATCAGATAGTCAGTTGACTAGTCAATTTCCCCCCCCCCCTTGCTGCCCCCGGGTCCTGGGGAAATGCCGCGTGGAATCTGCGGTCAGCTGGGGAGTCCCCAGCTGATCCTGGATTCTGCTGAAATGCCATGCGGAGCCTGGGATCAGCTCCGGCTGGGCCCGAGCTGCATGGGGAGTTCCGTATTCCTCCTTTGAAATGTACAAGAGCCCCCGGCGGGGGCTCTTGTACATTTCAAAGGAGGAATGTTGAAGTGCCTATTGACTAGTCCAGTAGTCGATGGAAATTTCATCGATTACTTGACTAGTAAATTAACCGACATTTAACATCCTTAGTCTGGACTTAGCAAGCTCATGTATTTGGTATCGCCACATGAATGGAATCCATATGTTTATGGAACATGATGTATGTTGTGACTGTATAGGGTTGATTCTGATCGTATTTGCATTGAATATATGATGGTATCACTGCGTTGATTCCAGTGGAGTTATGTGCAATTCACACTAGTGTAACTGAGAGCTGGGTGAAACACTGTGGTAGCTTTCTGTTGGTTAGTTCTCATGTACGGGCTTCCAACTTGGAATGCTGCAATGAGTATGAGGTTTTATCTCAGTTCCCAGTACATTGTGCATGTGCATTAATACCTAACAATGTTTCTGTTATAATTTTTTTTTTTCAAACAAGGAGCTTTTTTATACCTTCTGTAAATTAGAGTAGCATAGTGCACTTTCTTTGACCTTTTCAATATTCTGTAATGATATTGGCTGCTATTCCTCTTCTCCTGTTTACAGCCTCGCTAGCCTCTGGGAAAGAACTGTAATGGCCAGCTGCTCAAAATATAAAGTACTGCAAAGGTCAAAGCAGTATAGCACAAACTGTGTTTCACTGAATATATTGGACATTTGTGGGGGAGGTCTCATGGCATTCTGCTTTATCATTCTGCAGTTGGTAAGGTATTGTCATGGAGATTATCTACGTTTTCTGCAAAGCACATCACCTTAATGAACAAAATACCTCACTCACATATGACATTGCAATACCCACTGCATTGTATGGTCCTTAAGAAAAAAATCCTTCGATAGCGGACAATGTTACATAGCCTGGATATCCCTTGAATTGCATGCTACCAATGAAGAAATTAGGCATACTGAGTCAGGGCACTGGGAAGTGCTTCATATCGAACCTCCTTTAAGTAAAACAATTGCTTTATGTACTTGCCCATTTATTAGTATTGGTTATTAGTATGGTGCAGTCACAGTAATATCCAACCCAGAACTGTACTGTAGGGGGTTTTCACTTTGTTGTAGTGAATTAGAAGTAAGACGACTGGAGCCAATCCCTAGCTTATAAGCGAATAGCCCTAAGTTATCATTATGTTAATTAAAATGGAGTTAAGGTCTCGATGCCTGTCACAACACATTTGTTCTGCATCTGGTGAACAGTGCTAGCATCTTCGAAGTCATCTCACCAAGAGCTAGGAAAGTTGACTGCTCTGCATGCTCAGCACCTGCAGTAGTTTTTCATTTTGAATAGTTCAGTTGTTTACATGATGTTTCTTCAGAGCACTCGAAACGATTAAAAATGATGCTTCCACTATGTCGCCTGGTGAAGCTGCTTTCCTTTATGGTGAAATTCTTACCACTGTGCAGATTGCTCTGGTTAGGCCTATGTGCCAGTTATGCTGTATTTTGAGCTTTTTTTTTTTTTTTGAGGGGTAAGGGGGGAGGCAGGGGGACAAAGAAGGCAGCTGCCCCAAGGCCTGGTGATTATAAAGGGCCTGGGGCTTCTGGGTGCTGCCGCAGCTACTTCAGGATCAGTAGCATCTGGAGCCCTGGGCTCTTTAAATCACTGCTGGAGCACCATGTGACACACTCCAGTAGACTCTGAGGGCTGCTGGGGGAAGGAGGGAGTATGCGGCGAGCTCTGGGTGGTGCTGAGGGCTCAGCTGTGTTATTTCAAAATAATTGGCCTCCAGAGGCCTCTCAGAGCTGCCCTTGTGTCCACTCTGGCCACACCCTTGACAACTCCGCTGCTCCCATTCTCCTGCAGACTTTAAAGCTTCAGGCAGAAGGGAAAGGGCTTGTGGCACCACGTGAGCCCTGCCAGCCCCGTGCCACACAGCACCCTTTTGTGGAGTCATGGCAGACCCCAGCGCTCCCTCTGCACCCTCCATGGCTGCCAGCATACCTGCAGCCACCTCTGAAACCACTGGCCAGGGGCAAAAGAGGGCACCAGCCTGGACTGGTGCAGAGATCCTGGGTCTTCCTGAGGTCTGGGGTGAGGAGACCAAGTTCCAGGATCTATGCACCAAGAAACACAACACAGAAGTGTGTAGCCAGGTGGCTGTCCCCCTGACCCAGAAGGGGCACAGCCAGACCCTGGACCAGGTCAGAGTGAAGATCAAAGAGTTCTAGCTGTCATACACTAAGGCCAGGGAGCCAAAGTTCCCGTTCTATAAGCGGCTGGATGCCATCCTGGAGTAGGGCGGGGGGCAAGTCAGCAGGAGGACCAGCAGGTTAGCCTAGATACCACGCCAACCAGCCAGGAGGTCGTCATCAGCTTGGAGCCGGTATCCCTCTCCCAGGATGTCTCTCTGAGTTTTGACTAACCTGGGGAAGGCACTTCAGGAGAGTTCCATCATTTTCTCTATACACATGTGAAGGTGGGTGGCAAGGGCCTGCATGTTTCTCACTTAGCCTAGACCTGGGAGGTTGCACAACAGCACAACACATGGGTGCACATGGAATGCCAGTATGGAGCACTCAGCCCCATGTTGCTCTCACTCAGGAATCCGTCGATCCTTCTCACAAGGTCCCTGGAGAGGCCTGCCTTACTCCGGCCTCTGTGATGAGACACCTTCTCATGATAAGCCACCACTAAAGAGGCTGAGGTCATGGAAACACATAGCACTGCCACACATGGCACAGGCACATGCCTGCTCCCTGTCAAGCACAGTGATGTGGAGAAGACTGATCACCTGCGTGGGAACCTGCCAGGTGTAGGAAGAGGAGGGGATCCCAGTAACACTCTCTCCAGTAAGCAACATCTGCCGCCCACACACACCTTCACCAAAACTCCCCCTCCAGTGGGCAGAAATAGAACTTCTCTCTCTATAGGACCCGCCAGTGCCAGACCTGGCATGTGTGGGACACAGTAGGAAATGGAGCCACCCCATCCCCTCCTCCCACCCACATGTGTCCCTTCATGCCTGCTTGTCCTGGGACATGGGGTATCAGGGATCCCTTAGGATGCCTGTGCCCCTGCAGGAGACTGCATGCTGTGTATGCAACAGATGGCCTTGCTCAAAGCACATCACCATCATCTGAACCGAGACCTCGGTGTTGGCTCAGAGATTAGGGCTTCATGCACCAATGTCTCTTGAGATGACTGCCTTTGTCACTTGTCTTCACAGCTGGCCCAGCTGCAAGTGTAGCATATCCACCATGTCCTGCACCATCTTCTCAACTCTGCAAGATCCTCAGGCAGAGGCAAACCTGTGAGGACCTGGTGCAGGAATACCTGGACTGCCTCTGTTCCCTAATCCACAGCTTTGGTGAGGAGCACCAGGAGTGTGGTGTTGACCATGAGGAGTGCCAGGCTGACCGAGAGCTGAGGAAGACCATGTGGGAGCAGCTGTCATGCCAGCACAAGGCAATGTGCTTCTCTATAACATCCATCATGGAATGCATGGTCATGTGTATGGAGCGGTCCACTAGCCACCTTCCCACTCCCACCCCCCCCCCAACTCCCTGCACCCGCCCACCCAACTCCCAGGGCCTGCACTTACCTCTTGGCTTTTCTTCCTTGTCTCCTCCCCCTCTCCCTGGGGGCACCAGGGCCATGAACCAGGGCAGTGAGACCCTCTGCGCAGCTGAAGCCTCCGAAGGTACTCAAAGCAGGATCCAGTATCAGCCCCAGCCCTGAGTTCCACTCTTCCCTCTACTCCCCCCTCCTCCATTCCAGGTTCTTTCCCCAGTCCCTCCCCTCTTGTGTATCCCCCAAATAAATCAGAGTTGTGTGTTCAAACAAAAATGTATTTTTATTTAATCTGCAAGGGAAGGGGAAAGGAGGGCAGGGAAAGGGAGGGGTGGGAGAGGAAAGACATGCAGGGGCAATGCAGAGACCCCTTGTGAGGAGGCCTGGGGGAAAGTGTCACAGGTGGCCTTGGCTGAAACTCTCCCTCAAGGCCTCCCGGATGAGCACATCCCCCTGATGTGCGCGCCGAATGGCAGTGGTGTCCAGCTGCTTGTAATCCATGGCTAACTGCTCAGCCTCTGCTCCCCACCCTGTCAGGAAAGTCTCCCTCTTGTTCTCAGATGAGTTGTGGAGCACACAGCAGGCCACCTCCGCCTAGGAATGTTCCAATCGCTGAGGTCCAGGTGGGTGAGGGGACTCCTGAACCTCCCTTTTTGGCAGCCAGAGGCACACTTGACCACCATGCAGCAGCTGCTAAGCCCGGCATTGAAGTTCTCGTTGGTGGGGAAAAGGCTGCTCATGTAGGGCTTCATCAGCCAGGGGAGCAAGAGGTAGGTTGTATCCCCCAGGATGCACATGGGCATGTTGACATCCCCGACCCTGATGGTGTGGTTGGGGAAAGAAGTGCCAGTGTGCATCCTGTGGAACAGTCTCAAGTTCCAGAATATACAGGCGTAGTGAGCTTTCCCCAACCACTCACCATTAATGTCCATGAATGAGACCGTGTGTTCCTTAAGAGCCTGCAGCACCATCAACAAATACCTCTTCCTGTTGGTGTATTCGGAGGCATGGTGGTTGGGGGCCCTGATGGGAATGTGGGTGCCGTCAATGCCCAAGAGCCTGGCACTGCTTTGCAGCAGCTCCTGCTCCATGTTGGAAGAGTGGAAACCGCAAGGGCAACCAGAGTACACAGCGAGTTTGGTGTCCCTTGAAAGGGTAGGCAGTGGAGAAGTGGCATGTGAGATGTGGTTGTAAGAGGAGCCCCTTTAAGCATGAGTCTCAGCTAGCCTCAGGAAGCAGCTAGAGGAACTAATGTCTCTCCTAATGCCCTCTGTGGAGTGCTTCCGGGGGCTTTAAATGTGATGCAGGCTCTAATCAGTGTGGACATGCCATTTTGATATAATTCTGTGCTATTTCGATAGTGCCTTGTAATGTGGATTCACTATTTTGAAATAGTTATTTTGGGAGTTATTATTTTGAAATAATTTCCCAGTGTAGACCTGCCCTTATAATCTGTAGCATTTTGTCTCCCTTGAGCAACAAGACCATGTAGAGGTTTTTAAGTCTGCACATCTTTTGGTTAAACAGAAGTGGACCTTCGAATTCAGGCCATAGAGGCTCAAGGATTAAGATACAGCAGTCTGGATTTGATCCCTGTGTAGGGTTGCCAATTTTGGTTGGACTTATTCCTAGAGGTTTCATCACATGACATAATTTTAATTAAAGATTAATCTTTGATTCTTGGAGAATCTAGGACAATCCTGGAAGGTTGGCAACCTTAAATCTCCTGCCAGTGACCTATGACATTGCATTATGCAAAGCTAACTTTACAAATGTAAACTGATGCCAGGCATTCTTGGGTTGAATATTACTCCTCACACTTCTCTGTTGTTCCAATTCCCATTTGTTGTGCAGTCACTTTTTAAAATGGATCCTCTTTTGCCATGTTCACATTCCTATTGTATTCCATGAACTCTCAGATGATAGTTTTTACTGGCACAAATATTCTCAGAATGTGAGTTTTAAGCAGACATGATTTAAGTGATGTGGTACATTTTGTATGGGTGCGGATGCTGCATCCTAACTAGATTCTGTGAATTTATGAAAGGCTACAATATCATGTTTTACGGGCATCTTAGCTCTTTAGTCCTGAACAATGATATTTTAATTTTCTAGTCTCTATGAAAAGCAAAATGTTGAAAAGGTAATTGCCAAGCTCAGCATGGGAGCAGATATGATTTCTTATTCTGTTTTTTGCTTCCTTGTCATAATAAATAAAATGATCTCATAAAATCTCTTTGCAGCTAAAAACACACAGGCTATTTTAAAAAAAAATCTTTTGGGTCTCCTTGCGGGGTCTGTATTTTGTACTTAATTCTGTTTTGGATGTTCTGTCTCCCTATATTTGGGACTATAAAGAATTCAGCAGATTGTAGGGAAATGGATGTCAGAAATTATCAAGGTCATTAGTAGCTAATTATGTACAGAACCATTTAGTTGGGCTTTGGTATATTAATACATAATAATCAATTTGCTGAGTTTTTATTATATCCATTAGGCATTTCTTTGCATCAGGTTTGGTATGTCCTTCAGGCTCCTGTTGGACAGTAAATCACATCTGAGCATACCTACAAATGTGTGGTAAATAGATGCACATCAAATTCAGTGATCTCTTCTCATCCTAATCTCTCTGCAAAAACCACCATTGATACTGCTGAAGTACTGCAGGTCAGACATTAATTAAAACTGTACGCATCATAAAACATTTGCACTTCAAAGCTTCAGCCAACTTCACTGCACCATGTACTTTAAGTACATGTTCTTCCAAAATGAGGAATTTAGTGGTAATTTATCTTGGTCGTCTGCTTGCTATAGTCCTCAATAAAATGCATTTGCTACTAGAAAGCTAGATGTAAGTCTGATGGGAAAGGATTTTGATGTAAAGGTTAGCTTTCCCTGGTCCCATGCCCTCAAGACCTGACTGGTCCCAAACCAGAGAATTTGCTGGACCAGAGGAGCACAATGAAGTCCTGTTCCTGGAGGGGGGTTGCCAGCCCCTGGACTCCACTTCTGGTCCCAGCCAGGCTCCCTACTGCCAGATCCCTGCTCCCAGCCCTGGCTGGGCTCCACTCCCGGCTTGGCTCTACTCATGGCTACTGGCCAGCCCTCCTGCCACCGGCCTGGCTTCTCTCCTGGCTGCTAGCCCCTCTGGTGGCTTCACACCCAGTCACCAGACTCCCAGCTCTTGGCTCCAAAACACTGGAGCTCTCAAGTCTGGCAGCATCTATGATCCTGATGCCATGGATTTTCCCCGTGAGTGCTCCAACTGCAGATGCTGGACCATGAATATTGCTGGACCAGAGAGTCCCAGACTAGAGAGATTCAACTTGTAATAGGCAAATGGTGACAAAAATCCTTTTTAACCTTTGACTAAAAATTAATTTCAGACTTTTATTGTGGCTATTTAAACAATATAGAACATCTGAATCTTAGCACTTGTCAAATTGCATCTCTCTTATTTTAGCTATTGACTTGGGTCAGGCTCATTTCTTTGTTCTACAA